>NW_027507789.1:194699418-195299418 GCF_037356315.1 Lithobates pipiens | reverse complement strand
AACTGGCAATGACTGCCTGAAGTCTGGAACCCATGGACATTACCAAAAACTGGGTTTCCTCCTTTCTGATGCTTTGCCAGACTCTGACTGCAACTGTCTTCAGTTGCTTTTGCTTCATCTCCACTCCACTCAGTATCTTATCCTAATTTATAGCCATCAGAAAGTAGAACTGTTATGGTAATTCTCAGACCTTGTAAAAGCAGAAAAGAACAGGCTTCCCATATAGACTCATCTCGGGAATAAAACGTACTCCTAAATTATTATATACAGTATCTCACAAAAGTGAGTACACCCCTCACATTTTTGTAACTATTTTATTATATCATTTCATGTGACAACACTGAAGAAATGACACTTTGCTACAATTTGCTGTCCCCTCAAAATAACCCAACACACAGTCATTAATTTCTAAACCACGGGCAGCAAAAGTGAGTACACCCCTAAAGGAAAATGTCCAAATTTAGCCCAATTAGCCATTTTCCCTCCCCGGTGTCATGTGACTCGTTAGTGTTACAAGGTCTCAGGTGTAAATGAGGAGCAGGTGTGTTAAATTTGATATCACTCGCACTCTCTTATACTGGTCACTGGAAGTTCAGCATGACATCTCATGGCAAATAACTCTCTGAGGATCTGAAAAAAAGAATTGTTGCTCTACATAAAGAGGGCCTACGCTATAGAAAGATTGCCAAGACCCTGAAACTGAGCTGCAGCACGGTGGCCAAGACCATACAGTGGTTTAACAGGACAGGTTCCACTCAGAACAGGCCACGCCATGGTCGACCAAAGAAGTTGAGCGCATGTGCTCAGCATCATACACAGAGGTTGTCTTTGGAAAATGGATGTATGAGTGCTGCCAGCATTGCTGCAGAGGTTGAAGGGGGGGGGGGGGGGGTCAGCCTGTCAGTGCTCAGACCATATGCCGCATACTGCATCAAATTTGTCTGCATGGCTGTTGTCCCAGAAGGAAGCCTCTTCTAAAGATAATACACAAGAAAACCTGCAAACAGTTTGCTGAAGACAAGCAGAAAAAGGACATGGATTACTGGAACCAAGTCCTGTGGTCCGCTGAGACCAAGATAAACTTATTTGGCTCAGATGGTGTCAAGCATGGGTGGCGGAAACCAGGTGAGGAGTACAAAGACAAGTGTGTCTTGCCTACAGTCAAGCATGGTGGTGGGAGTGTCATGGTCTAGGGCTTCATGAGTGCTGCCGGCACTGGGGATCTACAGTTCATTAAGGGAACCATGAATGCCAACATCTACTGTGACATACTGAAGCAGAGCATGATACCCTCCCTTCAGAGACTGGGCCGCAGGGCAGTATTCCCACATAATGACCCCAAACACACCTCCAAGATGACCACTGCCTTGCTAAAGAAGCTGAGGGTAAAGGTGATGGACTGGTCAAGCATGTCTCCAGACCTAAACCCTATTGAGCATCTGTGGGGCATCCTCAAATGGAAGGTGGAGGAGCGCAATGTCTCTAACATCCACCAGCTCTGTGATGTCGTCATGGAGGAGTGGAAGAGGACTCCAGTGGCAACCTGTGAAGCTCTGGTGAACTCCATACCCAAGAGCAGGGCTCGAGTCCTGCTGGAACGCATGGGAACGCAGTCCCTGCACTTTTTTCACAGCAGGAACACCGTTCCCTTTGCAGGACTAGAGCCACCCGAGGCTCTAGCACAGGCATCAACTAAATGGTGGACCGCGGGCCAAGTCAGTCAATGATCTGTGCGGCCCCGGTGCGGTCACGCCATTTAAGATTTGCTTTCTGCCGCTGCCTGCTAGCTGTGTTGTCTTCACAGAGCTGACATCGGAAGAGCAGCACAGCGATGCACGGAGGGCAGGGGCTGGCCCAGTTAACTGATTGGTTGATAGAATGCAGAGCGGTTTTATTAACCAATCAGTTAACTGGGGCAGGTCCCGCCCTCTGTCCATCCCTTTGCTGCACTTCCGATGTCAGCTCTGTGCCTCCAATGTCATCTGCTGTGTCCTGTGTAAGGTAAGACAGGGAAGAGGGCACTGTTATAAAGGATGGAGGGGGAAAGTATCAGAAACGGAAAGAAATGAGGAGGGGTGATATAAAAGGGAGGCAGGGCAGGAATGTGAAGGGGGGGTTCTACAAAGGGGGTGAGGGCAGGAATGTAAAGGGGGTGCCATAAAGTGGGTGAGCAAAGGAATGTGAAGGGGGTTCTATAAAGGGGGTGAAGACAGGAATGTGAAGAAGGGTGCTATAAAAGGGGCTGAGGACAGGTTTAAATTTTAAAACTGGCTACTTGGTCACCTTCTGTAGTATGTCGCATTCACAGTCCGGTCATCTCCTGTAGTCGCAGTCGCAGTCTGGTCATCTCCTGTAGTCGCATTCGCAGTCTGGTCATCTCCTGTACTATGTCGCATTCGCAGTCTGGTCATCTCCTGTACTATGTCGCATTCGCAGTCTGGTCATCTCCTTTACTATGTCGCATTCGCAGTCTGGTCATTTCCTGTAGTCGCAATCGCAGTCTGGTCATCTCCTGTAGTATGTCGCATTCAGTCTGGTCATCTCCTGTAGTATGTCACATTCACAGTCTGGTCATCTCCTGTAGTATGTCGCAGTCTGGTCATCTCCTGTAGTATGTCGCATTCGCAGTCTGGTCATCTCCTGTAGTATGTCGCATTCGCAGTCTGGCCATCTCCTGTAGTATGTCGCATTCGCAGTCTGGTCATCTCCTGTAGTCGCATTCGCAGTCTGGTCATCTCTTGTAGTATGTCGCATTCGCAGTCTGGTCATCTCCTGTAGTCGCATTCGCAGTCTGGTCATCTCCTGTAGTATGTCGCATTCGCAGTCTGGTCATCTCCTGTAGTCGCATTCGCAGTCTGGTCATCTCCTGTAGTCGCATTCGCAGTCTGGTCATCTCTTGTAGCATGTCATATTTGCAGTCACTGTATTTTCTGTGAAATATATATATATGCATATGAGCGTATCATTTTTTATTTTATTTTTTGGTGGAGGAGTGGATTTTGGGTGGGAGTTTCCACACTTTTTCCCCAGGACTTGACCCCTGCCCAAGAGGGTTAAGGCAGTGCTGGAAAATAATGGTGGCCCCATAAAATATTGACACTTTGGGCCCAATTTGGACACTTCCACTTAGGGGTGTACTCACTTTTGTTGCCAGCAGTTTAGACATTATTAGCTGTGTGTTGAGTTATTTTGAGGGGACAACAAATTTACACTGTTATACAAGCTGTACACTCACTATTTTACATTGTAGCAAAGTGTCATTTGTTCAGTGTTGTCACATGAAATGATATAATAAACTAGTTACAAAAATGTGAGGGGTGTACTCACTTTTGTGAGATACTGTACCTGTGGTTTTGTAAAATAAATTGTGTATAATGAATAACTAGTGCTCAGCAGTTGAACATAAGAGAATTGTGGGTCATCTTCTGTGTGTGTGTTCACCCGCGTTCTTATTGCTATGGCAAAAAACAGACTGTAGTTTCTTGCCAGACTGCTGTGGAATGGAGACCAAGTAGTTTCTAAATGCTTATCAGTTGCCATGAGAAGGGCCGCTGCCCTTTTAGAAGCTGTCTTGCTAGAGTTAGAGACTACTATATGGGGTCACGTGTGTTAGATACTTAAAGCCACCAGTGATTCCATCTTAAAAATGTTGCTCATGCCTCCTTAGTGGTGCACTAAAATGCAACAAAGACTGTTGTAGTCAGTGTGGCAAAGTAGTCATACTCCATCATGTGAACTGTAGGCACATACTTGACATTGGTCCAGCTATACTCATGCATTGACACACTTCTATTACCCTGTTACCTTAGTAGAATATGTGAGATTAGTCTATGTTTTTGATTTATTAATTTTTTTGCAACAGGAATCTGAAACAGAGAGTGAGACAGAAGAGAGTGACAATGAGACGGATTTCTCAACAGATGATGAAACCCTTGATAAGGATGTCAATGACACTCGGGCAAAGCTGATTGAGAAGATCACATCCTTAGTTGCTGCAATGAAGTTGTTGTTTGAGGCCCTCTTTACCACAGCTGGAAAAGTTGTGGTCACCATTCTCTTGGGCTTGTCTGGTGAGTATATAAAACTTCTTTTGAGGGTATATTTAGTGGTCTTGATAAAATTACATTCTGAATAATGGATACCATATTGCATTGAACCCACCGAAACAATATGTTGTCTATCCCAGATTTAATTTCCTGCTACAGGTCTAAATATCTATGCACCATTATTTTTCTTTCAAAGAGTTTGTACAAAATAAGAGGACACTGGTTAAAGATGGACTCTGGGATAGTTTTCTATTTGGAACTAATAATTCCTGGCCCTTTTTGTACAATTCCCAGCATCAACACAGCTAGCTTTCAGAACAGGCTGTGTATGAAGGCGTGTACTATTTTTGATTTTGAACAAAGCTGTTCTCTGTGAGGCGGGACTTGGGAGGTTTGGACTCTTCCTGTATGTGTGGCTGGGCGTGACTGAATGCCAATTAGGATGTATTCCATCCCACCTTCCATCAGAGCTATGAAGGAAGTTACATCATTTGCACAAACTGAGACTACAGGGGGTTGTGTTTTAGACTAGAGAGAGAGCAGGAAGCGGTTATGGAAAGCATTCTGTCTACATTAGACTATACAGACTGTCACATGTTACATAGCCACAACTAAAACCTGGAATATCAGGAGATCTGCAAACAGAGCGATATGGTGCAGAGGTATGATCCTATGCTGGGACTAATCATTCCATTCAGCTCTAGTGAAAAGAGTTGGAGTTGAGCTTTAATCACACAGTACAGGACTTGTATTCATAGACCTTGGCTTAGATGCAGGATACCGTCAGTTGATGGGACACTAGCAAATAAAATTGGTAGGGGCACCCCCAGTGTGCACTCATAACCTTGTCCACTACATGAAACTCCAGTTTGTTTTGTTTTTTTGCTAGTGTCCTTAGGTGATGGACCTGTTCTCTGGAGAAGTATTTTTCTATTTACCATTCAATTGTTTTAGAATTCTGCCTGATGGATATTTGTCTGCCATTTTCTAAAACACATAGAGTGGGAATGATGGATAGACCTGGTACCTCATCTTAGCCATCTGCTTTCAACCCAAGATCATTTTGTATTTGGATACCGGGGTACGAAAAAGTCTCCATTTCCCCATTTAGATTTTATGTATTGATGTGTAGGATAATAATAAAACCGAGATCTTGTGAGCAACTCGTACACTTTTATTTCTTTTGTTAAATCTTTATAATGTTGTGCAACCCAGTGACCACCTGTCTCAGCCTAAAGCTGAACTTCAGGCAGATATGAAAGACTCCAGTTATTGCAGCTCTGTATTCACTAATGCAATGTTACCAAGGAACATGTTTATGTATTTAATCCCTGTATTTAGCTGTTTGCCTGGAGTTCAGCTTTAAAAATGTCCCTTTTAATAGTGTATTTGTTTTTTAAGTTGCTGTTTTTCTGTAAATTCCATGATCATTGTGTTTTATCTTTTTCAGGAATCATTCTGCCTTCTGTGACATCTGCCCTGTATTTCTCTATCTTCATGTTTTTATGTTCATGGTGGGCTTGTAATCGCAGTATTAGCCTAGTGACCTTTAGCAGCCTCTGTGTCATGGCTGCCATCTTCAGTGCTGGTCACCTGACAGCTGTCTATCTGTATCAGCTTCCTTACTTTCAAGAAATCATCCCACCTCAGGATTTGTTTGCTAGGTGAGGACCCGATTTAATTTTTTCAGTGGTTTTAATGAGATTTCCTTTTTTGACAGGTGTTTACCAGGAAGTAATTTGTTGTATATTCTACCTCCTTAGGCTTTTCGGGATGACGGCCATTATCAGGACTAATCATACAGAATCATGGGTCATACATCTTCACCAGGGTCTGCACTGGCCCATTTTCACAAACCCATTTATGCTACTTATTTTGTACTATACGTTGGTCATGCTGCTGCAGCAGTGGACCCAACTGCCAGTGGTAGGTTAGAAGTGATTTGGATGGTGGCAAGCTGTATAACTTAGTAGTAGATCAAGAGCTGTTATCAATAGGGTTTTTAAAGAATGCAATGACAGTAGCTCAAATGCTTTAAGGAGACACTACTGCTAGACTATTCAGTTTTAAAAAAAAAATCCTATAAGTTTTTATGTGCATTTAACATATTTTAGGCATGTTGTTTACCTGTAAAGGTGGGACACTCCTGGAAGAGGAGAGAATGTGTAACGAACGATGGGGGCCATGCTTTGGAATCTACTAGTCATATATGTGCTAGCAAATTCAAAGGCACATTGTAAGGGAATTTCAAAATTAATGGAAAACAATAATACTGCAAGTAAGCATTTAAAATGCTTGATTTTTCAGTGCCTAAATGTGTCTTTCATAATCTGAAGCTACTGGTAGTCAGAATCATTGACAATTTGGACATTGATCATCATGTCTATAGTTCGCTTTAGATATAGGAGATAAACAGGTAGGACGAGAAGATCACATGCAGCACAGAGAATCCAGTTTAATTTTCAGCACTTGCTGTTTCCAGGAGGAACCTGCAAGCAAGAAAGAAAAGCCCACCAACAATGACCACCATATGGATGGAATGTTGTGGACCACCAATGCTGAATTGATACAAGTAAGTGACTCTGTCTGATTGTCATTGCTGCAAAACTATACAAATAAGTATTGTCCTGCAGGGATGGTGGTGTTGTAGATAACTGGTTGGTCTGCCTTTGTGCTTTTGATAATGTTTGTTGCTAATCAATTGATGAATATCATTTTATGAATAGGCGTTTAACTAATACAAAAATTTCCTATTTAACCAACTGAGGCATTACAATCAAAAGATAGTAATTCACAGTCAACAAGTTCAACATCATTTTACTGTTGTTTGCTTTAACCTTGTGTAAGGTGATTGGTTTTTGTGACTTATGTTTTTTTCCTCCCAACTACAGCCTGGTTATCTAATGCCTAATGGGTGGCAAGAGTTACCTCTGTTAAAATGTGAATTACAACAAGCACACACAGACTTCTCAGTGCCCATATATACTGAAGATGTAGAGGACCCCGATGAGGAGTCTGGTCAGTATGAAATCTTTATGAGCCTTTAATTTACCCCCAAATAATTTGAGTGCTGAAAATGTCACGAGAGGAGTTAAAGTTCAGTCATTTGCAGCAATAGGGTGTCATTACATCCTACATGGGATGTTTTTTAAAACTGAATTTACACTGCTGGGACAAATACAAGGGCTGCCATTGCTGACTGTCTTCTGAAAGTGATAACTGTCTAGGAGAAGTCAGGTCATTGAGGGCATCTAGTATTATCAGAAGAGATTTTCAGCAGTGGTGCAGCTCTCTACGCGCCTGCTATCTCACCTCTGACCGTGAGTGACGGCATGCCGTCCTGATGTGATTACGAAGCGCCTTCATAGGGGGAGAGAAGCACTGACAGAGAAGGGCTGGTTGCGGTCTGTCTAGGCTTGTGCCGTATGCAGGAGCACACTCGACGCATCGTTACAGTAACAGGTCAGGTACAGATGACTACAGTATAGCTATTAGCGGTGCCAGCTAGTGTGTACTGTGAAGCATACTGCCAGCACTTCACCTGTGCCCCCCCCCCTCCCTCCAGCACATTGTACTGCCCTTTCAGCCCTTGCCTTGTACCGCTCCTGCCTGTACCCATCATCTCTACAAGGTGGACCCTGTAAGGGGTGCGCCAGCTTCTCCTTCCACCATCTCTAGGTGGCACAGTCAGACCGTCATCTAAGCTTATGGTCTCAAGAATCAGGTTACACCCTTTCATTTCTAAGTGCCATCCTACTAGATTTGTGAGTGTTTTTTGGGCTTTTTAGCATCAAGCAACTGTTACTTATATTAACCATGTGGTCTACCATGTGGTATTCTGATCATTTCTGTTCTAACAAGGTGAACAATGCTGCCTCATCTGATGGCATCTTTGGGTATAAGGTCCTGTTAGATGGCTCTGTGATTATCAGGCAGTCCTCAGTTTTAGCTTCTTTTCTATGGCCTATTTAGCATTTGTTTTCTGTGTTGCCCCCACCAACACCCCCCACCTCCTTCAGCTGGACTACTTATAAAAATACAGAAGGTTTAATATTTCCTGTGTCCCTAAATGGATGAGAAACGAAATAGGATTTTTGTTCTCGCTGAAAAAGTCATTTTTCTTGGAGTCAATTGAAGGACGCAGGTCCCACCTCTCTCTTCATTTAGGATCATGAATGCTGGTAATAGTGCTATCCTAACCTGGCCTATTGTTTTTGGTGTTTGCCAGTGTCCAGTTCTCCTGTAAGGCAGTCATATAATCCAAGGTATAAGACTTTAGTGTTCCTTCCTCAATGGACTCCAAAAAAGTACAAAACCCTATAAAACCACTCGCTGCTGATCTTGGGTCTTTCAAAGGGCCATGAACTGGTAGATGCATACAAGCGATAAAATGCCCATAAAATTTGGATGATAGATAGTTAGATGTTAGAGGCACAGGCTTGATCTGGCTCAGATTTGTCTATAAACATGTATGCCCTTGTTATTTTAGTTTTCCACATATGTGCTGTATGAAGTCGGAAAAAAAATCTCCAGATGAAAGTACAAAGTGTGTTCACATGTTCTCCTTACGTGTGTGTGTGTGTGTGTGTGTGTGTGTGTGTGTGTGTGTGTGTGTGTATTTAAGGACTTGGTCCAGCCAGCAGAGTGGGTTTTAGGGCATTGTACCCGATCTTGATCATTCTGTGTCTTTCCCTCACTCTTTGGGTGTGTGTGTATATATATATTGTTGTGCTTTTAAGGACATTTTCCCGCACAATATTTATTAAGTAATTTTTAACGAAGATATTTTTAAGATACAGAATCAGTCTATATGACACAGTCTATATATGTGAAACTTATTCACGGAGACGAGTGATCATACAAAATAGCTACATTTATTGGTTGACAGAAAACAAATATTTACATGAAATATTAAAATACAGATTACATTACTTGATCATTTTGACAATTAATAGAAACACCCTCAGACTGGGCGTAGTAGTACCTTGGACACAATTATCACCATTATCATTTCTCGGTAGAATCAATAACCTATTGATAATTGACAATTAAACAGAATGTCTGTATTTCACACATCCAACCGTTACTATACTGCAGGTAAGTAAGTGGTTAACAATGTGAAATAAATTAGACATTTGTTTGTCAATAAAATTGGCATCTATGCAAAAAGAAATGTATGAAAAATTTAATTTAGAGAAAAATCTAAAAGGCGGTTATTGATTCGGGAGAAGTATTTCAATAATAGAATATTCAAAAACATCAATATTTAAGAGAACATAAAATAGATGATAAACATATATTTACCCATTTCCAATATGGCTATTAGTATGGAGTATTAGTTACCAGGAATTTTAAGATGGCTGCCGTGGCTTCAACATTCCAAGGAGCAGGGATCTTCATGAATGTAAAATGTGTATTCATGCATGTCTTCCAGTGTCCCTTCTCAGGGGGGGTCCCTAAGCTTCCCCCTGACTCTCTCCCCCCAGCTCTCCTCCGAGCTTCCCCTTTTTCTTTCCCTTCTCATCTTTCTAGTTTCTTAAATATCCTCTTCAACAAAAGGATTATAAAATTATACTAAGTTCTGCCCAGAGGGTATGTGTTCCCCCCTCATTGGCCGACAGACTTAATGGTTAGCTTTCCCGGGAGTCTCGTGATTTTAAGGTAATAGCACCTTCCACCACCAGGTGTCTCACCTATGTTGGGTGTTTTATTTCTTTAAGTGAATATTTTTCTAATTCTGTAATATGTGTTCGTTATTTATATGTTCTAACGAATATATTCGAGTGTTCAAGAATTATGGCATAATGTAGAATACTCTTTAACATAAATTTCAATAATCACTTGCATAAATTGTTGATATATATGTATATCAATGTATATCTGTTAATCTTTAGTCCGTTTAGAAAGGACACAGGTTAGATATATCACAAACAATATCACATACAATTATTATCTATATGGATCCATGTATAATTTGGGTATCCAATCAATATTTGTTTATCTAAACATAGGTTAAATTCTTATACAATTATAATCATGATTATATGTTTTTCATAATACTAATTTGTTGCTAAAACACTTCTACTTATAATCACACTTTCATATATAATTCTTTATGACAAAGTTCTTTAGATCATTAGATACTAAATTTATAATCTCAGTTGTGACCTATGTATAAATTGAATGGCTTAGAAAAATATAGATGATACTGGTAGATGAATCTTACAGCATGTTTTGGGATGAACTCTGAGCTTCCAATAAATGATTAAATGGGTTAGCTGTGTCCTTCAATATGTTTTTGGATGAGGCGTCAGCTATTTGCACGGTTGTATATTGTCCAAATAGTCTTTTACTTACGTACAATGGGGTTCTCTAGTTAAGGGTTATTTCCATGTGATAAATACTTATGCAAGTTTGGCCTTCTCACTCTAACCAACAAAATAAGTAAACAGCTTTTTATTTGGTGACAGAAGATACCATTGTTTCAGCGAGTTTCTTTTTTAAACACAGGTTTTGTAAAAGTTTAACAAGAACTAATCCTTTCAACATTTGGAAAAAAAAACCTGCGAGATCTTGTACTTTGCTTTAAAGGTCTCCAAGAGGTCACAGTTCAATAAAATACTGAAATCCCTCATCTCGGCCAGCGAATATTAAATGTATTTCTTCATGAATTCACAACAATATATATATATATGTATATTTAATTTTTTCCTTTAATTACTGTTTAGAAAACATAGAAACAGAGGAGCCCACTACAACCGAGAAAAAACCTGGCGGAATTGCTGTGCTGGGTCAATTTATCATGCAGCAGAGCTATGTCAGTGCACTGATTGTAATGATGGTAAGAAACTGTGATTTATGTAGGTATTAGCGGTCCATGATTCATTAACAAGATTAATTATCTGATCCTTCTCAATATTTACTTGCCTTACTGCATTGACCCCTCTGTTTTCACCATAGTTCCCCCTCACCAGACAGAAACTCTGTGACCCACATAGTTTTCCCCCTACGATAAATTGCATTTAGCACAATAACAAAAGCCCTAGCATGTTTACAATAGGTGGACACTGCTCGTTGAGTGGATAGTGGTGCTCACCGACCCTCAATATGTCATAATAGATGAAATGGCTACACAGGCTTATATACTAAATTAATTCCGTTGAAGCTAACACATTTTCTATACAATGTGACGTTATTATCAAAATTGTAATGTCTGTTTCTATCTATGTGTTACTGTATGATATACTTTCCTGTATGATATACTCTCCTTTCTTAATAAAATAAGATTGAACTAAAGATTAATTATCTAAGAGATAAATAAAAAGGTAAACATACACAACTGGTCAGGTCATTTGGCAATTTTTTGCTGTACATGCCAGCTTTGAGTTTACCTGTACTGAAATTCAGAAAGCATGCTCCAACATCTGCCTTGATTTGTAACCGTAACTAGTGTTGTCCACAAAGCACAAAGTATAAGGCAGGCTTCAGGGCTTACGGAGGGTCAAAACTTGTGGTAAATATTTTACCAAACATTACATTAAACAACAGCATGCAGACAAAAGTTACTAGGTATTCCTACTGCGATTTTATTTAAGATTTTTGTCTTTGTAATTGTTTTAAATGCTTGGAAAACAGTCATGTGCAATGTACAGACACACCCCACTTTTAAGTACACAACGGGCTTTATTTACTAAAGTTGGAAAGTGCAAAATCAGGCTCACTTTTGCATAGAAATCAATGAGCTTCCAGTTTTCATTACCAAAGCTTAATTGAACAAACTGGGATTTAGAACTCCTTGGATTCTATGCGGAAGTGAGCCTGATTTTGCACTTTCTAGCTTTAGTAAACCCCATTGTGTACTTAAAAGTGGGGTATGCCTGTATAAATATTAAAATTAATAAATTTTTTGTGTTTTGAACGTTTACTCATGTTTTGCTTCAATTTTTAGCCCAAGTTGTTTTATTCTGTCTATTTTTCCAGATTTGGAGCATAACGCATAACAGCTGGTTAACATTTGTACTATTAATATGGTCATGTGTTATTTGGATGATGCGGGACCGTCGCCGCTACGCCATGCTAAGTGCTCCTTTCTTGGCTTCCTACGCCAACATTTTGGTCATTCAGAATTTTTTTGTTGGACTCAACATTACCCAAGAAGAGCTGTTCCCTGGCATCCCCACAGCTGTCCTCATTGACTTTGATCTGAAACTATATTCAATGCCATGCGGGCACCTTGGACTGAAGGTAAGGCTAACAACTTTCTTTACCACTAATATGACTTTTCTTGTTTTGCCTAAGAGGTAAAATAGCAATGGGTTAGTAGTGAATCATTTTCTTCCAGATCTTCTATGCACTTATATTCTGGGTACTGTTGCGGCAGAACTTGAAAGAGCGGGAAATTGAAGGAGATCAAGAATCTCTAAAAGAGGTTTTAGTAGAGGAAAGTGGTAAGTAAACAACCTATTTTTTTTTTTTTTATATCAGAGAAAGTTTATTAAATAACAACAAAACATATAAGTACAACTTGCAGCTTACATCTCAAGCATAAATTTTTGTCACAGCATATAAACTTTTTAACATTTATTTCACCACTTCCCCCACTTCACATGCCACATCGTCCCATCCTCCTCATACATTGGCACTGTATATCCTAGCTGCACCTTGATTCTCCCATACAGAATCACTTACAGTGGGTGTCTAACAGTTAATGCCCCCCCCCCCCCAACTCAAATTTCACTTCCCTTGCTCTTATCTCAGCATTCTGTCCATGACCAGATCAACCGGTGAAAGGCCAGGAGTATCCAACCAAAGTGCCCAGAGTTTCTCAAATTTTTCCGGTCGCCCTCTATGTTGAAAAATGTACTTTTCCATCCTAATAGTGTCCCCCATTTGGGCAATCCACTCCCCCAGTGTTGGAGGCTCGGTCGCCTTCCAATCCTCGGTCGCCTTCCAATGCCAAAGAATCATCTTCCGTGCCTGGAACAGGGCCCTGGCCACGGCCTGTCCACTATTGTTCCCCATGGAAACGTCGTCTAGGATCCCAAGTAGACACAGTTTCGGGTCTGAGGGTATGGTAATCTGAAACACTCTGTTAATAGTGTCCAGCACCCCTGTTCAGAATAGGTGTAGTTTAAGGCATCTCCACAGCAGGTGGATCAAATCCCTGTGATCTCTCGCGCACCTGGGGCAGTCTGAGTCCTGTCGCACCCCCATCCTAAACAGTCTGTCAGGCGTGTAGTGTACTCTGTGCACAATATATAATTGAGATAGCCGCTGGGCCACATTTACCGAGCAATATTGTACTGCCTGTAGTGCCTCCTCCCATTGCTCATCCACAAATGTACCACAATCCCTCTTCCATTTATTTAGTGCCGTCTGCGGGAATCCCCCGAGGCAGGCAGTTAGGACCATAGAGTAAGTTCTGGAGATAAAGCCCTGGAACTGTGTTGCTTTAGCCATAGATCTGAAGATCGGGGTCGGTGAAAGAGTCCACGTGGTTCCCCCCGCCTGCGCCTTCACTGCATGTTGCGTAAACAACCTATTTATTTGGAAGGAGTTTATAAACATTAGTTTTAGTAGAATTTCAAAATCTGATTTTAAATAACTTACACTAACCGGATATATAGCCCAATTGATCTCTCTGTTTTAATCAGCTAAATACATTCCATGGTCAAAAAAACATAAGGCGTGTAAAATAATTTTCTTTAGAAATCGCCCACAGCCTGGGAAAAAAAGGCTGTCTTCTGCCAACCTGTTGCAAATAAGAGCTTATACTGTTTGTGAGGAAGTTGTGGTCTCTTTTGCAGAGATCCAGCACATCACCTGCTGAGGAAAGCTAGAGCTTTCCAATCAGCGGGGAGCAGAAGTCTCCACTACAAGTGCATGCGACAAGGTAATGCAGGAAAGACAGCAAATGCTTGACAATGTCCTTCATGGTAAGATTGCCAGGTATCATTTTAGCAAAAGCTGTAGTTTTAAAAGAATTAAAATGAACTATCATCATAAAGATTATATGAGGTTTATTGAGTTTGTATCCACATCAACTCTAACGTCACAATATTGTGAAACCCTTAAACTCTATAGTTTTGTCCAATTAAACTAAACAAATATTAAAGTGAAAGTAAAGGATATTTTTTTATTTTCTTTGCAAAAATATTGCACAGAAAGTTCCCTTACCTCCTCTCCTGGAAGTCTCCTGCTGATCTGCTTCTTCCTCTTCCAGGTGCCCCGTTACTGGCCTTAAGGGGGCACTCCTGTGTGCAGGCTTCTGTGCTGGGCTGTGTACGCCCAAAGGGAAAGGAAGGCGAATGTAAGCCACACACTTCATCCTCTTTACAGGAGTTTTACTATGGCTCCTGCTGCTCTCAAAGTCTCCTGTGAAAGCAGTAAGGGAATGAAGCAGTGCTGCAGCGGAGACATCGCTGGAATGGTGACAGGAGCCAGGTAAGTGTTTAGGGATGGAGGTGGGGAGAACAGGTAATGGGGTGTTTTTTTACCCTAATGGAGGGAATGCATTAAGATGGAAAAAAAAAATTGACTTTAGAAACACTTTACATTTGCTCCATACTAGTGTTTTGCAACACCTTGACACTCTAGCACCCTAGTCTGTCTTATGATGGAGGTACATGATGCCTCCATCATAAGAAGGTCTCATTCTCCTCTTAATTAATTTTACATTCATCTGACATGATATAGAATTCATCAGTAAGGGTAATACCCCTTAGTTATGGACAGAGGTGGGAATGCTGTCAAATGGGGTTAACAACTGAGTTTGGACTCTAAGTAGTAATTTGCTGCAATCTGTACTGACTTTAAGCACTTTATTGGAGAATTTGCATATTGTGTTTTGATATGGGTGCTGGATTTCCACCTCTCCACCATTTAACTTTGCGAGATGGAAGAGATACTAGACCCATTCTACTTTCCTCAGTCTCTGCAGGAGCATTTTACCAGCGGCCATATGCATCACATGCATTTTTATCTAAGCATTCGGTATGTTCTAGGTGAATGTCATTTCACAAAGCTAACACACAAGAATACAGATTCCTTTGTTGAAAAAGTGACTGTTCTTTTCAGCTGTATCCAATGAGTTTTGAAAAATGCATAAAAATGGATAAAGTTAAGATTCTTATGCCTGTATTAAAGGTTTGTGAATTGAACCTAATATTCATTTTTTTCTCTTCTACTTTCAGAGACTGAAGAACCCCCAAATGCCTTTGTGGAGATGATTGGCTTGTTGGTGCGGGGTGCATTGGTGAAGTACTGGATTTATTTCTGTGGTGCCATGTTTTTCGTCATCAGTTTCAGCGGAAAGGTTGTGGTGTACAAGATCCTCTACATTGTGCTGTTTCTCTTCTGTGTGTCCTTGTACAAGGTGAGCCAAGCAATATAGTACGTTTTTAGTAGCCAGGGCATAGAGGGATTCCTTAGAGAAGAGACTGTACAATTATCACAAAGAATTTACAGTCTATATATTTGTTTTCATCTGTTTTTGCGTGTACTTTGCTGTTTCACAGAATTGCTTGTTACATTCATATCCACCACAAGGGTACATAGGAAATAACTGGATGGTGCTGAAAAATTACATGCTGCATTTTTCCACAGTGCATCAGATGGCACTGCAGGTTACTGGAACACATGGCAACGTGCTGCTGTGCAGAGACTATGGGTTTGATTTACTAAAGGCAAATAGGCAAGAGCAATTGCTCCAGAGCTCCATCATCCAAACTTGTGCAAGCAAAAATTCAGTTTTTTTTTTTTTTTTCCTTGCAAGTGGTTGGGTATTCTTTGTCAAGTGAAACTTTACCTCATTTACTAACCTTTGTAGCAATTGCACCTGCAGAGTGCAACTGCACTTTGCAAAGTGCACAGTCTATTTGCCTTTAGTAAATCAACCCCTATGAATGAAGTGTAAATGGGCGCACTCAATAAAGTAAAAAAAAAAAAAAAAAAAGGAAAATAAAAGGAATCAGTGCTATACATTTGAATAGTGCACCACCCCTCCTCTCATCACCTGTCACAATGCTAAAACAGAGCATTTTAGTGTGCAGCTGGTGTGAATGTGTCCTAAAATTTGTTTGGCTTTCAATGAGAAGAGCCAGATGAGTTTAGGACTGCTCATGCGTGGTATAAGGGATTTCTTGAAACCTTGCAGTACATATATCATAGATGGATAGATTGGCAGAAGGCTGAGTAATATTCTTTATTTTAACCCTTGCCTAAATTCCCACTGTAAAGAGTGGCATTTCTGTCTGAATGGTTGCAACCCTGCAGCCCTATATTTTTTATTTTACAGTATTCCTTTAAGGAAGAGCAAATATCCTATAATTTTATTGTAGACTGAGTAATAAGTGTGCCATTTATGTCTAAAAAAACATCTGTCAGCCTGGGTTATGAAGTCCCACTCACTCTCTCTTTTTTGATATGAGGTTATGTAAAAAGCAACTAAAATATGATGTCTGAGTGGACTAAGTTTTTTTTTTTTTTTTTTTTTTTTTTTTTTTTTTTTTTTCACCCTACTGTTCTTCCTTAAATTGCCATTATAAGGGTCCAACATGTTTTTTAAGATTGACCCTAAGTGCATCTTGTTGACAAAACCACGTTTAAGCTTTTGCAGTTAATTTTTTGCTTAATTTTTTAGATTCATTATGAATGGTGGCGGAGAATCCTGAAGTATTTCTGGATTACTGTGGTTTCCTATTCAATGGTGGTCCTCATTGCCGTTTATGTCTATCAGTTCAAGACCATATCTGGGTTTTTCCTCCAGATCTTGGGCATGTCAGAGGAAGGGTGAGGAGAAGCTTTACATTTTACATGGCAAATAAACGTTCAGCTTTACAAAGGGCACATCGATTTTGGGGAATTGATTTGAAATAATTGTGTGGTTCCATAGCTGTAGAAGCAATGGGCCATTCTAAGACATCCTGGGCATGTTTTCACCAAACATTGCAGAAAAAGATCTTCATCTAAACTGTCCATATAACCTCAATGCAATTTTAGAGAGTCTAAACCCATACTATAATAAAACAATATTTATGGGGTCCTCGCATGGGTGACACGGAGTCAATGAACACTTGTGAGTTCTGTTTTTTTTCTCCAATATTGTTCTTCTTTTACAGAAGATAAAGTGCTTTTAAGATGTGTATTGTATCTGTTTATTTTAGTAAACTTGTTTGCTTTCTTGTCCACTGTGTGGCATAGAAAGTCTTAAACCCTTGGGTTTACTGCTGGTTACAGAATGATTGCACACTGGCAAATAAAAACTGTAGCCTATCCTAGGGTATAACCCTCCTACTAGATGTATCTCCAGTTATTTGTTAGTGTCCTAGGAGGATAGACTTTTTTTCAGCTCTGCTGTTTTAAAGACTAACTTATCTTCTATCAACCATTATTCTTCAATGAACACTCTTCTGCATATTGCTGCTGGTGTTTCCCACCAAATGCAGCTTTTTGGTACGATTATCCTTGGCCTGGCATTTGGACTATACCACATCTAGACCTTACTGCACTGGACATTGTGGGATAATCCTGGAAGTGACCTTTGGGCACAGGGCTCTGTGTGGGCACTTTCCAGACTGGTACTGGTTAAGTTAACTATGAACCACTTTCCAGGTATGACAGCACATTTAGTAGTCAAGGGCTATCGTTCAAAAAATATAGATAAACGCAGAGGGACTAGACAGGCATGCCCATTATCCCCCATATTGTTCATTATGGCATGGGAACCACTAGCCATCAAAATACAAGGTCACCCAGAGGTACAGGGAGTTCAATGCGGAGATCGCGAACATAAATGCGCGTTATTCGTGGATGATTTGTTACTTCTTTCTTCCCCAGTCACCTCTCTACCCACTCTACACATAATATTAAAACATTTCACATCAATCACAGGCCTGCAAGTGAATCATTCAAAATTCCAAGCACTTAATATATCCTTACCAGCACATATAATTCAAGGTTTACGAAGCTCTTACTCATTTAAATGGCAGAACGAGGCACCTCCCATATTTGGGAGTCTTTTAACGCCATCCTTCTCTACACTATACAAACGAAACTACCCACCCTTGTTTAAAAAACTAGTAGAGGATCTGGAGAGATGGTCAAACAAGCCTCCATCCTGGTTCGGTCGGCTGTACTCTGTTAAAATGACTATTTTGCCAAAGATATATATTGTATATATTATTATGTATTGTATGTATTTGTTCAGGACTCTCCCCATAGCAATTGTGCGATCTGATCTGGGGAAGTTTAAGAAAAAAATGGTGGAATTTATATGGGGAAACAAAAGACCTAGGGTGAATAGACGAACATTATATACACCTAAACCGAGGGGGGCCTGGGGGTACCAGATCTGCTTAAGTACTATCATGCAGCGCAATTGTCCCAACTAATTTGATTTCACACACGGCGGCCAAAACCACTTTGGATGACAATAGAATCCTCCTTGTACCCTAATAGAGAGATAAGACATTTAATGTGGATGAAAGGGAGCGATAGACTGACAATCTTGTCCCCGACCCTATCCTTCTCTTTAAATCTATGGGACAGATTGATAACTTCATACAACTTTAAGTCCCCACATACCCCACTAGCCTCTCTGCTTAATAATCCTTCATTCACCCCAGGTCTTCATCCCCAAGAATTTTTGTGGTGGACTAATAAGGGACTGCTCCGTATAGCAGACTTGTGTGATCATAGAGGTGCTCTGTCAAAACAGGTTCTCCAGGAAAAGTACCATCTCCCAAATTCAGAATTTTAACACTACACTCAGATAGCCCATTATCTAGCAACATTAAACCGCATCTCGGATCTAACTACATCCACTTCTATGGAAAATTTCTGCAGGAGCCTTGACAAGCACACTGGTCACATCTCGCAGGTTTATAGTATCTTAACTTCGACTTTTCAAAAATAGTTTTACATGCACAAATGGGAGTAAGATATAGAAATCAATTTAGAAGCTGAAGAATGGTGCAAAATGTCGCAATTTGCGTCTAAATCATTTATCAATACCTCGCTGATAGAGGCAAACTACAAAGTCTTGATGAGGTGGTATATGGTCCCAGCGAGGGTTGCTAACTTTGTCCCGGGGGCTTCCCCGCAGTGCTTCAGGGGTTGTAATATAGATGGCACCATGTTTCACACATGGCGGACATGACCAAAAGTGCAAAGGTTTTGTATACGCACATATAACTTCATATATTCAAGCAAACCTTACTAAGTCACCCCTGCAGGCATTGTTGGGATGCCCAGTGGAGGGGACATCGAGGTACACGAAGCGACTCATTGCTTTCATATTTGTTACAGCAAGAATAGCGATCGCAAAATCTTGGAAATCCCCAATGATCCCTTTCACCTGCTAAAATCAAAACTTTCATGGATAATGGTGAATGAATGCCTTTCGGCGGTCTTAAACGACAATGTAGCTTTGTTCAATAAAATATGGTACCCTTGGATCAATTACCTCTCGACCACATAGTGAGATGGGAGTGGCTCAGAGGCTCTTCTCTCCAGGTTAGGGGTTGCCCCCCCCCCCCCCCCCCACTATCCTCTACTTTTCTTTCTACCCTTTTCTTTCTCTCTCTCTCTCTCTCTACTATCAATTGGAGCTGGCCTTCAGGGGCTCACGGACTATCCAGGGCCTCTGGATCCACCTAGAAGCTATTCTAGTTGGTCACACCTAGAGGAAGTGACAGAGAGAGAAGGGCCTCTCCTCACAGTTCTCAGAGTGACATGTTGAAGCACACTTGTGCACCATTTAGAGGGGGCTCCTTCTTTTAGTTTTATATCTCGAGTTTCATTCATAGGTAATATCCGGTTCAGATCTATCCTCGCTGAATGAATCTAAAGTGGGGACAGGGATATATTTAACCTCACAAAAATACAAGGCAATGTAGGATGTAACCGACCTGTAATACCTGTACATCTACTTGACACTAAGATGATAAATGTTCATTTTGTACTTGTTAAAATTTGCTGAATAAAAATATTGGAAAAGAACCACTTTCCAGGTCTGGACTTTACTATGGTGAGTGTAAACATTGTAGAAAAAAAAAGCTGACATCATTCTGCTGGATAGAGTGTTGCGTGCACATTCTGTATATGCTTTCCCACCAAACAACATTGAGGAAGCATCTCAGTGCTGCTGCTCCTTCTGCAAAGAGCCATGTGAAACTTTGATGTTTGATTCTAGTTGCCAGCCTACAGTGGCTTTGGTCACCTTCAGACACTCGACCCTGTACTTTTAGGCCTTGTTTCTGACCTTGTGCCTGTACAATTCTTGCCGCTCTGTGGCTGCAACATGTCTGATTCTAGACAAGGTGGGGACATTCCCGTTGTTCTGGGTGCCCCCAGCATGCTCTCCACTAAAGGCTCATTTAGAACTTGTGGTTGAAGTGGGCATTAAAAATGCACAGTTGAGCTGTGTTTTTTTGTGCCCTCCAGCCACCCCCCTTATGCTACAAAGGCAGTTGATGGGAGTGTTCACATGCCGTAGTCATGCAAGCAGCCCCTAGTTTTTATGTTGGGCTTGTAAGCGGTTGCTGTGGTTGTGGTGTTTGCATCCCTGCTGGGTTTTTCACATTCTGTTGCATTGGAAGTAGCCACTAAAACAAGGTGAGAGGAAATTCAGAATTTTACTTTCGACTTAGGGGGTGAAGAGAAATACCAAATGGTGACAGCTATCAAAGGTGGGATTTACCCAATTTTTTTTGAGATTTCCACCTATTGTTCTGGAGATTTGACAATAAAAAATCCAAAATCCCCCAAAAGGGGCCACGGACAGCAATGAAAATCTAAGAGTGGTTCTAAACTACATTCCAAAAGCAACACTTTTAACCACTGTTGTTCCACCTTAAGATAGGCACACCTTTGTTCACATTTTTTTTTTCTAAATTCCTGCCGCCCTATGTACCAATATAGCATTAATGTACCGTATTTATCGGCGTATAACACGCACCCCAAGTTTAGGAGGGAGTTTTAAAGAAAAAAACTTTTAGGAGTTTGAGGAAAAAAAACTTACATTTAAATGCCCATTAATGCAGCCTTGTCAGTGTCATTTGCAGCCTTGTCAGTCATTTGCAGCCTTGTATTGCAGCCTTGTCAGTCTATTGCAGCCTTGTCCGTCATTTTCAGGCTTCCATTGCAGCCTTGTCAGTCATTTGCAGCCTTGTCAGTGTCTTTTGCAGGCTTGCCGTTTTAAAAAGCTCGGTAGCTCTCACCCATTCTCGGCAGCTTTCCAAATGCCGCCGAGATCGGCCAAGTGCGGCAGAAAATAACTGAAAGCCGCTGAGAACAGCAGAAAAGCCGCAGAGAAGCTGACAATCAGTGAGGGAACGGCTTATAACACGCACCCACGATTTTCCCCTGATTTTAAGTAATTGCGATTACTTATTTTTCAAAAATATCTAAGCTTTCCATCAAATCTACAGACACTTACTTGACTTGTCTTCATCCATGTTTCCAAACATATTCCATTAGTAATGTCTTACTTCCTGGTCATGACACAGGAAGGAGTTGACCAGCTGACCTTATTAGTCTACACCCTGCATCATCCACTCTCCTACCTACCCACCCACCCATTCTCGGCTGCATGTTTTTTAAATGAAATGCAATCAATCAGTGATCACCCTTCTTACTAAATACACAATCAGATTGGATAGTGCATGGTCATCTTTATGCAAGTACATAGGAGGGAGCGGACAGAAACACTCAGCTTTCAAGCCCTTTTCACACCTCTGCATAGTGGGAACTCGCATTATGAGTTTTTTTTTGTTTTAAGGGGGGGGGGTGGTGTTGGGTTGATGTTTTGCAGCATTTTCACTCATCACACATAGGGCAGCCCATCCAACTGAGTGATAGTAGAGCTAAAGGATTTAGTACAATCAGATTGTATAGTGTATGGTCTCCTTTATACACCTAAAATTACTAGTTGTAGCACACCAAACACAGACGCAAACACATTTTGCCATGTGAAAAAAAACAAATGGCAAATGCTGCAAAATGCATAGTAAAAAACGTGCATCTCACTATGCTAGATTTGAATAGGGACTGAAAGTGAAATTGGTGCAGTAACACAATGAGGCTCCATTAACATCTGTGCGTTCCCTTGCATTTGCACTGCACCACAAATCACAGTAAAAAAAAGTTCTAAAACTTCTTTAGGGCGATTGTTGCATACCGGGCAGCCTATTCAGGTGGATGGGCTGCCCTTTGTGTGATGAGTGAAAATGCTGTTGGTGCAGATGGGTGACCTATTAACTCTAGATAACTCTTAGATATGTAAGATGTGAGATTTCCCATCCAAAGCTCTTGGCTTAGCCTTTTCTTTTAGATTTTCACCTTTTTAGACATTTAATAAAAATAAATGTGAGAATGTGGCACCTTATAATGACCATACTAATGTCTAAGCCCTTGTACACACGGTCGGAAATTCCGATGGAAACGGTCCGATCGGATTATATTGATGGAAAATCCGATCGTGTGTGGGCTCTATCGGACTTTTTCTGTCAGAAATTCCGACAGAAAAAATTTGAGAGCAGGATCTCTCGTTTTTAGAGAATTCCGATCGGACAAAGTGCCACGCATGCTCAGATCAAAGTACGAGAGCAAAGCTATTGGCTACTAGCCTCAACGTAGTTCCATCGTAACGCACGAACATCATCACGTTATGAACGATCGGATGTTCCGACAACTTTGTCCGACCGCGTGTATGCAACACCAGTTTCGGACAAAATCCGTCGGAAAAAATCTGACGGATTTTGTTGTCGGAATGTCCGACCGTTTTTACAAGGGCTAAGAGTGCTGAGATCTTGCCAACATACTGTAGATTTAGCAGATTGGCAGACAGCAAGTTTATCAAAAAAAATCTCATATCAGCTTATCTTTGGGCTCACATCAATGGGAAGATACAGCTTGCTTTCTGGTACATTTTGCTTGCTTTTCACATCCATTTGAGACACAGTTGACGCTCCTCCTAAAGGGCAGCTGTCTCTTTTATAAGCTGCATTTACCTGATTCAGGACCCTTTGTCAAGGAGGTTAGAGCTTATGCAAATGGCATCAATTCAACATGAAGTTGAGATACTACTATGCTCATTCAGAAATTTTGCATTCCCATGAATTTGTATGAGAATTCAAAACCCTTTTGACGTAAACAAAAGCCTGTCAACACAGGCCCTTAAGCTGCTATTGGGTTGTATAGGAAAAGGGAACTCTGGCATGAAAAAAGGTCTTCTGACACAGGCCCTTCATCTTTCATTTGAGTAGACAGACCAAAAAAAATACAGTGAAGAAATAGAGGTTGTACTCAAAGTTTGTGAACTTTTGCTCTTTTCTCTTATATCTTTATGAACCTGCAGCCTTAAGGATATTGGCTTGGAGCAGTACAGCACTGTGGAGCTATTCGCTGGCATACTGCTTCCCTCATCATTTCTCCTGGCCTGCATCCTCCAGCTCTACTACTTCAATGAGGACTTCCTGAAGCTGACAGATCTCAATAACATCCCCATCAACGAAGGAGGCGTTAATGACAGGTCAGTACAGTGAGAGTGCTCTGGGGATGCCTCATCTATTAAGTAGTAACACCAGCCTTAAATTTTAGCAGAAGTTAATATGTTTTATGTTTTCTTATGTGAACAGTAAGAAGAAAATGGAGAACCGGGTACTTATTCTTTCCACTATGTGAGTATTAACATACTTGTTTTATATATTTTTCCTTTTTGCACTGACTCAGTGATGTAGCATTAGAACCATCACCTATAAGATTTACATGGGAACTCTGGAATCTGTAAAGAACTGGCTATCTGTAGTTCTGGAAAGGTTTTGGCATGGTCATTGGTTGTTGCATTGACAAAATTATGTTAATCCCTGCTAGGCTTCTATACTGTGCTATATACAGTATGTTTAACCCAAACAGCAGTGCATCATAATTAAATTTTATGTCACCAGGTTCTGAATCCACTGTAATTTACAGAATATCACAGATTTGGACAATGGCGATGATGTAGGGATTTGGTTATAGCATTGGATTAGGGATTAAGGCTATGGCTGTAGACTAAGGATTTGGCCCAGATGAGGATTTCAGTTACTACTTTGGAGTAGGAATTTTGGCTTCTGCTGTGGAGTAAAGATTTGGTTATGGCTCTAGGTATTTTACCATGGCCATGGACTACGGATTTGGCCTATGGGCATGGAGTAGGGATTTGGGCCATTGTTGTTGAGGGCTTTCAGTTAATCTGGGCTTAAGGATTTGGGATAAGGATGTTGAGTAGGAGTTTGGCGAAGAGCTGTGGGATTTGGGTTGTGGCTGTGAGGTAGGATTTGGGTTATGGCTGGGGAGAAAGGCTATCCGTTATGACTCCAAAGTAGTCAGTGCTATATAAGAACCCCTAGCAGTTCTCCAATCATGGCACAAGGATTAAAACAAGGAATGTAACATATTGGATTGGACAACATAGGTGTTAACTCTTAGGAGGTAGCAAGCCCTTGTTAGCATTGTACATTTTCAATCCTATTCATCCATAGAAAAGAGAATGCTTTAGCTTTCCAATACCCTCAGTGCCCACTATTCTTGGTGAGGGATTTGAAATTTAGTGGGCATCCTTAAGTGAATTTGCTTCACTAGCTCAGAGTTGGCCTTTTTTTCTGTTTTATGAAGACATATGTAAAATATTCTCCATTTAACAAAAGTATGGAACAGTAAGAACAGAATTAAAACTTAATGCTCGCTTTAAGAGTATATTAAATAAGGGAATTAGCCAGTGCATCCCATTGGGTAATAAATTTAAAAGAGCGAACAAAAGTCCTGGATGGGTTAACGCCAATGTAAAAAATGCAGATAAAAGCAAAAGAGAAGGCCTTCAAAAAAAAAATACAAGGTTGAGGGATCATCATCAGCATTCAAACTTTATAAAGAATGCAACAAGAAATGTAATGGTGCAATTAGGGCGGCTAAGATAGCACATGAAATTCTTTAAGTATGTAAACAGTAAAAAAGGGACGACAGACCATATTGACCCCATAAAAGATGAGGAAGGACATCTGGTTACAAAGGATGGGGAAATGGCGAAGGTATTGAATTTATTCTCCTCAGTCTTCACAAGGGAATCGGGGGGGTAACGAGTAACCAAAACTGCAGTGTTTATCCTCATGATACGTCACAGGAAGCACCCTCATGGCTAACAGAGGACAGAATTAGAATTAGACTTGGGAAACATTAATAAATCACTAGGACCGGATGGCTTGCACCCGAGGGTACTTGGGGAACTCAGTCAAGTAATTGCCAGTCCATTGTTCCTAATTTTTGCTGACAGTCTACTGACTGGAATGGTACCAGCGGATTGGAGAAAAGCTAGTGTAGCACCAATATTTAAAAAGGACCCAAAATGCATCCCTGGGAATTACAGACCAGTTAGCCTAAAATCAAAAGTATGTAAGCTCTTGGAGTGGATGATAAAGGACTACATAAAAGATTTTAGTAATGAAAATGGTATCATTAGCAATAATCAGCATGAATTCATGCAGAATCGTTCTTGCCAAACCAATCTGTTGCCTTCTATGAGGAGGTGAGTTGCCATCTAGATTAAGGAAGTCCCATAGGCGTGCTGTATCCGGATTTTGAAAAAGCATTTGACACAATTCCCCTTAAACGTTTTACTGTACAAAATAAAGTCTGTTGGGATGGACTAAAGGGTAAGTACATGGATTGAAAACTGGCTACAAGGGTTAGTTCAGAGGGTGGTAATAAATGGGGAATTCTTGGAATGGTCAGGAGTGGGTAGTGGGGTCCCACAGGGTTCTGTGCTGGGACTAATCCTATTTAATTTGTTCATAAACAACCTGGAGGATGGGGTAAACGGTTCAATCTCTGTATTTGTAGATGGTACGAAGCTAAGCAGGGCAATAACTTCTCCACAGGATGTGGAAACCTTGCAAGAAGATCTGAACAAATTAATAGGGTAGGCAACTACGTGGCAAATGAGGTTTAATGTAGAAAAATGTAAAATAATGCATTTGGGTGGCAAAAATATGAATGCAATCTATACATTAGGGGGAGAACCTCTGGGTAAATCTAGAAAGGACCCGGGGGTCCTAGTAGATGACAGGTTAAGCAATGGCATGCAATGCCAAGCTGCTGCTAATGACGCAAACAGAATATTGGCATGCATTAAAAAAGGCATTAACTCCAGGGATAAAGCAATAATTCTCCTGCTCTACAAGACTCTGCTCTGGCCTCACCTGGAATATGCGGTCCAGTTCTGGGCACCATTCCTCTGGAAGGATGTACTGAAATTATTCTCTCTGGAGAAGAGATGCTTTGAGCGGGGATATGATTTCAATTTACAAATACCATACTGGTGACCCCACAATAGAGATAAAAAGAGGTTTAACCTTAAACTGCGTAGAGGGTTCTTTACTGTAAGAGCAGCAAGGATGTGAAATTCCCTTCCACAGGCAGTGGTCTCAGCGGGGGGCATCGATGGTTTCAAAAAAATATTAAACATCTGAACGACCGCAACATACATTAATACTGACATATAATCACACACATAGGTTGGACTTGTGTCTTTTTTCAACCTCGCCTACTATGTAAGTATGTAAAACAACTGTCCCTGACCATATTTGAAAAAGAGTACAAAATAAACATTTTCATTTCTCTGTCCCTTTTTCAGGTTAAAGGAAAACCTTGGCAATCTACAGAAGACGTAAGGAACAGAGGGATTCTGGCTTCTTGAAACACTTGCAACAACTGAACCGAGTGCTTATTTTCCTGAGGATACTGTTGTTCTATGCTATGAGTGATTATATGTGACTAAAGGCTGCCATCACTAAAAACTGATTTCAGATTTGGGCAGGGAATTAATGGCTACTTGTCTCTTTGAGACTCCCGTGTGAAATTTCAATATAAATTATTTAATTCTGCTGCACTACCAAGAATCACAACACTGTCATTTTGCTTTGTATTAGCCTTGGCAATTGGGTGTAACGCATAACTTAGATTTCAGTTTTGGTTGAAATTAGCCTTTTAAAGCAAGATTAATCAGCCTTACTTATCAAGATATTATTTACGTGGACTAACCTATAGCAATAAATCAAACTACAGCTTTTATTCAGTATCATTATTGGTTATTGATTGCTCTGGGCTACTACACTTTCCACACTGATGTTCACTAGGGATGAGCATGGGTGCATTCGGATGTGCTTCGGGAATTGCATGAAAAAACCCATCAGGAAGCTGTCACTTGTAATTTCCAAATCATTTGTAGCTGAGGCATTCCCCGTCCTGCAACCACACTTTTTTTTACAGGAGTTTAGGACACTGGTAAAAATAAAAAATTGGAAGCCAGTCCCATGTAACCCATCATCTATCCAGTATGCCCAGTGTTCTAGTAAGTAAATAATCTGCTCTATAGTCCCATTTTAATGCCTACCTAAAATTACTGTTACCTTGGGCCACCAAGAACTCACATCATCACTAGTTGCCTGCATTGGTGAGTGCTCAAGGCCTTGCCTTACATTGGGCATAATTTATTTGCGCTGTGCCATGCAACTTGTCTTCTCAAGGACAGTCTGGCTGCTGCAGATGCAGCTTGTACTTCCCTAGTGGTTCTGGGTGTGTTTTATCCGATATTTCCTGAACAAGTGTCTGTAATATAGAACCTGGGACTTCTGTCATTCTTCAGCTACATCAGGTAGAGTGGAGATGTTCTCTCTGTCCACTTTGGACTTTGTTTTTATCTGTTTGTGCCCAATTACTGGAGCAGTAAGCACCAGAGCATGCTCAGAGCCTCTGTGAGCAATCTCCAGCATATTCTATTTCTGACCTTTATAGGCCACTAAAGTAATCTGTGGTCAAGGGCTCTGTTACCATCTCTGGTTCCTATTCAGAGTCCAAACAGTTTATTCCGATGGAGGCTGTTTTAAGCCACCTAAAAATGACTCCGGTTTACAAGATGTTGTGTCTAACCTAAATGATGCAGTGCAATATATCCTGCATGTTGAGACTCAGCCTTGGATCTTTTAAAGCTCCTACAACCTCAAAGACCTTCCTGCTACTCCCATTGTTTACATTTTTCCTCTATGAGGACTAAGAACACCCTATAGGATCCTGGACCTCTCCTGAGAGTATGTCAGAGCTTTTTCCTTTTGATGGGGAATTTAAAACTTGGTGGTCTCTCCCCACCATAGAAGTCCCAATGATCTATGTTAACAGGCATACCAGTAAATGTGTTGATGGCATTTTTACCTCCTGGGATTTCACCGACACAGTTAAATTCCCTTCTTAGATTCCAGTTTGAAATAACTCTCCGTCCTGTTTTGACAGTGACGTTAATATGTCAAATCATGAAAGAATAGGTAAAAATCCCCTAGAGAGGATGGCTGGCTGGCATAGACTCTCATTTTAGAGCACATGGAGAAAATGTCTAGAGATTTATGCTTTAGTTGTGATAGATTTTTGGAAGCATCCAAACTCATGTCTTATGTGGACTGATGTCTGTTCACATGCGTAGTAAGGCGCCAATAATACGGCCTACGAACATCTGATTTGGTTATTCTTTGTTATTAACAACACCACTGGTGGTCAGAGCATACTTCTACCTCGGTGCAGGACATGCAGTAGCGGAAGAACCCTATCCTTTTACTTTATCCACATCTACAGCAATGGTAGCCTATAGCCATTCAGGCTCTCTCTCAGGCAATAGGACTTTTAGTCAAATGTCATCTAACTCCTGTAGTCAAGCCATCTGCATGAATGTGCACCCTCACTTCCAGCAGTGGTGGGCTCTTTGTTCATCCAGCTGGATCCCATGGTAGTTTACCTTTCTGGCATTTTGGGTGCTGAGGTCACCATCTTTAGCCTTCAGTCTAGACATTTGATTCGGGCATCACCCTCTCCACTATTCTGATTATGCTGCATGTCTTTGTGCATTTTCCCTGGTTTGTCTGGGTTCCCCACACCCTGGGATGTCTGATTCCTACTCTGGTAGACCTTTGTCCATGAGAGTTCTATCCCATTTAGATTTGAACTGCTCCCTGCAGGAGCTCTACCCTTTTTTTCTGAGGACCACTTGACCTACAAGGGTGACATAGACCAGTTCCTACTGCTTCCTTCCCTTTTAAGGACATGATCTTTTTAGTGTCTTGCAGCAGCATTTGTTTCTGATCACAGTACTGGCCATTATTTTTTTATTTTTGGCATTCCCATTGTGGAACGCTCAGTTTTATGGATTATTGCAGTCTGACCAGTACGGAGAGACCCATTGTCAGCAGAGCTCATCTGGATTCAGATTTTAAGGTGTCTAGTGCTGGTAACCTTGGGTCAACAGGTGGGGCTGTTCAGCTCAGGCCCTTATGTAAATCCACATTTGTGGACCTTTGACCCCTTTATTATCTGTCAAAGGGGTAGTTGGGGGATGCAAGAAGTCCCAGGTGCAATCTGCTGGTCTCTTCTCTTCACTCTTGGAGGTGGTTTCTGGTGGGTGTATCTTCATACTTGGGACTTTTGTCTGGTTCCCAAGAACAGTCCCTGATTAATCAGGGGTTCCTTTTTGTGTTTCAATATTCTGACCTGATCTTCATTAGACATCACCTGAGCACTGCAGGATCTTTTCCTCAGGAAAGGTGTGGGGACTCTCCCTGAAGCAGGTTGAGTGACCTAGTTTCTTCCCTGAGTGGCGCGGAGTGTATCTTTCCTGACCACACGGTCTCTTCTAGAGAAAAGGCATTGTCTTCTGAATGGCCTCAGTGGATGGGCTTTATGTTGAAGGGAGAGGGGAGACTTGAATGCTCCTCTTTTCCTTCTTGCATGGAAGTGTCCATCACTGAATTGCCCTGTACTTCCTTTTACAGTCAGCAAGGAGAGCTTGCTGGGACCCTGTGCAGTTCTCCCCTATGGGGAATAGTGTAAGTCCAAAGGCCTTCCTGGGACCTGATCACCATGGTACGTCCTCCACCCGAGGCTGAATTGCATTCTTCTAAGGAAGCTCTTTTCATTCCTCCTTTCCTGTCTTCACTCAAGCAGATGTTCTAAGTAGTGCGAATAAGATTCCTACCGTTTGCACTTCAGCTGTGGATGTTCTTCTGATCCAGGGTGGTTTGGATGATTTTTAGATTTTTGTGTATACTTTCCTCAATGCCTACCCTCTGTGTGGGTACTGCTCACTCACCTTACCTCCTCCTTCAGGTGGACTTCAGGGTTGGTACCCTTGTTTTTTTTTTTCTACTAGTCTTAGGGATTATTTTTTTGTATCAGTTAGGATAGGCTGTTGAGAGGGCTTTCACAATCATTGTTTTTCCTGTTTTCAAGCTTTCTAAACAAAAGGCTCGTTTACAGTGCTTCAGATTTTAAGGGGGGGGGGGGGGGGGGTGGCAGACTGTGTGGCCAGTGGGAGTAGAAAAAGTCCTGGCATTAGAGGGAGTAAACAATGTGCCATCTTTGATATTATATGAAATATTAGCGCCCCGTTGTTGGTGTCAGTGGGAGGAATAGTGCACCAATGTTGGTGTCAGTTGGAGAAATAGTGCCCCACTGTTGGTATCAGTGCAGAAATGATTGCCTCATTGTTGGTGTCAGTGGGTGGAATAGTGCCTAATATCAGCGGGAGAAATAGTCCCCCAAGGGCCGGATAGGAGTATGCAAAGGGCCGCATTCGCCCCCTGGCCTGCAGTTTGGAGATCACTGCTGTAGAAGATTGGTTGTCTGATCAGGCAAATTCTTTATCACGGATCCTCCTTTCCCTAAATTCCAAACGTTAGAAATGTTAGGCCTGAGTTTTCTGCTAATGACCTTCATTACTTAAAGCTTGGCCCTCTGGGATCTTTACTTAAATTGAACACAATTTTTAAGGAATAACAGTTACTGCTCATGGAATAAAACAGCAGTATTTAGCCACGTTTTGTCTTATAGCCCTCTTGCCCCATTATGGAATGTCATTCCTCCTGCTTAGTTTTCTTTATAAGGTGTAAGAAATGTATGGGGCTAAAACAACTAATTGACTATAATCAATTATAAAAATAGTTGTCAACTCATTATCAATTAGTTGGTCAGACAATTAGTTGGCCTTCACACAGAATTAATTATTTGTTTACATATCCAGAAATACAGTGCAGCACACTTACAGCTCAGTGCACTGTTCATACTGTACATGTCAGTATACACGGTGCAGCACACATACAGCTCAGTGTACACTGTTCATGCATGTCGGTACACATACAGCTCAGTTCAGTGTTCATACATGCCATTATACACAATGCAGCACACATACAGCTCAGTATGCTGTTTAGACAGAAGGAAGTGATTTAAACTGATTCTAAAATGTAAAACCAAATTCTTAAAAAAAAAAAAAGTCTGAACCCGGAGGCGCTGGAGCCGATAGACTGGGGACAATATAAGGCAGGGGTAGGCAATCTTTGAGGGATGGAGATCTACTAGAACAATGATGAAGTCAAAGATCACTGGGCATAGTTTCTCCCTCCCTCCCTCCCCCCCAAAAAAAACAGTAAGACTGACCCCCCCCCCCCCCCTTTCATGTTTTTTTTTTTACAAAAATAAGTAGTACAAGAGTCCAGGGATCATAAATGTGTTGCACTCAGAATGCAGGGATTGCACTCAAAATGCAGGGATCGGGAGTGCGTTGCACTCAGAATGCAGGGATTGAGAGTGCGTTGTGTTCAGAATGCAAGGACAGGAGTGTGTTGCTCTCAGAATGCAAGGATCAGGAGTGGGCTGTGCTCAGAATGCAGGGATCAGGAGTATGTTAGGCTCAGAATGCAGGGATCAGGAGTATGTTAGGCTCAGAATGCAGGGATCAGCAGTATGTTAGGCTCAGAATGCAGGGTTTTGGGGGGGGGGGGGGGTGGAGGGTGATGTGAAGGGTGGTAGAAGACACTGCTATGGAGATGACCCTGCCCATAACAATGTCCTCTGCCCCCTTCACATCACCTCCCACACACACATACACTGGTGTCTTCTGCCCCCCTCCCTTTCCCCTATAGTAGTAATCTCTGCCTCACATAGCATAGTCTCCTGTTTGCACAGTGGAGACCGGGAGGCAGCATAGCTCTGGACAGAGGGGCAGAGTGACTTTTCATATTAGCAAGCGGGAGATTGATTACTTAGGACCACCCTTTGTCCTAGCAACCAAACACCTGTGGTTAAGCATAAAAAGTTTGTATGGCCCTCCGTCCTGAGCTGTGCTTCCTCCCGGTCTCTGCTGTTCACTGATCACAGCAGCAGAGGAGACTGGGGGCAGGAGGGTCAAAGGAGGAGCAGGACACATAAGGCATAGCGGAGCTTGAGACTGGGTTTGAGAAAGGACGAGCATATAAAGGCGGGGGTTGGCGGTGTGGGAACCTGTTCGCAGTCTACCTGTCACCTGCCTGCTGTCGACAGGTGGACTGCAATCGACGGGTTGCCGACCCCCGATATATATAAGGCATTACAATTTCACTTTAAAGTAAACATTTACCAGTATTGTGCATTATATTTAAAATCATTATATACATTGAAAAAAGGCTCAGCCTTTATTAGTACTTTATTCCTCCCCCCCACCCTTCATATAGCTTTATGTCTGACTCTCAGTTAAAATACCCTGTATGACTTCTGGGTGTAATATATATATTATTACTTTCAGTTTCACAGTATAAATGAACACCTTAGTAGTGATTGATTGCTGTTTTTATTTATGCTATTAAGGGCTAATATTTGTTTTTTTTAACCCCATCGTTTTTTTTAACCCCATCATCACAGGTGATACAAAAAGTATAGTGCTGCTACTAAATGCCTTAGGGACAACAGGCACCCTATAATCAAGCTATGACAAGGGAGTCTGTCATGCATAATATTATATCACAGTCCTGCAAAACAATGTTTTTTTTTTTTTTTTCATTTTGATCGGAGTCTGGTCATATGTACCAGATTCAACCTCTAATAGTATGTGAGTGTATGTATCTGTGTGTGTGTGTGTGTGTGTGTGTGTGTATGTATATGTATGTATGTGTATATATATATATATATATAATATAATATAATATTCCCCTATTATTCTCAGAGTGGATTAGATATTTTGGTCCCTAACCATATAGCTTGTTATTTATATTTACCACTACATATAGATATTCAATCTATGCATGTTGTACAGGCTGGAAACTGAGAAGCAGAACAGCGCCAGTCAAAGCACGCTGGAGAAGATTGATGACATTGTGGTAGATGCAGAGACGACCACAGAAGGCACACAATCTGCAGGTGATTAACAGATTGTCCTGTGTATGTTATATTGTAAGAGCCCGTATATACAGGTGACTGTGAACGCTTTCACTTTGAATCTGTGGAGTTTTTACAGATTTACAACAATTTCCACGGTTGAACAATATACAGTTGTGCTGAAAAGTTTGCATACCCTGGTAGAAATTGGAAAATATAACCGTATTTAAAGAGGAAGTAAACCCTGATGAGTTTACTTCCTCTTTCATTCCCTGCAAAGGAAAAGCATAATGGACTACTATGCATAGCATAGTAGCCCATTATGTGTCACTTACCTGACACAGGAGCCAGCGAAGTCACCGCTGTCCCCTGTAGTCTGCCGCATCCATCTTCTCGGTGGGTCTCGCAGCTCCGCAACTGTCATTCAGCGAAGCCGCGATAACGTCACTCCCGCGCATGCGCACGGGAGCCAAGACGCGCGGCATTTCGCAGCATCTTTGTTATCGAGAATGCCACACTCAGGGCGCATGCGCCGTAGACAGCGGTGCCCGTCTTCGGGCAAATATCTCCTTAACCGTATAGGTTTGGGAGATATTTCTTGGACCTACAGGTAAGCCTTAATCTAGGCTTACCTGTAGGTCAAAGTGGTTTGTAAGGGTTTACAACCACTTTAAATGAACAAATAGTGGCGCTAATATCTCAATATTACTGTGAAGCAATTACTATAACACCATTTGATGGTGACAACAACACAAACTGTGAAAAATGAATCCACTAAAATAAAAAATGTACAAATATAAAAATATGCAAAAAAACTAAGTGCAAAAAGCTCTCAATTAAAGTCCATAAAAGTGGTAATCTCCAAGTGATTAACTAAGTTGTGATTCTTCTATAATATTCAAAGATGAACTGTCTTCCACCACATCATATGTGACAGTGAATCCGCTCCCTTAAGTAACTCACTCAGCAAATATAAATGCCTTGCACTCTCATGCTCGGCATCAAAACTTTTAAGCCCGCCAGGGTTAATAGTGTTCCCGATATCTGAATGTGTACAACAGAAAGGGATTACTCCACATGTAAATGAAAATAGTGCATGGAATAGTGTAATAACGTAAAACCATTTATTGTGTAAAACTAAATCTTCAACCATTAAACTCACATCAATTCAGTCACAAAAAGCATCAAAGGCAAACTCCTGTTAAGCAACTGCTGCGGTGTATTTTTGTCACCCGCGATGCAATATCTATCTCACACCCACTCTCTCATCAGTATCGATACGTCACATCCGGTAAGACGTCTTGCGTCATAGATGGTTGCCGTACAGCCAAGCCCCGAAATGTTTTGTCATCTCGACTTATTCATGGGACTGTCGAGATGATGAAACCTTTCGAACCATCTATGGCCGGCTCAACTTTCATTTATTAGACTTCAGTACCAACGCTGTATCCTGGCCTAGGCCGACAAGGCCCAGGCCTAGGGGAGCACGGAAAGAGTCCCCTACGGATTACATTACAATGTTAGTCTAGTGCCAATCTTATGGGGCGGACTGAGCTGAGAGGCAAATTAGTCTGGCACCCCCATAAAGCGGCCGCACTGCTTCCAGTATGTGGGCAGCCGGCATTCCACAACTATGGGGGCAGGCCGCTTCTAATTTTGATTGGCCTATCATCCTGGACCACAAACCTTCCTCACTGTGCTATTTGTTCTGCTGCACCATTGGCACGTTTATATATTCTTAGTCCTCTCCATAAAATTACCAGAAATTTGTGCTTAAAGAAGAACTATAGGCAACGCTTTTTTTAAAACATTTTGGATAGAATAAGTGAGGGTTATAGCCCCTGTTCATTTATTTTTTACCATCCCTGTCCCAATTCAGAGATTTCCCTTCACTTCCTGCCCCATAGCCAAACAGGAAGTAAGAGGAAATCTATGTCCTCAGAACTAGTGTCCTGTCAGAAACCATGAACCAGACGGAGACAGAAATACAATTAAATCACACTTGTTTGTTAATAAAAAAATAAAAAGGTAAACAGAGTAAACATAGTCAAAGCATAGCCAGAGTCCAGTAACCGGATCGAGTAGTCAGCCAGGCCAGAGTTCAATAACCAGATCGGGTAATCATCCAGGCCAGAAGTCAGGGATCCAAGTAGAGGAACAGCAAGCAGGATAAAGGAGCCAGAAGGGATGTCAGCAAGCCAGTCTTTAAACGGGAATGCAGGAGATGGTTTCTTGTGATGTGACCAAGGCGAAGGCAGAGATTAAGTGAGCTGTAAGTAGGCAGGTCAGACGAGCAGGATCAGGAACAGCTGGGTAACTGTGGAGGAAGATGAGAGCTGGCAATTAGCCGACAGCTGAGCAGCCAGCCCAGAGAAGGAAGGGCTAACTAAGCCAGCCCTGACATGTCCCCACTCGAAAATTTCATGGCGGGTCTTAAACAGCAAGGGGTGTGGCCTTGACAGGAAGGGGTGTGTCATATTTAAATTAGGGGGTGCACGAGTTTAGTCAGGCCTAGGGCAGCACAAAACCTAAATACACTACTGTTCAGTACATTGTTCCAGAAGGTCTGGTCTTGATGTATGTTCAATAGCAAACCCTTATCTTGCTCTAATTTTTTTGTAAATTTTTTTGTAAAGGCTTTTTCTTAACATGCCTCTCATGAAGGCTGAGTTGGTGGGGTCTCTTTCTGAGTGTTGATGCATGACTTTGACTCCAACTTTTGCAAAAGTTACCTGAACACCCCACAATTAAATTTGGGGTTCTTGGAGACTTCTTTTGGCCTTGTACGGTCAGCTCTCGTGTTCAATTTGCTCAGTTAGCCAGACCTAGATAGCAGTTGTTTGAAATGTACACCACATGTAGATTAATTTTCATACACTGAAATAACTGGATTGAAATTGTTTGGTGATCTTTTTTTAATACCCTTTTAGACTCAAATGCATCCACAACTTTCTTTCTGAGAGGCTTAGAAAGCTCAATCTCAAAGTGAAAAGCAAAGGTGTCTGAGGTTTAAATAAGACAGGTTCCACTTGCATACTCCCCAAAGGAGGTTCTCATCCTTGGCGCCTAATTTGGAACACGGAAATTCTAATTTTGTGGATTTGAAATGGTGGTAAATGTTAAGATGTTCCTACTTTTTTCACATTACAAATCTACATTGTCATTATTTAAATCATAAAAATGAATAGGACACTAGTTCTGGTGACCCTGTGACAACTGTGGAGGGATTTGCCCTTAATTCCTGTTTTGGCTTTGGGACAGGAAGTGAAGGTAAATCTCCCTAATCAGTCACAGATTGCAAAGAAATAACTTGACAGGGGTTTTAACCCTCCCTTACTATATCCAGATTGAAAAAAATGTGTTATCTTTAATTATACATTAATACACGTGTTTTCTAAGTAAAGAGGAATTGATGCTTTTGAAAATCCAGGAACTTTATTAATAATACATTATATGGTAAAGTTTAACCAATGCCACTTTTCAACAGAGACAAACCCCTGGATTCTTGTGATTGACAAGTTGATGTCCATGCTCCTAACTCTGCTGAATTTCATCCATGCTGTGCAAGTACTCGTGTGGAGGTTGCTAGAACTACACATTATCAAGATTGTGTCCACCATTATCATCTGGATCACACTCCAAGAGGTATCAAAGAATATCCAAAAGCATCATAGTCACCACCTTTAAGTGAATCTGTGCGCAGACTGTGCACACTAAAATATTTACATTCTGAACAAGCAGTAAAAGCATGTTAAAACAAGCCCCCATTAACCTTGCTAGTTATAGGCACTTAAGCCCCTTTCACACTGGGGCGGTTTTCCGGCACTACAGCACTAAAAATAGCGCCTGTGTAGCGCCTGAAAAAAACGGCCCCTTTCACTCCAGCGTGAAAGCCGGAGGGCTTTCACACTGGAGCGGTGCGCTAGCAGGACATTGGAAAAAGTGACTTACCCTACTTGTGGAGGGTATCAGTGACTGTCTTCTAGACAACTGTCAAGACAGCAGTCTTCCCCATGACCGTGTAACCTTCTGAACCAGACTGAGAGACCATTTAAAGGCTTAGGAAACCTTTACAGGTGTTTTCAGTTAATTAGCTGATTAGAGTGCACCACGAGTCTACAATATTCTATTTTTCTGAGATACTGAATTTTGGGTTGTCATTAGATGTAAGCCATAATCCTCAAAATTAAAGGGAGAAATGCTGGAAATATATCCATGTGTGTATTGAATCCATATATGAGTTTGACTTTTTGAATTTAATTACTGAAATTAACTTTTTGTTGATATGCTAATTTTTTAAGATGCACCTGTATATATGTGTGTGTGTATGTATGTGTGTGTATATGTATATGTATGTGTATATATATATATATATATATATATATATATATATATATATATATATATATAATATAATTATATTATCAGTAAAGTTGACCTTTCCATTATCAGTTAGAAGTAAGATACCCCCCCATTGAGAGGATGGGGAATTTATTCCAATGACCTAATTTTGGAGTCTGTTTGATAAGAGTTTAGATGAGTCCAATGACTTGGAGGCACTCACCTTTCTCCAAGCTCTTAATTGTCCCTAATAACAGCTTATGGTTCAAGGTGGTATTCCTCTGTCCTAAAATATGCTGAAGAACCTTTTTAAGTGGTAAGTTTTTATAAACCTATATGACAAAGTACAAACCTTGCTGCGTTGTATTTTCAGGTGTCTCTGATGAATTGTCTTTTCTATATGCCCTGGGTATTTGCGCTTCCATATTCACACCTCCGTCCATATGCATCCAACATCTCTACCGTATGGTCCTGTATCATGGTCATCTGCAAAATGATGTATCAGTTAAAATTTGTTAAACCACTCGAGTATTCCTCTAACTGCACCGAGGTCAGTACACACAATAATGTTTCCATTAATTGAGTGAAAGCTCAGTAATGATTTTATAGGGGTGATTGGTTGTGGGGCGTAATCAAGCACTGGGTCATGCTTATCCCCAACTAATTTAGAAGGGGATCCCTGGAAATAATTCACAAATGCCTCATTGAACTTCCGTTTATTTGTAGGCTCTCAAAGATCAGTGGAAGGTTTTCTTTTACTTTTAATTTCCAGTAGTGCTAAAGCTTACCTAGTTATTATCAGGTGCTGTTGGCTTAACCTTTCTGATTATATGTATTCTGGGCTCTTTAGAAAACTTTCTTTAGTCTATTTCACAGTTCTGTTTCCAACAAAGTAGACATGGCTAGTGGGTAATTTAGTCCCACCAGCTTCAAATTCAACCTCTGACAGCACCTTACAGCAGCTATACATCTAAATTATATGTTGTTTTTTTATATCATCAATTTCAATGCATAGTGTGATTGTTGTTCCTTCTTAGGGCTTATACCACAATGGAAGTCTCCACAGTCCAATTTCGGATGAGCTTTTACAGAAATCTGTGTTATATGTGGCACCCGTGGACCCTGCTTTGTGGTGTGGAGGTCTGCGTAAATGTGCAGACAGTGTTTTGCCCTGTCTCCAGGTAAGATTTATGTTATCTGTCCTTTTCTTTATATACAGTATACACAGAGAGAAAATTCTGGCTTTAGAGGAGTTGAAGTAATTTTATACTTGGTGCAGGGTGATCATATCAATGCATTGGGGTTCACTTACTAAAGGCAAATAGGTTATTCACTTTGCAGGGGAATTTTTGTTAGCTTAGTGAATAAGGTGAAGTTGACTTCCAATAACCAATCACCTGCAATCAAGAATACTGTTGTGTTTGTTTTCCCTTGCATGTTATTGGGGATTCTGTGAATTTACATCCTATTGACCAAGCTAAGTGACAGTTCCCTTGCACAGAGAATCGTTTAAACACCTTTAGTAAATAAACTCCATTGTGTCTAGTTATCCTCCAAACTGAGCTGTAACCTGTATAGTTTTCCTCTTCCTGTGAGCAAAGTGAATGGGAAGCTTCTCAACACGTATGATTTAATGCTTGGATACCTCATGTTCACTTCTCCTGATTCAAATCTCAGTCAGCCTTATGGGTCCATGAACAGCTGCATTGTTTAGGCTTTATTCACACAGGTGTACCATAGCCTACACCCATGCAAGGGCTGTGTTTTACCCTTATGGGGATGCACAGGTGTTCCATGCATCCCACTGCATACAGTCCCTTCCATGTCAGTTGGGATACAGCAGCTGCAAGGACAAAGGCGCTCCTCCTAATTTAACACAGGGGCAAACATGGTCCTCACACAGGTGTACGTTGTAGTACTCCCATGTGAACGAGGCCTTGCACATGTGGATGTTCTGATTTATGAGAGTATCTACAGGAAACCTTGTCTGAAGCAGTCTCTTTAGTCTTTAGAAAGCAGTTTGATTTCCTCTTTTAGAGGAGAAATAAACAGAAGTCTGTGATTTTGTTTTGAGGGCGCCAATTCTTTACTCAGACAGTTTCATAAATGAGGCCAGATGTGTATCGCACATATGCAGCCTTCTCATATTTTATGTATTCACCGTTTTCTGGATCACACATGCCTCCATTTTTACTAAAAAACTGTGACATTGTGGATAAAGCACTATGATTTCCTATTTTTTTTTTTTTTGTAAACTTATATTCAAGCTGTAGGGTTTACTACCCTAAATAGAGGAGACAGGTGAGGTGTACATAGTACACCTAGTGTGAAACGGAATTCAAGTGAATATTTGCTAATGTTTTTAGGGAAGATCTAGAATTGTTAATTGTACCTGAGCAATACGTACTCTTTATCTTGAATGCCTCTTAAAAAATTTTTAGGACCCTTCCTGGTATGTGAGGGTGCCTACAGTCTCATAGCTGTAAAATTTTGAGTGAGTTATCACCACTGTATTGCTTGTTCTCTTTGCTGGAGACTCTAACCTACCTCTATCAGGATGGCCACCTTTTAGACAGGCTCATTGCAGAACAAGTCAAGGTGAATCCCTAATGGGAAAGAATCAGCTGCAGGGAGTACAAAGGTAATACTAGTCCTTTGCCCTCTTCCCGCCTTTTTGTGTGATGCAGCCTTCAGAATTCAGATCCTTTTTAAATTAATATTTCCAATACAATGAGAGACATTTGTCATTGATCATTTCTCCTTGTAGAACCATCTCCTTGTTCTTGCTCTAATGGCTATTGAAGCAACTGTATACCGCCACCAACTTTATTACCGGGTACACAACAAGCTCACAACCCCCATTACTGGAAGCATCTTTGACAACATCACACGGAAGAATCTTGATGATGGACTTGTTAACTGTGCAAAGTATTTTATCAATTACTTTTTTTACAAGTTTGGACTGGAGGTGAGATGCTGGGTCTAAACATACTTGCTTATGAAATTCTAAACCAATTTAGGTCACTTGTTAGAATAGTATGTAATACATTGTTAAAGAAAAACTGCATACCAAATAGGTTTATTGAGGTTTGTCAGAGAACCACAAAATACAACCATGTTTTTCTCCTTGAAATGGGGGAGGAGCCAATAGGCAGTGGAGTGGCTGATACTATGAAAAATGTCAAATTTATACTAAAGCTTTTGTTACATTATGACTGCATATCTTACAGTAGAATAGAAATAATCTATGACATTATAAAAGTAGTGCTCCTTTCCTTGTTAAAGTGGAAAAAAAGCCTAACGCTAACTGTTCTTGAAAACTCTCCCTCCCTCCTATGTATCCTGCATACCCTGTATAAAAAGACCCCTCCTCTTCCCTGCAGCAGCTTCTTACTGACACAGGGGAGCCAGAGGTGCAGCATTATGTATGGTAACTGGAAATAGATTAAAGAGAGGTATGCACACAGATCTTTTTTATGCAGGATAGGTAGGAGGATGGGGGGAGCTAATGTTTTTAGGGAAAGATGTGTTGATTTTTCTTCCACTTTAAGACCTGTTTTTTTTTTTTTTTTTTTTTTTTAATGATTTATAAATGTTATACTTGCCTCCCCTGTGCTTCTTCTCACATCCCTCGTTGGTGCGCTTGGCACCACCTGCCCCCTCGCTAAGTGCCCCCAAAGCAAGCTTGCTATCGGGGCACTCATGCGTGCTCACTTCAGAGCTGGCTCTGTATGTCCATAGATGCACAGAGCACAGCTTGGTCTCGCCCCTCGCTCCCTCCTCACTAGCTGTGATTGACAGCATTGGGAGCCAATGTGCTCTTATGCACATTGCTGGATCAAGATCAAGCTCAGTTAAGTATAAGGGGAGGCTGGCGGGAGAGCTGGACAAAGTCTGTTTTTTACCTTAATGTAGAGAATGCATATAGGTAATAAGCCTTCAGCCTTTAGAACCACTTTATGGTTTGACACAAAAAAAAAATAGAAGCTGATTACTTTACACATCCCAATTTTTCAGGTTTGTTTTGTGATCTCGGTAAACGTGATTGGACAACGGATGGATTTTTATGCTGCTCTGCACGCTGGTTGGCTGCTCTACTTACTGTACCTGCGCCGTCGAAAAACCATAGCAGAGGTCTGGCCAAGATACTGCTGTTTTATTGCTAGCATAATGACTGTCCAATACCTTCTTTGTATTGGCATCCCTCCAGCATTCTGCACAGGTAACCATACTTATATTTGTCCTTTTTAACTGCTCGTGTCTGCAGATCATAAAAACAAAGTTCTGTTCAAGTTGGGGCCGATTTTAGGTAATAACTGAATGCTGCAGCAGAGAGACTACTTATAAGATTTTTATCCACTTCGCATCCAGGCCAATTCTGACATTTCTCTCCTACATGTAAAATTCCTAATTTATTTGCTAGAAAATTACATAGAACCCCCAAACATTATATATGTTTTTTTAGCAAAGACCCTAGAGAATACAATGGCACTCATTGCACGGTATTATCTCGCACGGTATTTGCGCAGCAATTTTTCAAACACGTTTTTTTCAGAAACAAAAACTGTTTCATGCTTAAAAAAAACAAAAAAAAAACAGTAAAGTTAGCCCAATTTTTTTGCATAATGTGAAAGAGGAGGATACACCGAGTAAATAGATACCCAACATGTCACGCTTAAAAATTGCGCGCGCTCGTGGAATGGCGCCAAACTTTGGTATTTAAAAATCCCCATAGGCGACGCTTTAAATTTTTTTACTGGTTACATATTTTGGGTTACAGAGGAGGTCTAGGGCTAGAATTATTGTTCTCGCTCTAACGTTCACGGCGATACCTCACATGTGTGGTTTGAACACCGTTTTCACATGTGGAAAGGACTTACGTATGTGTTCGCTTCTGTGTGCGAGCTCACGGGGACAGGGGCGCTTTAAATTTTCTTTTTTTTATTGTTCTTCTTTTTTTTTTTTTTTTTTTTTAGTTTTACACTTAAAAATAAATAAATAAATTGATGACTTTTATTCCTATTACAAGGAATGTAAACATCCCTTGTAATAGTATAATAATAATAATAATAATACATCACTAGCTTAGTCTCTAAATACCAACCTTCTCGTCCTCTTCGTTCCTCTCAAGACCTGCTGCTCTCTAGCTCCCTCATCACCTCCTCCCATACTCGCCTCCAGGACTTTTCCAAAGCCTCCCCAATCCTATGGAATGCCCTACCCCAATCTGTCCGCTTATCTCCTACTTAGCTTTTAGACGATCCCTGAAAACACTTCTCTTCAGAGAAGCCTACCCCACCCACACCTAACTGTATTTTCATTTTCTCCATCAGCTCATCCTCCACAGTTATTACCTTTTGTTTCAACTTGACCCTCCCTTCTAGATTGTAAGCTCTAACGAGCAGGGCCCTCTGATCCCTCCTGTACTGAATTGTATTGTAAGTGTACTGTCTGCCCTCATATTGTAAAGCGCTGCGCAAACTGTTGGCGCTATATAAATCCTGAATAATAATAATAATAGGAATATGGCATGATCGGACATATTTACAGTGAGATATGGGGTCAATAAGACCCCATATCTCACCTCTAGGCTGGGAAGAATAAAAAAAAAAACCCAAAAAAACGATCCTGGCTTACTAGCCAGATTGGCGCCGTTAATTTGAATACCGAGGCCGGGCGTGACGTCATAACATCGCGCCCAGCCTCCGAACGATCATAGAGACTCCAGGGACAATCTAGTCCACCGGAAATCTCTATGGTTACTTGCTGGGGCCGTCGGATCCTGTGACTGACTCACCGATGGAAACGGTGAGTCGGTAGAAGCACCGGAGGGCGGCGGGAGGGGGGGGGCGTCCCCTCCCCCCGCCCGTAAGAATGATCAAGTTGCGGAACAGCCGCTATGATCGTTCTTTTGGTGCAGGGAATCGCCGGCTGAAAACGGCAATATCTGAATGATGTCTGTGGCCTCAGGCATCATTTAGATATAACCACTGAAAGCCCATGACATCAATAGACGTAGTGTGGGAACCAAGTGGTTAGTCAACTTTATTTCTATTCAGTTCTAGTAGAATGCACAGTGCATGAATATAAATTCTATGTTTTCATACTATTCAAATATTCCTAGAATAATATTGGAGGTATAGGGCTAAAAAGTATAAGAAGGGTTCAGCTGTATTGCCAATTGTTTTTTTTTTGCCAATGTCGTTTTTATCTCTTATATTAAATATCATAGTGCCGTATAATTCTTCCTCTCTATTTATACTTTCTTGAGGTATTTTTTTTTGTATGTCACAGAATAATGTTCTTACAGAAGTGGTATATTTGTTACAATAGAAAAAGAAATGGGGGTACCAACACTGTGCCGGAAATATTAGTGAATAATAATGTAGTATTGGTTGCTGCTCCTTATTTAGTGAGCCACTAATAAGTGCAAATAATATATGAGAGGCTTTGAGATCCATGTTTGGGTGTGCCTGGGCTTAACCCGTCGGATCTGACCATGGATAGGCTTCTAGGCCTGAATGTGGGTTGGTTATATGGCTTGAACTTAATTTAGACATAGTACTGACTTGGGCATGTATTTTCTTTATGTACGTTGCATGGTATTCATGTTACTTGCTTCCTGATTTAAACATAATGCAGTAACTGTTGACATGAATCTGGTTTATCTTTGCATAATGTACAATGTATGTGGTTGGCTATGTTCTTCTAAATAGTATGTAACCAATAGTTTTTGCTTGGCTAAAAAATAAGTGCAAATAAGATGAAAAGAAATGGGTGCTATCTGTAGCTTTTGTCCTAATAGCCTTTTGTTACTACAATATCACATTACAGAAACTTCAGCTAGAATGTTTTGTGTTATATGGTCATGCTAGCTGGATCCATTCAGTTTTTCCACTTTTCATGAAGGTTCATAGTTGCATAGTAGGTAAGGTTGACTAAAGACAATAGTTCACCTGGTTCAACCTGTGTAGGTGTACGCATGTCAGTAATTATTTCCCATATCCCTGTATGGTGTGTTCTTTAAGATGCACGTCAAAGAGTCTTTTAACATATCAATACTCCCCATTTCCACCACTAATTGTGGAAGAGAGTTCCACATCCTTATCGCCCAAACAGTGAAAAAACCCCTGCTCTTCTCCTCCAATCTCATTGTGTGGCCCCGTGTCCTCTTGGCCCCTGTACACACGGTCAGAGATTTCGACAACCAAATCCGTCGGATTTTGTCCGTCGGATCTTGTCCGAAACTGTTGCATACACACGGTCGGACTAAGTAGTCGAAAAATCTGATCTTTCAGAACGTGATGACGTAATTTCGTTACGATGGGACTACATTCAGGCTAGTAGCCAATAGCTTTGATGTAGGAATTTGATCTGAGCATGCGTGGCACTTGGTCCGATCAAAATTCGTTACACATGATCGGAGTATGTCCGACCGGCCCAGCTGGTCAGGAAATATTTCCAACATGTTGGAAAATTGGGTCCGACAGATATTCCGACGGAATTAGTCCGATGCATACCACACACAGTCGGATTATCCGACGACCCGGTCCGATAGGACACATTCCGACGGATTCTCCGACCGTGTGTACAAGGGCTTACACTCCCTGAGACTGAATAATTTTTTTCCTACATTGGAATCACCATTGAGATATTTGCAAATCGCTATCATGTCCCCTCTCAAGCGTCTCTTCTCCAGCGAGAATAAATTTAGTGCCTGTAGTCGGTCCACATAATTGAGGTCCTCCATTTATGAGGAACGAATATAGGCACTAAATTTGTTCTCGCTTGAGAAGAGACGCTTATGGATTTCTTTACACCCTAGTGTCCAACAATTATGGAAATGTATAAGATCTCATTCTGTGATTGGGAGTGGAGGAGGTAGGTCATACTGCTTGTTGGTATGTTATTGCTTACTCTAAAAACCATTGGCTACTTTTCTCGCACAGATTATCCATGGCGCGTATTGCCAGTGAAGCCCAGATCCAACCTCATCAAGTGGCTTTACCTGCCTGATTTTGCCAAAGCCCCTGATCCCGGATTCCTGCTATGTATGTAATTCACAGTTGGCATGGATATAACAAATTCTTGTGAAAAAAATGCATATTTGTTGCTTAACATGATCAGTTTGTTTATTGCGTTCAAGCCTTTTTCCAAAGTACATTTGAAAAGAAAAAGTGATTTAATTGCAGTGTGCAGTATAGGTTTTGTGGAACCCTAGGGTTCCCCCTGAGATTGATAGGGGTTTCTATGTGCAATAGTGAATTGATCCCCAACCTCATAGCCACACAAGGGGACAATTTTCCACTAACCACCAATGTAAGAGGGTCCCTTTGACATTGACTATTGTAGGGGAACCCCAAAAAATATTATTTCATGATTACTACTGTAAGGTTATTTTGTTTTATAGAGCAGGGGGGTGATAAAAATGATATGTCCTGGGTGTTAAATGCACTTGGGTAGGCTACAGTCTTTATTTTATATAAAACTTTCTATAATTAACTGATCATACTAAAATACCACAAGGTACATGTAGATTTAGAAGTTTTAGCAGGGTTTTCCAGAGGCATGAAAATGATTTCAAGGGTTCCTCCAAGTTAAATGGTTGAGGAAGGCTGCTATAGCTTGAAAGATTACAGTAGGAAAAATACCAGAGTAGTGATTCTGAATAGGGGTTAGAATATCTTGCCATTTGTGTCCCCCAAGGATATAACAAACGTTTAGGCAATCGAAAAATTTGTTACCACAGCATTTCATATCCTGATATGTGTTTGTTGTACCCTGTATTTGTGTAAAAAGTATCCTGTTCTCTTTGCATTGCTTCCTTTGTGTAAAATACCTGGTGATCCTTCCAGCCCCCCTGATTTCCTATTTCAAACTGACCATGCTAGGCATAGAAGCCCATCGATCCCAGGCATGGTCCATTTTCTGTCTGTAGTGGGAGAACAGGCTGCCTGTCCTCCAATGATCACACTTGTGCTAAAAGGCCCCCGCACAACCATTCACTGGGATGGTCAATGTATGCGATTCCTCCATCCCCACCTCCCTAAGTCCCTCATGCAGCTGAGAAAAAAAATGAAATAAAGAAGAGAATATATTTTATTTATATATGTATATATTATACACACACACGTTTTGGCTTGCATTTCTATTTTAAACTGAATGAGTAAGGTAAGGGTTCACATGTACTTTAAGTGGGCTGGCATGTACCTACAGGTGAAACCTGTCTTGGGTTGAATAAACTTTTCATGTTACATAGATGTTCTATTGTGGGGATATAATTAATACTACATCTTATTTTATACAGACGATGCTATGCTGCTGCTCTTTGCCTCCTTGCAGTGGCAGGTGTTTGAGGATGAGAACTTGGCTTGTGTCCGTATGTTGGCTGGGGACAACATTGAAATCAGTAAGGATTTGGATCCAGGAGACTTGTGCCAGTATAGCCCTGTTCCTAATTTTCTACACAGTAGGTGAGTCATGGAAAGCCTCAGAATGCAGGCAGATATATGCCTAGGAAAGGTAAACTGCCTCTATACAGTACAATCTGCCATGAGGTGGATGATAGTGTTTAAGGCCGGGTTCACACCTCTGCGATGCGGGAACGTCGCGAATCCGCGGCGTTTTCCCGCATCACATTACTCCCGCCGGCAGTTCACACTGCCCTATGCGGATGGCTGGGAGTGTCAATGATATGTTAATGACACCCCCAGATCCGTCCGCATATCGCAATGCGATCTGCCAACTCGCACAGGAATCGGATCGCATGGTGTGAACCCCCATGCGATCCGATTCTGTTGCGGACCAAAAAAAGGGGTCCCGTGCGAGTTTGCTGCGGGAGCGATGCGAATTCAGCCATACTATCTGTATGGCTGAACTCGCATCGCTACGGAGATCGGATGTGATTTGCGGTGCGAATCACATCCGGATCTCCCCCCGCAGCAGTGTGAACCCAGCCTAAAGCACAGAACGTGTGCCGCTGTCACTGCCAAGATAAATTGATGCGGAGTGTTCTTGCAATGACAGTGGTTTGCATGATGTATTTTAATTCTTTAAACCTAGTAGCTAATTAACCCAGCAGAAATGCAAAAATCTCCACCCTGAAGTTTTTACACTAAGGCCTCATGCACACGAGACGCAGATGAAACCTCTGTCAAAAAAAAGCTGAAACGCGCGTTTAGAAACGCGCGTTTTGCCGCGTTTGCATGTCGCGTTTAGACGCGTTTAGACGCGTTTAGACGCGTTTGCGTTTAGACGCGTTTATAAAGATAACATCATGTAGACCCTCCCCAAGCTCTCAAAGCATTTTTTTTAACTATTTCTGCTATTTTGATCAGAGTGAGCAGCAGCAGCATAGAGAGCAGTTGTACACTTGCATTTGCCGTGTCACTTGCCACGGCACCTGCCACAAGTTGTGGATTGTCCACTTGCCACGTCACTTGCCACAAGTTGGGGATTGTCCACTTGCCACATCACCTGCCACGTCACCTGCCACAAATTGTGGATTGTCCACTTGCCACGTCACTTGCCACATCACCTGCCACGAGATGTGGATTGTCCACTTTCCACGTCATCTGCCATGCCACCTGCCACAAGCTGTGGATTGTCCACTTGCCACGTCACCAGCCACATCACCTGCCACAAGTTGTGGATTGTCTACTTGCCGCGTCACTTGCCACATCACCTGCCACGTCACTTGCCACATCACCTGCCACAAGTTGTGGATTGTTCACTTGCCACGTCACCTGCCACGTCACCTGCCACAAGTTGTGGATTGTCCACTTGCCACGTCACTTGCCACGTCACCTGCCACGTCACTTGCCACGTCACCTGCCACAAGTTTTGGATTGTCCACTTGCCATGTCACTTGCCACGTCAGCTGCCACGTCACTTGCCACGAGATGTGGATTGTCCACTTTCCACGTCATCTGCCATGCCACCTGCCACAAGCTGTGGATTGTCCACTTGACACGTCACCAGCCACATCACCTGCCACAAGTTGTGGATTGTCCACTTGCCACGTGACTTGCCACATCACCTGCCACGTCACTTGCCACATCACCTGCCACAAGTTGTGGATTGTCTACTTGCCGCGTCACTTGCCACTTCACCTGTCACGTCACTTGCCACGTCACCTGCCACAAGTTGTGGATTGTTCACTTGCCACGTCACCTGCCACATCACCTGCCACAAGTTGTGGATTGTCCACTTGCCACGTCACTTGCCACAAGCTGTGGATTGTCCACTTGCCACATCACTTGCCACGTCACCTGCCACGTCACTTGCCACGTCACCTGCCACAAGTTTTGGATTGTCCACTTGCCACGTCAGCTGCCACGTCACTTGCCACATCACCTGCCACGTCACCTGCCACAAGTTGTGGATTGTCCACTTGCCACATCACCTGCCACGTCACTTGCCACAAGATGTGGATTGTCCACTTGTCACATCACCTGCCACATCACTTGCCACATAACCTGCCACAAGTTGTGGATTGTCCACTTGCCACGTCACTTGCCACAAGATGTGGATTGTCCACTTTCCACGTCACCTGCCATGCCATCTGCCACAAGTTGTGGATTGTCCACTTACCACGTCACCAGCCACATCACCTGCCACAAGTTGTGGATTGTCCACTTGCCACACCACTTTCCACGTCACCTGCCACGTCACCTGACACAAGATGTGGATTGTCCACTTGCCACGTCACCAGCCACATCACCTGCCACAAGTTGTGGATCGTCCACTTGCCACGTCCCTTGCCACGTCCCCTGCCACGTCACCTGCCACAAGTGGATTGTCCACTTGCCACGTCACTTGCCACGTCACCTGCCACAAGTTATGGATTGTCCACTTGCCACGTCACATGCCAGTCACCTGCCACAAGTTGTTGATTTTCCACTTGCCACGTCACCTGCCAAGTCACTTGCCGCGTCACCTGCCAGGTCACTTGCCACGTCACCTGCCACAAGTTGTCTATTGTCCACTTTCCACGTCACTTGCCACTTCACCTGCCACGTCACTTGCCACAAGTTGTGGATTGTCCACTTGCCACATCACTTGCCACCTGCCATGTCACTTGCCACAAGTTGTGGATTGTCCACTTGCCACGTCACTTGCCACAAGTTGTGGATTGTCCACTTGCAATTGCAATTGTTTAAAATATTTTTCTAATGGTTTTTCATCATTTGCAATCATTTTTGAGATTTTTAATGTAAAAAAAAAGGTCACCTTTAAAAACGCATATAAACGCAAACGCGGCTAAACGCGGTTGCCGCGTTCAGCCGCGTTTAGCCGCGTTTAGCCCCGTTTTGCGTCTGAAACGCAGAAATTTTTGTCTCTGAACGCATTTTTTTGCTTCTGGAAAAACGTGATTAAACGCAACTGCATATAAACGCAAAAAAACGAGACTGTGTGCATGGACACATAGGATAACATTGAATGAGTTCAGGTGCAGTTGAAAAAACTGTCCAACTGCATCTGAACGCGCGTTTAACTGCGTCTCGTGTGCATGAGGCCTAACAGATTTGCTTTAGTCACATACCTCTGCTTTGTTGAACTCAGGTCTTACCTAGACATGGCAAAAGTGGTGGTGTTCAGCTTCCATTTCTGGTTTGTGCTATGCCTAATCTTCATCACCGGAACAACCCGTATAAACATCCTGTGTATGGGATACCTGATGGCTTGTTTCCATTTCATGCTGTTTGGGGGCAGCCTTCTGCTGAAACCGGTCCGTCATTTGCTAAAGCTGTGGAACTATCTAATTGTCTACACTGCCTTCACCATCACCATGAAGAACCTTCTTTCAGTATGTATGCTCAATGTTTTTTGTTATGTTTGATTATATTCTGGTTTATGCAGTTAGACTGATAATAGAACCACCAGAATGTGCATCTTGCACATTCCGGTGGTTCTATTATTAGTCTGCATCAACCAGAATATAATCAAGTGCATATTTATTTTTAATAATGGCAGATAAAGATATTTTTATGACAAGCAGAAATTCCAAGATTTTATTGTGTAGTTGTAAAAATATGTTCTAGTCAGAGGAAATCTGGCATTTTTGTTATCCTTCTTGGGGAACTTCTTCCTACTGATACAAAAATAAATATTTTCTTTTCCAGATTGGAGCTTGTGTATACCTAGATAAATTAATGAAGAATAACTGCTGGCTGATCCAGACTTTCAGCATGTTCTGCACAATCAAAGGCTATGACTTGAGTAGGTTTTCTTATTTTTTTGTTGTTATGTTTTAGTAGGTTATTGATCCATCCACCCAAATAAGGTAATTCATTTATAGGCAGACTGTGGAGAGTTCAGACAACTTTTAGATTTTATAGCAACTACAGCTGTGAAAGCTCCATGGCATAGGCTATGCGATTGCCTATTGTAGTGTTTTCATTTACTTTGGGGCTTTTCCACTATTCTCATTCTCTATAATTTCCACAATGAATCAAAACCAATTACACATCCTGTCAGAAAAATGGAACCTCTATGCAGTGGCAACAGCAAGTGTGCAGATATTGGATCTTAAAGTGATTGTCGCTTTAAAAACAAAAAAGCTGCAATGAGGTGTAAAGTGCAGGTATACAGAGGTGCCAAAACATACCTGGAGCAACCCACAGTCCCTGCATTTAAATTTGAATGTCAGGCAAGGCATTTTGTGTTTTTTTCTTTTTTTTCTTGATAGTGTTGAAATTTGTCCATCCTATACTGCCTCCTGCTATTTTCTGTTGAACTGTGAGACAGCCCATCAGAGTGATGAGAAAATAAAATATGTGGGAACCTGGAGGAAGCAGGTAAACGTCAGCTAGAAAGATCCGAAAGAGACTGCAGGGTGATGAAGGTAGAAACTCTATAACTAAAAACACCAGAACTCTCATTTGCATCTTCTCAGAAAAATGTAAGGTGCCTTTAGGTGATTTAAGTTCCCACCTAACAAAACTAACATGGTCGATTTGGGCGGATGGATCTTTTAGGAATCTTGTGGCGAGTGTGTGTTTACCATGCAATGTGAAATTGACCTTCTTTGCAGATATCCCATCGGATGACGCATGCGAGCTGCCTGAAAATGAAGCAGGAATTGTATGGGATGCAATCTGTTTTACGTTTCTTCTAATACAGCGGCGTGTGTTCTGCAGCTATTACTTCCTGTATGTTGTGGCAGATCTGAAGGCGTCCAAACTCCTGGCTTCCAGGTATTGCTCACTTTTTAGATGTTTTTCATTGTCGCCAGATGTCACCTAATGTGGATTAGCAAGCTCCTTCCTAAGAGTGGAGTGAGGAGCCACAGCCTAAAGGGTATATAGGTATTATAAGGGAGAACATACAGTATAAATTGCACCAACCTGCAAATGAAAGGTAAAACGGTTTAGCTTTAAAGTTGAATTTCAGCAAACTCCATATGCTTGGAAAAATAACTGTGTGCTAGTTTTAATTTAAACTGCAATTTAATTATTTATGAATACATAACTGGACCAAATGGTATATTCTGTGCAAAAATTTATTGTATAAGTAAATGAAAAAAACTAAAAAGGTGCAATTTCTTTTGGATTGAAATACTTAGAGGAGCAGAGCTGTTTGAAGAGAAAGTTAAGAAGGTTGTGGCGGTACGTCTGGAGGAAGAGAAGAAATGTTCCCAGGCAATGAAGAAGCAGTGAGTGATTCTGATCACGTTATCAGTGTCTGCAGTTTAGGACCTTTCTTCTTGGACACATATGCATCTTACTGCCTTGTTTCCCATGTGCCCTTGTTCCCGAGCAGTGCTATGTGAAGCATTTTGGTGTAATATATTTTCTTTATTCAGTATGGCATGTGGGCATCTGGACTGGCATAAGAGGGGACTGTTGAGGAGGTTTTGTTTGCTTCTGGCGAGTTTTGTATTTCAGTACATGTTTATGGGAATGCAGAATCCACTGAAGCAGTTCAGAAGGAGGTCAACTGCAGGTCAAATGCAGCAGTGATCGAATACCATCAATGCAAGCCCAGACCAATATTAAGTGTTAAATTATAGTTTTTGGATATACCTAGTAAATATAGCTGTACGTAGGACTGTCTTTAATATTAATTGGACCCTGGGAAAACATTTTTTTTGCACCCACCCATGCTGCTGACAGGGCCCAGGGAGTTACATAGATGGCCCACAGCTTACCGCTCCCCTGTCACAACACGGCCGACTGCATGGACAGTAAACTAGCGAAGAGGGCAGGTAGATGAGTCGGGAGGGGGAGGAGAGGATTGGCTTTTGCCCTGCATTAAATATAGCCCTGGCTGTACAGGCCAACCGAGTTTCATTATTACATGATTCATTGTAAAATAATGCATTTGGGTGCCAAAAATACGAATGCAATCTACGCGCTAGGGGGAGAACCTCTGGGGGAATCTAGGATGGAAAAGGACCCAGGGTCCCAGTAGATGATAGGCTCAGCAATGGCATGCAATGACAAGCTGCTGCAAGCAAAGCCAACAGAATATTAATATTAAATACATGCATTAAAAAGGGGATTAACTCCAAAGATAAAACGATAATTCTCCCTCTCTACAAGACTCTGGTCCGGCCGCACCTGGAGTTTGCCTTCCAGTTCTGGGCACTAGTCCTCAGATGCTGGAACTGGAGAGGGTCCAGAGAAGTGCAACAAAGCTAATTAAGGAACCAGAGGACCTTCGTTATGAGGAAAGATTACAAACATTGAACTTATTCTCTCTGGAGAAGAGACGCTTGAGAGGGGATATGATTTCAATGTACAAATACCGTACTGGTGACCCCACAATAGGGATAAAACTTTTCCGTGCAAGGGAATTTAAAAAGACAAACAGCCATTGACTAAAATTAGAAGAGAAGCAGTTTAAACTGCGTAGAGGGTTATTTATGGTAAGATCGGTAAGGACGGGGAATTCTCTTCCACAAGCAGTGGTTTCAGCAGGGAGCATAGACGATTTAAAAAAACTATTAGATAAGCACCTAAACTACCACAACATACAGGGATATACAATGTATATACAATGTAAAACTGACATAAAAGCACACACGCAGGTTGGACTTGATGGACTTGTGTCTTTTTTCATCCTCACAAACTAAGTAACTATGTCAAATTATTACATGATTCATGATTCGCTTTGCTTTACTAAATAATAATTGTATAAGGGTGTGCTAAATTTTTCTTTTTGCACATTACATCTATCTTTATGTATAAATTGATAGGATGGAACAGATCAAATCCAAGCAGAAGGCAACTGATGAGGCGAAGGCTCGGAAAGCGAGTGCAACTGAGGATGCCTCTGAGTCATCAGCAAAGGACAAAGGTAAAAAAAATATTTTAATATTCTTTCTGGGAACTAAAAGTCTAACATTTTAAAATGCAAGGTAGTTTAGCTCAGATGAATCTGGTACCCATGTAACAAGGTAGGAAGGGACGCTATTGATGATAGTAGGCTTCTATCTGTCCATCCTGTGAACCTCCTTGCGTTCCAGTAATCACAATTCTATTAGGCCACACTTTATATGCCTTGATTTTATAGAGAAGGATATTTGTTGGGTTAATACAAAAGATGTGTGCATGTTTAAAGAAGGTGACTGGAAATAGCAGGCAAACGAGTATTTGCAAGTATTTCTTAGGTAATAAACATAGCGCCAATCCCTGAAAGGGGGCACTGGATGTTTTCAGTCTCTTCTGCCTTGCACCTGTGTTAACTCGCCCTACCTAGACCTAAGACTACACTGATGCACTTGTAGTTATTTCATTGGGCTTTATTTAAAAGGCAAAGCATGTAGAAGGAAACAGTGGATTAAACAAACAGGGCAAATACAGTTTGATATGTGACACCAATTACCAATTTAATCCCCAGCCCTGCAATTTGTGATGCTGTTTAAGGCTTCATGCACACGGGATGTTGTTCAACCTCTCCTGAACGATTTAAATTGACAGCTAGAAACTGGCATCCAAAAGGGCATTTACATGTTGCGCTTAGCCACGTTTGCGTCTAGAAACATTTGTAAAAATTAAAAACATCTGTCGACGAAACACTGCTAAAAGCGAGTTACTGCGTTTACAAGCTGTTGCAGTCATTTGGCGTTTCAAATACCTCTGAACATCCGTCTGAACCCATTTTTTTGCGTTCCAAAAAAAGCTTCTAAACTCAATTGCCTAGAAATTACTATAAACGACCCTGTGTACATGTACTGATAAGATAACATAGAGGAGATTTCAGGGGCAGCTGAAAAAAAATGGCCAACTACTCCTAAATGTCCGTTTACCAGGAGCAGTGTACATGAGGCCTTACTGTCTGCTTTTTGTTCTCTGTATCTTCCAGAAGAAGTTGATAAAAAAGAAAAAGATGGAAAAAAAAAGTGGTGGCAGCCCTGGGTGACCCACACAACAAGTAAGTTGCACAGAAGTGGGATATTTTGTAGAGGTATGGATTGTCAGTGTTAATCGTGTTTCCTTGCTTCTTGGTTACATACTGTGTGTGTTTGGATGAAGGAAACCAATGATTCTGTGCATTCAGCATCTCATACTTCCTTTTGTGGTTGATCTAGAAGTGAAACCTGTCTTTTCTATGTATATTCAAACTTCCTTCATTGGCATATGTGTACCATTTAAAATGTATAAACTCTCAATATCTTTTTTTCAACACATCTGAGGTAATAATTACACTCAGTTATTTCCTATATGCATGCTCACCTTCATTTTATATAGAATAACGCATCATTTCTGTAACGTTGTTTTTCTTCTATTCGGTTCTCTAATAGCCTTAAAGTAAAACTCCAGCTCGCATACCATTAGTTGTGAACAGAGTGGGCAAGGGTTAGAGCTTCTGCCAGGATTTTATTCTTGGAGTTAATTTCTTAACTGCAACATGTTCACTGATTGACAAAGTCAAACGTCACTGCTAATCCTTGTAAACTTAATTTATATCTGGAGGTAATACAACTTAATAGAGCATAGAGTGCACTGGATAGTGCAGTAATACACTGTAACAAAGCAATAAAAAAAAGATGAATAGTTGTATTTGCAAGAGGATTCTAGTTAACAGTCTTGACCGCAGGATGATACGCAAATGAAGGCACAGAGCCCCAAAACACATAAGTGGCATCCAGTTATCCCCAGGTTGCTCAGCCCCCTCTCCTATGCTGTCCAGCATTCTCTGCTACGTTATACAATATTATCCTTGCCTGTGTTCCAGTTGGGGTAGATTTGCCCTCACTTCTTATCCCCATCACTGAGACGGCAATCAAATTCGCTCCAAGGTAAACACAAATGGCCACACACACAACTGGTTTTAAATAGGTTGCTCCAAACATAGATATTTTGAAAGAGAAGTGGGATGTTCCAGTTGGTAGGATACTTCATTGAGCAAAATACTAGTTAAACACTGCATAGGCTTCATTTGGAGTTTGCGCACATCACAGATAGTGGTTGTTTACAAAAACGTTTTTGTTATTTTTCTTCAATTTTTTATTTTTATTTTACTTTTTATGATGTTTCTTTTTCTCCCTTTTATGTGTGTTATTTAAATGCTTGTAAAACACACAAGCCTTGAACACATTTATATTTGTATAAAAAGTGTATTGATACTTTCACAAGTTTTCTTATGAGGAGTTGGACTCCAAAAGTTTGTACTATTTGATCTTATGTACAATAAAACTATTTTCTGATTTACAAATAAAAATGTTAATGTCTGATTGTGTTTAGTGGTTCGTAGTGGAACCTACAGCCTGTTTGATACGGACAGTGAGGATGAGGAGGAAGAGACTCGAGAGGAAAAGAGAGAGGAGGAACCCCCTAAAAAGAAAACTGCATTTCAGGTAGAGTATTGCACTACTGTTTCCACTATACTTTTTTTTTTTTTTTTTTTTATTTGGAATAAGTTTTAGACCTAGATAGAACATTTGTCTAATTTTTATTATCTGCAACACGTTTGAAGTCAATTTTGTAAACCGTGCAGGGGAGCTCCTATGTTTGTATGTCTAAATTACATAGAAAAGGTTACTTTTATTTTATGTGGCCTCCTGTATCTGAATTTTTGTAAGATTTAAGACACGCAGAGTTCTGTGATTGAGGAGGAGAGCGTTTGCTGCTATTGTATCACCAGTTGGCCAGAAAATCTGCCGTAACTTGGCTAACATCATGTTTTATGTACCAGTATTTTTAAGAGTAGCTACAGAAGACCAGTCTTCCACCAAGAATGATAGGTAGTGATCTAAAGCAGACACAGGCAAAGAAGGGCTGTTTTATACAGGTGGCCTGAAAGAGAAAAATACTTTTACACTCTGTGATTTTCTTCAGCTAGCCTATGAAGCCTGGACCACCAGCTCAAAATCTGCTCTTAATCTGAGAAAGAACGATGAGATTACCATCCGTAAGGAGATGGAAAAACAACAACCAGAAGGTAAATTATATTCTGCATTGCTGATTAGTGGAGACTGGAGCTAAGGGAAAAAATTGCTCAAATAAACCAGCCAGTGATGCCTGTAAATGTGAATTCCCACCCTGCATGCTTACCCTAGGTCAGTGATTTATTTGATAGTGAAAGAAGCATCGTCCTGACAGAGGCTGAAGCAAAAGAATGTTAAAGAAAAGACAAAGTTGCCCCTCTCTCTCTCTCTCTCTCTCTCTACTTTGGGTCCTTGACTGTGGGTCAGTGACTCAATGCCAGATACGCAACTATTGGTTTTAGGAAAGGCCACAAATGACAGCAAATGTATTTTTTTCAGAATGATTTTCCTGGGAAAAAAAATTTAAATTGCAATTTCCTTATGATTGTAATTGGAAATTATTATGTTTGTCTGCACTCTTTTTGTTTTTAATTTGTATTACTGTTTTCACAAAGGAAAGCCAGAGGAATCTCAGCATGATGAAACAGAGACAGAAAGCCAGGATGATACTGTAGAAGGGCCGGGTAAGTGATTATAACAACACTGTGGATTTCTAGTTATATATTTAGGTACACAATGTTGACTTGTTGCTTGTATGTACCTGTATGGCAGAGAATATCATTCAGAGGATCATCAATATTGTCAAGTTCTCCTGGGTCTTCATCCAAGCTCTCACAGATGACACCATTGAAACCCTCAACACTTTCTGCAAGGATAGTGTAGACATCGCTACGGTACTAAGGATGGAACGGTGTATGCTGCAAAGGAACCTGGACAAGGTTGGTCATGCTGAATGTTTTACTTGTGCTTTCATCTTCGTTTTTGTTAGGTAGGTCATGCACAGTTAAAATCTTAGCTGGTTCAGCAGGAACTGGCCAAGATTCGAACCGTATATGGGCAGGTTGAACGCACTAGGTTGATTGATCAATCGACTTGGGTACACCAGCCTGCCAAATGTATTTGCGATTATCTCTAGCAGCTGCAGTAGCCACTATTAATAATCACTGCCCCCCACCCCTGAGCAGACAATTGCTCGGCAGGAGGGATTCTCTTATCAGCACTGTCTGTGTTGATGGGGGAATCCTGTCCACCGTCTATGATCGGCCTTACTGATGCTGTGTTGACTGCTGTATACAGTGCCCCATGTGTTCAGCAATGAGTATTGATACCTGAATTCAGCAGAGATAATGGCTGTCTTTGTGGTGACTTCTAAACATGTTATGCCCAGGCATCTCCAGAGCTCGGCTATCAACCCTTTAAATAAACTTGTGCTTAAAAATGAAGTCCGTTTATTTAAAATTCCATCTGTATAATATAAGGAAATTTTAATTTAGGAGCAAAAATTTACCTGGCCACCGGGTCTTTGTTGATAAAGAAATTCTGATGGAAACTGTTCAGGATAAGCCTCCTATTTACTGACTTTGCCTGGATGTCAGTGCCCCAAGATTAAACAGCAGAGATCATGTGACCATGGTACTTTTACCTAGCACTGGACAATGTCTGCCTTATCTAAATTAGCATATGCCTAAATCGTGTAGATTGTATGTTAAAACCTTTTCAAGAATTTTTTTGTTTTTTTATCTTCAGGGTAAAGAAGCCTCACAGGAATGTATAACAGAGTATTATAAAGCCAAGCAGCTATCTCGGACTTGCACCTTATCTAGTGAAGAAGGAGAACAACACAGCAGTCACATCGAAGAGGAGACTATTCTCCCCAAGAGGCTGGAAATCTGTAAGATCCTCAGTGTAGAATCTCAGGACAGCTATGTATCCAGGTAATCCAACTGCATACTAATATTATCCTTGTTCAAAATTATAAATAATAAGTATGCATTCATCAAATATTATACAGAGACATAGGAATGGCTGTCATACACTGGCTAGTTCTGCAAGCAGTGCAGGACATTCAAGAATGATTTGTTTGACATAGCATTGTTAATGGGGCAAGCAGAGGTGTTAACCGCTTGTGCCCAACTATGACTCTGATTCAGGCAGTGTAGGCATATCTATGCAAATGCATTTGTGCACATAAGTCCTGTCTACATGCAAGGTCCTGGTCAAATATGGTTCATCAAGACTGTAATTTTTAATGTTCTCCCCAACTTTCAGAAGCCTTAGAATGGACATAAACTGTTAAATGCAAAAGAGAGGGGGAATTGGGACTTTAAATGAAGGAATCACTGAGGCATCTGCTCCTGACGAGTGGAAAAATCCATGAAACGCGTTGAGCTACACTTGATGCCACAGTTAATACTCCATATGGATTGATTCTTATCCAGCATTTTTATATTGTACGATATTATATTTTTTAATAGACATATACACACCATGTGGGCACATGTGCCGGTCTTGGGCAGGTTGCCGTGGCATCTATGTGCCATGGTATCTACTTATATATATTTTTTATTACCCTGATCATGTGTTATCATGTTTGTACTAATTCGTTCATCATGTTTATGCTTTTTATATGTGCTTTGTACTATATATCAAATCAATAAATACTCTTTATGCTTTTAGATTTATGTCATCAATTGAATATTATATACTTACAACTCACCTCCACTATCCAATCGCTTCATCTAAAGTCCCAAATTACCCCCTAGTTTGTATAAACTGTTAAATAACCACAACAGATGCAGCTGATTTAAGCATATATAGCAAAAACTCAGGGCGGTTCAGACCTTTTCACTAGAATCACCTCTGGTTGAAAGCACTGACTAGCTTGCATATGATTTTTTCAGCTGGTTGGAGACCTAGCAGGTGGGGCTAAATCCCGCAGTTGTAGAGAAGAAATAAAATCTGCATTTATAAAACTCACCTTGGTTTTGTTTTTGTTTGCATTGTCAGTTGTGTCACAGAGGATTTAGTTCTATCTTATGAAGAACCTTCATGCCCCATAGACAGCCCAAAACGTCGGATTCCCCAGCGCATGCAAGCATTTGACTGCACTTCTGTTGATAGCTTGGATTCAAGGTAAATTGAGCTTTTGAAACTGGAAAGGATTCCAAAGCATTGTGTATTGTTAAACAATACACGATAAGAAAATAATGTATGTACTGAGATCATAACGGAATCACCTAATACAAGACAATCGGCCTTCCTTCACATTGTCACTAAACTTACTAGCACAATTAAGGAGACAATGAAATCTATAGAGGTACACTGAAGTCATTCTCTATTACATACTAAACAGAAAAGCCAGTAAAAAGGGTTTCGTTTCTGCCATGGCTCCAGAGTACCCCACATTCCCCCCCGGAATCACACTGACATTTATTGTTGGATAAAAGCACAGATTTAATCTGTATATTCAGCCTGTCACAACTGTGTCACTGAAGTTTATGGTGCTCAACTGTCATTTTGGTTTAGAAACATTAAAGCACAGCTGACATTTGACATTTGTTAACTTGAACTCTTAAACTTGCAGTCCGGAGCATCTTGAAGATGAACTGGCTTCGGGTCAGGAAGGTGACTATGAAGGGGATGCAGAGATGACTGAGCGCACAGGAACAGAGATCCCACCTTCTTATAGCACAGTTATCGGTAAAGATGTCCAGCAGCCTTCGGATGCGGAGGACTCCTTAAGCAGCAAACCACTTGCAGAGATACCCAAATGTCTGACTGCTAGTGAACTTCTGCTCAACAAGTAAGGAACTTTGTCACAAAGTAACTCACACCAGACGTTTCATTGAATAGTAGATCTTTTCAGACATAATTAAGATGTATTTCTTTTTTATTTGTAGTAAGTGTTCTTTAAATGAAAGGGCTGTGGTATCAATTACAGGGACATGAAACCAAGATGCAAGCATTTGTAATGTGATTTGTTGCTGCACACATACCACCTTGTACCACCTGGCTTGTGTCTGGACAGCTCAATGTTCCTGTCTTGTTTGATGTTGCAGCAGTAGAAAATCTGAAGAAGCTCCACTGATAGCATGTTCTAAAAATCAGGAGACTTAAATAGAATGTGGTCCTGGCTCAGTCTGACTGCCTACATGCTGTATAGGAAAAGCATAGACAGGTCAGAATGGGTATCTGAATTAGTGTGAGTGATGACATGAAAACCGCAGGAACTAGCAGCCTGAATCCTCAACAAACAATAGGCTGGAAAGGGTTTGGGTATATAGTAGAGATAACATTCTCTCTGAAAATTGATCTAGTTATGTCAGATGTATCCCTCAATGAGTACAGTATGAAGAGCATGTGTTTAAGAGGTTTGTATGCACAGATGTCTAATGATCTACCCCTGTTGCTGTATTGTGTTCCTCCAGGATGTTTTATGATGAGGAGCTGGAAGAGTCGGATAGGTTTTACCAGTCTCTTCCTCGTCCTCTGCGTCTTGGCTTTGCTCTCTATAACACCATTGTGTCCAAATCCGAAATGCTGTGTTACTTTGTAATCATCCTCAACCAGATGGTGTCTGCTTCCATCCTCTCTTTAATCCTGCCCATCCTCATCTTCCTCTGGGCAATGCTGTCAGTGCCCAGGCCTACAAAACGCTTCTGGATGACTGCCATCATCTACACTGAGGTCTGTATCTTGGGCTGCACTGTCTGCGTACTGTCATTAGTGCTCGTGTCTGCTTGTTTTTGTTTCTTAATTTTTGTTCAAAATTTTTATTTACATCTAAAAGTAAAAAAAGAACTTCACCAAAATGAAAAATAAAGAAAATGTAACAAAAAACATGGGCTTCAAGCAATTGTGCGCCTTCTATCCTGTCTGTTGTGTGTATGAGGGGTATCCGTGAGCTTTGATTGGAGTCATCTATAAAATGGCTGAGCAGTGCAGTTCCAAAATTATGTGGCTTGGCTGAGTGACAGCCCTCACATGGACACCTTTAGGGTAACCTTTGACAGGATCAAATCTGCCCCCTGCCTGATCATAGGAGCTCAAGTACCAGCTTACATGAAAGTAAAAGATTAGATACTCCGACAGAGAGATTTTGCTGTTAATGTTTCCGAAGGTGAATTATGTTTGTGTAATAATGATCACCCCTGACTGCTGGAGGTGCTCATCAACTCCAGGGTTACTTGTCAACTCCAATTTTCGAAAATCGTCCAAAAATTTTCAAATCTGGTGATAGAAAATGGTTCATGTTACTACAGTTATTTCAGATAAGTACAGTAGGAGTGGCCATAGAAGGGCACATTTTCCATGTTATTTGTGAGTATTGCAATTTTTCTAAGCTCTTCAAGGATGCAAACAAGGCTGTCTAGCATTTGTAGGTGCTTGTTATGACCAATATGGGGTTGATTTACTAAAACTGGAGCGTGCCAAATCTGGTGCATCTGTAAATGGTAGCCAATCAGCTTCTGACTTCTTGTTCAAATAGGCTTGACAAAAATACCTGGAAGCTGATGGGTTTCTGGGTAGAGCCACACCATTCTTTGCACCGTCCTGCTTTAGTAAATCAACCTCCTATGTCTTTTCCAGGTTGTTAGCTATCCTTTATATGTAGAAATTTTTTTGTATAAAGTAATTTGTTGTTATTTGCAAAAAAATCTTACTGCCCATTCAGAAAGTCTGTAGTGAGAGTAAAACATACTGTCATACAGGGGCTGATTTACTAAAACTGGAGAGTGCAAAATCTGGCGCAGCTCTGCATAGAAACCAATCGGCTTCCAGTTTTTTTTTTTTTGTCAAAGCTTAATTGAACAAGCGGGAGTTAGAAGCTGATTAGCTACCATGCACAGCTGCACCAGATTTTGCATTCTCCAGTTTTAGTAAATCAATCCCATGGTGTCTTTACTGGTTTCTGCACGTGGTGCCACGAGTCCTGCTTGTGATAATACTGGTTATGGGCACTAGCACATATGCCGAGATAACAAAAAGGGCTATGTCCACTTTATATTTTATAAATGTCTATTTTCTCTTCTGCTACATTCTTTCCCCTCCAGTTGATTAAATATTCTTTGGGAACGTTTTCTTTGTTGAATAGATTACAGTTGTCCTCAAGTATTCTTTCCAGTTTGGCTTCTTTCCATGGACTTCCACAGTGTATCGGAGCATGAACGCCGACAAACCATTCAGGTTACCCAACATAATTGGCATTGAAAAAAAAGATGGTTATGTACATTTTGACCTCATCCAGCTCCTGGCTTTGTTTTTACACCGCTCTATCCTGAAAGTAAGTCTTTCCTACTTAAGGTGTCCTGGAAAGTATAAAGTAAAGAACTGTAGACCTTGGTGATAGAATAGTCTCCAATGTATGTGTTGTCTTCATCCACCAGTCAGTAACAAAACTGAGATACATTTGAGGTTTTACTAAGGTTTGTGGCAACACAGACAGTTCTCGCTTATATAAGTTAGGCAAACTTAGGCTCAATCATAATGCAAGGTTGTCAGAACAGTATATTAACCAATAGAAGGTAATCAACTTCAGCCTATAGCCGTCAAATTAACGAAAAGATTGGTTGCTGTTGTTTACTGTGCATTACAGTTGCTCTTTGTACTACCTAACTGGTTAAGTCCAGGTGTGCTCCCTAAATCATACATACAAAAGTCATCATCCCAACCTCTGAACTGTCACATCAGCCACCAGAGCCAGGGGCAGTAACCATAAATGTCTTATACAGGCCCATGGACTATGGGACAACAAGGAAGTCTGCATGCCTGAGTCTAAAAAGAAGAAAAAGTCCAGACGCCAGAAAAAACGAGGCAGTAAAGGCGAGGATGACACCAGCTCCGGCATTGTACCATGGCACCTCTTCAAGCATCAAAATCCATCAAAGAATGTTTTTAGAAAAAGAAGAGCTTCACAAAAGGCCGTTACTGAAGGTAATACCACTTTGAGGAGGCACATATAGTGCTGACAACAATCATTCTATTAAGTTTTTTACTGAGAATTCCTAGAGGCCAAAAATGTAATTAACTTGTTTAACCACTTAAGAACAGAGCCTTGTTTTGAGAGTTGGTATTTACTGGTTTGAAACCTTCTTTTTTGATAGAAAATTGCTTAGAACCCCCAAACGATTATATATATTTTTTCTAACACCCTAGAGAATAAAATGGCGGTCGTCTGTCACACCGTATTTGCGCAGCGGTCTTTCAAGCGCACTTTTTTTGGAAAAAATACACTTTTTTTAAATTAAAAAATAAGACAATAGTAAACTTAGCTCAATTTTTTTTACATTGTGAAAGATGATGTTACTCCGAGTAAATTGATACAACATGTCACGCTTCAGAATTGCGCCCGCTCGTGGAATGGCGACAAACTTTTACCCTTAAAAATCTACATAGGCGATGTTTAAAAAATTCTACAGGTTGGACGTTTTGAGTTACAGAGGAGGTCTAGGGCTAGAATTGTTGCTCTCGCTCTAACGATTGCAGTGATACATCATATATATTTATATGTTGTTTGAAAAAAAAAGTCCCTTTTAAGAGCTATGGGCGGAAGTGACGTTTTGACGTCGCTTCCGCCCTTCAATGGTATGGAGTCAGGTGGGGGCCATCTTCCCCCTTACTCAGCTCCTTACCACACAGGGAGAAGGATCCGATCACCTCCACTACTACCGATGACTCTAGTAAGACCCCTTTCACACCACACCGCCCATAGCGTTGGCGGTAAAACGCTGCTATTAGCCCCTCTCCCGCCACCGATAAAAGTAATCTGCCACAAAGACCACTTTTATCTGAAAGCCACCCGCCCACTGAAGAAGAGGATGCTTGGATTATGACAGCTAGCTGCTGCCATAACAATGATATTACTCTTCAAAGTGCTGACGTATAATGATGGCGGGCAAGTGGTTAAAATAACATTTAGGACAGTGAAGTTAAAGCGTTTGTTACCCCAACATGTGATGTTCCTGATATCTGCCTGCTGTACGATGTACTTGTATGATAAAATATCCTGCTCTCTTTGTATTACTTCATTTGTGTGAAATCCCTGGTGTTTATTCCTGTCCCTCTTCTTTCCTATTAGAATCTGACCACACTAAGCTGGAGAGCCCACCATGGTCAGTTCTCTAGCTATGCTGGGAACTCAATGTGCTCTCTTCCAATGATCAGACTTGTCCTAACACACCTCCCCTGCACAGCCATTCACTGAAAAGCTCAGTGTACTGCTGCTTCTCCTCCCCCAGCTCTTATGCAGCTGAGAACAGAGGGAATGTGATCTTGTATAAAAAGTTTATTCATAGTGGGGTTTTTTCATATCTATACAAAAACGTTTTGCCTTTTGTTTCCATTTTAAAATGAATGGCTACCATAACTTTAAAGTGGTTGCAAAGGGTCAAGTTTTTTTTACCTTCTTGAATTCTATGTATGAAGGTAAAAAACCTTCTGTGTGCAGAAGCCGCTCTAATACTTACCTGAGCCCCATCTCGATCCAGCAATGTGCACGAGAGCCTCGGCTCTCCCGTCTCTCCTCACTGTCTGAGACAGCAGTGGTAGCCATTGGCTCTCGCTACTGTTAATCGCAGCCAGTGAGCCAATGAGGAGAGCGTGGGGCCAGATCAGGCTGCGCTCTGTGTGTAAATGGAGACACGGAGCAGGGGCTCGGGATCCAGGAGGCTTGCTATGGGGGCACTAGGCATGAGGGAGGAGCCTGGAGCCACCAGTGGGGGACCTGAAAAGAGGCGTGTTGGGGCTGCTCTGTGCAAAATCACTGCACAAAGCAGGCAAGGATGACAGGTTTGTTATTTACCGTAACAAAAACAAAGAAAACCAAACCTTTAACCACTTGCCGACCGCCGCACGCCGATGTACGTCGGCAGAATGGCACGGGCAGGCATAAGGGCTTACATGTACGTCCCTTGCCTCCCGCGGGTCGGGGGCCCGATCGGGCCCCCGCCCGGTGCCTGCGGCGGTCGGTATTCGTTCGGGAGCGATCCCGGACGAGGGGACGGCCATTCATTCATGGCCACCCCCTCGCGATCGCTCCCGGCGAATGAAATTGTCCGGTGACATCACTTCCTCTCCTGTAATGTAAACACAGGAGAGGAAGTGATGTATTCTCTCCTCCGTGTCGGTAGTTTTCGTTCCGGCACCGAGGAGAGAGCATCGGTGAGTTGCACAAGCACTACACTACACAGTAGAACATGCCAGGCACACTCACACCCCCCCTTTACCCCCCGATCACCCCCCAATTACCCCTGCCCCCCCAGTCACAGTGACACCAATTGCTTTTTTTTTTTTGCATTGGTGTCATTTGTGACTGTAATAACTGTTAGGGCAGTTAGGGTTAGCCCCCTTTAGTTCTAATGTGCCCCCCTAACCCCCCCAATAAAGGTTTAACCCCGTGATCACCCCCCGTCGCCAGTGTCACTAAGGCAGGGTTCACATTGCAGCGGTTTATGAGAACGAATGTGATTCGCACCGCACTGCAGTGCAAATCACATCCGATCTCTGTGCGATTCGAGTTCAGCCATTCGCCGCACCCGCCGCAAATTCGCACGGGACCCTTTTTTTGGCCCGCAGCAGAATCGGATCGCATGGGTGTTCACACCATGCGATCCGAGTTTGCAGATCGCACTGCGATATGCGAACTGATCTGGGGGTGTCAGTAACATTTCACTGACACCCCCAGCAGTTCGCATAGGGCAGTGTGAACTGCCGCCGGGAGGCATGCGATGCGGGAACCCGCTGCGGATTCGTGGCGTTTCCGCATCGCTACAGTGTGAACCCAGCCTAATAAGCGATCATTTTTCTGATCGCCGTATTAGTGTCACAGGTGACGCTAGTTAGGCAGGTAGGTATTTAGGTTCGCCGCAGCTTTTTATAGCGCCAGGGACCCCCATATACTACCGCATAAAGCCCCCTGATTGCCCCCTAGTTAACCCTTTCACCAGTGATCACCATATAACTGTTACAGGTGACGCTGGTTGGTTAGTTATTTTTTTATAGTTTCAGGGCACCCGCCATTTATTACCTAATAAAGGTTTAACCCCCTGATCACCCGGCGGGTGTCATTTGTGACTGTAATAACTGTTAGGGCAGTTAGGGTTAGCCCCCTTTAGTTCTAAGGTACCCCCCTAACCCCCCCAATAAAGGTTTAACCCCGTGATCACCCCCCGTCGCCAGTGTCACTAAGGCTGGGTTCACATTGCAGCGGTTTATGAGAACGGATGTGATTCGCACCGCACTGCAGTGCAAATCACATCCGATCTCTGTGCGATTCGAGTTCAGCCATACAGATAGTATGGCTGAATTCGTGTCGCACCCGCCGCAAACTCGCACGGGACCCTTTTTTTGGTCCGCAACAGAATCGGATCGCATGGGTGTTCACACCATGCGATCCGAGTTTGCAGATCGCACTGCGATATGCGAACTGATCTGGGGGTGTCATTAACATTTCACTGACACTCCCAGCAGTTCGCATAGGGCAGTGTGAACTGCCGCCGGGAGGCATGCGATGTGGGAACCCGCCGCGGATTCGTGGCGTTCCCGCATCGCTCCAGTGTGAACCCAGCCTAATAAGCGATCGTTTTTCTGATCGCTGTATTAGTGTCACAGGTGACGCTAGTTAGGCAGGTAGGTATTTAGGTTCGCCGCAGCTTTTTATAGCGCCAGGGACCCCCATATACTACCGCATAAAGCCCCCTGATTGCCCCCTAGTTAACCCTTTCACCAGTGATCACCATATAACTGTTACAGGTGACGCTGATTGGTTAGTTATTTTTTTTATAGTTTCAGGGCACCCGCCATTTATTACCTAGTCTCACTAGTGTACCCCTAAATTTAGGGGTGTCTACTTTCCAAAATGGGGTCATTTGGGGGGGGGGTTGTGCCATCTTGGCATTTTATGGCCTTCAAAACTGTAACGCCCTTAGAAAGCCTGAAGGCGGTGCTTGGTTTTCGGGGCCCCGTACGCGGCTAGGCTCCCAAAAAGTCCCACATATGTGGTATCCCCGTACTCAGGAGAAGCAGCAGAATTTATTTTGGGGTGTCATTTCACATATGCCCATGGCATGCGTGAGCAATATATCATTTAGTGACAACTTTGTGAAAAAAAAAAAAAAAAAAAAGTTTGTCATTTTCCCGCAACTTGTGGCAAAATATAAAATATTCCATGGACTCAACATGCCTCTCAGCAAATAGCTTGGGGTGTCTACTTTCTAAAATGGGGTCATTTGTGGGGGTTTTGTGCCATCTTGGCATTTTATGGCCTTCAAAACTGTAATAGGTAGTGAGGAGTGAAGTCAAATATTTACACCCTTAGAAAACCTGAAGGCGGTTCTTGGCTTTCGGGGCCCCGTACGCGGCTAGGCTCCCAAAAAGTCCCACATATGTGGTATCCCCGTACTCAGGAGAAGCAGCAGAATTTATTTTGGGGTGTCATTTCACATATGCCCATAGCATGTGTGAGCAATATATCATTTAGTGACAACTTTGTGAAAAAAAAATAAAAAAAAATTAAAGTTTGTAATTTTCCCGCAACTTGTGGCAAAATATAAAATATTCCATGGACTCAAAATGCCTCTCAGCAAATAGCTTGGGGTGTCTACTTTCTAAAATGGGGTAATTTGTGGGGGTTTTGTGCCATCTTGGCATTTTATGGCCTTCAAAACTGTAATAGGTAGTGAGGCGTGAAATCAAAAATTTACGCCCTTAGAAAGCCTGAAGGCGGTGCTTGGTTTTTGGGGCCCCGTACGCGGCTAGGCTCCCAAAAAGTCCCACATATGTGGTATCCCCATACTCAGGAGAAGCAGCAGAATTTATTTTGGGGTGTCATTTCACATATGCCCATAGCATGTGTGAGCAATATATCATTTAGTGACAACTTTGTGTAAAAAAAAAAAAAAAAATTTTTTTTGTCATTATTCAATCGCTTGAGGCAAAAAAATTAAATATTCAATGGGCTCAACATGTCACTTATCAATTTCCTCAGGGTGTCTACTTTCCAAAATGGGGTCATTTGGGGGGGTTTTGTACTGCCCTGCCATTTTAGCACCTCAAGAAATGAGATAGGCAGTCGTAAACTAAAAGCTGCGTAAATTCCAGAAAACGTACCTTAGTTTGTAGATGTGACAACTTTTGCGCAAACCAATAAATATACAATTATTGACTTTTTTTTTACCAAAGACATGTGGCTGAATACATTTTGGCCTAAATGTATGACTAAAATTGAGTTTATTGGATTTTTCTAATAACAAAAAGTAGAAAATATAATTTTTTTTCAAAATTTGCGGTCTTTTTACGTTTATATCGCAAAAAATAAAAATCGCAGAGGCAATCAAATACCATCAAAAGAAAGCTCTATTTGTGGGAAGAAAAGGACGCAAATTTTGTTTGGGTACAACATTGCATGACCGCGCAATTACCAGTTAAAGCAGCGCAGTGCCAAATTGTAAAAAGACCTCTGGTCATTTACCAGCAAAATGGTCCGGTCTGAAACTGGTTAATATCACTTTAAAGTGTATGTAAACGATTTTTTTCATTTTGGGTATATTAGCGTTAGAATCATTCTCAGGCTTTTTTTTTTTTTTTCTTTTAACTGTGTCCCCTAGGCAGAACCACAATCACTATTTTCCGCCTGGTGACCATGGTTGCTGAGACAGAAAATAATAAGAAATCCAAAATTTTGAATTGTTGCCAGACACAGAAATAGAGAGGAATTACAGAGTTTTCTCTCCAAAGAGCTGTATTTCCAACTCTATCATGCTCTTACCAGTTAACAATAACTTATGAATATTCTTCCAATAAGAACACATATCTCAAAGACAGAGCAGATTTTTCCTCACTTTTGGGGAGATTTACTCTCATTTCCTGTTGTGGCTGCAAGAAAAATGAAAGCAAACAAAAAAGTTTTGGCTTTAAATATACTTGTATATAAGGGAGTTTATTTCACTTGTTTACTTATACTATGTAGCATTAAAGCAGAACTATTAGCCAAAGCTTTTTTGGTCATACTTCTCATATGGATCACAGAAGCACAGTTTGTTCTGCACTTCTGTGACCCATTTTCAGCTGACAGCGGGCTAAAGTCCACTGTTGGCTGATATTACTCAGCCAGTCCAGGCTCGGTAAAGCTCCTGACCATATGGTCGGGATCCATCCAGCAGCCTGGAATGACACCTGGCTCAGCCTTCCAGCAATTCACTGAGAGCCTGAGCCAGCCCACCTCCCACCACAGCTCAGCACTCCAGTGAGCACTGGAGGGGACAGCAGGGAGCTGCTGACAGTCACGGCTCTCTGCTCAGAGCAGGGGGAGAACTGAGCGATCAGTGGTGTTTGATTTCTCAGTTCTCACTGCAGAGGGCCGGGGGACAGATGCAGCATTGGATCAAACTGCATCCACCTCGGTGAGTATAACAGTTTTTTTGTTTTTGTTTTTTAATCCCAAACTTCTCTTTTAATGTTTGAGATCCTGTTGTGCAATTATTTGAATTATTTATCCATGGTGAATGTATCATGACACCACAGCATCACTTTTCTTATTTTTTATGGAGACACAGCTGGACTATAGGCAATAAAATGTTGTATAGCCATAACATAAAGTACTAATCAGTTTTACCTTTGTGTCTTATGAGGTAAAACTATAGGCCAGAGAATTGAATCTAGTCTTTATTGTACCTTTCTACTGCCATATGGGGATTAGGAAAGTAGGCAAAATGGCAAATGTCCTTAACTGCAATACTCCATGTTTTCTTCATGACCATTTTCCTTGAATACAGACATAACTGCTAAACCCAATAATCCCTAAGGAGGCTTTGCTTAAAAAAAAAATAACCTAGCAGTGTCATTTTTGTGTTCCTGACAGGCACACCCCAAAAGAAAGAACCCAAAAGCAGATGGAATTGCTTCAAACGGAACCCCAAAAAAAAGCGTTTGTCACTGAAAGAGAGACTAAAGCAACAGTGGATCAAACTGAAGAAGCTGACGGTGAAAATGTAATCTTGCAACTGTTGATCATTTTTTGTAAGCGCAGTGTCCTGCGCCTGTATACGTTTTTCATACACCAGTTTAACAGAAGTGTTGGTAGTAGAGAATTGGACAGAAATGTACAGTACATGCAGAAAATGGAAAGCAGACTTTAGAGACATTAGTGCTAACTTTCTTGGTCCTTGAAATACTATAATTCTATGATGTAATTGGCTACATCACAACAAAAATGCAGGTATTACAGTTAGTAGTTACGGTAGCTATCTACACATAGTCACAGCACCCAATAATAAACAGTGATAATTCACAATAATGAGGGGTAAAAGTCTTTATGAAGTGCCGCTGGGCTTAAAATGAGTTGGTGTTTTTCACCTCTGTGCTAGATTTCTTAAAAGTTATCTTATATCTACCAGCTTAAAAAAATAGTTATGATAATGTGGCTATAAATCTACACAAAATCATACTACAGTACAATAAAACATACAGGGAGAGCACAAAAACACTCCCCGATTTCCAATAGATATATAATGTAACTTTGTATTGTTACATATTGGCGGCTACAGTTGCATCAACTCATTTCGATGTGGTATCAGTTGGCGTCACACACACTCTATGTGCGCCCCACCCGTTACTCCGCAAACATTGATGCAATCAAGCTCGGACCAGACTCTCTGCAGCAAATCCAGCAAGATCGAGTTTACAGCTACAGTGATGCGTTCTTGCAGATCATCCAAGGTTGCGGGTTGTGAAGGTACATACACTCTGCCCTTCACGTACCCCCAAAGGATAAAGTCACAAATGGTTAGATCCGGTGATCTCGGGGGCCACATGCTGAAACGCCTGGTCATTTTATCCAGCACAGCCAATCCATGTGCTTGTTGAGAAATTAGTGGACAGCGGTAGGCCAGGCCCCATCTTGCTAAAAAATGTAGTCACCACCCTCAGCAACTAGTTCTGGAATCAACCAGTTGGTTAGCATTTCCAGGTCAAGTAGGTTTGCCCCCTCAAAGATAAACTACTTGAAATCAAGGAGTGTTTTTGTGCTCACCCTGTGTTAACAGGAAAAATTTGAGTAGGGTGCAGCAAGGGTAGGTCAGACAGGTACAGAGATTGTAATCCTTGTATGCAGCAATTGGCACTGAAAAAAAATAAAAATTAAAAAAGCAGCATAGAACTGTATCTGTAGCCCAACTGCATTACAGTAATAAAGAAAGTTCAACTTGAATTCAATTGTTAGTTCTACATCAAGGTGAGTCCTCGCTCAATTGGTTTTAGCAGTAGCAGAATGTCAGTCTATTTATCCTGTTTTTCTTGCAAATATCTTTTATTTTCTTTAACCATGTACAGTAAAACCTTGGTTTAAGAGCATTTTGCAAGACAAGCAAATGTTTTTAAATAAATTTTGACTTGATATACAAGTAGCGTCATGTCACAACTGAGTATAAAAGAGAAGAGAGGCTCCTCGAAGTGTAGCAATATGGTCACATTTAATTAAGTTACAACATTTAGCAACATATCCTCTCTTCTCTTTTATTATCTGTAGCTCCTGCTGTATTTTGCTTCTAATCCCCTTGTGGAGGCTTCCATTTATGGATGGACATTTTATTGTACACAGCCTGGTCACATTGCTATAATCTTTTTATATGGACTATAAACTGAAACACTTCTGAATAAATGGTTGTGGAACGAATCATTTGAGTTTCCATTATTTCTTATGGGGAAATTTGCTTTGATATACAAGTGCTTTGGATTACAAGCATGTTTCTGGAACAAATTATACTTGCAATCCAAGGTTTTACTGTATGTAGCTGCACTTAAAATGGTGCATTAAAAATTTGAAAAATTGGCTTTAATTTTGGGGTTATGTGCATGCCCCTAACAATCAAACACAATCCTTTCTTTTATTTTCAAATTTAGTTGTTGTGGACAAATTATTATTTTTTCTTTTTAAAGCAGAAACTTTCTTGCATGGAGCCTAATATGAACAGGTTTTTCTTTTCTGTCACACAGAGCGCTGCAAATCTACCTGCCGATCAGACAGTTCTTCTATGATATCATACACCCGGAGTACAGCCCAGTATGCGATGTCTATGCCATCATGTTCCTGGTCGATGTTATCAATTTCATTATTGTTATCTTTGGGTACTGGGCATTTGGGGTAAGGATGCACTGCTCTAGTACTGGACATTTATTGCCCTATTTATAAAAGTTCCTAAAGAAATAAAATGTCCTGGTCTCCTTCTAGCAGCCAGAATTCCGCTTCAGTCTTCTTAAAGTAATAAGTGTATTTTGGTGACTGTTTATTGTTCTCATAGACATTAAGGGATAGGAGAAAATGGGATGTTTTAAAAAAAAAAAAAATTACTGTAAAAATGTGGATGATCAACAACTCTGCCCCCAGACATCCCTTCCAGATTGTATAGTCATGCCCCTGACCTTCAGTGGGATAACACCAGAACAACTTGGTCAGAATACCCCCACCCCCAGCCTACTAATAGGATCTTTTGGAAGCAGCAGAATACTGATTTATAGATTATATTACATCTGGGTGCGCTTTTGCTTGTGATTTTGACACCTCTGAAGCTGCCCTTAAAGTTTTAGAAAATGTCCCCACTCAGTAAATACTGACGGCCTGTATTTATTTGCAGAAACACTCGGCTGCAGCAGATATCACTGAGTCGCTGTCGGAGGACCAGGTACCAGAAGCCTTTCTAGTGATGCTTCTCTTACAGTTTGGCACCATGATCGTTGACAGAGCCATCTATCTGCGCAAAACAATGTTCGGCAAGTGTGTCTTCCAGGTTGTCCTGGTTTTCGGGATTCACTTCTGGATGTTTTTTATCTTACCTGGAGTCACCGAAAGGTATGGTGACATAATACATTTTCACAGTCCCTATTGTCAAAGAACAGGTCCACTTCATGGTTTCTAACGGATGATACTAAAGTCAGAAATGATATTATCATAGGTAATACTTTCAAGAATCATATAAAGTCATGATCCACCATGGCTTTAATAATATTTTGTCAGTTGAAAATACAAATTCCTAAAAATGGAGAGCTATCCAGTCCCCTCCTGACTGAATAACCTTACTACTGGCCATGGAGACTGCCTGTTACAGGGGTAGGCCAGCTCTCAACTTCAATAGCAAGTGTCAGAGTCATTGAGATGCATTTACCTCTAGTGCCTGATATTTTAAGGATGGCATTTTAGCTTGTTTTAGGACCTGACAGGTAAGTGCTTAACAAAGGTTAAACTAGCCAAGCACCATCCACTGTAATGTTGATCCTCAGACCTGGTCCAACTGTTAAATACAAATCTAAAATGCTTACCTAAAAACCCATTACAATGCTGCAAGTTTTAGAGCTTTTGGAAGCTAGTGACGATGTTCCTGCTTTATACTCATACAGTCAGTTTATTAAAGTTTAATAATTAACAGACGTTTATTCATGCTATTGACCATTTATTCAGATTATCAGGCATCAGGTAATGCTTCAATAGCATACTTTTGTTTTTGGGAAGCAGATAATGTAGAAAGACTGAGGACAGCTTGATAGGCAGCTTGAAGCACCACCATCAGAGGTTCCGGAGAGCCATGTGTCATTCACAAGTCACTAACCTGCAGTAGAGTATTTTTTTTTTTTTTAATGCTCAGTACACTACTTGTGTCTTATCTTTGTCCGTATTATGTTTGTGTTTTGCAGGAGATTTAACACAAATAACGTTGCCCAGTTGTGGTACTTTGTTAAGTGTTTGTATTTTGGACTGTCTGCATATCAGATCAAGTGTGGCTACCCCAACCGAGTCCTGGGAAACTTCCTGACAAAGAGTTACAACTGCATCAACCTCTTCCTCTTCCAGGGGTGAGGAAATCTGTTTACTTATCTATTTACCCCTGATCAAACAGGCTTTGTGACACCTTTTACATTCTGCAGGGCATCTGAATTGATGTAGTTTCGGAGTTTCTGATCTAACGTCAGTGGAACGTTAATGAAACTAATTGCTCTGTAAAGAATTTAAATGTGCTCTTGTTACTTTACATAGTCAGTCTTTTTCTTCTTTCCTACTTAAAGTTGAATCCTGGGCAGAAATAAAAATACCACCATTATATATAATGGTGATATAACCACCTGCATATAGAGCAGTCTGAAAAGGCAAACACCCCCCCCCCCCCCCTGCCAGGTCTGCCCTTACCCCATCCAAGTTGTGGGCAGCCTCCCTGGTTTCTCCTGCCCACCAATCCGGTCTAAAAACCGGCTTCCTGTCCTGATTGGCCTGGAAGGAGAAGCAGGAAGACCATAGCATATGTTGATTCGCTAATGTCACAAGTGGGTGGGCTCGCTCCAAGCCCAACCTTTTTGAAGCCAATTAGAGCTCCAGGCTCTAATAATCATGTGCTTAAAAAAAAAAAAAAAAAAAAAAAGCTTGTAGAAATCTGTGTGTCCGGCGCCCCACAGGGAGATTAGGGGGCGGCGTTCCTTATGGACTGGCTGCCGCTGATGGAGAGCAATACAAATAAAGAGACTTTAATAATGCACTACCACTCAAAAAAGTACATACATAGAGTAAGATCCAAAACTTTATTTATATCAAATCATACCAGCGAAAAAACTGGTTTATTATACCTAAAAGTCATATAAACTTGAAAAAATCTTTCAAAACAATGTACATCATAAGCACAAAACTGAACAATATCCCTGATATGTTAGGCCCCACCCACAGGAGACAAATTACTTTTCACTTCTCCGGAAAAGGGGCAATATAAATACCATCCACCAGATATACATATTGGTTCACTTCATCACATCACGTAAAAAGTAGAAAATGCACTTGTAGACTGTGGAGGGGCTTCTGATTTTTTTTTTTTTTCGGCATTTCACAGGCATGCTTCCTCAGGAGAGGGGTGTTCTAAAAGGTAGCAAGTTATGATGCTAAACTCTGGTTAACATCCACCGCCAGGAAAATAGTGGGAAGAGAGAGCAGCTAGTGAAAATTTGAGAAGCCTTAAGGTTCTTATTGTATCCAAAATAAATCATAGGGGTAAAACAGCCATAAGCGCTCACATCACCAGGACAGACATAAAAGTATCACAACAGTGTGTTAATGTGGTTTCACGGTCCAATCACAGGCTGGGATCCCAAAAAGTTAAGTTTTTTTCAACTGAAGTGATGTTCACTAGGAGGCCCAAGCAAAGACCTAGTCCTGTTGTCTGGTAGGAATGCCAGGAACACAAGAAAGGTTGCACAGTACGTTACATAGAAGGTATTAACTACTTGCCTACAGGTCACTTTTTACCCCCATCGTGCCCAGGCCAATTTTCAGCTTTCAGCGATGTCACAATGACAATTGAGCGGTCATGCAACACTGTAACCATATGAAATTTTGTATAATTTGTTTCACATGAATAGATCTTTCTTTTGGTGGTATTTATTCACCTCTGAGTTTTTTATTTTTTGCTAAACAAACAAAGACCTGACATTTTGAAGATTTTTTTTTTTTATAGTTTATTACAAAATTTAGCAAATGGGCAATTTTTCTCCTTCACTGATGGGCTCTGATAGGCGGCACTAAAGGGCACTGATGAGGAGGCACTGATTGGCAGCACTGATGGTTTAACAGAAGCCTGTCATCGGCTCTCTTCTTCTCTCATCACGCTATCGGCGTGAGGGAATAAAAGCCGATAACTGGCTTGTGTTTACATCCGTGATCAGCTGTCATTGGACAGAGCTGATCATGTGGTAAAGGGCCTGTCGATCACAGAGTGCCCCATCTGCATGCGGCAGGGGGTGTGATCATGGGAAGACATCAAAGTAAGCCCACACTGTAGTCATCTTTCAGCTATAGCGCGGGCGGAAACTGGTTAAAGACATTCCGTCCTTAAAGTAGAAGTCTGGTCAAAAGCTAAGCTTAAACTTACTCCCCACCTCACTCTAAGCTCTATGTTAACTATAAAGCAAAGATGTCTATACTTACCTAATCTAAGCCCTTGTACACACGGTCGGAGATTCCGACGGAATGTGTCCTATCGGACCGTTTTGTCGGATATTCCGACTGTGTGGTCTGCATCGGACTGTTTCCGTCGGAATACCCGTCGGACCAAATTTTCCAACTTGCTGGAAATATTTTCCGACAAACTGCTCCGATCAGACATACTCCGATCATGTGTAGAGAATTCCGATCGGACAAAGTGCCAATCATGCTCAGATCAAATTCCTACATCAAAGCTATTGGCTACTAGCCTGAGCGTAGTCCCGTCGTAACGAAATAACGTCATCGCCTTCTGAACGATCGGATTTTCCGACAACTTCGTCCGACCGTGTGTATGCAACAGTTTCGGACAAAATCCAACGGATTTGGTTGTCAGAATGTCCGACCGTGTGTACAAGGGCTAAGAGCACTCCAGTCTGGTCACGTGATTGGGTCCCAGTGTTGGCTACAGTGTAGAGGAGGGACAGACAAACATGGGTGCCCCATAGTAAGTCTATAGGAGATGTCCCCGTCCAGGCTCTGCAGTTGTTGTTGGTGCTCTTCTCCATCCTAAAGTCGCTTTTGGAGAAATAACATAACCGGACTGGAGTTCTTAGCTTAGCTAAGTATAGACATCTTCCCTTTACAGGGTAGTTAGTATAAGGCTTAGAATAGGGGCAGGAGTAGGTTTAAGCTTAGTTAGCTTTTGATTGGATTGCCATTTACATTTTCAGAAAGAGGTCAACAAAGGCAGACCAAATATTTCTCCTCGTACAAGGATTCACCCTCTGTATGTAGTCTGTTTACCTTCATCGAGAGTGAAAAAAAAATAAAAAAAATTTGGGTAGTCACTGGCACAAGAATAGAAGCCTTCCAATAGGACACTAGTTTTGGTGACAACCAGTAATTTCCTCACTTCCTGTGTTGGCTATGGGAAAAGAGGTGAAGGGAAATCACTCCACTCCAATGGGACACAGATGGCAAACAAACTGACAGGGGCTATAACCATCCCTTACTCTATCCCAAATAAAAAAAGAAGCTTTGCCGTTAGTTCTTTAGTATTTGATGGGCTGATTGGCAACATGTATCTTCCTTACACTGTCAAGCCATGATGACTTTTTTTTAACTCTGAGAAATTACATATATGATTACATAGCTTTTATTTTTCAATATGATGTATAATTGTTTGCTGTACAGTTTCCGAATGGTCCCATTCCTGACTGAAATGAGAGCTGTGATGGATTGGATATGGACTGACACGACTCTCAGCCTATCCAGCTGGATCTGTGTGGAGGATCTCTATGCCAATATCTTCATTATGAAGTGCTGGAGGGAATCTGAGAAGGTATGAAGTTTGTATGATCAGGAGTCGTGACTGATAGAAACTGGTGTTCAGGAGAAATGTATGCATCACCCTTACACATCTATTGTTACCTTGACATCCATGGCGTGTCACACTGACTTGACTTTTTGTTGATGAGGTCAAGTAGGCTGAAACAGTCCTGTGTATGAGTTAGCAATCATTAGAATTGCTTATGTGGAGAGTACATAGAGGTTTAAATTGCCTGCTAAAAATGCCACTTTTTCATGGCGATTTTAAACCCTCCAAGTCACTGACTTGTACATGTTTGCAGATTAGGCGTTCTGGCTGCAGGCTTGTTCCAGGTCAGTGACTTTCATGCTGATGTCATTTGATTAAAGTTTATAGAAAAAGTTCATCAATGGCACCTGTGCTTTTCTCTGAAGCCTCTTTTATAAACCAAGTGGATGAGGACACTTGCAGGCTTGTCATATTGGCATGTACCCAGAATGCTTTTCTAAGAAGCTTGGTTGCTTTTATTCTTTAAGATAAAAGGACAAACTCAAAGTTGTTTGCTGGAGACGTATTTTAGGTATCAGTGAGGAGTGTTCAAAAATAAAAAAAAATTAAATAACGAGAACTACTAATATTGTGTTTCAGGTAGATCATATAACTAAGAGATTGAACTGATATGGTAACTTCCTCTCCCTTTTCCTTCCTTTCCTAATGTTTAGCAACCTACCCTTGTTTACAGAATATTTCCGTTTGGGGTAAACAAGGATTCATTTATTATTCAAGAGTAATACACTATTGTATTGTACTGCGAAAAAAATCATAATAGATACTGGTAAGGTATTTTGGTGTCTTATATATGTATAGGACAAAATTATTGAACCAAAATGTTGATGTACTACTTTGTTATATACAGTGGGGCAAAAAAGTATTTAGTCAGACACCAATTGTGCAAGTTCTCCCACTTAAAAAGATGAGAGAGGCCTGTAATTGTCATCATAGGTATACCTCAACTATGAGAGACAAAATGTGGAAACAAATCCAGACAATCACATTGTCTGATTTTTGAAAGAATTTATTTGCAAATTATGGTGGAAAATAAGTATTTTTTTCAATATCAAAAGTTCATCTCAATACTCCATAGTATCCAAAGGTTTTCTATGGGGTTAAGATCTGGAGACTGGCCAGGCCACTCCAGGACCTTGAAACCTTTGTTGCCGGGGGGGGGGAGGCTCTCTCCTCCAAACACAACGAGTTGTGTTTCTACCAAACAGTTCTACTTTGGTTTCACCTGACCATATGACATTCTCCCAATCCTCTTCTGCATCATCCAAATGCTCTCTAGCAAAACTCAGACGTTCCTGGACATGTACTGGCTTAAGCAGGGGGACACGTCTAGCACTGCAGGATCTGAGTCCATGGCGGCATAGTGTGTTACTGATGGTAGCCTTTGTTACGTCGGTCCCAGCTCTTTGCAGGTCATTCACTAGGTCCCCCCCCCCCCCCGTGTGGTTCTGGGATTTTTGCTCACCGTTCTTGTGATCATTTTGACCCCACGTGGTGAGATCTTGTGTGGAGCCCCAGATTGAGGCAGATTATCAGTGGTCTTGTATGTCTTCCATTTTCTAATTATTGCTCCCACAGTTGATTTCTTCACACCAAGCTGCTTGCCTTTTGCAGATTCAGTCTTTCCAGCCTGGTGCAGGTCTACGATTTTGTTTCTGGTGTCCTTAGACAGCTCTTTAGTCTTCACCATAATGGAGTTTGGAGTGTGACTGTTTGAGGTTGTGAACAAGTGTCTTTTATACTGATAACAAGTTCAAACAGGTGCCATTAATACAGGTAATGAGTGGAGGACAGAGGAGCCTCTTACAGAAGAAGATACAGGTCTGTGAGAGCCAGAAATCTTGCTTGTTTGTAGGTGACCAAATACTTGCATACTTAATATTTGAAAATAAATTCTTTAAAAAATCAGACGTGATTGTCTGGATTTATTTGCATTTTGTCTCTCATAGTTGAGGTATACCTATGATGGACAATTACAGGCCTCTCTCATCTTTTTAAGTGGGAGAACATGCACAATTGATGGCTGACTAAATACTTTTTTGCCCCACTGTATCTGAAAAACTCAATAAAAATATTTGAACTAAAAATGAGTATTCAATACTCTTCTTATGTCCCCCTCCCCCTTTTATTTCTCCTTTTGCCTGCTCCCCCTCCCCCGGTTGACACACATTAGCTCTAATGCTGCATCTACCCATGATGGGTGTCGGACCCCTATATCGCGCAGCTAACCCAATGCTCTCATGTATGCAACACTGCCTTGGCCAGATTGGCCCACGTTATTTGATGTATCGTATGTATGCCTGCTATGTATGTTATCTTCTGTTTCTTTCTTTTTTTTCAATAAAGTTTGTTTTTCGAAAAAAAAAAAAGAGTATTCAAAACCTTGTATATGTTTACTGTCAGGAGAGATGGAAAATATTGTGAAGACACTCAACCTGCCCCATGTGACAGCACAGGGTTCCTGAGTGTTCGATCACATAGCACCAGAGCTGCCACATTATCCACGTAGAAGGAAGGGTAGTAAGTCATATGTTCTGTTATACAGAGTAATACTGGTTATTTTTGTTCACTGTTGGTGGCTGAACAGATTGGCAGGGGAGTGAAACATCTGAGTGATGTGCAGTTGAGAAGTGTGGCAGTTAAGTGGACCTGCTGTTTTGCCCTGCATTCAAGAGGTTAATTTTATATTTGTAAACTTTTCAGAAATATCCAGAGCCCCCAGGCCAGAAGAAAAAGAAAATTGTCAAGTACGGAATGGGAGGAGTTATTATTTTTGCACTCATCTGTATTGTTTGGTTCCCACTCCTGTTTATGTCACTGGTGAAATCTGTGGCCGGGGTGACAAATCAGCCTTTGGATGTTTCCATGCAGATAAGCATCAGTGGTTATGAGGTAAGAATGTACTCAAGTAATGGTATTGCATTTTCAATAAATATCCTTCCAGGCCCTGCCTCAAAGCACCATACATGACACTGTTACCTTCCTTGGATATTGGAGGACTCCATACAGTAGCAGTACCACCATTAAGGCGCGAAGAGACCAACTGAGAAACCCCTGAATGGCCTGGAGCTGCAAATGTTATTTGGGTCAGATATACAGTATGTATAGAAAAGAATCGGCCCCCCTTTAAAATATTCACATGTTGTTGCTTTTAGCAGCCTGAAATAAAAACAGACACATTTTTTGTTTTATCTACTCAGTGCAACATATAACATCCAAGTGAAAGATCTAATACCAACATGTCAGGGAAAAAAAAAAAATCAAAAACCGTATCATGAAGTTGGCAAAAGGTTTAGCCCCTTGTGTCAGTATTTTGTTGAGCTTCTTTTTTCTTTAATTACAGCCTTTAGTCCATTGGGATGTCTCTACTAACTTTGCACATCTAGACTTTGTTATATGTGCCCACTCTTCTTTGCAGAACTGCTCAAGTTCAGTTAAATTTGATGGTGAACATTTGTGGACTGCAGTCTTCCAATCATTCCACAGATTTTTAATGAGTTTTAAGTCTGAGCTCTGACTAGTCCATTCAGGGACATTCACCTTTTTCTCCTTCAACCACTGTGTGGTAATTTTTGTTGTGTGCTTTGTGTCATTGTCATTCTGGAAGGTAAACCTTCTTCCCATTGACAACTTTCTGGCACAGGGCAGCAGATTTACCTGATGGTATTTTGCCCCATCCATTTTCCGTCTATCCTTAAAAGTGCTCCAGTGAAACACCCCCATAACAGGATATTTCCACCACCATGCTTTACTGTAGGAATGGTGTTATTTGGATGGTGAGCTGTATTGCATTTCCGCCAGACATATTGTTTGGTGTTGAGGCCAAATTAATTTAATTTTAGTCTCATCTGACCATAACCCCTTTTTCCATGTGGCCTCAGAATCTACAAGGTGTGTTTTGGCAAAGCACAGTCGTGACTGTATGTGGCCTTTCTTCAGGAGTGGCTTTTTTTCTTGCAACCCTCCCATATAAGCCATATTTGTGGAGAATTTATGATATTGTTGTCACATGCACATAATGACCACCCTTTGTCATAAATGCCTGCAACTGCTTCAGAGTTGCTGTAGGCCTCTTGGTAGCCTCTCTGCCCAGTTTCCTCCTGGCTCTTTCATCCAGTTTGGAGTGACGTCCTGATCCAGCGAGGAGGTCTGTGTTGTATCAAATACCTTCCATTTCTTAGTACAAAACTTGAATGTGCTTCTAGGCATTGATAAAGCCTTTAAAAAAAATAAAAAATCCCCGTGATCTTTTGACAGTGCCTTGCCACCCACAGTTCATTGTTTGCTTCAGATGCTACAGGAAAGCTCTTTTCATGCTGAGATAATCAAAATGTCCACAGCTGATCAGTTGAAAGTTTAAATGGCTTTGTGTGCCACTGAGAAGGTGATTAGCTACACCTGATTGAGTTTACAAGCCATTTTTAGGTGTGGGGGGGGGGGGGGGGTGATCCTTTTTCCAACTCACTGATGCTGCTTTTGAATTAAAAAAAACGGACATGTTGGTTTTATATCTTTCACTTGGATATTAGAAGTAGTAGAGTAAATACAGCTGGATAAAATAAAAAATGTCTGTCTTTATTTTAGGCTGCAAAGCAACAAAATGTGATTAATTTAAAGGGAGTCATTCTTTTCTATACCCTCTGTATGTGCTGCCCCACCATCTTCTAAGTAATGCAACATAAAAGTTACAGATTGAAGTCTTTATTGAAGGAGTTGTGCAAAGTATAAATAAGAACTTATTTTGAAGTTATGCTGCTTGTTTCTTCTGTTTGCAGCAAACATAAATAGGTTGATACAGCTTAAAGGATTCCTCCACGTAAATTACAGTGGGGTCAATTTACTAAACCTCAAGAGTGCCAAATCTGGTGCAACATTGTAGACCCATTATCTTCTAACTTCAGCTTGCTCAATTAAGCTTTGACAAAAGAAAAAAACTGGAAGCTGAACGGTTTCTATGCAGATCTGCACCATATTTTGCACTTTCCAGTTTTAGTAATGTGTCTTCAGCATCACTCCCCACCTTGATGATCATTACGAGAGGATGGGTGGGGGGGGTGCGCACTTCTAAACAGGCACATTGATTCTTCACAAATACTCCACTTAGTTTTCATTCTATACTGTGATAATTAATGTCAGCAATGTTACTTTTCAAGTACCACTACTAATCATGTTTTTAAAGAAATACGCTTTCTATGTTTTTTTGTTTTCTCTCTTTTGAATTATTCAGCCTCTGTTTACTATGAGTGCCCAGCAGCAGAACTTGGTCCCCTTCTCTCAGGGAGCGTTTGATCAGCTGACATACAGTTACGCCTTACACCCCGTGAGTACACATTGATATACTGAAATACGGGGAGGTTTATTTAGCAATACGTAGAATCCAGCAGTGGGAATAAGACTGTTAATTGGTATAGTAAAGACCAAAAAAGCTGCAGGAACAGGGACACAAAAGGCTCTTTTTAGTAGAGTTCCTACGAGGTATAAGAAGTAGTATGTAGGTTTAAATAAACCTCTCTACTTTTTTTGGTTTGCTAAATATAGAATTTAAAATGTTTTGATAGATCTGTTTTAGAACTGCAAAAAATATTTTTTTTTTTACTTGTCATATATTTTATTTCTTTTTTTTTAGTCCTTTGACAGACACAGGACTTAATTGATGTCTGAACAGCCTACAGGTTTGGACACAGGCATACAGAAAATGTTGTAAGCCCCATACAACCCCTCCTCTACCTAGCATGCCTCAATTTTGTGAGCAAGCAGTACCCGGGGCTCAGAGGTCTGGGACCTATGCCCCCCTGAGAAAAACTATTTTATGCTAAGTACAAAGATCTTATTTTCTCATTCGTGACAGACATGGGTGATGCCTTGTATTTAGTAGTGACAGTGCAGTCACAAGTGGCGCACTCACCATTGCCCAGCATAGGGAGATAGTCAATCATTCTGTTGCAGGGAAAGTTCTCAAACCTTCCCAGAGATGAAGGTCCTGCAGCACTGGATGATTACTAGGGCATATCAAAATAGAATACTGACTCCCTGCAGGGTCTGCTGATAAAGCAGGAACTGTCTGTTCTGGGGAGTCAGACATAAGTCCCCAATATGGTAAGACTGGAGCCATAGAAGACCTCCCAGGGCAACGGGAAAGAACCAGCTTGTCTCCGGCTAAAAGCTGACAGGTTGTGCCTGGAGCTTCTTGATCCAAGCAAACTATTTAAATGTCGGACCCTGAATTCAGGCTCCCAGACATAAAAAGGGAGGCTGAACAGGACTGAGTGGCTGCATGCAAAAGGGAGACCATGTTAGGAGGCACTGCCTAGTAAACCTGAAGAGTTAAGCGGGAGAAGATAAAGGTCCACAGGTACAATATCCCCTTGCAAGGACCAAAATGGAACTAGTGCTACATGGTGACTCAAGAGTACCAAAGCCAGAAACCTGGGGAGCCTGACTCTCTTCAAAAGGAGGGTCTCCTGAGTTTTCCACAGTTTGACCAGCTCAAGCAGCGGTGCAGCAAAGTATCTTGATTGAAGTCACAGAAGCTTAAAAAATAAAATAATAAAAATAGCAGTGTATTACAGAATCTTGACTGACATTTCAAGGAAAAAAGTCCAGCAAAATTAATTAGTTTTATTCAGTGGAGCTAGAAAAAAAAGGTGTCCAACCTCCCAGGGGTTGCCTTGAGACTTTTTCTGTATGCCAGTGTCCCTACCTTTTGTAGGCAGTAAAAAAAAGGAACTGGTACTGAGTTCTTGTGTCTCCCAATGGGCAATTGAGAATATACCCATTACACTTATATACACTTCCTGTAAGGAGCCCTCACCGGTTCCGATTTTGTACTATAGCCTGATTAGCCTTTATTTTGTAGAAATCTGATAGTGGAAGTGGTTCAGTATTTTTACAAGGAACACTTGACAGGGTTGACACCATTCAGTCCACAAAGATGATGTGTGTTGTCAGCCCACAGGGCTTAGGAGCTGAATATTTTCATTTCTGAGAGATGAACACCTGTACTGTAGATGTACATCTTTTTTGTACTGGCAGGGTTTTTAAAGGGATAAAACATGAGGAATTGTATTATTTTTTTTAACTTGCCAGCATCCCCATCTATAATTGGGATTGAGTATGCCCTTTCACATCTTGTTTCATTGAGGGCAATTTATCTGATGCACAGTATTTGTTTTCTTCTGCTCATAGTCTGCCATGCAGTTTATAGTTAATTATATGCCAGAGGACATTGTTACCGCTAAAATAAAGAGCAATGCCAGCCTTCTGTGGACTATCAGCCCAGCAAGCCGAGAGGCCATGATCGAGGAGCTATCTGAATCCACTCATATCTACTTTGATGTTCATTGGAGCATCCTCAGGTACAGAGGGGCACATGCATAAATTTGCTGGGAAAAGCCAGCATCACACCATAGTTTTTCTGCATGCTACCCTATTAAGAGAACCTTCTCTCAAACATGATGGCAGTGGGGTTGATTTACTAAAACTAGAGAGTGCAAAATCTGGGGCAGCTGTGCATGGTGGCCAATCGGCTTCTAACTTCAGCTTGTTTAACCACTTAAGGACCAGGCCTGTTACTGAGATTTGTTGTTTACAAGTTAAAAACATTTTTTTTTTGCTAGAAAATTACTTGGAACCCCCAAACATTATACAACTTTTTTTCTTACACCGTAGAGAATAAAATAGCGGTCTTTGCAATACTTTCTGTCACACTGTATTTGCACAGCGGTCTTACAAGTGCACTTTTTTTGGGGGAAAAAATGCACTTTTTTAATTAAAAAATAAGACAACAGTAAAGTTAGCCCAATTTTTTTTATATATTGTGAAAGATAATGTTACACTGAGTAAATTGATACCCAACAAGTCACGCTTCAAAATTGTGCATGCTCGTGGAATGGCGACGACATTTTACCCTTAAAAATCTCCATAGGCGACGTTTAAAAAAAAAATTCTACAGAGGAGGTCTAGGCCTAGAATTATTGCTCTCACTTTACCGATTGCGGCGATACCTCACATGTGTGGTTTGAACACCGTTTTCATATGCGGGCGCTACTCACGTATGAGTTCGCTTCTGCACGCGAGCTTGGTGGGACAGGGCGAGTTTAAAAAAAAAAAAAAATCTTATATATTTTACCTTTTTATTTTTACACTGTTCTTTTTTTTTTTTTAATTTGTCACTATTATTCCTATTACAAGGAATGTAAACATCCCTTGTATTAAAAAAAAAAAAAAAAAAAAAAAAAAAAAAAGCATGACCGGACCTCTTAAATAGGAGATCTGGGGTCAAAAAGACCTCAGATCTGATATTTACACTAAAATGCAATTAAAAAAAAATCTGCCGTCGAGACCACTATTATCGGAGACCAGGCCGGCTGCTGAAGAAGAGGATACCAGGGTTATGGCAGCCAGCTGCTGCCATAACAAAGATATCCGTCTTCAAAGTTAGGACGTATATTGGCGTGCGGCGGTCCAGAAGTGGTTAGGTTTCGACAAAAAAAAGCCGATTTGTTTCTATGTAGAGCTGCCCCAGATTTTGCACTCTCCAGTTTTATTAAATCAACCCAGTCTCTCTAAGGGACACAGTGTGCAATCAACTGCTCACTGTCTGCTGTGCTGGCAAATCTCATCTCACCTTACCCTGACTGCTACAAAATTTAACCAGGCCAGGAATTGTATTGTGTATACTGTACCATGACTATTGTGTTCTGTTCCAGGAATGCATCTATTGTAAAGAGCGCAGAGAGCTTTGGAAAACACACAGTGTGCTATGATGATGCAGAAACCCGTGACCAGATTGTTCAGATGTTGAGAGGGGAAAGAAGAGAGCCATTGTATGATATGTTTGTCTACGTCTGTGTTGTCTAATATTTATCCCCCTGCCAAAGCCGAGTATTTTGTAGTGGAGCAGCTCAGTCATAGTGGTCCCTGTGTAAGACCCAAGCATGGGGTTTCTATAAACCAGAATGATGTATTAACAACCAAGTCTATCTGTGCTCTGCCATAATGAAGCTACACCTATTAGCATGTCAAAAAACATGTCATGATTATGCCACCCACGTTTGTCAAAGTGTATGAGAATATGCAAAAGGCTGCTTTGTCATTATATTAAAATAAGGCAAATATAGGAGCAGCAATTTACAGATTCAGCATACCTAGAGGGACTTGTCTAAAGACTTGTATGGATGCATCTTTACCTTCCAAATCTGTTTGGAATAGGCAGCCAATTTGTGTATCTGCCCCACAAAGAATATGCCCATGGTGGTAAGAAAGAAGCAAAAGTGTTTGCAAAGTAAAGGACAGTCTGACCTGGGAGGGGCCCAGTTCCAGCAGACGTGTTTGGGCCATTGATGGCTACATAGCATTTCTCAGGAGCTCCCTGATGGTGGCAACTATGCCTGGTAGTAGTTCATAAGAAGCCCATGTGGCAGGGCGGCACAGTTAGGGGACAGGGTGATGTCAAGGAATTTAATGGCAGATCGCCAGGTATAGGAACCAATAATAAAAGACGGACTTGTATAAATATTTAGAATGACTTATGAAATTGCCTTACAATGTGGACGCTTTTTTTTTTTTTTTTTTTTTTTTTTTAGGATGCTGAAGAACATTTTGCCAAAGCACCTCAGAGCAAACGCTGGCCCTGAGGCCAAAATTGCCCACCGTCTCAAGACAGGTAATAACTAAATATGATAACAGCTAAATCTAAAAGGATCTGCCACATTGCAAAATATCAGTGAAAAGGCTCCGTTGGAAGCCGACATGCACAGACGTGTGCCGTGTGTTTGTTTCAGGCCTCAGGCACTGCCTGCAGTGAAGCAGAACAGGGTTACACAGCGGTAGCTTCTATTTCATGTCATTTATCTGCTGCAATAAACAGTGATGGGATGGGTGTAGAGTGGACTTTTTGATGTGCGACTAAAATCCTCTTCTCCTTATTGCCAGACTACTAAAACGATAGAAATCCTTTTCACCTCCATCTGGTCTCTCCTTTAGACTTTTCAGATAAGCCAGAAGACATTGAGAAATATGCCTTTTTCCGGAATCTAACCCTCAAACTGCAGCAGTTGACTGTTAACAGCACATCAGGCCAGGTGACGGAGTGGTGGGTTATTCAGGAGTGGCATCCAGCCTGCGGGGCAAATGGCTGTGCTAAGAATATAGAACTTGTAATTTACAATGATAAAGCCAGTCCTCAGAGCCTTGGATTCCTAGCTGGATACGGGTAAGAGCTGCCTCTTTTTAATACTATCTTCCTAAATAGGCTTACCTATCAAAGAGTAACCATGCAAATTGCCTATAACATCCAGATTAATATTCTCTAGCGTTCACTGAGCGACACAGCTTGATGGTAAGAAATCAGGGTTATGACGCTTCCCTCAGGAGATATGGACACTAGACACATACAACTCTAAAGGCATGTCCCCTAAAGTCTATAACCTCTCTGACGCTAATCTTGCTCAACTTCCTTTTGGGGAATGGGTATTCTTTTTTTCTGCCATATTAGTGTTTTGGCAAATTTGGTTAAAATTTTCTGCAATCTACAGCTACTGGTAGATTTAAGCTGGATATTGGAAATCCTGGAAGTCTCTCCAGTTAGCCAATGAGCTCAGGTTTTTCTAGCTCATTATACTTTTGTTCCCTTTGCAATGGTCTGGCAGCGATACACCTGCCTATCAAGTTTACACAGGACTCATATATATGGTATACATGGGGATTCCTTGCTGAGTTACCTGTCCTCATCTCTGAAAACCCACTTTGTGGTAATGGGTGTATCAGGCTTTACAGTGTTGGGTATTTTAGCTTTTGCTGCACCTAATGCGGTCTAGGTATGCCATATTTTCAGAAGTTGCAGAAGTTATCAGGATCTGTGTAAAGCACATAAAGATTTCTGCTCTGTGCTTGTCTATTTTTACTATACTAAAGCAAACTGTGCATAGTTTTCAGGCTTGGGGTGATTCTCCTCTTTATTTTTACCTAGGGCTGTTACTTGTATTGACACTGGGGCCAGGCAGTATGTATGCCCCAACCATCATTTTAAACTTCCTATGGTTTTCTTCTTTTTAGCCAGGATCTTTGTTGACATTACTACTGGAAAGGAGCTAGCACATGGCAAACATATCTCCTTTTGTGGCTTCATCTCATCTGTGGAGTACTCTGAAGCTGCTAAAGCCAGCCTGCATATAAGAACATATTTTTTATGGCAACAGATGCAGCCTTTTGGTGCTGCTCTTTGCCTGCAGTAGCAGTGGGCACAGCCTTTCCTAGGTACACCTATAACGTTCAGCTGGTCTATGGTATTCTTATAGGAGTGTACATGTCTGCTGTTGGGAAAAGCCAGCTCCAAATTTTACTAGCTTCTTGATTGAAGAAGAAGCAAGACAGGTTTGTTTCCAGAACCTGGGATCCAACAGTGGGCAGAGCAGATGCCCTAGTGGCACCAGTATACCCTGATCTACACATTTTCGCCATTAAAACTTTTATCTCGTCTATGTTGAATGATTAAGGCTCCGAGTATTCCAGTCATTCCATTCCTTTTTGCCCCCCTCATTGGTCTGGGTCAAAGATTGTGCTATCTCAGCCTTGTTTGTGTGTAAACGGACTTGCTGTGCCCGTTACACGATCTCTTGCCTCAAGGACTAATCTTTCACCCTGCTTTTTGGTTGCTGGAATTGCTGACCTGGTTGTTGAAAGGTGTGTAGACTTATTTTCATTGATGTGAATCTATGGGTGTTTCCACATGTACCATTTCAGTGAGCTGTGTTCTTTTTGCCATTTTGGGTGGAACAACATATATTCCTTAGTACCATCAATGATCAGGTCTAGTCTTTTTCAACACCCCCTTGCTAATCATGTACTGATTTGTACTTAGTATTCAATGGGGTACACATATTGCTCCACTCCAACTGTGGGATTTAAATCAAGTATTGTCAATGCAACAAAGACCTCCATTTGAACCCATTTATGACATCTCCCTGACATTACTATTCCATAAAGTTAGCCTTTCTTGTGGCCATTGCTTCTGGCAGAAGAGTTTCTGAGTATTTCATGCTGTCTCCCAAAAAGCTCTATTTGATCTTATGTAGAAACAGGGTGGTGAGTACTATCAGATGTTTTTTTTTTTTTTTGTCATTCCAAAGTAACCTAGAAAAGGTTTCTGTGCATTCATCTAAGGCTCGCCCATTCCTAAAAGTCTTGGAGGATAATTTTATGGGTCAGTTGGTAGACGCACCAACTAGAAATAAAGCGTTAATGGATCTACTGATTACCAACAATACAGACCTGATCACGGATATACGGGGCAATTTAGGTAACAGCGATCACAGGTCAATTGGCTTCAGTATAAATCACACAAATGGGAAACATAAGGGGTATACAAAGACACTGAATTTCAAAAGAGCCAACTTCCCTAAACTACGAACCTTGCTAGAAGGCATAACTTGGGATAAAATCTTAGGAACAAAGAACACGGAGGAGAGATGGGTTTGCTATAAGTGCATTAGATAATGCATCCCACTAGGTAATAAATTTAAAAGTCAACAAAAGTCCTGAATGGCTTAACTCCAATATAAAAGCAAAGGAGAAGGCCTTCAAAAAATACAAGGTTGAGGGATCATCATCAGCATTCATGCTTTATAAAGAATGTAATGAGAAATGTAAAGGTTGCAATAAGGACAGCTAGGCTAGAACATGAAAGGCATAGCGGAGGAGAGCAAACAAAATCCCAAGGAATCTTTATGTAAACAGTAAAAAAGGCAAACAGACCATATTGGCCCCATAAAGAATGAGGAAGTACATCTGGTTACAAAGGATGGGGAGATGGCGAAGGTATTGAATTTATAATTCTCTTCAGTCTTCACGAGAGAATCAGGGGGCTTCAGTAACCAAAACTGCAGTGTTAATCCTCATGACAGGAAGCACCTCCATGGTTAACAGAGGACAGAATTACAATTAGACTTGGGTAACTTAACATTAATAAAGCACCGGGACAAGATGGCTTGCACCTGAGGGTACTTGGAATTCAGTCAAGGAATTGACAGACCATTGTTCCTAATTTTTACTTATAGTCTACGAACTGGAATGGTACCAACTGATTGAAGAAAAGCCAATGTAAGACCAATATTTAAAAAGGGCCCAAAAATACATTGGGGGAAATTTCGATGAGCGGAAGGTCCATTTTAGGGTGGACCGCCGCTTTAAAGTGGGAAGAAAAGAGGTTTAACCTTAAACTACATAGAGGGTCCTTTACTGTAAGAGTGGCAAGGATGTGGCATTCCCTTCCAAAGGCGGTGGTCTCAGCGGGAGCATCGATAGTTTCAAGAAACTATTAGGTAAACACCTGAACGCCCGCAACATACAGGGATATACAATGTAATATGACATATAATCACACACGGGTTGGACTTGTGTCTTTTTTTTTTTTCCAAACCTCACCTACTATGTAAGGTTTTCCAGCTCCATTATTTCTAAGTGGATTAAACAGGTTGTTCTGGCCTATGAGTTTCATTATAAAGTGTCTACTTTGCTTGTAAAGCTAAACTCCAGGAATTGAGCAAAATGTACCCTTTGCAGCTTCTTGGGCTGTTGTAATATGATATTCTGTACATACTTTCTCTAAGTTTTTTACAAGGTTGATGTGACTGCCTCAGTATATGTTAGTTTTTGCAAGTTTCTACAAGTCTATATTTAATTGCCATGGTTTCCATTTTAGTTTATTTTTCTTCTTCCTAGCTGTGTTGTTTGGGTGTATCCAAGCCTCAGTTTGGACTGCTTTTGCATGTTCCTATCAAGATGTGTCCCTCAATGGAGAATAAATAGGAGTTTTGTGCCTGTAGTGTGGGACAGAGCTCGATAGTAAGAAACCTGGGTTATATACTGTTGCCTGCAGGAGAAATGGACACTAGGCACATAGAAAAGTGAAGGCCAGCCCCCCTTCATGCTATAACTTCTTCTACATCAACCCTAATCTGTATTAACATGCAGTCTAAATAGAGAATGAGAACATGTGGTTATTTTTTTTTGCGCTATATACAAAAAAAGGCCAACATTCATTCTCTCTGCCACCATCTACTCCTTCAACCTCCAGCCGTAGCAGGCCAATTTCGTACTACATCCTCCCTGAATGCACACCTGATTGTTGCATTCCTCCTCAGCAACCTACATTTAGTGCATCACTCCCACAGAACCCGCATTCACCATCTAATCATCAGCATTCTCCTGTAACCTGAACACACACACACACCTTCCCAGGCAACTTACTTTCACCTTGTGATCACATTACATCCCTTCTTGCAATCTTCATAATGCACTTCACTCTCTGTCAACCTTCATTCAAAAATCCCTCCTAGTACATTTCTCCCCATGAACCTGAGTTCACACCCCAATCCTCCCCGAAGCCCTGAATATTTCCATCCTCAGCAACCTGCATTCAATCCTCCCCATCATAGTGCATCACTCACTATTAAGCAACCTACATTCACCTCCCCAAAAAAAAAAACATCCCTCGTTCTGTCAACCTACATAAAGCACATCCCTCCTTGGAACCAGCATTCACCACAGCAATCTACACAAGTACAGCATTCTCCAACAACCTACATTCACCCCCTACAGCTCAAGCCTCCCAGACAACCTGCATTCACAACACATTCCAGCCTGGAAATCACAGCTCATCACTCACTGCATTCATACACAAATCATAGCAAAATTTGCCCCAGTACCTTGAATTCCCCCTCCCCTTGCATCCTTCCTTGGTAGCATACATGTAATGCATTACCCCCACTATCACAGATCATCCCACCCTAGTAAACTACATATTGTGATGGGGGGGGGGGGTGAATGAAGGCTGCCTGGACGAGATGCATACCCCCCTGAATGCACATTGTATCCCTTTTTTGCCAACCTACATACAAGAGCATCATTTCCACAGGACCTGCATTCAAATCTTCCCTCAGAAGCATTGCACCTTGGCAGCCAACATTTAACACAATCACATCCCTCATCCGCACACATAATGAAAACAAAGTAGTGTAAATATTTTGGCCCACCCAGCATTTGTTGCAGACTTCCAAAGATCTGAAATTAGCACTTTTCATTACTGAGTGATAAAAGTTACATACCTCTGCTGCCAAGCTAGTATCCACTTTTTGCAATATAATAACCCATATTTCTGATTTGTTTTTTTCAGCATTGTTGGCCTTTACATGTCGGTTGTTCTGGTCATTGGCAAATTCATCCGAGAGTTCTTCAATGGGATCTCACGCTCCATCATGTTTGAAGAACTACCAAACGTTGACCGCATTTTAAAACTTTGCACAGACATCTTCTTGGTGCGTGAGACAGGAGACTTAGACCTGGAGGAACAATTGTTTGCCAAACTGATCTTCCTCTACAGATCTCCCGAGACCATGATCAAATGGACCAGAGAACGACATGACGAGTGACCTTCACAGATGTCAACCAAGGACTCTCCCCTGTACTTCTAAGAACACTGAGTTACAAAAGGTGTGGACTGCAGGCTAGTACCATGTCATTATGTATTAGAATTGAGCTGCAGAAAAATGGAGCTCGAAGGATGCAATGGGAATACACATTTACATAATAATTTGTATGCAACTAAAAAAAATAAACACTAGTAAACCATTGATTTATACAAAGTATCTGAAATGTGCATTGTAGATAGCTATAATCTGTAAGCTAAACCGTTTTTTGGATCAAAAGAATGAAAAAAATGCTGTTTTATAGACATTTGATAATCTTGGTGCTGTTTTAGGAGGGAAGGTGAAGAGTAAAAGAACTGACATACACTGGGCCATATTCAAGCTTTCCATCAGCAATCCCCCACCATTCTAAATAGTTTCAAAGTGCCTAAAAATTATTGAAGTTAATTTGAAAACCCATAAAACAAAAAAATATATATACATACACATACACACACACACACACACCTAGTACTGGGTTGTTGTTTTTTCCACCACAAGTTGATTGTTTGGTTACTCCAAATTGGCAGAAATTGCTGTGGGTAAACAAAAAAAGCAAGTAAAGTTGCACAGACCAATGCCATTCCTGAGCTGACCAGCACTGTGTGATGCTGGAACTAAAAACAAGCACTGCTCCTGTGTAACATACATGGACACTGGTGAATGTAACCTTTCAATCCACTTCAAAGTAAACAGTTTTAGGAGCGATACAGAAAATGATCCCAAATTTTATGACCGCCCTCTTGCTTCACTGACCTGGAACATTGACGTCCTTTTTTTCCCACAAATAGCGCTTTCTTTTGGTGGTATTTGATCACCCCTGCGGGTTTTATTTTTTGCGCTACAAACAAAAATACAGCGACAATTTTGAAAAAAAAAAACGCATTATTTTTAACTTTTTGTTATAATAAATATCCCCCAAAAATATATAAAACTTTTTTCCCTCATTTTAGGCCGATACGTATTCTTCTACATATTTTTGGTAAAAAAAACAAAAAAAAACGCAATAAGCGATTGATTGGTTTGCGTAAAAGTTATAGCGTTTACAAAATAGGGGATAGTTTTATGGCATTTTTAGTAATTTTTTTTTTTTTACTAGTAATGGCGGCGATCAGTTTTATTGTGACTGCGACATTATGGCGGACACATTGGACATTTTTGGGACCATTGTCATTTATACAGCAATCAGTGCTATACAAATGCAGTGATTCCTGTGTAAATGACACTGGCAGTTAAGGGGTTAACCAGTGGGTGGCAGTGTAGGGGTTAGGTGTTCCTAGGTGTGTGTCACTAACTGTTGGGGGCTGGGCTTTCATTTAGTGAACACTGATCTCTGCTCCAATCACATGGAGCAGAGATCAGCGTCACTAGTTGCTAGGCAGAACGGTGAGATGCTGTTTACAACGGCATCTCTCCGTTCAGCCGCCTGGTAAGACGATTGCGGGTATGCCCGTGGCGATCGAGTCCATGGGATCCGCGACTGGACTCACTGGGGTCCCGAACAGCACGCCACCGGCGGCGCGCTCATGATGGCAGGGCGGCATTGGACGTACCTGTACGCCAATATGCCTGCCCGTGCCATTCTGCCGACGTACATCGGCGTGCGCTGGTCAGGAACCGGTTAAAGGGGGGCAATTCTTTTGAGAGAGAGAGAGAGAGAGAGAGAGAGAGAGAGAGAGAGAGAGAGAGAGAGAAAAAAGAGTCGTTGCCCAGAACTAATGTTTTGCTGCAGTTTTTCATAGATGAGCGCACTGGTTACATTGAAAACCTAGAAATAAGCATAGCTTTTGTAAATCTAAAAGGAAAAATTCCAATAACACGCTCTATATATCCTGTATGTAAAACAGTTTTATTGAAAGCAGTAAATGGTGTAGAAAGACATACGGTAGAGGGGCCTTTCACATAGTGGTAATCTAAGGAAGGAGGACGACACTGAACCAGTAGCTGCCTCTCCAATTCCATGTAACTGCCAGCTGTCACATATAGGCCTGAGGCAGAAAAAGTGAGAGGAGGAGAGCTGGTTGGCACAGGCTTCAATTATCAAGTACCGGCAACATGAGGGGGCTTCCATTATGGATGCAGGCAGAAGTTTCAGGCCTGGTCATATCGGACACACATAGCGCCATCAGTGGTCACAGGTAATACTCGACTTACACGAGACGCCTCCTTTTAGTATCCCGTTCAGGGTTTTCTTCTTCTTCTACTGTGTCCTCCCCAAGAGGGGAAACCATGTTGAGTAGAGGGTCTTCTGAGGCACGACCAAACAGGGATAGGAGTAATGCCACCCCAAAACCTGTGGCCCTCTCACCCTGCATGAAAAAGCAAAGAATGGAAACATTGTCACCAGAGTGAATCAAAACAGCCAAAGTAAGGAGTCTGCATAGGTGGGCTTTGCATTCCTATAAAAACCTATGGGAATGTAACTTGAAAGAAGCCAAACCATAGGTTAAGTTGTGAATGATTTTAGAAGCGTCTACAGTGAGGGTCCGTTTCTATGGCTTTGCATTGATGATGGGACATATTACAACAAAGGCTAAATGAAAATACAGTTGTATCGGTTAATGGTCAAACAGCAGATCTGAACAAATCTATGGAGGCATGCGTCCTATTGTGGCCCCCTGACAAAGCACGCTGGGCAGGTCCAATAAGTTACATTATCACACACAGGTGGTCTCTACCAGAAAGTAACAGCAGCCCAATGTCAAAGCCACGAGTGTGATAGACTGCGGATATATGCAGTGTTGGAGCCACTCCTTATACAGACGTGAGCTGTATGGTTTTAAACATTTAGTTTTATAAACACATTATGTATGTGATTGCTCTTTTGCATTATTTTATGATGCGCGCGCCCCCCCCCAACTGCATTTAAACTTTTATAAAAAAGGGGTCCTACGTTTTTGGAGACCTTGATAATTAAAAAGGTGGACACCTTGGATATTCAACTAAGGAGCAATTGTGTGTCGTCATTTCTACAGTTTTATGATACATGCATGTTTGGTGATGAACTATTGTAACAAAGCTGCATTTACACACACACAAAAAATATATATAAAAAAATGATATTATATATATATATATATATATATATATATATATATATATATACACACATACATACATACATACATACATACATACATACATACATACATACACCTCAAAAAAACGTAAGGAACACTTTTAAAACACATCAGATCTCAATGGGGAAAAATATGCTGATATGAACTGGGTAATTATTGGGAATGAAAGGATGCCATAGTTTGATGGAAATTAAATTTCTCATCCGACAGATTCAAAGTGAAAAAATGATGCAGCAGGCTAGTCCATTTTTCTGAAAATTTATTGCAGCAATTCAAAATAACTCAGTAGCTTGTATGGCCCCCCACATGCTTGTATGCATGCCTGACAACCTCGGGGCATGCTCGAATGAGACGATGGATGGTGTCCTGGGGTATTTCCCCCAAGATCTGGACCAGGGATTCACTTAGCTCCAGAACAGACTGAGGTGTGACCTGACAGCATTTGATGGAACGAAACATAATGTTCCAGCAGTGTTCTATTGGATTTGGGTCAGGTGAGCGTATGGCCCATTCAACGGTATCAAATCCTCCAGGAACTGCCTGCATACTCATCACATGAAGCTAGGCATTGCCATGCACCAGGAGAAAACCAAGACCCACTGCACCAGCCTAGGGTTTGACAATGGGTCCAAGGATTTCATCCCAATACCTAATGGCAGTCAGGGTGCCATTGTCTAGCTTGTAGAGGTCTGTGCATCCCTCCATGAATATGCCTCCTCAGACCATCATGGACCCACCACCAAACCAGTTATGCTGATCAATGTTACAGGCAGCATAACATTCTCCTCAGTTTCTCTAGATCCTCTCACGTCTGTCACATGTGCTCAGGGTGAACCTGCTCTCATTTGTGAAAAGCACAGGGCACCAGTGGCCGACCTGCAAATCCTGGTATTCAATGGCAAATGCAAATCGAGCTCTGGGGTGGTGGGCAGCAAGCACTAAAGGATGTCGGGCCCTCAGACCACCCTCATGAAGTCTGTTTTTGATCGTTTGGTCAGAGACATTCACACCAGTGGCCTGCTGGAGGTCATTTTGTAGGGCTCTGGCAGTGCTCATAGTGTTCCTCCTTGCACACAGGAGCAAATACCAGTCCTGCTGATGGGTTAAGGATCTTCTACGGCCCTGTCCAGCACTCCTAGAGTAACTGCCTGTCTCCTGGAATCTCCTCCATGCTCTTGAGACTGTGCTGGGAGACACAGCAAACCTGGCATGACACGTATTGATGTGCCATCCTGGAGAAATTGGCCTGCTTGTGCAACCTCTCTAGTAGGGTCCAGGTATCGCCTCATGCTACCAATAGTGACACCGACCCTAGCCAAATGCAAAACTAGTGAAAAACAGTCAGGAAAGAGTAGGGGAAAAAAAATGTGAGTGGCCTCCACCTGTAAAACCATTCCCGTTTTGGGGGTCGTCTTATTGTTACCCATCTAGTGCACCTGTTAAATTTTATGAACACCAAAAGCAGCTGAAACTGATCAACAACCCCCTCTGCCACTTATCCCAGGAGTTTGAGTTGATGCTATACTCCTGATTTAAAAAAAAATTTTAGCGGGGTTTTGAGAGATAATAAAAAATAAATAAAAAGAAATGTTTTATATATTTATATAATATTATATAACTTTTGGGTATAATTTATGCATGGAACACTTCAACAGAAATAATATGTTGCTTTCAGAATTCATATGAGGTAGTTTTTACACCATTTCTGATTTCTATTTTTCGTTTTTACATAGTCCCATACGACACGACACCTTTAAGAGCAACTTGAAGTTGTAGCAGTACTAACAGGCTTCTCTTTTCTGTCCATCTTTGCGGTTAGGCCCCGTTCACATTATGCAATTTGGAATTCCAAATTGCAGCAAAACACATGAAGAGTTATGCTTAATGGCACCCAAAACGCAATGCAGTTTTGCTGTGATTGTTGCACCACAGAATCGAGCGGCAACACACACTTTTAAAAGATGTGCCAAGCTTGTCACCCAACCGGAGCAGGAGCTTCTCTTGGGTGACAAAGCACATAGTGCAGCCCCTTGAAGGGAATGGCCTTCCCAAAGACAAAACATGCAAATCTGTGTGAAAAAAAATAAAAAAAAATAATCACACCAGAAATCGCAAGCAGTAATATGTGAACTGGCCTTAATGTGATGTATCGGTTACAAACTTTACGGTAAAAAAAACCCAAAAAAACAAACCCCGCTCACACACACCTCATTCTGCATGCTTTTTGATCTGATAGGTGGAAGAAGGGACCGTGAATTTGTGATTTTAGCAGCACACATTTTAAAACAATATCCCACTAGTCTATTACATGCAAGGGGTTTAATTTTGAACATCAGCCTGAATAAACCACAAGATGTCAGTATTATATTCTGCACAGGTCTATAAAGGAGTAGCGGTTTTGGAGGGGGGGGGGGGGATGTAGAAAATGGAAATATAACTGACCGCATGAACAGGAGATGCAATGTCCACGTGAACCCAGACTCCTGGCCAGTCAAAGCCAATATGAGAGGCAATGAAGAGTCCAGCACAAGAACTCTGGGCGTTCTCACGATCCTGAAGTAGACACAAGACAAGACAAGACATTAAAATATGTAAAATGTATATTAAATTAAAAAAAGGGGGGGGCTTTTTGCTATTCCATCACTTACTGCCACAGAGTTCTTCATGTCTGCCACAGCAGAGGAGAATTCGTTAAAGTGCAACTCAGGGCAGTACACCAACGGATGGACCAGGTCTCCACATTTCCTACCCGCCTTCACACAGGCCATCTCCCACTCCTCATTGTTGGTTAGTATAGCAGCATGGTATTTGCCGGTAGCGATTCCCTAGAAGTTGTGAACAGGACAGGAGTGTGGGGAGTTAACAACTGAGCTCAGTCAAGACACCTACAACTACAGGTGACTAAAGGTCAAAGTCAGCTAAACATGGCCAGATGAGCTTCTTGTGTCAAAAAAATAAATAAAAATTCAGGACCTAAATGTGTCATCACCATCTTCAAAACAAGTTTCAAGAACTTCTCCTATGCTGCTCCCTTGCTCTGGAACTCTCTTCCATGTGCCATCAGGCATTCACCAACCCATTAAGTTTTTAAATGTCTATCCCTTAAAACCCATGTTTTCAGAGGTGTATAACCCCAACATATAGTTTACCTAGAATTTACAAAAAGCTATTTGATTACACAACCCATCTACTAGTTATACCTCTCTAGATTGTAAGATCTTTTAGAAAGGGTATGGTTTTTAAAGTTGTGTTTTATCTCCTGTATATCCAAACTTTGTACAGCACTACAGCAGATGTTGATTCATTATAAATGATCAAATAAGCCTGACCCTCCTACAATCCAGCAAGTGGAAGGGGGCTATCAACCGCACCTTACCTTTCAAAAAAAATTATATATTCCAATAGAGGGTGCCCGTTGAAATTCCATAAAATATGGGATAGGTGGCTGGAAAGCACTTACAGCTGCGAGGACTAGGCCTCTGGGATTACTCTACGTGATGAGGCCGCTACCTTTTTACTGGGCATACCTGGGCGATTTATTGTATCTATGTGTGTACTGCTGATAGACATGGTACTGTGTATATTGCACTTTTATTATGATGTGTCAGATATGGAGTGTATCCTTATTTCCTGATGTTTGGTGCCTGTTGCACCGTTCTTGGTTTGAATACTTTTATGTAATTTTTTTATTGCATATGCTCAATAAACCTTATCTTGGTTTAAAAAAAATAAAAATAAAAATCAAATAAACCAGGGAAGGTTTTAGGTACATTTAAAGCTAGAATTAAGCTTTGTGTCCCTCTATGGACTCCAAGAAAAGACGAGTACAGGACGATTCACAAGACCCAGCGCGACTCGCAGTAGGAAGAAACCTGTGAAGCCGCAAGGCTTTACTTTGTTTACCTTACTTGAGATGCTGGCGCTTAAACCCAAAGCCAATTGACTAATCTGCTTGGGTGAGGACATTGTGGGGGCCCTGGACAGGTAAGTGTCCATATATTAAAAGTCAGCAGCTACAGTATTTGTAGCTGCTGAATTCAAATGTTTTCTGAAGGAGCATGGAGCTCCTCTTTAATCTCATCTATGTTGGCTGGGTGCAGTTGTACCTGAGCCCCAGTCAAGGTTGCCATATCCAGGATGATATCTGCGTTCAGATCCTTGCAGGCATAGGAGACCCCATCAGCTAGCACCAATCTTCCCTCAGCATCAGTGTTGTTAATTTCAACTGTTCTGCAGGACAGAGGATACACGATTGTCATGGATGATAAAACATAGAATACTGTTGCAGTACAACATCTCACCATGAACAGAACTTTCAGTTACGTTAAGAGCTTTCCAGTGTGGGTTTTAATCACATGGACCTCAGTTTTATCCCGGCACTGACCTCCTTCATTTGCACAGTAAGCCATCAAACCAGCTGCCGTTGAACTTACTTCCCAGAGTAGAGTAAATGAATGTCATCGGGTCGTGTTGCATTTGGTCCAATGGAGTTTTCTGCCAAGCAAAACAAGGCATGCAGATTGTCTTTAAAGCCCTGTAATAGTAGAGCAGACACAAGATGCAATCATTACAGCTCTTGCACAGAAAGGAAAACCATTCAGATTAGAGGCAGTCACAAGGGCAATTTCATATTGCCCTCACACTGTCAGATATCACAGCATTATCTGTCAGTTTTGCAGAAATACTCAAAATTAAATTTCCAAATGCTCAGACTGAAACCAATAGCAGGGAGAGGAAAGTATACCTGTAGTCCTGGAAATACAATACCCTGTATGCCGACAGCTAGGGGGGGTAGATTTTTATGAACATGTCAAAACGTTCTGCCACTCTGCATGGTAGTGGATAAGTTTGTTGTCTCAGTAGGTTGAGCCAGTCACATCCACCTCTTTCACACTAAACTAAACTGCTAGCAATGTCATGATAAATGGCAAACTGTATGCAGCCACACAGGCTGGGAGGAGGCTATAAACCCGACCACTTCCAAAATACACTAAGGCCCTTTTCATACTTATGCGACTTGGGACTGCAAAGTCAGATGACAAGTCACACCCCATGATTTCCAATGGGTGCTGTTCATATCGGTGTGACTTCAAGTCACAGCGACGTCCCATGGACCTCAAGATTACACAGGCATGGCTTCAAATCATGGCGATAATCACACGATTTTCAGGTCGCACAAGTGTGAAAGGGGCTTAAAACCTTTTTCACTGAGGTGAAACCAACATCTACCATGGTGATGGAGTGACCAATGAGAAGAATACCAGGAGACAGCTGATTAGCTGCCAAGGGTTACAACAGTTGACAGTATTTAATATTGTAACAAGCAATGATAAAAAGCAGTCAAGCGTAGATATAAAAAAATTGTTCAAAAAGAAAACCAGGAGAAAAAAATTGAGCAAATATGATCAGATTTTACACCAGGGCTAAAAACAAAAAGCATTAATTTTATTATTAAATGCCATGACCACTTGGTGCAATGATTCCTGAAAGATACAAGCTTAACTTTGAAACATTTTCTGCATGGGCAGCATAAGGCAGATTTTCTGAACACTCAGGACTATGACTAGCCAAACATGGTAGAAACATCCCCAAGAATACAGGACTTGCCCTCTCACAGATGTAACGGGTGTCAGGATTTGCCACCTTTCCAGATGAGACCATCAGCACAAGTCTGACATAAAATGTTCTCTTTAACCACTTGAGGACCGCCGTATTGCCATTGTACGTCAGCACAATGGCACAGGCAGGCATAATCACGTACATCTACGTGATTGCCTTCCAGCGGGTGGGGGGTCCGATCGGACCCCCTCCCGCTGGTTACGGCAGTCCGATTCGGTCCAGGAGCGCTCCGTGATGAGGGGATGGCCGTTGGTTTTCGGCCACCCCCTCTGGATCGCTCCTGGCCAATGAGAAGCTTCCTCCCCTGTGTATTGTTTACACAGGAAGGAGGAAGTGATGTCATTCTCCTCGGGGCGGTCTTTTTGACCGGACTACGAGGAGAACAGTAAAAGTAAGTGTGCACCAACACTACACTGACATGTAGGTACACACAGGCACACAAACCCCCCCCGATCCCCCCCCCCAGTCACAGTGTCACTGATTGCATTGATCATTTCTTTACTGATCAATGCATTCAGTGTCAGTTGTGACAGTAAAAACTGTCAGGACAGTTAGTGTTAGGTCCAGGGTAGCCCCCTATCACCCCCCAATAAAGATTTAACCCCCTGATTGCCCCTAGAGTTAACCCTTTCACCCCCTTTTGCCAGTGTCACTAAGCGATCATTTTTCTGATCGCTGCATGTGTCGCTAGGTAGCTAGTTATTTTTTTAGGTTCACCGCCAGGTTTTTATAGCGCTAGGTACCCCGATATACTACCCAATAATGTTTTTAACCCCCTGATTGCCGCTAGTTAACCCTTTCACCCCCTTTTGCCAGTGTCACTAAGCGATCGTTTTTCTGATCGCTGCATTAGTGTCGCTACAGTCGCTAGGTAGCTAGTTATTTTTTTAGGTTCACCGCCAGGTTTTTATAGCGCTAGGTACCCCGATATACTACCCAATAATGGTTTTAACCCCCTGATTGCCGCTAGTTAACCCTTTCACCCCCTTTTGCCAGTGTCACTAAGCGATCGTTTTTCTGATCGCTGCATTAGTGTCGCTACAGTCGCTAGGTAGCTAGTTATTTTTTTAGGTTCACCGCCAGGTTTTTATAGCGCTAGGTACCCCGATATACTACCCAATAATGGTTTTAACCCCCTGATTTCCGCTAGTTAACCCTTTCACCCCCGTTTGCCAGTGTCACTAAGCGATAATTTTTCTGAACGCTGCATCAGTGTCGCTAGGTAGCTAGTTATTTTTTTAGGTTCACCGCCAGGTTTTTATAGCGCTAGGTACCCCGATATACTACCCAATAATGGTTTTAACCCCCTGATTGCTGCTAGTTAACCCTTTCACCCCCTTTCACCAGCGATCACAGTATAAGTGTCACTGGTGACGCTGGTTAGCCAGTTAGTTATTTAGGTTCCCCGTCAGGTTTTTATATAGCGCCAGGGACCCCCATATACTACCTAATAAAAATTTGAACCCCCTGATTGCCCCTAGTTAACCCTTTCACCACTGATCACCGTATAAGTGTTACGGGTGACTCTGGTTAGTTTGTTTTTTATAGCATTTTATATTCAAATCCGGAAGGCAGTGCTTGGTTTTCGGGGTGCCGTGCGCGACTAGACTCCCAAAAAGTCCCACACATGTGGTATCCCCGTACTCGGGAGAAGCAGCAGAATGTATTTTGGGGTGTCATTTCATATATGCCCATAGCATGTGTGAGCAATATATCATTTAGTGACAACTTGGTGCAAAAAAAAAAAAAGTTTGTAATATTCCCGCAACTTGTGGCAAAATATAAAATATTCCATGGACTCAACATGCCTCTCAGTAAATAGCTTGGGGTGTCTACTTTCCAAAATGGGGTCATTTTGGGGGGTTTTGTGCTATTTTGGCATTTTATGGCCTTCGAAACTGTGATAGGTAGTGAGGAGTTAAATCAAAAATTTGCACCCTTAGAAATCCTGAAGGTGGTGATTCGGGGGTGCCCTGCGCGACTAGACTCCCAAAAAGTCCCACACACGTGGTATCGCCATACTCGGGAGAAGTAGCGGAATATATTTTGGGGTGCAATTCCACATATAACCATGGCATGTGTGAGCAATATATCATTTAGTGACAACTTTTTGTAAAAAAATTTTTTTTTTTTTTTTTTTTGTCATTATTCAATCCCTTAGGACAAAAAAAATAAATATTCAATGGGCTCAACATACACATCAGCAATTTCCTTGGGGTGTCTACTTTCCAAAATGGGGTCATTTGGGGGGGATTTGTACTGCCCTGCCATTTTAGCACCTCAAGAAATGAGATCGGCAGTCATAAATTAAAAGCTGTGTAAATTCCAGAAAATGTACTCTAGTTTGTAGACGCTATAACTTTTGCGCAAACCAAAAAATATACGCTTATTGACATTTTTTTTACTATAGACATGTGGCTAAATAAATTTTGCCCTCAATGTATGACTAAAATTTAGTTTATTCGATTTTTCTTATAACAAAAAGAAGAAAATATCTTTTTTTTTTCAAAATTTTCGCTCTTTTTCCATTTATATCGCAAAAAAAAAAAAAATCGCAGAGGCAATCAAATACCATCAAAAGAAAGCTCTATTTGTGGGAAGAAAAGGACGCAAATTTCGTTTGGGTGCAATATTGCATGACCGCGCAATTACCAGTTAAAGCAGCGCAGTGCGAAATTGCAAAAAGACCTCTGGTCCTTAAGGTGTTTATTGGTCCGGAGCTGAAGTGGTTAAACCACGCGAGAGAAGAGTTCACCAGTATGCTGGATAATCTAGGAGGTCATTCTAACCTACAATGACTGGAGGTGTCATCATAAGATGCAGCCAGATAACTGCAAGCAATTTTTAAAATCAGAAGCATTGCTACCTTTTATGGAGCCATCTATTGGAAAGTCTACATCAGGAGTGTTTACCTGCTTCACTGCAGCTTTAAATGCCCCCAGGACTGCTGCAGCTCCACCGCAATCTCTCTTCATACCGGGCATTGTGGTCTGTCATATATAAAAAAAAAAAAAAAAAAAAAGGAAAGACATTCACATTACATCTCATTATCACAACAATCTAAATGTATCTAGTACAGGGCCGACAAAAGGACACGTTCACCTTTTAAAAAATATATACATACTGTGGAAATTAAAGATTAATTCCTCAATTAATTTTTTTGATCGATCAAAATTCTTCTGATCGGTACTCACCCCCCCCGTAGGCTTACGGGTCTTCAGGAAGTTCTGTCGGAGATCCGGTGACATCAACGTCACTGGACACCTTCCCCAAGTGCCTCCGTCTGCTAATGAATGGAAGGGGGGGGGAGGAGTCTGGTGATGTCGATGTTCTGACTGAACGTAATGCGTACGGGGGAGGAGCTACGCATGACGTCACCCGCTGCTGCCCTACGGAACTCAATTGTGGGCTTTACATGCTGCGTTTTTATCATCTTTATGCGAGTAGTTTATGTTTGAACACAAAAATGAAATCTTATACTTAATAGGCGAGTACTTAGATCTTTTCTTTCTACCCATGACCTGGTGTCCTTGCTGAGATCTAAGGAGACGTGAGAGAAGTTTATGGTCCGTGTTAACCCTTTTGATACCCGCTCGGGATCAGCATATTTGGGTGCAATGCAGGACTCCTGCAGACTGTGAGTGTTACCTGCCTGCCCGTACATCTTATGACCCGCAATTACGCAATGAAAGGATGAATTAATGAACTACCACAGCGCTCATCAGCTCACGGAGAACTATAAGCCATCAGCCGCAAAGACTGGCAGTATTTGTAGTTCATTCACAGCACTCCCTGCCCCTCATGGCCATGCTCTTTTTAAATAGTGACAGTGGGTGCAGGGAGACATAATTTCCCGCTTGTGTAATTGGCTCACTGATTTTCCCAGAAGTCTGCACTGCGATGCAAATACGATACAAGTCAGATTTTAGGCATGCTCTGCAAGAAAATGTAAGTTTTGGTGAGATGCTCCCAAAAGGTTAACCACTTCTAAAAAGGATGCAGACCGCGTATTTCCCTCATTAGAATCCTGCAAATGCATCACCTGATTATTAATGAAAAAGTCATTCCCATTTGAATTCACTCCGCAGACAAAAATCCGATTTTTCTACAGAGTAGAAACAGGTAGGAATCTGAAACAAAGTTTATTAAAATCCCTGCAATGTACATAGATCACCTAGAGGGGACCCTACTTAGGTTACCAAATTTAGACAACATCATTAGAGTGAGCGATTCTACATATGAAAAGCACTCTTCTGAATCTATGTGTATGTAAAAATGACAAAGTTGCAGAAAACTTTGTCCCTTTAAAATGGTCCTTTCACACTTTGCCAATCTTAAGTGGTGTTATAATGTTAAGTTTGGTTTGGTTGCTAGTGCACCAGAACAGGGTAAGCAGCATTTTTTCAGTGCAGCTCAATACAATGCACAGTACAAAGTTGTGGTACACAGCAATGCATATGTGTGACTGAGCTCCGTTGGGTTGCCATTAAAAGAGTGGAATTGCAAAGCACCAAGGCATGTAGCGCACATCACCACAATGCAGCTCGACAGGTGGGCAGATATTTAGGTTGCGTCATCGGCTTGTGAGGTATGGGCAACTTTCAGCGCAGCCCACGGAATCAAATAAGTATTTGGCGGGGGAAGGGGTACAATTTTCCTTAAAAAAAAAAAAAAAAAAATCTCTACCGACATTATTAGAAGAGGACATTCTTCTATAAAGATTGCCTCTAGGTACATTTGTCACACCTTTCCCTTAATGCTGAGTCCTCCAGTGTCATATACAATGCCTTTCCCAACCCAGGCAATGGTCTGGGTGGCACCTTCTGGTGTATGGCTCAGTATGACCAGAGCAGGCGTGTGTTCAGCAGCTTTACCAACACCGTATATTCCTGAAAGACAAAGCCAGATTGCACAGATTTAATATTCATGCAGGGAGACTGTTGTATGGACAATACACCAGCTGCACAATTTACTTTTAAACCAAACCTCACACACGGACATTGTGAGCAATTTTACAGCCATTCACATCCATATATAATTCTTCAAAATGACAAGTATTTCAGTTCTGAACCTCTTGATCATTAGAGTGGACCTTTATTTAAATATTAACATAAAGCTATGTTAGCAATGTTGCTGGAAATTCTATTAAGGGCTGAAAGAGCTTTCCTAAAGAAAATGCTGCTTGTAGTTCACAAAACCAACACATCCATTTAATAAGGCCCTAGCAGGTGGGATCCTTCCACCTACTATGCAGAAGGCACTGATTATTCTGTTATTGAAACCTCAAAAAGATCCACTTAAATAGGACTCTTACTATCCGATTTCCCTCATCAATGTGGATGTAAAAGGTACTAGCCAATTATCCGATTACAGTAGTTGTGAAACTGGTGCAAAGTGACCAGGGGGGCTTTATACCTGGCTGCTCTACTAGGATGAATATTCATAGGCTGTTTCACAACCTACAATATGCCCATGACTGCACCCCTACTCATGTTATAGTATCTCTAGACATGTGTAAAAGCCTTTGATATTGTTGTGAATGCCCCTACCTATTTCGAGTTTTGCAGCTCTATGAATCTGGCCCTCGTATTGTGGCATGGATACGGCTCGTCTACATTGCCCCAGTGGTCCGTATCAGGGTTAACACCCTGATGTTGCTGATCCCTTTCCAATAAACGGGGGCAACTAGGCAGGGATGTCCTTTGTCACCCCTTCTTTGTGCCTTGGCTTTGGAACCCTTTGCCATACATATCCATACCCCCCTTTTAATTAGAGGTCTCCCTGTTGGTACCATAGGAGGAGCGTATTTCACTCTACACAGATGACACCTTAATTTACCTGGCTGATCCCTGTGTATCCCTAAAAACTCTTGAAATTAAATCAGAAGATCCAATGTTAATAAAATTATATATCTTCCTAAACTGCTCTATGTTATGGCCAACTCCCCTTGCAAGATTCAAATTTTAAAACATATTGATGCTATTTACATAATGTTCTTATGAAATGGCTGCCCCCTAGGACAGCGCTTAAAACCTTGAGATTCACAACCCATATGGCAGGACTGGCGTTCCCCAATTTTTAGCTGTACTATATTAGCATCTCAATTGGTTCATATCCACAATTGGTTACACCCAGTTTCTGTTACTACATGTACCACAACGGAGGCGGCTATCACCTCCTCCTCCGAGACTCTCCACAATATAAATTTATAGGGGTTGTTTTCCGGCTCATCCGGGTACATCAATTTTGCCTACCTCCCTTTTCCTGTTCAAATCCAGTGGCCAATATTTCCACCAACTCGCGTTTGTCATCCTCCAATAACCCTTTGTGGTTTAACCATAACCTTCCAGAACTATGTTCCGAGCCTGATCCACAAAGGTGGTCCACCAAAGGGGTTAAATACCTATTCCATCTCTACACCACACAAAGTTTTAAAATGATTGTAAAGGCTCTGTATACTTGTATCCATTCAGATACAGAGCCCTGCCTCCCCTCTCCCCTGATTGGCTGACTGACAACTGCGGGAGCCAATGTCACCACTGCTCTGTCTCAACCAATCAGGGGGAGCGTCCTGGATGGCTGGGGGGGGGATCGTGGACATCACTGGAGAGAGAAGGGGTAGGTAGGCTCAGGTAGGCAATTGGGGGGGGGGGGGTGCTGCTATACACAGAAGGTTTTTTATCTTAATGTATAGAATGCATCAAGATAAAAACCATTCTGCCTTTACAACTCCTTTAAGTCCTTTTACCAAATGTGCGTGGATTTCAACCTGCCATGTACCTATTTTACTATTAGCAACTCCGCCATGCTGTATGTGTGCAATTTGGCTCTCTAGATAATCCTATTCAGGTACCACCTATGGAGAAATGACTGAGACACCCCCAGACCATACTAAACCTATCTCAGCTGATTACTCTGAACTCATATGTCACAGACAAAGACTGGACTGAGTTAAGTGACACTTATAAAACCCTCTGTTATTTCATCTAAAGACAGTAATACTCAACTCAAGATATCCCATCATTTCCACCTCACCCCCTGCTAGATTACATTACATTAACATCTTCCTTAGCTGAATGTTTTAGAGGTCGTGGCCAGGTTGTTAATGTTCTACATGGCTTCTGGCCCTGCCCAATAGTTCAAGATTTCTGAATGGACATAGGCTCCTTTATTTCCTCCACATTGGGTCTGCTGAATATAGTAAAACCTAAGAACTGTCTATTGGGCAGTTTTGGCGACCTGACTATTCCCTCCCACGCCAAGAGACTGCTTTGCATCCTATGTTTTTAATGTAAAGAAGTCCCTCCTACTGTCCTGGAAGGGATCAATGTCATCTACATGACCCCACTGGTGAAAAATTGGTCAATGACTCCTTACACATGTATAAAATTAACCTCTGAAATTCGTAAGTCAAAACATATCAGAAAATATGGGGCAAGTGGATAGCTAGTCCCTCGACTTTGACCTGCTATATCCCTGTCTACTAAATACCGCACTTTGACAATAGCTACGTTTGCCTAAAATTTACTGGTTTGTGAGAATCTATTATTATGGTTAATCATCACAGGAGACATGCGGAATGGTTGAACAAGGAATGTCCATTGCTTGATCTTGTACACCTTTTTTGTGTACCATGTAAACTTTGAAAGATAGAGAGAGAGAAAATTATATTATTATAATAATAATAATAATAATAAATACACACATGCCTCTATCAAAAAAATCAATAAATATATCCAAAAAAAAAAAAAAAAAAAAAAAAAAAAAAAAAAAAAAAAAAACACACACACCTCAAAAGACATATACTATATAAAGATACCACAACCGCTAGTTTGTAATATACAAGAGTAGAATGCCTTTTTAAATACCCAAAATAATACATTTCACTGCAGGGCTGTGTTTAATATTGATTGGACCCTGGGCAAACATTTTCTTGGGTCCCCCATGAAATTTCACTCTCCACCTGCTCTGAGACACACAATCAATAGAAGCTAGATTCAAAATCAGATCAGGCAGCGATTGGTTGCCAGAGGTTACAGTGTATCATTAATAAAAGGAAAAATTAAAACGCGTTCAGTGTATGTGAATCAATTCAAATAAATGATGATGTGACAGCAACACTCACAACATTGTACACAGCAACATCCAAAGATATATATATAAAAAAAAAAAAAAAAAAAGAAGTGTAGCGCCGTCTAATGCAAAACCTGATATGTACGGTAATCAAATTTATTCACTCTGACACCAGAGTCCATATACTGATATGTGCAAAAGTCCATTAAGTTCAGTGCATCATCCAGTGTATGAATTGGTCAGGCAAAAATATCTTCTTACCAGATGGCATCTGTGAGCTGTGTAACCCCTCACATTAGGTGCAGCAGATCATCCATATTGAACCGCTGTTAAAAAAACGAGCCAATGATAAAACCTTAATTGTGACCACAGAAGCCGATCACAGACATTAGCAATATAATTAGTCCTAATACTCTCATTGGCGTGATGACATCACCGCTATTCCTGCCCTGCCGACATACGTTTCGTCTGAATAGACGTTTTCTGTGAGGCATTAGGCTAATTTTACAAGCAGAAATCTCAGTTTTTTAAATTTGGACACTGCACAATGAATTTTCCTTTTCTTGTATAACCAATGGCTGGCTTATGTGGACACCCTGAGGTTTCATCATTGGCTCGTTTTAACCAGCGGTTCCATATGGATTATCTGCACCTAATGTGAGGGGTAATAAAGCTCACAAATGCGATTATAGACCTAGATAGGTCTTTGGATCTGGTAAGAAGATATTTTCGCCTCATCTATTCATACACTGGGTGATGCATTGAACTTAATGGACTTTTGCTCATATCAATATATGGACTTTGGTGTCAATTTATTGATTTATTCGCTATAATTGATTAAGTCAATTTTTCAATTATACAGCGCAACACTTTTTTTTTTTTTATATATCCAGTGCATCATTACAGCTCACTGACTGGCTGCTAGAGGTTGCAGCACACATTGTTTACCGTTTTGCTAGAGGTTACAGCATATGACTTCTGCTTGTTGATTGGTTGCAAGGAGGTTAGTGCACATCATTACTGCTCACTCATTGATTGCTAAAGGTTACATAATATCATCTCTTCACTGACTGCACACCATGGGCTGGGGAGGTGAGGGAACCCATCAATAGACAGAAAACTCCTAGGGATCCTAGGACTCCTTTGAACAGTGGCAATGCTGGGGGAGGGGGGTGAGATCAGTGGCAATGTTGGGGGGTTGATGGGATTAGTTAGGAGGCAGTACGCTGTGGCAAATTCTGAATCAAGCAGAGCAAACTGGACATTTTTGGTGAGTATATAGTGGGGTATGCTACACTGACCACCAATGTGAGGGGGGATTTTACCCTACCCAACAATATAAAGAGGGATTTTTACACTGACACCAATGCAATAAGAGCAATTACACCAACCACCAGTGTAAGGGGGAATTTACACTGACAACTATTGTCGAGGAGATTTGTACTGACCACCAATGTAAGGTCACACTTCTACACCGACCACCAATGTAAGGGCAATTCTGCACTTACCATCAATGTAAAAGGTAAATTTACACTGATCACCAATGTAATGATGAAATTACACTGACAACAAATGTAATGGGGGGGGGGGGATTATACAACAGGAGGATTTCTACACTGGTCACCAATGTAAGGGGGGGGGGGGGGAAATTAACACTCACTGTCAATTTAAAAGGGGACTTCTACATGGACCACCGATATTAAGGAGGAAACTGACCACAAATGCAAGTTTGGATTTTTCTTTACCGATCACCAATATAAGAGGAGTTTCTACACTGGCCACCAATGTAATAGGAATATTCACAGTAACCACCAATGTAAGGAGAGATTTACACCGACCACCAATGTAAGGGGGACCTTCACACTGTCCACTAGTGTGAATGAAAGGTGATGGTGGATATGACCTCAGGGGGGCATGATATACATATCAATTACATAAAATATTGCCGCCGCTATTTACATATCACTGCACGTTATGTACTTGTAAACACAGGGTTTGCAGGTGAGTCATCTGTACACGGCAATAAAGCAGCATTAGTAACACAACTTCACACTGAGATATCGGGACAAAGCACAGGACTAAAACTTCAAGGGAAAAGGGAATTTAAACTGGAATCGTTGGCAAGTATGAGGCAGCTGCTTTGGCCCCACAACAATGATGGGGCCCAGGGCATCTGCCCCCTTTGCCCTACTTAAAGATGGCCCACTTCACTGTGATTAAAAAGACAATCACTGCAAATTATTGGTTACTGCGCTGAGTTAAAATAGAACCCGTTTTAGACACAGTAGTCCTTTACACAATGAGGCCTGCTGTATGCCAAGGCTCCAAATTTCAGGTCCTGAGCTACTAGCCAGGCCTGAAGAGTTACTCAACACTAGTTGCCCCACCCAACCCCCTGCTGGCGGCTTATTTCCACTTGCCTAATGCGAGCGGATATTTTGAGGGTATATATATATATATATATAAAAATAAATGGAGTGTATATAAGTGGAGCACAGACCGCACAATCACAGATTCTAAGTAGTAAGGACACATGATTGTTATACAGACGAAGGGATCGCGGGTGATGGAATGTAGATATTCAGTGTGCAGACATCGCTTTATCGTCTCCTCCCTACCCCACCATCCGTACACAGGAGACACAGAGCTCACCTCTCCTCTGCCTCCATCCCCGCACACACACATCGGGAAGGAGTCATCACAGGAAAGGTGCCACTAATTAAATGAGTGTGTCGGACTCCTCCCTCCAGAATCAAGTCCTAACATTCTACGGGTCCAGCGATTTGGGGGGGATGTGCTAGCAGGAAAATCGTCTCCCATTCAACCCCGCCTGCTGATGACACCTGTCCACCCCTCAAATAATCTGAGGGCTGCTGCGTGTAATCTGGTAAGATTTTCTACCAAGGGGAGGATGTTATCCAAAAAAGCAGCACAATTGCCATCCCGCTACTCTTCTGCAGTCAGAAAGATCCCATGGTTTCTATTGGTTACAGTAAATTGGTCTTTGCCTTATTTACCCCAACTCTTTGCAATTGAAGGTGAACTTACCACCAAAGCCTTTATCCTTCAGCTCCTCACCACGAATAATCTGTGGTATTATGCCAAGCTGCTTTCCTACAGCTGAGATTTCCTGGAAAAAGGAACAAAAAATAATTTTTCAGTTCAAGTACAGAGACAGAAATGGGAGGAATTTGGATGTACACACAAATCATTTTCTCTAAACGCTGTTAAAACTGAAACTAATAAAAAGAATAGGGGTGGCAAGGTGACACAAGAGGTCACAGATCTAGAATATCTTTTTTTTAGCTTTTCAACCTGTGCCTTTTCCCAAATTTTTGCCAAACAGAACATAAATTATAAAATCACCTGGCAAACAGTATATAGTGTTTGCCAAGTGATTTATACTTTGTGTTTTGTCTTGCTGCTGGCATACTTGATGTAAAAAGTCCTGCTGTTTAGACTGAAGTATATAGTCTGCTGGAGATCAAAGAAATTGAAGCGGAAGTGATCCATAAACCACCAGCACATACACAGGAGCCACTGACAGACATGCACTAACCTCAACAAAGTGGTCAGTATTCATCTCATTACAAGGAGTATCCACAATGCGCGCTGCCAGTCTCACCCCTTCGGTGGCGCTCTCCAGGCACTGGTACAAAAACAGACAGACAGTTAGGCAGGCCTTCCCCATGCATGGCAAGGGCAGACAGTGATTTCATACTACCTTCAGCGTGGTGAACTCCATAGGCCCATTGTTTTGTCCAATCAGCACAAATTCCACAGTAACGCATTTCTTATCTGCACGGCGGGAGGCGCTAGAACGCCTGGTGAATAACGGGAAGGCTCGAGCTATGGCACAGGCGCTGGCAAACACCTCTGAGCGCTCGCACACCATCTAGGATATAGAGGATAGAAGACCTGCATGGTCACTCAACAATACCACATTCTATCAGATTCTCATGGCAACCTGCAAAACTGCTTCTCTTCCGACATTACGGGGTTGATTTACTAAAACTGGAGTGTGCAAAATCTGGCACAGCTGTGCATGGTAGGCCATTAACTTTCATTTTTTTTTTTTTGTCAAAGCCTAATTAAACAAGCTGAAGTTCGAAGCGGATTGACTACCATGCAGAGTTGCACCAGATTTTGCACTCTCCAGTTTTAGTAAATCAACCCCTATGTAACCTGCACTTTGGTAGATTATGCAAGAATGAGAATTAGGCCAGCCACACATGGAGCAAATTTCTCTTTGGTTGCAGGAAAGAAAGTCAATTGATTCCCCCATCACAGTGTTGATGAGGGAATCTCTCCCACCGGCGCAAGAGAACCCAGCAGGCTGGTTGTTCCCAATTTGATCAACTTGGTATAATCAGCCTGCTTATTACCGGCTCACATCTCCAACTGTGTATGGCCAGCCTTACACTTGGGTTAGGGTGACCCCCAGCAGTCAAAGTGTCTATAGATAGGGGAGCTGGGTCTGTAAAGGTCACCCATTGCAGCTAGCTAAATCTGTTATATAAATTGTTGCCATTTATTTTTTAAATCTGAGTTTTAGGTGTATTTTCCCTTCAAATAGCAGTAAAAATTATTCAGGACACCACAATTCCCAGTACAAAGGTTCTAGCAATTAGCAATTTAACTTACGAGGATACATCTGTTTGCTCCAGGCGGGAGGCAGTTACGGATCAGGCGCGTGATGAAGTGAGCTGCGGAAGGGCTGTTGTGTCGGCTGACTCGGGTTGGCAGAGCCGCTAAGGTAGCCAGATTCAGGTAGAGGGGACAGCTGTCTGTGGGGTTGGGGCTTAAAGAACTCAGACCTCCCTTCCATACCTGGAGACAAATAAAAACACAAACATTATACACAGCCAACACATTCCTGCCTTACAAAAATTGTGCCAAGCAGCGTTTGTATCTAAAATGGCAATAATATATATACACGTTTACTGCTGATGTGGTCCCCAGGCTTCTAATGGTTAGGAACATGTGGAAAAATAAGGATCTTTATGTGGCCTCCCCTCCTCCAGTCATGGTGGGTTAGAATTAGGATAGACGCAGGAAACAGAAAGGAATCCTTGATTGAGGCCAGTGTTCTTCGTACTTAGGCTCGGGGCCGGATGTGGGCCTTTTCTTGCTTTTATCAGTAAAGGGCACAGTTCCTCCCAATGACACCAACAATGGGTTTTTTCAAAAGGCACCAATGAAGGGGCACAATTCCTCCCAATGACACCAACAATGGTTCCCAAAGACACCAATGAAGGGGCACAATTCCACCCAATGACTAGGGTTGCCACCTCATCCCTTTAAATATGAACACATATGAATTACAAAGGTTCAAAGATTAACTTAAAGCAGATAAGGTACCAAGTGAGTTTCATTACCACCTTAATCAGATACAGAACCTGTGTAATTAATACGTTTGGTTGAGGGATGAGGTTGCAACCCTACCAATGACACCTGTAGTGGGGGATTGTTTACCCCTACTAAACGCTGTACTCCTGATGGCCACAGTTCGGCCCCCCTAAAGACTGAAGGACAGTAAACTGGACCTTTGTTTAGAAACTTTAGAGACCCCTGATCTAGGCCATGTGTTATGGTGCTCTAGGTAAGCTTTGATGCCAGCATATATTAGTAGAGGGGTGAGCACAGATAGTATATTTACAACCACAAATTGGTTGTATTCTCAGTTCAAGGGAACGGAATAACAATGAGCAATTCCAAGAGAGCACCACATTTTTACACCGACGAGCTGTGATTTCCCTGCACTTTCCTGTGCTTTACCAGAGACTTCTATGTGTGATGCACTTTCTGAAAGTGCATCAAAATGCCTGCATTTAGTCGTTTATAGAAGCATACAATACAAGTCTATAACTCAGTGCAACTAACCCACAGGTGCACTGTGATAAACTTGTGGATAAGTGTGAAAGCAGCTCAAGAACTCTTTTTATGTTTGTTTTATTTTTTAAGTACCAACATGCTTCTTGCAAAAGTGCAGCGTATCTGATGTTTAATATATTGACCTTGTCATCTTCCAGCTTCTGCTGGCATTGCTCTCCAGACTGCTAGAAAGGTCCCAGCTATCACTCGACCTGCGACAGGAGTTGGCGCTACGGAGGACGCATCAGCTTATGCAGCTCCTGCTTCCTCCACTGTACTCTGATGCTCTGGGATGGTGCGTCAGCAACCCATTTATTGCAATCTGGGTTTGCCGACCCACCATCCCAGGGCATGAGGTCGTGGGCCATGGGTTGAGCACCCCTGCCCTAAATGCTGGGACATTCTGATAAGTTTACCTTTTATTTAAGAAATTTTGTTTAAAATTCTATCCATTTATGGCCAGCTTTACACTACCCTCACCCCAGGCCGTTCAAAGGTGTCCGTTTCTCCTCCATCCAAAATGGAAACACCCTAATACCGGGTACACACGGTCAGATATTCAGACGGAAAATGTTCGATGAGAGTTTTGGAGCCGTGTGTAAGCTCCATCGGACATTTTCCATCGGAATTTGCAACACACAAAATTTGAGATCTGGATCTCAAGTTTTCCATTGTCAGAAATCCGTTGTTGGAAATTCTGATCGGGTGTACACAATTCAGACGCACAAAGTTCTACGCATGCTTGGAATCAAGCAGAAGAGACGCACTGGTTATTGAACTTCAATTTTCTTGGCTCGTCGTAAGTCACCGGGTTCTTGACGTTCAGAATTTCTGACAAGATTTGTGTGACCGTGTGTATGCAAGACAAGTTTGAGCCAACATCCGTCAGAAAAAAATCTCATGAATTTTGTTGTCGGAATGTCCGATCGTGTGTACGCAGCATTAGACTGGAAATGTGTTACTGGTTACATCACCAGAGGGAAATAAAAGGGGGGGGGGGGGCTAATAAAATGTAAACTAATGCATTTAAAGATTTAAGGCTGCACTAGACATTGTTTTTGGGTTTAAAATTGCTTTAAAAGCCTAACCCCATGATTAATTAATTTTTGCCAAGCTGGCCCAAACAGACATGATTGCTAGTCACACTGTATAAACAGTATGTAGCCTCAGATACATTCAGTATACAGAGCTGTGCTCCACCAGAAAAAGAAAAAAATAGAGTCAGGCTGAGTGCTTCTCAGCCATTCATGGGAAGCTCTGTGCGAATGAATACAAAGTTTCCTCCGATTGGCTCAGGTAGAGATTGTGACATCATCCACTCCCACCTCTCTGTCTCAGCCATTCAATGGGAGCTGTGTATTCATTCACAGAATACAGCATCGCTCAGCTCAACTCAATCTTGTTCCTGGAGTGGGATGAGAAGTCCCTGTCTCAGTGCTGTATACTGAATGTAGCCGAGGCTCCATACGGTTACTACAGCATGCCTAGCAAAAGTGCACCCGTTATTGTGGGCAACCAGTAAATTTGGGCCAGTTTGGCCCAAACAAACTAACAGGCCATTAAGCATAGAGTTAGGCTTTAAGCTCGATTTCTGCATATCATTTATTCTGGCTAATTCCCAAACTGAAAACAGATGGCAGGTTTTGCAACTTTGAGCTGTACAAAGTCCACAAGATACAAAAGTCCTCTTATAATAATATACTTATAAGATTAGAAAAATCAGACTAAACAGCTCCTTGAAGAATCACCTTTGACTCTGTACAGATTCAGAGCCAGCTGTTATGCAGCCAGAAGACCCAGCATGCCCGTGGTTGGCAAGACAGATGGTAATATATGCACACAGACATTCCTGGAGAAGATATAGGATAACTGGAGCCTCTGCCCGTCTGTACAGTGCTAGATCTCTAGTAGACTGATCAACAATTTCCTTTTTTATCTTCCTTCTCTGGCGCTATGTAGAAAAAGAATCTAAAACATGATACAGCAAGTTCTATTTAAAGCTTCCCTATGACTTTGTACAGGTTTGTCTGAAATATGAATTTCGGGGGTAAATATGACATAGTTACATTGGCCCAGCTTGCCCGATACCCCTGGAGGCTGGAAATCACCGATCACTACTCCACTTGCTCTCAGGTCCCATGGAGAGCAACCAGCCTGATGCAGTGTAAACACAGGAGACAATGCATTGCATGAATACACAAAATGCAAAGCATTCCCTGAATGGCACCCATGCTGAGCAGCTGATCTCCTGTGTTCTAAATGCATCAGGCTGGCCGCTTGGCACACGACCCATAAGCAAGTGGAGATGACAAGTATAGCGGTGTCTACTACAGAGATGTACAGCTTCCAGGGGTATCGACTAGGTAGAGTATATACATAGTTACATTAGTCCAAGCTGGGACAATGCCATTATGATATAAAAAATCCTGGAACTCATCTTTAACCACTTCACCCCTATGGAATTTTTACATTTCTGCTATGGACCGGTTTATTTGGAAATACCTTTGTCATTACTAAAGATAACAAAGTAACGCACACATTGTTTTAAGGAAAAACAAGGCTTTCTTAACACGATATGGTCTTGAAACAATTACCTTTTTACATTCCTTAGGCCCCTTCGAGATGGGCAGAGTCCGCTTTCTCAGTGAGGAATCTGTCTACTCATGCCAGGTCTGTGTCAGCTCCGCTTATGTGGAACAGACACGGCCTGCTCTCCTACATGGGCGGTCAGATGGAAACAAAAAGGCCTGTCCATTTTCATCCGACCGTCATCTGATCCAATCCTCCAGACGGATGGGGAATTTTTTTTTTTACCTGACAGGACTATCAGTTGACATCCACCACTCCATAGAGGGCAATAGGGGGAGGGGGGGGGATGCAGTTGGGGGTGTCAAAAAACTGACAATCAGCCCACCCCCATGTGAAAGGAGCCTTAAGCTGGATAAACACTATACAATGTTCTGTAGATTTTTTCCTTCAGATTTACCAAAACCATATAATATGAGGTCAAACCTTAAAGAGTTTAAAATTTGTAATCAGGCAGGCCCTTGCACTACATGGTTTTAGTAAATCTAAAGGAAATCAGAAAACAAAAAGTTGAATAGTGTTGTATGGGGTCTTAGTAGAAACTAAACAAAATAATGCACTTTTTAACCACTTGAGATCCACGCTATAGTCAATTGACGGCTACATCGCGGATCTCCTTTTCCGGGACTACGTCTATTGACGTCGTCCAGTGTACGAGCGGCCTGCGCGCCCCCTGAGGGGCGCGCGCGCGGCACGCTCTGTGATCGGCGAGTCCATGAGACTCGCCTGATCACCGATCCGTGCAAGGGGTCGATCCCGACCCCTTATCACATGATCAGCTGTCAGCCAATGACAGCTGATCATGTGATATAACGGAGCCGGTAATCGGCTATTATTCCTCCTCGCGCTGACAGCCCACAATCTGCCTCAAAGGTGCCGCCCATCAGTGCCACCTATCAGTGCCACCTATCAGTGCCACCTATCAGTGCCACCTATCAGTGCCCATCTATCAGTGGTACCTATCCGTGCCACCCATCCGTGCAATCTTATCTGTGCCCATCTTTGCCGCCTTATCTGTGCCCATCGGTGCCGCCTTATCTGTGCCTATTAGTGCCGCCTTAACTATGCCTATCAGTGCCCACCAGTGCAGCCCACCAGTGCAGCCCATCAGTGCCCACCAGTGCAGCCTATCAGTGCAGCCTATCAGTGCAGCCTATCAGTGCAGCCTATCAGTGCACTTCAATGAAGGAGAAAAATGACCCGTTTGCAAAATTTTATAACAAACTATTAAAACATGATTTATTTATTAATTTTTTTTGCATCTTTTTTTGTTTGTTTAGCAAAAAAAAAAACTCCGAGCTGTAACTAAATACCACCAAAAGAAAGCTCTATTTGTGGGAAAAAAATGATAAAAATGTCATTTGGGTACAGTGTTGTATGCCCGCGCAATTGTCATTCAAAGTGCATCAGCGCTGAAAGCTGAAAATTGGTCTGGGACTGAGGGGGGTTTAAGTGCCCAGTAAGCAAGTGGTTAAAAACATTTTTGGGGGGGGAGCAGTGTTAGTTTAAAAACAGTTACTGCACATAAAATGTGTAGAATTTCTCCTGTTTAACCACTTTCAGACCTGACCATTTTGCTGGTCAAAGACCAGACCACTTTTTGCGATTCGGCACTGCGTCGCTTTAACTGACAATTGCGCGGTCGTGCGACGTGGCTCCCAAACAAAATTGACGTCCCTTTTTTCCCACAAATAGAGCTTTCTTTTGGTGGTATTTGATCACCTCTGCGGTTTTTATTTTTTGCGCTATAACCAAAAATAGAGCGACAATTTTGAAAAAAAAAAACGCATTATTTTTTACTTTTTGTTATAATAAATATCCCCCAAAAATATATAAAAAAACATTTTTTTCCCTCAGTTTAGGCCGATACGTATTCTTCTACATATTTTTGGTAAAAAAAAAATAAATAAAAAAAAATAAAAATCGCAATAAGGGATTATTGATTGGTTTGCGCAAAAGTTATAGCGTTTACAAAATAGGGATAGTTTTATAGCATTTTTATTAATAATTTTTTATTATTTTTTTTTACTAGTAATGGCGGCGATCAGCGATTTTTTATTGTGACTGCGACATTGTGGGGGACCCATCGGACATTTTTGACACATTTTTGGGACCATTGTCATTTATACAATAATCACTGCTATATAAATGCAGTGATTCCTGTGTAAATGACACTGGCAGTGAAAGGGTTAACCAGTGGGTGGCAGTGTATGGGTTAAGTGTTCCTAGGGGTGTGCTACTAACTGTGGGGGGGGTTGGGCTTTCATTTAGTGAACACTGATCTCTGCTCCAATCACATGGAGCAGAGATCAGCGTCACTAGTTGCTAGGCAGAATGGAGAAATGTTGTTTACACAGCATTTCCTCCATTCGGCCGCTCCGTGAGACGATCGCGGGGATGCCCGCGGCGATCGAGTCCGCGGGTCCTGCGACTGGACTCACGGGGTCCCGACCAGCGCGGAAGCGCGCCGCCGGCGGCACGCTCCCGAAAGCAGGGCGGCATTGAATATTGGACGTACCTGTACGCCAATATGCCTGCCCGTGCCATTCTGTCGACGTACATCGTCGTGCGCTGGTTGGGAAGTGGTTAAAAAAAAAAACACTAAGGCTTCATGCACACGAGACGCAGATGCAAACTCTGCTGGACACGTTTTTAAAAGCTGAAACCGGCGTTTAGAAACGCCCGTTTGGCTGCGATTTTTACCGCGATTTAGCGGCGTTTTACGTTTGCGTCTAGAAGCGTTTAGTTAAGCTAACATCATAGACCCTCCCCAGCTCAAAAAACAGTATTATTAACTATTTCAGCAATTTTGTGAGACCAGAGTGAGTAGCAGCAGCTGTGGGAGCAGCAGTGTACTTGTATTTAGCGTGTCACTTGCCACAAGTTGTGGATTGTCCACTTGCCACGTCACCTGCCACAAGTTGTGGATTGTCCACTTGCCACGTCACCTGCCATGTCACTTGCCACAAGTTGTGGATTGTCCACTTAAAATATTTTTTTTAATGGTTTTTCATCATTTGCAATCATTTTTGCGATTTTTAATGTAAAAAAAAAAAAAAAAAAATAGGTCACCTTTAAAAAGCTTATAAACGAAAACGCGGTAGCGTAGTTTTGCGTCTGAAATGTGGAAACTTTTGCGTCTGAACCCATTTTTTTGCTTCTGTGGAAAAACGAGGGTAAACGCAACTACATAAAAGCGGCAAAAAACGAGACTGTGTACATGGACACGTAGGATAACAAAGTGTCCAACTGCCTCTGAACACGCGTTTAACAGCGTTTCGTGTGCATGAAGCCTAAAGTTAGAATTCTGGTACAAATCGTTACAAAGTTGTCTTTACAAATGAAATAAAGTGTTTTTTTTTTTTATTTCAATTTGGTGATTTTTTTTTTAAAGGATAAGTTCACTTTTTTTTTTAAATAAAGCATTGTGCCAGCAATCAGCAATTTTCCCGCAGATCTGTCAAGCTGTGGTTTGCAGTCCGGGTCCAAAAATGCACAGGACCCTTTTTAAAGCTGCAACGTGGCCGTCCCGGACATGTGTGAACAGTCTCCATTGATAGCTATTGCTTTATTTTTTTTTAAACATTCTGTGACAGCAATAGGAACATGACAGGTAGTCTTTATGGAGAGATCTGGGGGGTCTATAAGATCCCAAATGCCTCCTTTGCCCTTAAAAGCATTCAAAACACCAAGATTGGCGTTTCTGAACACTTTTGAGTTTCAAAAAAAAAAAAAATTGACATCCAGGTAAACCAGAGGTGATGTCATCACTTCTGGGTCACCATAGCGGAGAGCCGATCAAAGCCAATTCCAGCTTTGTATTGGTGTCAGACTAGGTGGCAGACATGCCGGCTGGTAGCTCGGGTCTCCCGTTGAGACAGCAGAGCCCAAAAAAGCCGCGAAAGGTGGAGGGAGGGGGGACAACTTATCCCACTGCTTGTAATAGCAACCGAGCAGCTAGTTACCCGCTCCGATTGTTATTACAAGACAGACAACCGTTGGCTCTAAAAAAAAATGGCACTGGGGTGGTGTCTGCAGCTGCAAGCATCATCCCAGTACAATCACTTCAAGTCAAATGATGCAGCAAGTACGTGATTTGGTGGCAAGTGGTTAATTCATTTTTAATATTCAAAGCAAACATATATATCCAGCCATGTCTCCAGAGAAGTCACTTTAAAAAAAAAAAAAAACACCCCACTATCATTTCTGGCCAGGGCCATCATGAGAAAGGGTAGATGATTCATGTAGCAGTTACTTCCTGCATCCATGCAAAAAAGGCGCGTTTAGCTCAGAAAACCCCTCCTCCTCTCCTGGGATGTATGACATCATTTGCCTAGGCGAGGGAACCAGCAAGTAACAGAAGAAATGTTCAAAAAAATAAAAAATGGAATATATGAAAGATTTTTTTTATAATATATTAGGGGTGCAACGGATCAAAAAACTCACGTATCGGATCTCGGATCAGCAAATAATTGAATTTGCAAAAACCTTTGAAAATGCCACCACCATATAGTCCCCACTGCAATATACATCTCCCCCACTGTAATATCCACGTCATCTCCCCCAATGTAATATTGGCTGAGCATGGATGGGTATGGCTGGGTATTGGCAGGGTATGTATTGCAGAGTATTGGCAGGGTATGCATTGCAGAGTATTGGCAGGGTATTGCTGGAATGGCTGTGGCTGCCATCCGATTTCTCCCCTCCACTGTACAGATCAGTATAGAGAGGGGAGAGAGAAACGGCGTCATCATGACGCCGGTTTGTTTACAGGTGATCACTCCATCACGGAGCAATCACATTGTAAACGCCGATGGGTGTACCAAGATGGCCACCGCTCCGGGAACTGGGCCGAAGCTGCGGCCTTTCCTAAGGCCGAGACCACGCCGATCCGAGTGGGGTGACCCGTTTGGATTGTGCCGATCCGTTGCGCCCCTAATTTTATATCTATCCATATAGACACACACACACACACACACACATTATATATATATATATATATATATATATATATACACACACACACACATATATACATACACTTACATATGATATACTTTCCTATTTACTAATGCTAGCAGCATAAGGATTAAAAATGATCAATGTTGATTGAGAGAGTGATGTTCCACTTTAACCACAGAAAGGACAGAAAGGTGCGAACGTGCCCAGTATTGAAGAGGTTAAATGATCTGCTACTGGTGGTTTGGTGCCAAGCATACCTTCAGAGGTCTAGTGACATCCATACTTTGACGGGTGATCATAACGTTATGGCCAATCGCATGTATATAGACGAATAATTCTTGTTGAACCTCTTCCTGCCTGCGTTATATCCAAAAGACGGCTACAGCGCAGGCTCACATTGCTGCGTGCATCCGCAGGGATCTTTGACTGCCGTGTCTTTAGGACACAGCCGATTACAGATTGGGGTAAAGAGCCAATTACAGCGCCCCTTTACCATATGACCAGCTGTGTCCAATCACAGTGTAAACTGGATTTGCCAGTTATTGGCTATCCTTTCCGAACGTTGACAGTGTGTGAGGTGAGGAGAGCCGATAACCAACAAATCTACTCAGGGGAGATCAGCACCGATCCCAACAGTGCCCACAAACGCTGCCAATCTGTACCCATCAGTGATGCCCATCACCAGCGCACCCTGAAGAAGAAAAATTACTTATTTAGAACATTTAACGGAAACTAAGAAAAAAAAAACCTCTTTCTTCTCCTGCATTTTCTGTCTTTTTTCATTTGTTCTGCTAAAAATAAAAAATAAAATAAAATGAAAACCCCCGGTGGTGATTCAATACCAACAAAAGATAGCTCTGTCTCAAAAAAAATAAAATAATAAAAATGTCATATGGGTAGAGTGCTGCATGACCGCGCAATTGTTGTTCAAATTGTGAGAGTGCTGAAAATTGGCCTGGGCAGGAAGGGGGTGAAGTGCCGGTAGGCACGTGGTTAAGAAAGCACTCCGCCATTGCCAGCATTGAGAGCCTGAGCCTGTGTGGTTGGCAGGGGATGGCTGGATTCCAGTACAGAGGTAAGAGGACGGCACAGGCAGTCGCAGAACACACCAGGCTTCATGTCTGAGCATTCTCCATGCCAGCTGCTCTCCAACCATGTACAGATATCCCCCCCTCCCGCCCCCCATACACGGACAGATCTCCATCAGACATTAAATAACAACTAAACTCTTTTCCCCCCATTCAGGATAGGGGTAAGGGGGAGCTATAACCACCGTTATTTATTATCTGTGTCCCATCTGGGAGATTTCCCTTCACTTCCTGTTCTATAGCCAAACAGGAAGTAAAAGGAGATCCCTCCAAAAAGTGAAGGTGTCACGTCACATTCGGCTACCCATCACATTTTGCTACCCGCTGGAGCGCACATGCGCGACACCACTATATGCGTTCCAACGCGCGGCAGCTCACCACGCTTCGGGCACGGCTTCGCTCAGCATAAACATAATCGAACTCTATGTCCACTTGGATGATGGGGCTTGAACCTGGACTCAGGGGTGGGAGGCATATGGCGGCGGCGCCATTAAAGCGCAGTCCAGCGGGTAGCCAAATGTGATGGGTTACCATATGTGAGGAAACAAAGGAATCCATGGGTGTCCCCACTGGAAGATTTCCCCTCTATTCCTGTTTTGGTGACAACCAAACATTTGGGATTTTCTTTCACTTTCAAGGATATCGGTAAACAGGACAAATGGGGCGAATCTCCACCTGAACCGGACAGAAGTTCTAATCCCTCTCCACTCTGTCCAAAATAAAAAATACCTTCAGTTAGCTGGTCTTGAAAAGCTTCCCAAAAATCTTATACACAGCCATCCAATCAGAGCAGAGAGGGCGTGTCCTGGATGGTTGCCCTAGGTTACTTCTCTAGTAGGTAAGCAACCATGCAGTCAGAGCAGAAAGGGGGCGTGTCCTGGATGGTTGCCCTGGGTTACCTCTCTAGTAGGTAAGCAACCATGCAGAAAGGGGCGTATCCTACCGGTTGCCCCGGGTTACGGCGCTAGTGAGTAAACAGAGGCCTGCAGGAAGCGTGCTCACCTCCTCGGTGACCCGGGGCTGCAGCTTCCCTCTCACTTCGGCCCACGGCAGCCGCTGCAGGTTAGGCAGCTGTCCCAGGATAAGGATGGGCCTAGTCTGGGGGTCTCCATCCCCGGCGCTCGCCTTAAACTCCAGCCGCACATTGGCCATGTCACAGCGGACTGTATCCCCCACCACCGCCGCGCCAAACCTCACTGTCAGCCTCAGCTCCGCCCTCCCGTACAGCGGCCTATTAGGTTCCGGGCACTGTTCAGCATCCCCTCCCACATAAGCGAGAAACCTCTCGTTTCCGCCTTACAAACCCCGCCCTATTCCCCCAACCAATCAGCAAAAGAAGGCAGTATTTGCGTTCCACGTTCAGCCCACAAATGGCTCCGGGCGGAAACATCCCCCCTAACATAAAGTTCCACGTATAGAAGAGGAAGGAGCATGACCTCATTAACATCGGCGGTCATGTATTAAAGAGAACCAGTCATAGCTGGGCATGTGTAAGAATCTAAACTGGGAACCAGTCATGAGAACATGGAAGCTGCAATTTCTGAACAGTCCTGAGAGCACTGACCCCTCTTCTCTTACATCCGATACGGAGATTCCCCGATCCCTCTTCTCTTACATCCGATACAGAGATTCACCGATCCCTCTTCTCTTACATCCGATACAGAGATTCACCGATCCCTCTTCTCTTACATCCGATACAGAGATTCACCGATCCCTCTTCTCTTACATCCGATACAGAGATTCACCGATCCCTCTTCTCTTACATCTGATACAGAGATTCACCGATCCCTCCTCTTACATTCGATACAGAGATTCACTGATCCTCTCTTCTCTTACATACAATACATAAATTCGCCGACCCCTCTTCTCTTACATACGATAGATTCACCGATCCCTCTTCTTTTACATACACTATATACATTCACCGACCAATCTTCTCTTATATACAATACCTAGATTCACCTACCCCTTATTTTTTACATACTGTAGATTCATTGATCCCCTCTTCTCTTACATACGATTCATAGATTCACCGACCCCTCTTCTCTTACATACGATACAGAGATTCACTGACCCCCTCTTCTCTTACATACAATACATAGATTCACCGACCCCTCTTTTCTTACATGCAATACATAGATTCACCGACCCCTCTTCTCTTACATATGATTTATTGATTCACCGACCCCTTATTTCTTACATGCAATACATAGATTCACTGATCCTCTCTTCTCTTACATACAATACATAAATTCGCCGACCCCCTCTTCTCTTACATACCATAGATTCACCAATTCCCTCTTCTCTTACATACGATACATAGATTCACCGATCCCTCTTCTTTTACATACATTATATACAGTCACCGACCAATCTTCTCTTATATACAATACCTAGAATCACCTACCCCTTAATTTTTACATACTGTAGATTCACTGATCCCCTCTTCTCTTACATATGATTCATAGATTCACCGACCCCTCTTCTCTTACATACGATACAGAGATTCACTGATCCCTCTTCTCTTACATCCGATACAGAGATTCACCAATCCCTCTTCTCTTACATCCGATACAGAGATTCACTCATTCCCTCTTCCCTTAATCCGATACAGGGATTCACCGATCCCCTCTTCTCTTACATCCTATACATAGATTCACAATCCCTCTTCTCTTAAATACTATACAGAGATTCACCAATCCCGCTTCTCTTAATCCTATACAGAGATTCACTGATCCCTCTTCTCTTAAATACTATACAGAGATTCACGCATTCCCTCTTCTCTTACATCCGATAGAGATACACTGATCCCCTCTTTTCTTATATCCTATACATAGATTCACCGACCCCTCTTCTCTTACATCCTATACAGAGATTCACCGACCCCCTCTTCTCTTACATCCTATACATAGATTCACCGATCCCTCTTCTCCTACATCCGATACAGAGATTCACCAATCCCTCTTCTCTTACATCCTATACAGAGATTCACGATCCCTCTTCTCTTACATCCTATACAGAGATTCACCGATCCCTCTTCTCTTACATCCGATACAGAGATTCACTCATTCCCTCTTTCCTTAATCCGATACAGGGATTCACCGATCCCCTCTTCTCTTACATCCGATACAGAGATTCACCGATCCCTCTTCTCTTACATCCGATACAGAGATTCACCGATCCCTCTTCTCCTACATCCGATACAGAGATTCACCGATCCCTCCTCTTACATCCGATACAGAGATTCACTGATCCTCTCTTCTCTTACATACAATACATAAATTTGCCGACCCCTCTTCTCTTACATACGATACATAGATTCACCAATTCGCTCTTCTCTTACATACAATACATAGATTCACCGATCCCTCTTCTTTTACATACACTATATACATTCACCACCCAATCTTCTCTTATATACAATACCTAGATTTACCTACCCCTTATTTTTTACATACTGTAGATTCACTGATCCCCTCTTCTCTTACATACGATTCATATATTCACCGATCCCTCTTCTCTTACATCCGATACAGAGATTCACTCATTCCCTCTTCCCTTAATCCGATACAGGGATTCACCGATCCCCTCTTCTCTTACATCCTATACATAGATTCACAATCCCTCTCCTCTTAAATACTATACAGAGATTCATCAATCTCGCTTCTCTTAATCCTATAGAGATTCACTGATCCCTCTTCTCTTAAATACTATACAGAGATTCACTCATTCCCTCTTCTCTTACAATCGATAGAGATTCACCGATCCCTCTTCTCTTACATCCTATACAGAGATTCACCTATCCCTCTTCTCCTACATCCGATACAGAGATTCACCGATCCCTCTTCTCTTACATCCTATACAGAGATTCACGATCCCTCTTCTTACATCCTATACAGAGATTCACCGATCCCTCTTCTCTTACATCCCATAGAGATTCACCGATCCCTCTTCTCTTACACCCGATACAGAGATTCACCGATCCCTCTTCTCTTACATCTGATAGAGATTCACCGACCCCTATTCTCTTATATACGATACCTAGATTCACCTACCACTTATTTCTTACATATAATACATACTGTAGATTCACCGATCCCCTCTTCTCTTACATATGATACATAGATTCACGACCCCTCTTCTCTTATATACGATACATAGATTCACCGATCCCTCTTTTACATATGATGCATAGGTTTACCGACCCTTCTGTTACATGCATTCGCATTCTTTTCGTTACATTAGTTTAGAGGCGGTATGCGTAAATTTAAATAATTTGTAACTTTGGATGCATTCGTATTTTTTCCATTCCATTTGTTTGCTTTGTAGGAATGCCATTCAGCTGCAGCAGTAATATGTTTATTCCGAGAACACAGTGTTTCTTTCAGAATATATACATTAGCACTTGCAGCAGTGTTGGAGAAGATTTCTCATCCGCAGTTAAAAAAAAAAGAAGAATGTATATGCCTAAGCAGGAGGGGCCTGGGGTGGTCAGTGGGTAGACCGCCCCTCTGCTTCGGCAAAAGATGTGAGCAATGAGTCAGAAAGTAAAAGCTGCATAAATTCCAGTATATACAGTTGTGCTCAAATGTTTGCATACCCTTGCTTGAGCAATGCTTCCACCAGTTGTGCTTACATGATTAAAAAGTACTGACTGGCATATTCAAGGCTTTGGATATCTTTTTCTATCCTTTACCATCATTACCTTGTTACACAGGTCTTTTGACTGTTCTTTTCTACCTCCTCTTGGCTCAGTGTCCAGCCTGCTTCGTGCATCCATGTGAGAGCTAACAAACTCATTGACTATTTATACACAGACACGAATTGGGATTTAAAAAGCAACAAACGTGGGAAATTAACCTTTAATTGCCATTTTAACCTGTGTGTGCCACCTTCTGTGTCTGTATCAAGGCCAAACATTCCAGGGTATGTAAACTTTTTATCAGGGCCATTTGAGTGATTTCTGTTATTATGATTTAAAAAAAAAAGGGTTAAAAAAAAAACACTGTGATTTTCATCATGATCAGTTGAATTTTCAACATTAATGCCAAAATTTTTACACTGATTAAAAAATAAAAAATAAAGTGCCACTTTTATTCCTATCACAAGGAATGTAAACATCCCTTGTAATAGAAAAAAAGCATGACAGGACCTCTTAAATATGAGATGTGGGGTCAAAAAGGACCTCAGATCTCATATTTACACTAAAATGCAATAAAAAAAAAAAATTTGTCATTTAAAAAAAAAAAAAAAAATGGTATTTAAGAGCTATGGGCGGAAGTGACATTTTGACGTTGCTTCCACCCTGCAGTGTCATGAAGACGGGTGGGGGCCATCTTCCCCACTCGTCTCCATGTAAGCCCAGTGGACAGACGTGATCGCCTCTACTGACAACTCTGGTAAGCGGCAGAGGGCACCGGATCGCGGCAGAAGGGGGACCTCTCCCGCCACCGATAGAGGTGATCTCATGGCGAATCCGCCACAGAGACGCTTTGATCTTGTACCGGACCGCCAGCCGAACACGGGGATACCGGGGTTATGGCAGCTAGCTTCTGCCATAACAACGATATCCGTCCCCAAAGTAGGGACGTACATCGGCATGCGGCAGTCTGGAAGTGGTTATTTTTACCAAGCAGTCTGTTGTTCAATACAATCTAATTGTTTTTATGATTTAGGCTCAAGGCAGCTTACCTGTGACAGCTGGTAGTGTTCTACGGAGTAAATGTTTATCAGCGATTTCTATGACATACTTGTGATTTAGGCTTAGCGGTCCTTTACATTGACTTTTGCAGCCTCAAGACCAATCTTAGAAACCTAAAACTCAAACAGGAATGATGATCAGACCATTAACAGAATCCCAGTGTGATCAAACACCATATTTAGGCCTTGCTCACGCATCATGGTGAAGAGACATCAGATTTCTGCAAGGGCACAAAAACAAAAAAAAACAATTGTACTCTTTGTGCCCTTTTCACACAACACTGATATCACATTTGGATTTTTTCTGGATGGGGAAAAAAAATGGACATGAAATTAACATTGGTGAGAATAGGGCACATAACTGACACATGAAAACTGATGTTAATTTTCCCATTGGTTTTCATGCACTTATGGTGAGAACAAGCCCTTAAAGTGACCCCGTTTCTAACTCACCAAAATAAAATTAAAGGCACCTTGTTGTAGAATTCCTTTCTTTATCATACATCATGGGACACAGGGTTAGACTAATATTCATTACCTACTGGGTTATACTTCATCTTCAGGTGAATGGGCACTGGTAGACACTACATAGCCCCTCCCGTACAGGAAGTACTTTAGTTTTTTTTTACCAGCGTCTGTAAGGTGGATGTGCAACATTGTTTGAGCTCGCTCGAGCTCCAGGTCTTGAAGTCCCAGCATGGTTCTAAAATTAATCAAGGGACTGACCGATCGGATCCATTTGAAACACGTTCCAAGATAAATGGTACCCGAGCCTCGCAAAGAAGACGCACGGATGCTGCAAGGTTTTGCCTGTAATGCAACCTCCGGACGCTGGACCCTGCAAAGTGGAATCCTGGACACCACAGAGCCAAGGCATTCCTGCAGGGTGCTGTACAGGTCCAAGGGAGTGGACGTAAAAAGGGTGCCCAGTCCTTGAAGTTCCTCAAGTGACAGGAACCCGCCATGATGGCCGAAGATTGGGCTCTTATTCTCCAAGGTTGCCCTCTGCCTGGATGGTAAGTGAAATCCCCTTATTTACTTATTGTGGGGTGCCCTATGTATGCAACAATCTGTCAATATAGCTAAGGCTGGACACCTGTGTAGCGGTGACCCCACGGGGCTGTTGGAAAGAGTAGCTTTTTTGTTGTCTTTTGTGCACAAAATTTTGTGGCGGACATTGGACTGTGACCGCGCACGCAGATTGTCCCGGCCCACAGCCAGCTTATTTAAACTGATAGTGGCTGACATGCGGCGCTTCCAGCCAAAGCTTCCATTGCCAATTGGGTCCACCAGTTGGTAATTTAGGTCCATGGTCTGAAACGTAGGGCTCCTCCCTTTAGGGTGAGAGCTCATTCTACCAGCTATGACTAAGGCTATTGCTGAAACGTGTCAGTTTGTTTTACTATCACTCTGATGTACCAATAAACTACACTTCAAAGATTACAGTGTTGCTGGCTCTTCTTACTACTATCAGATATCTGTGGCTCCGATTTGTAAGGCTGCTATCTGGGCTTCAGTGCATACGTTCACAAAATGTTATCAAGTGGATGTTCGAGCAACCAAGGATTCGGCCGCAGTGTACTGCAGACTGCCGTATAAGTTCTGATGGCTATTGCTGGGCAGGGTGTCTCCCTCCCCTCAAGGCTATTGCTCTGGGACGTCACACTAGGTAAAGAATATCAGCCTAACTCCTGTGATGTATGATAAAGAAAACTGAATTTTTTCGTCATACTTGTAAAATCCTTTTCTTTGAGTACATCATGGGACACAGAGATCCCTCCTCTCTTTTTGAGGATTAAGTGCTTGCTACAAAACTGAAGTACTTCCTGTATGGGAGGGGTCATATAGGGGATCACTTCCTGTCTAAATACCTTTGGTCTACCAGTGTCCATTCACCTGGAGATGAAGTATAACCCAGTAGGTAATGAACATTAGCCCAACTCTGTGTCCCTGTGATGTATTCAAAGAAAAGGATTTTACAGGCAAGTATGACGAAAAAAAATCCTATTTTTCTGGTGGGCAGCAACTCCAATCTTTGCTCCCCTGCCGAGAGGGAACTGCCGCTGGTAACTGGCACGTCTAGGTGTGTTGGATTCCCCAGCACTACTCCGTGGTTCCTCCTATTCACCCCTACCTTACCACAGGACAAAGTAGCGATGTAGTTACATAAATGTCAAATTGTCTCAATGTCTTTTAGGTGGTGGTGTCCTTTGGCCTCCATACATGTCAATATTACTACAAATGGTTTTAAAACAGTCGGGTGTAGAAAATCTGCAGTTTCAGGCACAGAAGACACTCAGTAAATAGACAATCACTCCAACAGTTTAATGACAAAACATGAGTGGAAAGAGAACGATAACAGAGACATGTTCCCAAAAACCAACCAACAAAGTGAATATGAGACATGCTCTCCACAGGGCAATGCAGCGTGGGAAATATTACCCGGCCTGCACTGAGAATTTCCCTATAATGTACATATGTTACAGAAGAGCAACACAGAACACAGGCTTGCAGCTCTTCCTGTTAAAATATTTTTTTTCTCATACTTACAATCTTATAAATTACAAATATACACAAATCTCCTCAACACCTTGGTGAAAGTAACCCATCGCTCTGAAAAATGCCTGATAGTAGGAGTACAGCAGTGATTCAGCTGTAGGGGATAGAGGCTTATCGGAAAGTACTTTCTCTTCCCCTGTACCCATGAAAGGAGTTGCTCACTGATTTACAAACAACAAATCAATAACTTTCATGAGAGAACCCTGATGGCTGTTTGCCGTCTGAGCATAGATCTGAAACCAGCTCTGCTGACATGGAGAGTTCATTCACTTTATTTGCAGTCATAGAGGTTCACCATGTTCTGCGAGCAACTGCTCTAAAAACACATTGTCTCAATCTGATTTCAGATAAGGTGTTAGACCTCATATAGCCCCCTGCTCTCCAATCAAAGTAAGCGAGTTGAAGAATGTAAATAGTAAAATGCCACCTTCATAACGGAAATTGGTTCATTTGTTAATTGCAGAATCTCTAGAAAGATATGACAATTTCTAGCCATTGTTTCCTCGCCTATAAGTCTTCTACAGGAAGTGTCATTTTTGCCACCAATCAGCATCTAAACATCCTTCCAGTACACGTTTTAAAAGGAGGAGGAAGAATCTTACTGGTAGTAAACGGCAATCAGAAAATATTTCCTTCAACAATGTTACATTACATCTATTTAGAGAGTATAAAAATGAAGTAAACCTTTTACACCTGTTACAAGATCAGATTGTTGACACAGCAAACATCTTTGCACAACCTAGCTTCAGGAAAAAAAAAAAATTAGAAATCTTTTAAATTATTATTTACAAAACAAGATTCAGCAGGAATTCATTTTCTTAAAGAATGGCATTTTCTGGCGAAGAAATAAAGGTTGCTGGAAAAATTCAACACGGAAGGGGATTTCACATGGTTAATTTTTTATATTGTGGAGCCCTCACAATAGTTACCCTCTAGTAAAAAAAAAAAAAAAAAAAAAAAAATTGAACAGACTCCTGAATGTACCATTTCCGTCAGCAGACCAAAGCCCATCCTGGTAGGATATCATAGTATTGTTGTCAGTCAGCTGACTAAAGATGCAATACCATTTTTCACCAGTAGGGAAAACCTTGCATCAAAGCCCCAGTCAATATGGCTTGCTGTAAGAATGATTCTCTTTAAAATCAGTTGTATACCCTGGGCAAGCCTATATTAGGTAAAAAGAATATCTCCTAAACGTGCACCGTTTAGGAGATATTCACCCTGCATGCAGCCACTGATGACAGCTGCGCATATGCTCTGAAGGTCCGGCGTATGGTGCCAGAACAGAGTGCTCCCGCGCGTATGTGCAGGACTGACGTCATCAGGGCTCCAGCCACTCACAGCGCAGGAGACCGCGAACCCGGAAGTAATTCCCGGGGGAACATGTCATCCTCCTCAGCAGTGACTGGGCGCCGCTGCGGGGGGCTTCCTTCTAGGGTAAGTATTTCATAATAAGTATAAATATTTCATAAGTATTTCATAACGAGCTAGTATAGCTCATGAGTACTGAGTACTAGCTCATTATACTTGCAGGTTTTTTTTTCCCACAGGGTTTACAACCGCTTTAAAGGCAGAGCCTAACAAAACCGTTATTACTAATTATTAACCCGTTCGTTAGTTAGCTGACCCATTAAAGAGCACCCAACACCTGATTTACTAAAACTGGAACACTCATAATCTGGCGCAGCTTTGCATGGAAGCCAATCTGCTTCTAACCTCAGCTTGTTCAATTAACCTTTGCCAATAAAACCTGGAAGTTGATTGGTTTCTTTGCAGAGGTGCACCAGATTTTGCACCCTCCATTTATTAAATAACCCCCTATGTTACATTGACAGCACCTATTTTAGGAGCCAAACCAGTACTTTATAAAAAGGCAGTGCTTTTCTACATAGCATTTCCAGTTTGACAGCAGAGACAGGACAGCCAGAATGTGGGCTGAGGCAACTAACACTGTCCTATGTATACGATAATCAGGTTTTACCAGCTGGTGGCATTTCACGTGAAATATCCAATTACAGCTCTTGGTCATAAATGGTAATAAAATAGGGGATTTATGGCTTTCTTGGAAATTGCTTTTAGAAGAAATCTAAATGGAGGGCGTGTGACCGCTGCTGAGCGCTCCTTCTGAAAATGCTAGTTGCCCGGCTGTCATGCTGAATCAATGGCTTCAATACTTACCGTGTCACTGACCCTGAAAGTATGCACATCACTAGTGCTGACTTCGTTGGGTGCAGGCTTGTTGCTGGTCAGAGATTTACAAGTCCGGAGGCCAAGAACAGCCAGGCAATTACCACCTTCAGAAGGAGATCAACAAAGGCAACCTTTGTGCTTCTCTCGGAATGGGTTTTGTTTAAACCTGAAAAATCGAAACCCATTGTTCCAAGTGCAAGGAATAGAAAAGATAATTTATAATGAATTTGCAGACAGCCCGAGAAATCATCACTTCAAATGAAATTGAAAGTGTATCTAAACCCAAACTGTAATTCATCTTGCCAATCCTTAGATGTGGTGGCTGCATTAGTTTACTTTTCTAGGCTTCTTTCCCTTTATTTAATTCTGGGGATCCTGCAACACTAAGGCTGCTTTCACACTGGGGCGGTATTCAGGCGTTACAGCGCTAAAAATAGCGCCTGTGTAACGCCTGAAAAAACCGGCCCCTTTAACTCCAGTGTGAAAGCCGGAGGGCTTTCACACTGGAGCGATGCGCTGGCAGGACAGTGAAAAAAGTCCTGCTAGCCGCATCTTTGCAGCGGTGAAGGAGCGGTGTATTCACCGCTCCTACCCATTGAAATCAATGGGACACCGCGGCAATACCGCCGGCAAAGCGCCGCTGCAGCGGCGCTTTGCGGGCGGGTTTAACCCCTTTTCGGCCGCTAGCGGGGGGTTAAAACCACCCCGCTAGCGCCCGCACACCGCCGCTAAAACGAAGGTAAAGCGCCGCTAAAAATAGCGGCGCTTTACCGCCGATGCTGCTCCCGCCCCAGTGTGAAAGCAGCCTTACTGTCCTAGGGTGAAAACATTCAATCCCTGCACTGTCTATGGGGGAGCAGCATTGTCACCCCATGCTCTCCTGGTTTAGACTACAAACAACTGCCCCTATCCATAACAGAAGGGCGTTGATTTGCAATTCCCAGAAAACTGATATAGCATTGTTTGAGTTTTCAGTTCAGTCCACAGGAAGTTACACAAACAGAAGAATTATGTAAGGATCAACAGGTATTTTTCTAATGCTGCATCCAGTGACTAGTAAGCTTCAATATATTACTCTTTTTGTCTAAGACCGGGTTCACATATGAGTGGCTGTGGGTTCACGCCTGGGGTCCTGTGTGAGTCTTCACCGGTTCAGGTCTGGATTTTTGCCTGAATTCGCACCTGAGCTGGACCCAAATATGCACTTGGCCCTTTTGCAATCCGCTCTGTGACCACCCCCGACCTGTGTGATCTGGCTCCATTGAGAACCGGTCACACTTGCATGTCATGCAAAGTGGATGCGGGGAAATCCCACATCCAATTCGCACATATGTGAACACAACTTAAGGATTTAGATACACTTTCGGCAACCTTCTTTCTTCAATCTGTTGTCAAGTGCTAGTGTTCTTTTCAAACAAGTAGTGTAAACTGTTAGGCATTTTTGCTTTGGTCATTTGTAAACACCAGAAAGAATTAGTGAACAGGAAGAATGCCAACATTAACAAATAACCCCAGACTTTGCGTTCACTTCAGGAACCATCAACTGTGCTGTAGTCGTTTTGTAGCTTCCTGGCTGGTCACAAAGTAACTTGAAGTGTTTTCAGAAACATAAGAAAGTCCAACTAATAAAAATAAAATTTAAAATGACCTATTAGGACTTTACACCAATTAGCACGACAATCAAAACAATCACGAGGACAAACAGGATTAAAATGACAAGCATCTTGCGGTTCTTTTTCTGGTACTGCTCGGCCTGAAAAACAGATTGAAAAGAAAAAAATTCACAAAATATGTAAAGTCAGAGTATGTGTACACGCATCATACAAAGGATAAAGAAACCCAAGGTAAAGTGGACCTGTTTCTCAGCCAAGCATTATTCTTCTTTCATTTACTCAGCGAACAATGAATCTGGTTGCTACAAGCAATGGGGTTGATTTACCAAAACTGGAGGTGGCAAAATCTGGTGCAGCTCTTCACAGAAAGCAATCAGCTTCCAGGTTTTTTTTTTGTTGAAGCTTAAAGTGGTAAACTGTTGAAGGTTTTTTTTTTTTTTTTTTTTACACCCCCATTCCTTGACGTGAGCCCCCGCTGATCCAGTGACGTTCACAATTGCCTCAGCTGTATGAGGACTCCCCACTCCTCATTGGCTACTGCTGCTGTCAATCATAGACCCAGGGGCTGAGCCACGGGTCTATTGGTCTTATGGCAGGGTACCCTAAAGGAAGAGGATCGGGGCTGTCCTGTGCTAAACCCCTGCACAGAGCAGGAAAGTATAACATAACATGATTTTTTTTTAAATAACAAACATTAAGCATTAATACCACTTTAATTGAACAAGCTGAAGTTAGAAGCCGATTGGTTACCATATACAGCTGCACCAGATTTTACACTTTCTGGTAGTAAATCAACTTCAACGTCTCCATTCACTCAGTTGTTTATGTTCTGCACATTGCAGGCATACTGACCAGGGGGTTGGTCAATATATTTGCATATCAGCAATATATCAATCATTGGGTAAAAAAAAAAAACATATTGATCAAGGAGTATGAAGCAGAGACAGAAATGGTTCAAAATAAATGTCCACAATACATCCTGTAGCATTTGATTCTCCCACAATTCTAAAAGTACAGCACTTTGAAAATAAGTTGAGTCCTTCATCAGTCCCAGATGTGCCCAACTACTGACCTCAGATGAGCTGGGCACCTCAACTAGGCACAGGCTACACTGCAGTTCTTTATCCTATGCCAGCTGTGTAAGTGCAGCTGGATCTCCACAGTCCCTAATGCAGAAATTTAAAGTCGATTGTTTCTGCATTAGGTCCTATAGAGAGCTGTATATTGTGGGTCACTGGCATAGAAAAGGGGACTGGAGCCACACAAGTCAGCACAGATTTGGAATACTGGAGGTCAGCAACTCACCTGAGATTAGTAGTGGGGCATATCTAAAGGATCGGAAGGGGTACTTGGCCCTAAATAGTTCTGAAACTGAGGAACCATTGCCTTGTAAACAGCTCAAATGGCAATGATGGCTCAGGGGCTGATATCACACTTAATATGCCATTTATTAGCAGGTAACATTGTAGGTAAAAAGGTGAGTGTCATGGTTATGCAGTGATCTTCCTCTGGTTGCTTACCTCCCCTCATGCCTTCTGACTAAGAGGCCAGCCACTTCCACCTGGTGGTATTTATAACCTCTCCTCTAAGCATGGCTCCACCCCAGGCCCTATCAGGGAACCCCATATTAACCTGTGCACTGCAAGCCAACAGGGCTGATCAACCTTTGTGTGTTTAGCTTCCTGTTACCTGCTGTGTGCTCTTCTGTTGTTCCGTTACCGACTTTGGCGTGTCTTTGACTATCCCTGTTTGCCTGTGATCCTGACCTATTGGCGTGTCCCTGACGTTTCCTGTCTGCTTGTGGCCCCCGACCTTGGCTTTGTCCCTCACTATCCCTCTCCTCCTGTTGCCTACTGTGGGTGTGAGCTGGGGGACCCTGGGGGTCGCGACCTGGAGCCAGTTGCAGCCAAGTCCATCCTCACCACTAGAGGCGCTGGTGAACACCTGCTGGCTCTTAGACTCCGCGCCCCAGGGAATCTTACGCTCTAACCCCAGTGGGATCTGTCTCCCGTTAGCTGTAGGGTCCACAACCTTGCGGTGCACTCCTGATCCCTACGGTGTGCATCTGTCACCTCGCCTCAAGAGATTGTGACACATCCAAGGGGGTAGGGAAGTACAGACAGAGGACCACCAGCAACTAGTAAAAAGGTGGCAAGTTTTATTTTTGTGAAAAAACCTTTAAAAAAAAAAAAAAAAGGGTGGTATATCATACATGACTATTTTTTAAAGTCATGCACATCGTCAGATCATCATATTATTACCCCAAGCCCTTGCTGCATATCCACAAAAACAATACGTACCTTTTGCAATTGTTTTAAGCCTTCCTCTGTCTTAACACAAGACTGTTCCACGTTATAGTCTATTCTGTCCAAAACTGTACCCTAGAGAAACACACAGGTGGCCATCTTAGTGGGAGGTCTTCAGCATAACATACAGACAATATAAAAACAGAATTGTTGGACTGTACCTGCTCCACCACCATGGTTGCCAGTTCTCGGAAGATCTCGTTTAGGTCAGAGATGGACTGTACTACCTGACGAATCTCCCTCTCCCGTTCTTCCACCATTAATGTATTCTCCTGGACCAGAACTAGCTGATCATCTGTGAACCCCTGGAGATATAGAAAAGAAAACGTTTCAGAAAGAGCGAATCACGAATCACAGCTAAAAGGAAATCTTCAATGTATTTACTATAACAATATCCAATACAGTGTTCTTGCACTGTTTACATGTAACAATCAGGGTTTTTTGTTTTCCTTTGCTAGAAAATTACTTTGAACCCCCAAACCTTATATATTTTTTTAAAGCAGTGGCCCTAGAAAATAAATTGGTGGTAATGTTTTGCAATGTTTTATGTCACACGATACTTGCACAGCGTTTTTTCAAACGCAACTTTTTGGGAAAAATACACGGATTTTGAATTTCAGTGCATAAAACCACAATACAAAACCGAATTTGTTTGCAAAATATAAAAATGGACGTTACGAGGAAAAATAAAATAAAATACCAAACATGTCACGCTTTAAAATTGCACACACCTGTGCAGCGGCGACAAACAATGTACATTTTACTATCCATAGGCAACGCTTTAAAAGCCTTTGCAGATTACCACTTTAGATTTACAGAGGACTTCTGGCACTAGCATTACTGTCCATGATCTGACATTCGCAGTTATACCTCACATGCATGGGATGATCACTGTTTGTGTGCGGGAATGACACATACGCTCAGCTTTGTGCGCAAGCACCTGGGGGTTGGGGCAATGGGGGCAGAGCACTTTAGATTTATATATTTTTACACAGTTGCTTTATTTTTTTTTATCACTTTTGCATGTAACTAAAAGGTACTCTTTATGGAGAGTTCTGGGATCAATAAGACCCCAAATCCCTCCGCTGCACTTAAAAGCATTCAAAACACAAGATCTGTGCTTTTGATTTTTTGAAAATGGCACTGATGACATCCGAGTAAACCAGAAGTGATATCAGATCATAGCTTCCGGGTTACCATAGTGGAGCCCCGATCAAAGCCAATCCTGGATTTCTTCGGGTATCCAACCAGACGGGACCCGAGAGCCCAAGCAAGCTGCAGAAGGCATGGGGGGGGGGGGGGGCATGACATCCCCTCCCGCTGCTTGTAATAGCAATCGAGTGGCTGGTTAACCACTCCAATTGTTATTACAAGAAAGCCAACCGTCAGGTCTCAAAAAAATAAATAAATACACATCAGAAGCTGCAGGCATCATCTCAGTACAACCACCTGAAGAGCAGGTACACAAGTGATCGGCAAGTGGTTAAATACCACTTGACATCAGAATATGGTCTAACAGACAGCTGATCTGGTCTTACCCGATCATACAGTGTAGTGTCCTCTCCATCATCCATGAGGGGGACAGATGTGTCAAAGAAATGTTTAGATCTTTCCTCTCGATTCTTCATTCCTATAGATGAAACACTTACATAGTTAAGCCATTAATGTACAGAGAGATCACTCACATTACAACCAACTGTTGTCAGGAAGAAATCACAGACAAAAAAACAAACAAACAATCTGTAAAGAGTGTTAATCCAAAACAAACAGTCAGCAAACCATCTTTCCTTCTGGTAAATGCGCGGAAGGAAATAAAATAAAATAAACACACACACACACACACACCACAATTTGGCTATCACCACAGGCTTGGATTTCAAGTTCCCAAAAACAAAGTGTGACAAACTTGCTGACCTGGTGCTCCAACATAGGTAGGTCATATTAGCAGAAATGCCATTAAAGCCCAGCCCATCTCCAACCCCATTTTTTAAAAAGGTCTCTAGAGATACATACCTTAATACCAGGTGATCCGATGATATCACCGGATGTCCTTCATCCACTGGTGACAGTGGCCAGTCTTCAGCGTAGGACAAAACGTCACTCTCCTAATGGCATGGGACCAACGTTTGCGTGCCAACACTGAGCTCAGGCCTACCGTCCTTTTGAGAAGCTTTCCCCTCATTTCTAACCCTTTCCAACTCTATCCAAACTAAAGTCAGCAGCTACAAATACTGCAGCTGCTGACTTTAAATAAATCGGACACTTACCTGTCCCAGGGTCCAGCGATGCTGGGGAATGAAGCCCCCCTCGTTCCCCACTCCGCTAGCGACGCCTGCATTTTTACTGTGGGCACCCCTGGCTTCACAGCCGGACACCCACTGCGCATGCGCAAGTGGCGCCGAGCGCCGTGATAGGCCGCACAGTCATCTGGGACACGTGACAGGTCCCAGATGACTGTTCGGCGCTGAGGAGAAGTGATGTCACCAGCCCAGGCAATGAAGGAGGCAGACTACGAGGGACCCCCCTAGCAACAGGCATTTAGAGGTGAGTAAAAATTATTTTTTTCCAATTATTTTAAATTTTTTTATGAATTTTAAGCATTTTTCTTTTCTTTTGGTGGCAATACCACTTAAAATAAATCAAATAAATAAATGTTTCAACTTGGATACACTTCAAGGCTGCCCAGGGGAGGCACAGAATGGGAAATTTTGGAAGCGAGTGGTCCTTCCGGGTCTCCAAATGGTATAAATTGGAGCAGTATTGGCATGTGGGTGTGCCCCTGATGCCACGTATGACAAAGCGCGTCGGGTTGAGCTACGCACACTTGCTACCATGCATGCACGATCGATGTCGCCCATTTTGCTTCCTGGAATAGTGTACAGCTGTGTCCATGTGACTGTTTCTAAGCGATTCAAGTGAGTGGAACTTTTGCCTTTTAAACATTAAAAGTTATACGGCATCACACTATATTGGCACGTTTTTATCTTTTATGCTGGATGTTTTGAACCTCTCCTGATATCTATCCACACACGTAGACTTGCGTTTGTTCCACTCTACCTGGCGGGGAGGAGGAGGATTAAGCTGGGTTTTGAGTAAAGCTTACTGTAATTGAAGCACATGTGACCACTCTTTTACAGGAGGTCACAAGTCTTATGGTAAGCGGGGCGTGAAATTATTGTTGGCGACACCTCTGCTATCCTTTCCTCCATTTCACGGCATGCGGTATGTCTTCTTGCATCACTATACACCTCTTTCAGTGCTGCACTATTAGTGTTTATATTTGTGTTCTGTCTGGACATGCTTAGCTGCTGTTACTATTATCAACATCTCTAGCCCTTTTCACTAGTGCATGGATTTACATGTACTTCAGGTTTTTATTGTTGGTTGTGCCCCATGGACACTCTCCATCTATGGTGGTGACATATGCCACCAAGACAAAGTGCTGCAAAATAACATTTTACAATTGCCAATGAAACAAAAAGAGAGAGTAAATCTTCCAATGGGGACAACCGCTAAGCTGACAACTGTCCAAAAAGAGGGCTTCCTCAATTTCACTGTAAAATCTCTGAAACAGGAAATAAAGGAAAATCTCTCCAACAAGACAAAGACAGCAATAAAAATGGTCAAAGATTTACCACTCTCTACTCAGCTGGTGCCCAACCTGTGGCCCCAGAGCCAAATGCGGTCCTTTGGCACTTGATGTGCTGCCCTTTACAGCAGTCAGCAGTAGGAACATTCACTCAAATAAGAAGCTGTAATGTCAGTGATGCCTAGCAATCTTATCTGGCATATCCCCGATCTTTGACTGATTTCTACAGTGTGTATTCAGTCTCCATTTACACCTGTTGCAGGTCTAGTCTCTGACCATCTCCTCTACTGTTTATAAAGCTGTCGGGGTTCACAGCCGAGGCCCCCTAAGCATCTTAGGTTGACAATTTAAGTTTTGGCTAGCGATAGATTTAAAAAAAAAAAAAAAAAAAAAAAAAACAACAAGCAACACACAAACCTGAGACAAACCCATTGCAGAGATGGCCCAATTGACTGCTCTAAGACTACCCATAGGCATAAGACAGTAGTCAGATCTTCTATAGGTGTGTTGTGTAGAACTGTTTCAGGCAGTTGATGTTTATGCACAGAGGCAGAAAACACTAAAATGTGTTTAATCACGGGAGGAAAACAAATGTCTACTAAATTCTGGAAAACTGTTTTTCTCGGTCAGCCAGCAGCAGTTGTAAAGTGCCCACAGGCATATCATCTTTTTTCCCCAAACCTACTAATCTGCCCAGCTAGGCAACAATTAAATCAGGTATATGACATGGCTGGTCTTAATCTAATGGCAAATTCAGTGTTATGACCTTTAAACCCAGGGCTTATCTTGTAAGAATAATACATACTCTTGAGATATCCAGACTGAGTATGTCTAAAGTTTGTTGAAAGATCCTGCAGGGACTGGGCCATTGAGGACACCACATTACGTAACACCCGTTCTTCTTGCTCTGTGCAGCTACGTGCTCGGCTCTGTAGGCTCTGCACTGCCCGCTGACAGCGGTGGAACATCTGAAAGAGAACATAAGCCTTCAGCAAGAGGGCGGGCATGGATTGCCCTGAAACAATAGCAGGATAGTCACTTCACGTTACCTGTGTAATCTCCTGAGTCGAGATTTCTATAGCGTGCTCTGCTTCTGTGCTGTCATCTAATGTCGGCCTGTTTAAGTGCTTGTCATGTAAACTGGCCAGCTCCTTCATCTTCTGTTTAATACGTGTGATATCATAATTGATCTACCGAGGAAAACAAAAAGTTAGCATCAAACGTAAACCATCTTTTAAAAATAAAAAAAAAGGAGACAGTTTACTGTAAGACAAAAATCCTTTAAAATTATTAAAGCTGAACACCAAGCACACACACTGACATGCACAAATAAATACACCTTCTCCGATATGCCAGAGATCAACGCTTGTAGCAATTCAAAATTGGGAATCTTACCTCCTCCACTCCATCCACCCATTTTGGAGACAATCGCTTTGTGACGCCGATGGCAGCTTCTGGATCCAGGCTAATGCCTGACACCAGGGCCATGCGATCATCTGCCAGCTGCAAAGGACAAGGAAAAATGAATAAGATCACATGTATGCAACTTACAGCCTGTTCTGGGACTGGGATCATTGAGGGGTGCGATTTTGGTGTGAACAGAAGAACATGAATTAAGTATGTGGGGAAAAGCCAAGTGATAAAGTATCCCTTAAACTGACCCTAAAGTGTGGGAGGGGGTAGGAAAAATTCACTTTAGGAAAGCTGCAATATTTATTTGTTAATGCTATAAACTGAACTATCCTCGTCACAAACCACTGTGCTTCGCTGTTTATGATTTTTTCTTTTTTTTTTTTTTTTATGCAAAGTTTAATGTTTCTGATCGATTCTGTGTATTTAGACTCTCTGGGGTAGATTTACTAAAACTGGTGTATTTAGAATATGGTGGCGCTGTGCATGGTTACCAAATCAGCTTCTAACCTTAGCTTGTTTAATTAAGGTTTGGCCTTAAGCCCCCGTTCACATCGGCCAATTTGACATGTCAAATAGCACGCCAAATCTGAACCTATTGCTGGTAATGGCACTGTCCGAATCGGTGAAACGCCGACTTTGCAATGCCGCACGGATTCCCAAAAGTAGTTCTTTCATTATTTCAATAGACATCTGTGCATGATCCCACACAGATGTCTCTCAAATTGCCCCCCCCAAAGTCAGACTGAAATCATGCAAGTTCAGCTGAACTCGCACAATTTCAAACCCACATTCAGTGTGAACGTGGGATAAAACCTGGAAGCCGATTGATTTCTATGCAGAAGTGAACCCGATTTTGAACTCTCCAGCTTTAGTAAATAAACCCCACTCTAAAGAATAAGGTTAATTTCTTGACTCTAAAGCCTTTTACTGTACTCATAGTTGGGCAAATTCATGTGGAGACAGAAGGAAATTTTAAGTGGAGGGCCGGTGTTCTGTTAAATTAGCCAACTGGTCAGAAACTCCAACCACGTCACTTCCGGTTTCCTTAAATCATCAGTAATTGGAGATTTTGACAAATTGCTGTTTGGAGTCAACACCGGCAACCGAATACAGTCTGGTGCAGGAAGATTTAGCTGTTTTGACAGCAAAGCACCTAACAAGGACAAAGTTGTCCCCTCCTCGTGTCGGACATTTTATTGGCTAGCATCAGAGCGGAGTAACAACCTAAGTTCATAATATCGTTCACTGGACTCTATTCGGTTGCCGGTGTTGTGTCCAAACAGCAATTAGTCAAAATCTCCAATCACTGATGGTTTAAATAAATGGTTAAGTAGTTGTAGTTTCTGATGAGTTGACTATTTTTTTTTTGGGCCAAGCTCACCCAAAATTACCATCTCCTACACAGGGAGTCGGCAAACCCAATCAATCGTGTGCAGGTGATGGGTAGATCACAGCCCTTGGTTGCTGGCCCAGGAACCTGGGTGGCATGCAGCGGAACCAATCTGCTGCATTTTCCTTCCAGCAACCGCCTCCTCTCCAGGCATCTCTTCTGTAGCCTAAATTTATCCACCCCCCTCCTTTTTCTGAATGAACACGGTCAGTGATCTGTACCAATCACTGTCTCTGTTCATTCACAACTGAAGCATAGTAAACTGTATTTACTATGTTTCAATTTGCAAATAAAAAGGAAGCTCCTCAGTGCAAAGCACTTCCTATTCATTCACTGTCCAATGCAGCTGAGGCTGCAGATAAAGGGACTGGGGAAATCGCTGCCTCTAGTCCCTTTCTGTCTTAAACAGTGACATTAGGTGTCTTATTATACACCCGATATTACATCAAAGCCTCCCCAAACAAGGCTCCAAAAATTGTAAAAAAATTTTTTTTTAAAAAGAACACTGAATCCTGATGATCTCTGATGTTGTTCAGGCAGATATCCAGCTTTCACATGTTGACTGTTTGGGCCAGTTTGGCCAAAAATAAGTAGCCAAAGTGAAAACGCTGTAAAATCAGTTTTAAGGCCTTTAATTTAATTTTTTTTATTACATGGCTCCCTGGATTTTACCAACACTGATATTATGATAGGGTAGGTTCCATGGCCTACAATGAACTCCCAGCCACAACATCCTAAAACTATGCAGACAACAGCAGACATCAGGGATGCAGTTTCCTCAATTCATGATAGACCTTAATAGAAACAGCATAGAATTCCTGCAGCCGATCTTTAGTGTAATCACATTTGTTGCTCCATGCGATTCCTAAAATAACTCCAAAATTCTGCAGTGTCAATGAAGAAATTAGCGCTGTGTACTCACTTACCCTGTTGTGGTGAAAGTACCAAGATGGCTGCTTTTCTTAGTACTTGATGCCCTTTCCCCAACACAGGAGTTAGTGAGTGCAAACACTATTTCTAAGGAGGAATGTATTTTCAGCTGAACATGTCTTCCTCTAATAGAGATCGGCAAAATGATTTGAGGGCTGGGCAAACTGGCTGATATCTTTTTCTTAAAAATTTTCCTGAATATGTTCATGAATGTCATGATTAGGGATGAGCTCAGGCGTGTTCACATGGACCACGTGCAGAGCCCGCCAGGAAGTCGGTGCAGCGCTGCGCTAATCACAGGCAGTGAGACATTGTCCGATCTCTGTAGCCGCACATCGGGGCAATGTCTCACTACTGACTTCCTGGCGGGATCTGCACGTGGTCCATGTGAACACGCCTGAGCTCATACCTAGTCACGATTTTTGCAGATCAGACAAACCAACAAGCTCATATTTAGGCAAACCAAAAATACGACGTGTCAAAACACCAAGGGGCCAGGAAATATCACTTTAAAATCCAGAAGAACGTTTAGAGATCTGTATTGGCTGGATATGGCATCGGAGACAAAGTGAGCATGCTCTGTGCCAATATGTGGGGTGTACAGACCATCAGTCATTTACAACTTCTTAGATGATTTCAAATTCCTACATGTGTGAATGGAAAAGAGTTGTAAATATGTCACTTATAGCTGGTATTAAGTCAGACTGAACTGAATTAGGTGCCTGGTTTCCTGTACTGTATTTTTAGCAGAGGAAATGCTGAGAGAAGATGCAAAAAAGAAATGCTCAATTTGGCAAAAACTGATAGAAAAAAAATCATAACAAATCATCACAAAGATTAATGAATGTGGAAAAATCAGATAAAACATCAGGTTTAGCAGGAGACACTATACCTCATCGAGCTCCTGGGTTGCAGTTCATCAGATGAAAGGCAGGGGGAGGCAAGGAGCAGACAACAGCAAAGGCAGGGAAAGAACAAAGATAATCAATGGCAATTATTAGAAGGTCACCAACACCGATTAACATATTGATTATTGGGATTCTTGATTTACAAACACACAAAAGGCCCTAGCAAAAGAACAAGCCTAAAACTATGACACACTATATTACTGCTTCTAAGACTTAATAAATTGGTTCTGTTAAAGAAAATTTCCAGGTCAGTCTATATAATACATAGTTACTGTGGCTGGACCAATGTACCTATGTATATACTATACCAGACACCACTACTCAAAATGGTTGAAAAAGCACTATTCTATGCATAAAGGAAGAAAATCTGTGTGCACCCCCCCCAGCAATCCCTAATACTTACCTGAGCCCCCTCTCGATCCAGCGATGTGCACAATAGCCTCACCTCTCCGGGGACTTGCAGTCCTAATTGGCTTTTGGCAGCAGCGGGGGCCATTGGCAGCACCCGCTGCTGTCAATCACAGCCAGTGAGCCGAACAGGAGACAGAGGGGGTGGGGCCAAGCCACGGCTCCATGTGTAAATGGACACACAGAGCCGCAGGTCGGGAGCACGCCTGCTTGGGTGGCCCCACAGCAAGCTGCTTGCTTTGAGGGGACCCGGCTGGAGGGAGGCGCGAAGAGCGCCAGCATGGGACCAGAGAAAAGGAGGATCCGGGCTGCTCTGTGCAAAACCATTACACAGAGCAGGTACTTATAACATATTTTTTTTTTTAATAACAAAGTAAGGCTTTAATATCGTTTTAAGTGATCTTCACTTGCTTCCAGGCCCTGTGTGGAGTTGCCAGCCTTATGCATTGTGAACACAGGAGGTCCGCTACTCAGCATTGTCTTTTTGAATGAATGCAAAGCGTTCTTTGATTGGATGAGGTGCAGAGGCTGGGAAGTGACTGCATCTTATTAAATGCAGTCACTGTTTGTGTTACAATTTTCCACCCGACTTCTTTGACAAGGTTCTAGTCCTTTGGTTTGGCAGGATATGCACTTTAAGATCACCGTGACTCAAGTTGGAGCCAGGCTTACACAAGCAAAGCTGCCCCAGGAAAGTAATCAGCCATCCATCTACTAGCCACTTGAGGTGAAGGTGCTAGCACAGCTCATCTGCAAGCTACAGAAAATGAAAAGGATCCGGAATCCGCTGCACTTCTTCCACCTTTATTGCATGTTCCATAAAACTATGATTAAGCACTGTTTGATAGTGTGAAATGCGTCAGCTCTTCTGTCCTGTGTTCTGCTGTGGCATGCATTTTTGATATCCACCCCCTTTTTTTTTTATGAATAAAGGCTAATTTTTGGATTGCGGCTGTCCAGAATCTTCTCTCATCCTAATTTCCATTAAATCCTCACAGACCGTTTGGGGTACAGCTTAAAGTTAAAAGGTGTTTTATGTTACTGCTAGCACTTACTCGTAACCTCATCCTAGGAGTTTATGGAGTAAGCGCTAGCTGTAGCATGAAACGCGTTAAATTTCAGCTGTACTCCACACTGACTGTGATGATTTTATGAGGAGAAGAGAAACAGGCGCCTGTCTAAGTTAGAACTGTAACATTTTAATATAATACAGGTGCATCATCCACTTACATAGAAGTCAGGGAACCAAGGCACATGTCCATCCACACTGGTTTGGCGTCCATCCCTATCTTAGCCTGGAGGAGGGGTATCCTGACCGGCAGGATCTCTGGACGACCCACCGGTGACGTCATCATGCCCGACGCTGCGTTCCAGCCTTCAATATCAACAATCAGCCGAATCCAAGTCTTGTTTCCACCTCTCTGGCTGCAGAGATCCTGCCGCTCAGGATACCCCTCCTCCAGGCTAAGATAGCTGTGTGAACGCTGTTGCGCAGGGACAGACGCCACAAGTGGTAATGCACCTGCATTATATTAAAATGTTACAGTTCTAACTTAGAGGCGCCTGTTTCTCTTCTCGTTGCATATTTGGAGTCTGCTGTCAACTTCCCCTGGTTTCTGGACTGTTACGCTATATACAGGTCTCCCTTCTCCATCTCAGCCCCTCTATGCATTTATATACTCCACTTAAAAAGGACTTGGACTGATGTATTATTATACATGCTATCTGACAGCGCCACTATCACAATTTTTCTTGAGATGATTTTATGGAACATGCAATAAAATGATTGAACTGGAGCAGGTTCCGGATCCTTTTCATTTTTTGGAGGCTAACTAATTTTAATTGGTAATTATAACGTGAGATTTGCTTTTACGAAAAAAGAATGCTGCTTTTCTGAAATTTGCCCTGAAGGTATCATATACATGTAAACAGCACCTGCCACTGGATGTCTGGCTGCATTACACATGCATGATTAGCAAAATAAGCTGATGTTACAGATGGCAACTACACAGCTACGTAGGCAAAGCTATAGCACTAAGTTCTACATGGCTCTGCTGTAACAAACAATGTACCTCCGAGTAGTAACGGCAAAGGGAGCAAAAAAAAAAAAAAGAGGTAAGAACACAGAAACGTCAGTATTTCCTATTTACAGTTTGACAGGTATGGTGAATTGTATACATTCCCCGGTCACGCCTCGGACAGGTGTGCACACAAAAGCCATTCATGCAACCATGTCAGGTCCTGATGGAGCCGCCATTCTGTACCTTTTTAAGAGGATTTGTGTGGCAAAACAAGTGACAGCCACCCACAGGGGCTTATTTAACAAAAAGCGTAGTTAGCGTATGATGTAACCCATAGCAAAAAGATGGCTCCTGTCGCTGATCTCATTCTAGAAAGCCAACAACAGAAGGGTGAGAAATCTAAAAAAATACCTGCAGCCATTTCACACTGCATTGCACACTTCATCCCAATGACACAAACAACGGGGCACACTTCCGTCCACTGACACCAAAGATGGGGCACACTTCCTTCCACTGACACCAAAGATGGGGCACACTTCCTTCCACTGACACCAAAGATGGGGCACACTTCCTTCCACTGACACCAAAGATGGGGCACACTTCCTTCCACTGACACCAAAGATGGGGTATTGTTTATTCCTATTGATGTTGGGACCCTTTCTACTCCTAATGGCCACAGTCCGGCCCCCATTAAGTCTGAAGGATGGTAAATTGGCCCTTTGTTTAGAAAGTTTGGAGACCCCCTGATCTATACAATCAGATTGGTATGGGTTACATCACTTTGCTTTTCTTTACTAACATTTACTTATAATGGTGCAGAATGGGGTCAAGAAACTTTTGATTCTGCAGCTGTCACACCACAAAAGAACATACTGGGACTTCAAAGTCTGCAGATAATCCTGTGCTAGCTATCTAGCTGCAAGATGTGATCCATGCATGATCAGCATCAAACAATATTTCACAATAAAGCTGTGGCTCCATCACTAGTATATGAACAGGTTTCTTTACAAGCTCCAAGTACAGAAAACCATTATAGCTTATCAAAAATCATACTTCAATGATCTAATAAAAAAAAACAAAAAACAAACAACCAACCTAAAATTGTATTAGCTACTTCAGGAAACATATCCTCTTTGCACTACCCTATACCAATGCACTTTTTTTTATTGCATTATCCCTCAAGAGCAGCCTTTCTCAACCTTTTTACTCCAGAGGAGCCCATCAAATAATTTTCCAATAATAATAAAACCAATTCATCCAAGGCCAGGGGGAAAAAAAAGCTCCTAAGGCCAGTGACATGTGGGCTTCGGCTTGTATACGAGCAGCGTGAACAGCAAGCTTTGACAAAGTATTTGCAGAGCGTTCAGCAAGCTCCAATTTGTAAATGTTGAATACATATCCTAATGGCAGTGCTGAATGTCACTTTAAACAAGCTGCTAGCAGGCTTCAGCACTTCTTGAAGCTTGCTGAAAACATGAAAGCAGCTTTAAGCTGCAATCAACAATCCTATTAGGATCTGTGTTTAACATTTAAAAATTGTGGCTTAATGGTACCTTCAACAAAGCTTCCCGACAGCTCTGCAAATGCTTTGTCAAAGCATACCGTTTACACGGCTCTTATACAAGTTGAAGCCTGTGTGAATCTGGATTTTCATCTGTGGTTAGTAGGAAGAATGTCCTCCTTGCAGAAGCCAAAAAAATGAATGGCGTCAAGCAGCTGGTTCTGGAACTATGTATCACCATCAAACTGGAGGTCAGTCAGACAAAACACAAGGAAACCCCAGCAACCAGTGACGAGCTTGGGTCTGGTCCAAACCCAAAGTGAGCTAATCATTCCCATCCTGAGCCAGGGATGCTCTTCGCATAATTTATCTATTATCGCCTGGTGGCAATATTAAGTCAATGGTGTCGGGAGGATCACCATCCTTCTGTGTACGTGAAGCTGCAGGGTGAGGAATCCCCCGCTGGCAGCAGATTGGCCCGCCACTGACAGCTGCCTTCCGGTTTTGGACCACATCCAAGCTCATCCCTACTAGCAACCTCTGCAGGAACCTTGTTTAAGAATGACTGGTCTGGACTGTCAGCTTGTATAGAGGGGGGCCTCTACCCACTCTGCCCCTGATGACCAATGTAAGGGGGGCAATCATCTTATTAACCACCAATAAAAGGAGCATTCTACTCACTGATGACCAATGTAGGGAGGACATCCTTCCCACTGACAACCAATGTAAGGGACATTCTTTCCACTGGTCACCATTTTTCAGAAAGATTTTCAATTTTATGGAGTATTCTTCCCTCTGGCCAGCATTCTTCTTACTGGAGATGAAAACAAATGGGAAACGCTTCCCATTGACCACAAATGTAAAGGATATTCTTCCCACTGGACACCAATATAATGGAGGTATTCTTCCCACTGGTGACCAATGTAGAGAGAACGTTGCTCCAACCTATCACCAATGTAAAGAGCATTCTTCTCATTGATGACCAATATAACAGGACCATTCCTTCCACTGATCCCCAATGTAAGGGGGCCTTCTTTCCAACAATGTAAGGAGCCACCCCCCCCCCCCCCCCGGAAAGAATCGGTGATGGTGGGGTCCCCCCCGGGAAGAAACGGTGATGGTGGGGTCCCCCCCCGGGAAGAATCGGTGATGGTGGGGTCCCCCCCCGGGAAGAATCGGTGATGGTGGGGTCCCCCCCCGGGAAGAATCGGTGATGGTGGGGTCCCCCCCCGGGAAGAATCGGTGATGGTGGGGTCCCCCCCCGGGAAGAATCGGTGATGGTGGGGTCCCCCCCCGGGAAGAATCGGTGATGGTGGGGTCCCCCCCCGGGAAGAATCGGTGATGGTGCGGTCCCCCCCCCGGGAAGAATCGGTGATGGTGCGGTGTCCCCCACCCCCCCCCCGGGAAGAATCTGTGATGGTGCCCCCCCCGGAAGAGTCGGTGATGGTGGGGTCCCCCGGGAAGAGTCGGTGATGGTGGGGCCCCCCGTCCCCCGGGAAGAATCGGTGATGGTGGGGTCCCCCCCCGGGAAGAATCGGTGATGGTGGGGTCCATTGATGTGGGGGTTCCTGTGGGGTAGGCCGGTTGATGTTGGCTCCTCCACCCTCCATGCAGATATCACACCACACTCTAGTCTAGTCACCCGGAGACTCACCGCTCCGTGGCCGGGCGCCCTCCCGCCGTCATTACTCACTTGCTCGGCCAGAATGTGCCGGTTGTGGACGGCATTGTTCCGCAATAAAAGGAAGGCGTCGGTCAGGCGGCGAGTGGCCATGTTCTTGGCCTGAGTTCCCCTCACCACCTCCCCCCTTCTACCCGCCGCTCACAACCCCAGGCCCCGCGGCCTACACGCCCCGGAGCCGTCGGCACCGACACCACTCCGCATTCCAGAACTTCCGCCAGAAACATGCACCGGGGAAAGTCGTCACCAACTTCCGCCAGCAGCGGGGCGTGAATCGGTACAGCATACGCAATATCCGCCGCAGCGGAAGCGTCATTGTCATCGGCGAAAAGAAGATCTAAATACAAAGAGGTCTTTGATTCGGCAGACATTTTTTCAGAGACATACATATTGTCTTCTGTAAAGACGACGGAAAAATGGCCGCCGAGCTAAGGGAGAGGTTTGGAGACAATCTAGGAATCGGCCTCTTTTTTCTGACAGCAAGAGGAACACATGCTGATCGCTGATTGGGTCCAGCCTTGACTGCCAGAATCAGCCAGGTAGCCAATAGACAATCACTGTCATTGCTGAAATATCATTGGTTGCAATGTTGGCTGTTATGGGCTACAGCACTACATTACTCCAATTAAATAAAACCGGGGGTAATCTTATACAGAGGTATAGAGCTTCCAGGGCTTGTACAGTACACAGTCTGGCCACTAATCTTCCTGCAAAACACAGCAAACCGAAGGGAGCCAGACAGTGGAGCATACCTCCCAACTGTCCCGGATTTGTCGGGACCATCCAGGAATTTAAAATAAGTCCTGGTGTCCCACAAATCTGGACTGAATCCTGCTTGGAAGAGGAGGGAGGCTAGATCTGCTCCACCTCCTCCCCTTGCCCCCCTGTGTTCACCCACAAACCCCGACATGCAGCTAATCCTAGGGCTCTGAAGGGATTTGTGTGGGTGGGAGATTCAAAGCAGTGCACACAATGTCACTGCCTGAGCCTCTGGAGACCAGCCAGCCCTGGGTGAGTGAAAGTCTGTGACTCATCTCACCCCTCTCTCTCTTCCTTCCTTCCATGACTGTCCCATAGTGACCCTTCCTTCCTGCCTTCCATGTGCCTTAGTGATCCTTTCTTCTATGTGCCATAGTGATCCTTCCTGCCTTCTATGTGATTTAGTGATCCTCCCTTCCATGTGCCTTAGTGAATCTTCGTTACTTTCATGTGCTTTTGTGATCCTTGCTGACTTCCATGTGCCTTAGTGATATTTTCTGCCTTTTATGTGCCATAGTGAACCTTCCTTCCTTCCATGTTACTTAGCGATCCTTCCTTCCTGCTTTCCATGTGCCTTAGTGATCCTTCCTGCCTTCAATGTGCCATAGAGAACCTTACTTTTTGCCTTCCATGTGTTTTAGTGATCCTTCCTTCCTGCCTTCCATGTGCCTTAGTGATCCTTCCTTCCATGTGTCTTAGTGATCCCTCCTTCCTGCCTTCCATGTGCCTTACTGATCCTTCCTGCCTTTCTTGTGCCATAGTGAACCTTCCTTCCTTCCTTCCATGTGCCTTAGTGATCCTTCCTGCCTTCCATGTGCCTTAGTGAACCTTCGTTACTTTCATGTGCCTTTGTGATCCTTCCTGCCTTCCATGTGTTATAGTGAACATTCCTTCCTTCCATGTGCCCTAGTGATCCTTCCTGCCTTCCATGTGCCTCAGTGACCCTTCCTTCCTTCCATGTGCCTTAGTGATCCTTCCTTCCATGTGCCATAGTGAACCTTCGTTACTTTCATGTGCCTTTGTGATCCTTCCTGCCTACCATGTGCCATAGTGAACCTTCCTTCCTCCCATGTGCTCTAGTGATCTTTCCATAGTAATCCTTCCTTTCATTTAACAGTGATCCTTCTCTTGCTCAAATCTCTCTCCTTAAGGGTTGGTTCACTCTGGAGACTCCAGCTTGTGACACAGCACAAGTCCATCAAGCCCATAGGTTGGACTTGATGGACTTGTGTCTTTTTTCAACCTCACCTACTATCTAGCTATCAAACCATATTTTATAGTTACAATGAGACCCACTGCCCTTAAGCCCCTCCCATTATAATGTGTGGCCACACCCACTTTTTTGCATGCAGCAGGTCACTATCTCCCTGAAATGTCCCTCATTCTCAAGTTTAAAAGTTTGGAGGTATGGATGGAGAATATGATACATGGCTGTTCTATAGGTCCAAGTTATCAAGGATGCCTTTATACTAGTCCCTGCTTCTCAGTCCTGATCAACCACACAATCAAATCTCTTCCTTTCCCATGTGAGACTGAATGAAAAATCAAAATCAAACTGATCCCCCCATTAATGCTACGCAGTGCAGATGGATGACTCTCCTGCTGTGCCTATTGTTTTGCAGCAGCCGTCGCAGACAATTCTCAGAATACCTGAGCAATGGCTGCATCTGATTGGATGCAGCTACTACCTAGGCATAGCAAGACTGACAGCCACAAGGATGACACCCAGAGGCAGAGGCATGATGGTGAAAAGACAAATAGCAACTCACATTGTGACAGTTAAAATCAGACTCATCGCATAGTAATGGCTTCTGATAGACAGTCTCACAACAACAGGGAACCTCAGACCAATAGGAGTATTGGGTGGATGGATAAACCTGCAGGACCAAGAGAACACACCAGGGGGCAACAAACCAAGTGCAGCATTAATAGCACTGAGAAATACTTGTAAATGAGTTGCTCACGTGGGAAAAAGAGACCCCCAGATAGCAAGGATAACGTCCCACAAATTTGTGGCAGTGTTGAATTGTAAGTCTTGTTAACCACTTAAGCCCCGGACCATTTGGCTGCCCAAAGACCAGAGCAATTTTTGCGATTCAGCACTGCGTCGCTTTAACTGACAATTGCGCGGTCGTGCGACGTGGCTCCCAAACAAAATTGGCGTCCTTTTTCCCCCCACAAATAGAGCTTTCTTTTGGTGGTATTTGATCACCTCTGCAGGTTTCTTTTTTTTGCGCTATAAACAACAAAAAAGGCATACATTTTTGAAAAAAAATCATATTTTTTACTTTTTGCCATAAGAAATATTCCCAAAAAATATTTAAAATTTTTTTTTTTTCCTCAGTTTAGGCCGATCCTTTTTCTTCTACATATTTTTGGTAAAAAAAAATCGCAATTAGCGTTTATTAATTGGTTTGTGCAAAAGTTATAGCGTCTACAAAATAGGGGATAGTTTTATGGCATTTGTATTAATAATTTTTTTTTTTACTAGTAATGGCAGCAATAAGCAATTTTTATCATGACTGCGACATTATGGCAGACAGATCGGACACTTTTGCCACGATTTTGGGACCATTCACATTTATACACGATCAGTGCAATTAAAAATGCATTGATTACTGTGTAAATGTGACTGGCAGTGAGGGTGTTAACCACTGTGTGGCGCTGTAGGGGTTAAGTATGTCCTAGGGAGTGATTCTAACTGTGGGGGGGGGAGGGGGGAGGAGGGGCTGTGTGTGACACGACACTGATCACCGCTCCCAATTACAGGGAGTCAGTGTCACTAGGCAGAACAGGGAGATGCTTGTTTACATTAACATTTCCCCGTTCTTCCTCTCCGTGAGATGATTGCAGGTATCCCTGCAGACATCGAGCCCGCGGGACCTGCGATCACACTCACGGAGGTCGCAGTGTGTAAACAGCTTCTTAAAGGGCAACGTACAGGTACGTCGAGAAAAAGAAAAAAGGCGGGACTTTATATGAAGCACACATTGCATATACAAAGGCTCATAGTTCATCTATATTACATATATCAATATTTTATCAGTATGACACATTGCATGTACAGAGGCTCTACGCGTTTCGTGGAGTATTTATATCCACTCAGTGAGAGTGCAATAGTGATAGCTGGAGGCTAGAAAAAAATGTGAGGGTGAATAAAGTGACATGTGAAAACACGTCACTTTATTCACCCTCACATTTTTTCTAGAAACCCTTTAGACATCTTTAACCAAATACATAACCATTCCTAGGGACCAGCACCCTTTGGAGTTCTGTCCGCCCCGGGTGTTGTCATGTGAGGGTTTGCGTGTGGCGGGCGCCAGCACAGCTCCCAGAAAAGATGCCCCTTGGGGAGCCTCCAGCTATCACTATTGCGCTCTCACTGCACGGTAGCTGTGAGTATTTTCATAACCAGTGTTAATTCCCAAGTTATATATTTTTTATATTTTGACTTTTTTTTTTTTTTTTTAAATTGACCTTAAACTTATTATGCTTCATTTCAGATAACACACATTGTTGCTCACGAAGAGTGGATATAAATACTCTACGAAACACGTAGAGCCTCTGTACATGCAATGTGTAATACTTATACAATATTGATATATGTAATATAGATGAACCATGAGCCTTTGTATATGCAATGTATAATACCGATATAATATAAATATATGTAATATAGATACATTTTTGTGATCCATGTACCTATTTTTATGGAGTTTTTCATCATGTTTTATAATAAATATATCATTTCTTGACCCCTCACTATTGGCTTCATATAAAGTCCCGCTTTTTTTCTTTTTCTCATATTGACAGGGATGGAGGCATGAGACCTCACCAGGTCTCTGCCTCATATAAAGTCCCAACTTCTCCCCATTTTTTGCACGTACATGTACGTTAATCTGCCTGTACATGCCCTTCTGCCGACGTATACATCGGCGTGAGTCGGTCAGCAAGAGGTTAACTTGCTGCACATTTTCAATAGCAAATTGTACACTTGCAGAGCACTTGAAGCACAAGTTCTAGTTGACACTTTTCCAATTTGCAGCAAATTTGCGTGGCAAGTCTCTAGCAGGAGCAAAGTTGCAGTGGTGTGTTTATAGCAAGAGCTCTGCAAGTCTACAGCATGAAAATTAGCCACAGTGCCCCCTGTGGTGAGATGACTATTGCACAACATAACTGAACCAGAACTTGCTGCAGATTTTCAGAATGTTTACAAAGAAAGTTGATCTGGAGTCATGCAATGTGAACTTGCTGCAATTGTGCAACAAACTTGTGAAGCCTGACAAGTCTAGCAATAGCTTAGCAAGTCATTTTCAAACTTGCAGCACAATTGTTTGCTATCCGAGATGGCACTGTTTGAATGTAATCTGCTTTAACCTAACTGTCAAGCCATCAAATGGCATGTGTCATAAATGATCACGTGTGCAGCACCATGGCAACTGCAGATCAGACACAGGCCAAGATGGTAGCTTCCTTTGCTGTAAAGGAGAGAGGGGTTTAGTTTAGGGCTGCAACTAACGATTATTTTCATAATCGTTAGTTGACCGATTATTGTTTCGATTAATCAGTTAATAACCTTAAAAAAAAGTGTGGTGTATAATTTAGTTAATATGTAAAGTTTAAAAAAAAGGCAATTTATTCTTAAAGTGGTTGTAAACTCAATTTTTTAACTTTTACCTACAGGAAAGCCTATAATAAGGCTTACCTGCATGCGCACAAGGGGATTCTCGGCCTGAAAATCCGGCAGTGGCCGACCGGCTGGAATGAAATCTCCCGCGCGCATGCGCGGGAGTGACGATATCGCGGCTCCGGCGCTGTGAGTGGCCAGAGCCGCGATATCGTCACTCCCGCGCATGCGCGCGGGAGATTTCATTCCAGCCGGTCGGCCACTGCCGGATTTTACCCGGAAGAAACGCCGAGGGAGAAACGCCGAGGGAGCTGACATGTGGATCGGGCCAGATGTCGGGGCCTCGTTCGAAGGTAAGTATTTCATAATGAGCTAGTATGCGGTGCATACTAGCTCATTATGCCTTTTGCTTTGCAGGTTTAAAAAAATAAAAAATAAATTTGCGGGTTTACTACCGCTTTAAATATCTCTATATGCAGTCGTAAATATAAATAACCAACTATATGGTTTTGGAGCAAAATATCTAATCCACTCTGAGAATAACAGATAGAAGAGATATACTGCATGTATTAGAGGGGATATATATATAGGCTACAGTGGTGTGAAAAAGTGTTTGCCCCCTTCCTCATTTCCTGTTCCTTTGCATGTTTGTCACACTTAAGTGTTTCGGAACATCAAACCAATTTAAACAATAGTCAAGGACAACACAAGTAAACACAAAATGCAATTTGTAAATGAAGTCGTCTATTATTAAAGGTGAAAAAAAATCCAAACCATCATGGCCCTGTGTGAAAAAGTGATTGCCCCCCTTGTTAAAACATACTATAACTGTGGTTGTCCACACCTGAGTTCAATTTCTCTAGCCACACCCAGGCCTGATTATTGCCACACCTGTTCACAATCAAGGCATCACTTAAATAGGAGCTGCTTGACACAGTAAGGTCCACCAGAAGATCCTTAAAAGCTACACATCATGCCGAGACCCAAAGAAATTCAGGAACAATTGAGAAAGAAAGTAATTGAGATCTATCAGTCTGGAAAGGGTTATAAAGCCATTTCCAAAGCTTTGGGAATCCAGCGAACCACAGTGAGAGCCATTATCCACAAATGGCGAAGACATGGAACAGTGGTGAACCTTCCCAGGAGTGGCCGGCCGCCCAAAATTACCCCAAGAGCGCAGCGACGACTCATCCAAGAGGTCACAAAAGACCCCACAACAACGTCCAAGGAACTGCAGGCCTCACTTGCCTCAGTTAAGGTCAGCGTTCATGCCTCCACCATCAGGAAAAGACTGGGCAAAAATGGCCTGCATGGCAGAGTTCCAAGGAGAAAACCACTGCTGAGCAAAAAGAACATCAAAGCTCGTCTCAATTTCTCCACAACACATCTTGATGATCCCCAAGACTCTTGGGACAACATTCTGTGGACCGATGAGACAAAAGTGGAACTCTTTGGAAGGTGTGTGTCCAAGTATATCTGGCGTAGAAGGAACACTGCATTTCATAAAAAGAACATTATACCAACAGTAAAATATGCTGGTGGTAGTGTGATGGTCTGGGGCTGTTTTGCTGCTTCAGGACCTGGAAGACTTGCCGTGATAAAAGGAACTATGAATTCTGCTGTCTACCAAGAGATCCTGAAGGAGAATGTCCGACCATCTGTTCGTGTACTCAAGCTGAAACGAACTTGGGTTCTGCAGCAGGACAATGATCCTAAACACACCAGCAAGTCCACCACCGAATGGCTGAAGAAAAACAAAATGAAGACTTTGGAGTGGCCTAGCCAAAGTCCTGACCTGAATCCTATTGAGATGTTGTGGTATGACCTTAAAAAGGCCGTTCATGCTCGAAAACCCTCTAATGTAACTGAATTAGGACAATTCTGCAAAGATGAGTGGGCCAAAATTCCTCCAGGACGCTGTAAAAGCCTCATTGCACGTTATCGCAAACGATTGGTTGCAGTTGTTGCTGCTAAGGGTGGCCCAACCAGTTATTAGGTTTAGGGGGCAATCACTTTTTCACACAGGGCCATGATGGTTTGGATTTTTTTTTCACCTTTAATAATAAACACCTTCATTTACAAATTGCATTTTGTGTTTACTTGTGTTGTCCTTGACTATTGTTTAAATTGGTTTGATGTTCCGAAACACTTAAGTGTGACAAACATGCAATGGAACAGGAAATGAGGAAGGGGGCAAACACTTTTTCACACCACTGTATATACTCTATATACTATTAGAGGAGAGATGTACTGCATATACTATTATAGGAGATATACTGTACATACTATTAGAGGAGATGTACTGTATATACCATTAGAGGAGAGATGTACTGTATATACTATTATAGGAGATATACTGTACATACGATTAGAGGAGATGTACTGTATATACCATTAGAGGAGAGATGTACTGTATATACTATTAGAGGAGAGATATACTGTATATACTATTAGAGAAGAGATACTGGTTTCCTGGAAAGGCAACTTCACTAGTGCCTGTGCCTGCAGGGAGAGCCTGTGCCTAAGCTGACGTCATGTGGTTCGATTTGCGCATGTGCCATACGGCATTAAATTAATTTGCTAAAAAAAAAAAGAAAAAAGGCGCCTAAATCGCATCCTAGTGATCATCCATATGTGTGCTTTTTGTATCACCATGGCCCACTTGGAACACTATATATATATATATATATATATATTTATATATAAAATATGGCAGCTTGGGCATAGGTAAGAGTGCTTGTTTTTGTATAATGTATTACTTATAATTGCCATTTTCTTTAATAATCTATGCTTCAGTATTAGCTGTATGTATTTTCAGGTTTTGTCTCCAGGTGGCAGTAACAGGTTTTAGACTTGAATAATGCATATAATGTATTTATGTGTGCTCTACCCAAATACCATATGGGGGTGCTATTGTAGTTACTTTTTTGAAAATTAGGGAAAATAACCTTCAGTGTAATAATATTCTGCATTCTGAATTTCTGTTTCCTGATGTGTACCTGTCACTTTTTAGTGCACATAATAAAGCCAAGTAGGAAGGAAATAAAAAATGTTTCATTTTATAATTTGTGAGGGCTACTGTATATTATGAAATGTTACATTTAAGACAGAATGTGTCATTTAAATGTCGATGAAAACCCAAACACGTTTCATATAAGCTTTGAGATATTCATCATTTCAATGTATTTTTTTTAGAAAGACCGCAGTATCACACAAAGGGCTTGATCATAAGGTTGTTATTACATACATAAATACAGTATCTCACAGAAGTACACCCCTCACATTTTTGTAACAACACTGAAGAAATGACACTTTGCTACAATGTAATGTAGTGAGTGTACAGCTTGTATAAAGCCCCATACACACTTCATCAGATTTTCTGCTGATTTTTTTCCCTTCAGATTTACCAAAACCATATAATATGAGGTCAAACCTTAGGAGTTTCAATTTGTATGCAATCAGGCAGACCCTTCTACTACATGGTTTTGGTAAATCAGCAGAAAATCTGATAGTGTGTATGGGGCTTAACAGTGTAAATTTGCTGTCCCCTCAAAATAACTCAACACACAGCCATTAATGTCTAAACCGCTGGCAACAAAAGTGAGTACATCCCTAAGTGAAAATTTCCATATTGGGCTCAAATAGCCATTTTCCCTTCCCGGTGCCATGTGACATGTTAGTGTTACAAGGTCTCAGGTGTGAATGGAGAGCAGGTGTGTTAAATTTGGTGTTATCGCTCTCTGAGGATCTGAAAAAAAGAATTGTTTCTCTACAAGAAAATGACCTAGGCTAGTGATGGCGAACCTTGGCACTCCAGATGTTTTGAAACTACATTTCCCATGCTGCTCAACTACACTGCAGAGTGCATGAGCATCATGGGAAATGTAGTTACAAAACATCAGGGGTGCCAAGGTTCACCATCACTAGCCTAGTCTATAAGAAGATTGCCAAGACCCTAAAACTAAGCTGCAGCACGGTGGCCAAGCCCATACAGCGGCTTAACAGGACAGGTTCCACTCAGAACAGGCCTCGCAAAGAAGTTGAGTGCACGTGCTCAGTGTCATATCCAGAGGTTGTCTTTGGGAAATAGTTGTATGAGTGCTGCCAGCATTGCTGCAGAGGTTGAGGGGGTGGGGGGTCAGCCTGTCAGTGCTCAGACCATACGCTGCACACTGCATCAAATTGGTCTGCATGGCTGTCGTCCCGGAATAAACCTCTTCTAAAGATGATGCACAATAAAGCCCACAAACATTTTGCTGAAGACAAGCAGACTAAGGGCATGGATTACTGGAACCATGTCCTGTGGTCTGATGAGACCAAGATAAACTTATTTGGTTCAGATGGTATCAAGTGTGTCAAACGGAAGTTAGAGGAGCACAAGGTCTCTAACACCTCCAAGGCAACCACTGCCTTGCTAAAAAAGCTGAGGGTAAAGGTGATGGACTGGCCAAGCATGTCTCCAGACCTAAACCCTATCGAGCATCTGTGGGGCATCCTCAAACGGTGGAGGAGAGCAAGGTCTCTAGCATCCATCAGCTCCGTTAAGTCATCATGGAGGAGTGGAAGAGGACTCCAGTGGCAACCTGTGAAGCTCTGGTGAACTCCATGCCCAAGAGGGTTAAATAATGGTGGCTACACAAAATATTGACACTTTGGGCCCAATTTGGACATTTTCACTTAGGGGTGTACTGACTTTTGTTGCCAGCGGTTTGGACATTAATGGCTGTGTGTTGAGTGATTTTTAGGGGACAGCAAATTTACACTGTAATACAAGCTGGACATACACTACAATACATTGTTGCAAAGTGTAATTTCTTCAGTGTTGTCACATGAAAAGAGATAATAAAATATTTACAAAAATGTGAGGGGGGTACATACTTTTGTGAGATATTGTATTTGTAACAATGGCTTATATTGATTGATTACAAAAACAGAGCATATTAGTGGTTGTTAGGGAAAATTGGCAGATGAACATCCACATTTGTCTGCTCCCGGTGAAGGGAGGGTAGTCATCCTCGCCAGGAGAAGCCAGTGATTATTGCTAGCAGCTATAGCAGCCGCTAGCGATAATCACAAAGGAATCTGGCAGGTTGGTTGTACCCAAACGAATCGTTTGATCAACCTGGTACATTCAGCTTGTCCATTAACAGTTTGAGAATCGAACTGTGTATGGCCGGCCTTAGTGTTATAAGTGGGGGGTGAGAATGTTAAATAGCGATATGCTGGGGAAAGTTTAGACTGTAAAGGGGTAGTAAAAACAGAGGATGGGGGGGGGGGGGGAGAGCAAAAGGAGGTGGGGGGGGGTGTGTTATTCACAGCGATCAGATGACTACCAAAGAGCTATGAAATTGTGAGGGTTGTAAGTAGGATATCCAAGGTTGCTATACAAGGAGGAATTGTGAATAGGAGTCAACTAAGATAGCTGTAAATTTGTCAGTTATCATTATTCAGGGGTGACAACTGTCTCCTAACTATGCAAACCCTGGTGATGACTTCAAGTTTGGGCCACATTTAGTAGTACACTGGCCAGCGGGAGGAGTTTTGAGAGTATGAAGGACCTTTTTAGCTTCCATTATGCAGCGTACACACGGTTGGAATTTTTCGGCCAGCAAAAGACAGATTAGAGCTTTTCGTTGGAAAATGCAACCGTGTGAATGCTCCGTCGGAATTTTGATGGTCGAATTTCCGCCAGCAAAAGATTGAGAGCATGTTCTCAATTTTCCAGACGGAAAAAGTTTTTATCGGAAATTCTGATCGTGTGTATGCAATTCCAACACGCAAAAACTCACGCATGCTCAGATTCAACTACGAGATGGAAGCGATTGGCTACTGGCTATTGAACTTCCTTTTTCTAGTCCCATTGTACATGTTGTACGTCACCGCGTTCTTGACGGTCGGAATTTGGTGTGACCGTGTGTGGGCAAGACAGCTTGAGCGTAATCCCGTCACATGGAAAACCATCAGAGCTTTTGCCGACCAAAATTCTGATCGTGTGTACGCGGCATGACTGTACATTTAGGGTCCCTAAGTTCAAAGTTCTGGTACAAAGACATTTTAAAGCCTAGTACACACGGCTAGTTTTTTTCTTTTTTTGGTTCAATCCAGCAAAAAAACCTGACAGCTCAGGTCGGAGCCGATGTACTTTGGCGGAGAGCTCTGATTGGGAGCCGGTCAGGACCCTTTGACAGAAGCCGGCCGAATAGAGGTAAGCACTACATGTTTTTGTCCCTCCAGGAGCTCTCTTTAAAGTGGTTGTAAACCCTTACAAACCACTTTGACCTACAGGTAAGCCTTAATCTAGGAAATTAATCTAAGATCTTAATCTAAGAAATATCTCCTAAACCTATACGGTTTAGGAGATATTTACAAAAAGACAGCCACCGCTGTCTACGGCACATGCGCCGTAGACAGCGGCACGCAGGCGCGCTGGGCAGGCCGCAGATCGCGGCGATATGCCGCTCGTGTCGGCTCTCGTGCGCATGCGCGGGAGTGACGTCATTGCGGCTCCGGCGAATCACAGCGCCGGAGCAGCGAGACCCGGAAGTCACTCCGGGATACATGGCAGCGGCGAAGAGGAAGACGGAGGACCACTTCGGGGGCTTCGTTCTCAGGTAAGTTATTCATAATGAGCTAGTATGCTATGTATACTAGCTCATTATGCCTTTGCCTTACAGGGTGTGTTTTTTTTTTTTTATATTGCCTTTACTTCCTCTTTAAGCTCCGCTGAGAGCTGCTGATATGTAGAGACTCCCCACTGCATCAGAACGGGGAACACAACAGCGCAACGATGATGTTGCAGCTGTACTTTGTGAATGGCACAGCAGAGGCAGAGGGTGTAAGTAGAACCCCAGAACTGGTGTCATAGAACCTAATCCAATGCTGTACCAACTGTATAGTGTGAGGGTTTACCTGCCTGGCTTTCATTTCTTGTGTATCATTTAGGCTGCTTTCACACCTGAGTGTAGCATCTTTGAGCACCTTTCTGGCGTTACTTTGCGTGGTTTTATGCACAATTTTGGCACGTTTTTTGTAACTTTGCACATTTGTATGCAGCATTTTTGAGCGTTGACATTTTTTTATTAGCCAATAGAGAAAACTGTTATCTGTTGCATCATTTGTTGCTAGGTATTCCAGCTTTTTTTTTTTTTTTTTAGCTTTTCCATTAGCTTTTATGTCTTCTTTTGTTATTATTATTCATTTATTATAATGTTTTTTTATTGGGGTAAAGGGTTTGAGTTAAGTTTAGGTTAGGGTTAGAATTAGGAGTTGGGGTTAGGGTTATTTATTATTATTTTATTTATTTATTATTTTATGAATAATAATAATGAATAAATAAATGTAAAATAAATGCACAAATAAATAAAAATCATAAATAAAATTTCAATAAATGAATACTATGTAACAATAAATAAACAATTAACCCTTAACCACTTAAGCCCCAGGCCATTTGGCTTGCCAAAGACCAGAGCGTTTTTTTGCAATTCGGCACTGTGTCGCTTTAACTGACATTGTGCGGTCGTGCAATGTGGCTCGGAAACAAAATTGATGTCCTTTTTTTCCCCACAAATAGAGCTTTCTTTTGGTGGTATTTGATCACCTTTGTGGTTTTTATTTTTTGCATTATAAACAAAAAAAATAGCGAAATTTTGAAAAAAACGCATAATATTTTTACCTTTTGTTATAATAAATATCCCCCCAAACAATATAAAAAAATTTTTTTCCTCAGTTTAGGCTGATACATATTCTGCTACATATTTTTGCTTAAAAAAAACCCAATAAGCGTTTATTGATTGGTTTGCGCAAAAGTTATAGCGTTTACAAAATAGGGGATAGTTTTATGGCATTTTTATTAATATTTATTTTTTATTAGTAATGGCGGCGATCAGCGATTTTCATGATGACTCTGACATTATGGTGGAGAGATCGGACACTTTTGGAGTGATTTTGGGACCATTCTCATTTATACAGCGTATAATACATACTCATTTATACAGTAATCAATTAAAAATGCATTGATTACTGTGTAAATGTGACTGGCAGTGAAGGGGTTAACCACTAGGTGACACTGTAGGGGTTAAGTGTGTCCTAGGGAGTGATTCTAACTGTGGGGGGGAGGGTCTTTCTGTGACACAACACTGATCACCGCTCCCGATTAAAGGGAGCTGTGATCAGTGACAGTGTCACTAGGCAGAACGGGGAAATGCTTGTTTACATTAGCATCTCTCCGTTCTTCCTCATCGTGAGACGATCATGGGTATCCCAGTGGACATCGAGTCCGCGGGACCCGTGCTTGTGCTCCCAAAGCTACTGGCGTACGCGCGCGCACCCGCAACCCTCCTCTTAAAAGGCAAAGTACAGGTACATGATTCTGCCTGTACATGCCTTTCTGCCACAGTACATCTGCGTGAGGCGGTCCGGAAGCGGTTAACTCAGGCCAGTAAGATATCCAATTTTATACAGTGCTATGTAAGTGTGTCTTAACAACAAAAATACAGATACTGTACCAGCTAGGTGTTGTGCCCATTTAATAAATGATCTGCACAATGGTAATGGACTAATCCTGTAACCCATCAAGGTGAAATCACAATACGTCGGTAAGATTTCAGCAGTTTCCTATTAGATGTTTCTTGCTGGCATGTTAAATATTTGACTTCGCTTGTGTGCTCTTTCTCTTTCCAGCTGCCCTCTCAGAGATCTGTACTGGGAGCCTCGTTATCGCAGATTTCACCTGGTTCTGTTTTATTGGAGCTACGTGGTCGCGTCCTTCTGGCGCCACGTGATCTTCTTCTGACTTTTACATCTGATAGAGACAGAGCAGAACACAATGAATATATTTGAGGCTTATAAAATGAATATATGTTGGCAAGGATCAACTGTAAAGGGAATGCTTTAGTTTTAACCCTGTTTTCCACCATCACACTATATGACTCTGGTCATTATCTCTCCAAGCATCCCTTATCTTATCTTATATTGTTTTATATATATATATATATATATATATATATATATATATGTAATAGAACTGTGTGGGGTTGTTCTTTAGCACTAAAAACAACGTTTAAGTTTACCTTTCCATTTCCAAGCATACAACACACATCTTGGCACCTAGGTAGGGTCGTTCATACTAGGAGTTTTTCTGACAGGCTTGGGGGAGCCCATGCACAGCTTACAGGTATGACATTTAAAGGAAGCTCCTTTTCTGAAAGCTGCTCTGTGATTTTTTTATTCTACTAGGGACACTTGCTAACATTTATTGGAAAGGTGAACATGATGAAAATATTTTTCTTTTTACTGAAGTGCAGGAGAATAGAATATATAGGCTTCTGAATGGCACCTCTTTTCTGTCTCTCACTTAGCAGATATAGGGCTGTCTGGCTTACTCAGTTATACACAGGGTGCTAGCAAGCTGGCAGTGCTGGGCTTTTTTATTATGAAGCCAGCATGCTTTGAAACTTGCACGCTCTCCACGGTGGACGGTCACATTACTCCCGACTCCTTGTTAGCAGGTCTTACCATGCCATCATGGTGGAGGACTTGTTGGCTTGCTCTCCATGCCTGCCATTCCAGCTTGTCCTGTTTGCACTGCTGGGCCCTGCAAATCCCATACCCACAGTTCCCAAGCCAGACATTTACAGGTGACTACCATTAGATCATGAGCATGTGATGTCTTGCAGATTTACAATTGTGTGTGCATCAACCCCTGAGGAAGTGACGGTATGTCACAAAACGTAACCCCTGAGGAAGTGACGGTATGTCACGAAACGTGTCAGGTTACATAGATGCAAGTTCACACCCATTATGGATTAATCTTTGAAACACTGTACCTGGCTATGGAATTAATTTGTATATATTGAGCAATCTGCTTGACTATATGCCAATTATGTCACTGTTTATCTGCTGGAAATTGTATTTACCAATAAATCTTTACGTACTTACTATTGATTTTATTATTGAGTGTGTTGCTCCTCATCTAAAGTCCCATGGGCAATTCAACTTTCTTTGCACATGCTTTGAAACCTATGAAATATTTATCTGCAATAAAAATATTAATTATACGTAATATAAAAATGTTATAAACATAACAAATGAATTTGACATAAACCCATCAATTTCACAAACAGTTAACATTTTGCATAATGTAAATGGGAGGGCAGCTATGTCCAAAAGTAAGCTATGATAAGGGCGACTGCCTACCTGTCCACAGCTCCTCATATCCATTCAGGCATAGCTGTGGCTACGACTGGACTTACACGTTATTGCCAGTTTAACGGTATTCTGGTAACACCACTTCTTCATTCTGCCGATTTGCAGACTGGGCCTTGCAAACTTCGCCCGCTAGAGGCTGTTTCTCAAATGAAGTGAGAGGGGCCTTGTATAGCAGAATGTAGCCTTGCTCTGTATTACAGGTAAAAATGATGTTAACCACTTTAAGATCTGCCTATTTTTCAGACTTGTTGTTTACAAGTTAAAATCCATTTTTTTCTGGTAGAAAAACAATATATATATTTATGATGATCTAATGATCGCGGTGATACCTCACATGTGTGGTTTGAACACCGTTTTCTTATGCGGGCGCTACTCGCTTCTGCACGCAAGCTTGGTGGGACAGACAGAGTACGTTAGAAAAAAATGTTCTTATTTATTTCACTTTTTATTTTTACACTGTTCTTTAAAAAAAAAAAAAAAAACCGTGTCACTTTTATTACTAATACAAGGAAAAGCATGACAGGACCTCTTAAATATCTGGGGTCAGAAAGACCTCAGATCTCATATTTACACAAAAATGCAATAAAAAAAAAGTAGTTTGAAAAAAATAAATGTTGCTTTAAGAGCTATGGGAGGAAGTGACGTTTTGACATAGCTTCCGCCCTGCAATTGTATGGAGCCGAGCGGGGGCCATCTTCCCCTCACTCAGCTCCATACCTTACACAGAAGAGGAAGCAATCGCCGCTGCCACTGCCGGTGGCTCCGGTAAGCGGCAAGGGGCAGCAAAGAGCGACGGGAGGGGGCCCCTCTCCCGCCACCGATAAAAGTGATCGGTGAATCTGCTGAAGAGATCACTTTTATCTGAAAGCGGACCCCTCGCTGAAGAAGTGGATACCGGGGTTATGGCAGCTCGCTGCTGCTATGATGATATTCCACTTCAAAGTAGCACCGCATAATGACGGCAGGAGGTCCGTAAGTGGTTAATATAAGCTGTGTTTAATTATGTAATTAATTTTAAAGCTGTACTATACACAGAGTTAAATTAAAGTTATCTTAAAGCAGACCTATAGTTGAACTGCAAAAACAAGGAGACAGGAAGGCGCAAGCACCTAGTGCATTACCGCAAAAAAATGTATTTGAGCAAATAAAATGGATAAATGTAAGATATATATGCTCCAATTGTATCCCGCTATATAGCCCAGTTGATGCGTTTTCAGGAGTGCACCCCCTTCCTCAGAGCAGAGCTGTAGCTCCGCTCTGAGGAAGGGGGTGTGCCCCTGAAACGCGTCAGCTTGGCTATAGAGCGGGATACAATTGGAGCATACATATATTACACTATATGGCACCTTGTGGTCTGTGTTTTTACCAGTTGCACTTTTGTAAGTATCCCATTTTTATCCATTGTATTTGCTCAAATATTTTTTTTTGTAGTAATGCACTCAGGTGCTTGGGCCTTCCTTGTCTCCTTGTTTTTGTAGTTCCACTTTGGATTCCCCTATCCGTGGAAGGCTGCATCCGCCTAACATTTGAAAATGTTGCACAGCCCTATTCAACAGTGGAGGACCTCTGAGTGCTGGAAGTGAACCTTTTAGACCTATAGTTGAAATCTAAGGTTTCAGAATCAATTACTATATTTTAATGGGGTATTGCAGTTAGTAAAAATATGTATCCTAAAATGCATTTCCCAGTTAGAAGCATATGAAAGTGCCAAGGCACCCTTCATCCCATTAAGGCTCACTGGAGCCTATCTGGATATAATCAGAGGCATATCCTGCCCCTGAAGCCTCTAATCACCGAGGGACATGGTCTTGGAACAGTAATGCCCTGTACACACGATCGGACATTCTGACAACAAAATCCCATGTTTTTTTCCGATGGATGTTGCCTCAAACTTGTCTTGCATACACATGGTCACACAAAGCTGGTCGGAAATTCCAAACATCAAGAACGCGGTGACGTACAACAAGTCGAGAAAAATGAAGTTCAATAGCCAGTGCTGCTCTTCTGCTTGATTCCGAGCATGCGTGGCACTTTGTGCGTCGGAATTGTGTACACACAATTGGAATTTGCTCAAACGGATTTTGTTGTCGGAAAATTTGAGAACCAGCTCTCAAATTTTGTGTGACGGAAAATCCGATGGAAAATGTCTGATGGAGCCTACACAATGTTGGAATTTCCAACAACAAGCTCCTATCAAACATTGTCCGTCGGAAAATCCTATCGTGCATATGGGGCATAAGAGTTGCATGGTAACAGCTTGAATCTCTACTAATATGACAGTCTCCTTACAGCCATACAGTGTTGCAGAATGGATGTCAAGGTGGACCGGGGGAAAAAAGCAGCTGACAAATACCTATTGTAGGCGCTATACTATACCCAACTGACTTGTCTTGCCCTGTTTGAAGGAAATGTTTGGCTGAGTCTAGTTCCATGTTCAACTGTCATGATGGGATAGATAAATAAGGAGTACAAAGGCCTCAAGTACTTACCTTTGTTGCCACTCTAGTTAGCACTCCTCCACTGTTGCTGGTCACATGACCAATAGCCCAGGGCTTTCATCTCACGATCATGTGACCAAATACTTAGGCCAGTGATGGTGAACCTTGGCACCCCAGATGGTTTGGAAATACATTTCCCATGATGCTCAGCTACACTGCAAAGTGCATTAGCATCATGGGAAATGTAGTTCCAAAACACCTGGAGTGCCAAGGTTCACCATCACTGACCTAGGCTGTTTGTGTGATCATTATTTTGGACCTTTTATAGCTCTTGCTTATGCCCCCATCTTTTCTTGCTGTTGTTTATCCATCTCAGCAAGACTGTTAACATTTGAGTATAGGTTCAGTGACTGATTTCTCCCGCTGTTTTTCTAATGAGTACATTGTTACAAGATAAAGGTGAAAGAAGAGAAGCTAAAAATCAACAAGTAGATTTTATTGGGCCCCTTGACACCGCCTCTACCTCACTCTCCGAAATAAAACTCGTCATTTCATCGATTACACCTACAAATCACAAGGTTGCAGAAAGGTTAGAACTCACTGCCAACAGCCCCGACCTTCTCAAGCTAAAAGGAATTTCTTTTGCCCGTGCCAGGGTGGAATAAACACCTTTCCGAGAGTAACTTGTGACTTTACAGTCCTATAAAAATCTCCTGAAAAGCAAATCTTTCGAACAATCGTAACTTTTAGAATAACAGACCGAGGATTTGAAGGAAACTGAAAGATAAATATTTGACAGAGCTAAAAAGAAAGCCTCAACCAATGAGCGTTGTTTTTTGGCACCTCGCGTAGACGTAAGCCCTAGATTGTCACTCCGGGTACCAGAGCACTTTGTAACATCTCGCTAATCTGCGGCATCTGTTGATAGGCGGGTGCAGGGCAGGAAATGAAAGAGTGTGTTTGCTTTGTAATTATTGGATATGTTTTACGGTCAGCCGCCTATTGTTGTGTCTACGTCATGTGAGTTATGTGGTGGTTTAAAGTTTAATGACATCATGACTGGAAGACGAAAAGGTCGGTGGATGAAACGTTCCAGGTTTTGGCCATGCATAGTGTGATATTTTTCTCCAAAAATATGGATAATATGGCAACGAGGCCAGGTCTTGTGCTGGAACTATATATAACTTCAGCACATAGACCTCTGGGGGACAGGGAGGGAAAGAAGTCATGCTTGTACGTTAGCATCCCATTAAAGAGGAGCTGTCTGCAGTGCAATATATGAAATGGACCTTCTTTAGCACAGTTTCAATGTTTTTCTGAACAAAATGAAAAATAAAAGTTAACGTTGAAATTCTAACTTTAGCCACTTCAGCCCCGGAAGATTTTACCCCCTTCAGGACCAGAGCATTTTTTGCGATTCGGCACTGCGTCGCTTTAGCTGACAATTGCGCGGTCATGCGGCATTGCACCCAAATAAAATTGACGTCCTTTTTTTCCCACAAATAAAGTTTTCTTTTGGTGGTACTTGATCACCTCTGCGTTTTTTTTTTTTGCGCTATAAACAAAAATAGGTACCGTATATACTCGAGTATAGGCCGACCCGAATATAAGCCGAGGCCCCCAATTTACCCCCAAAAAAACTGGCAAACTTATTGACTCGTGTATAAGCCGAGGGTGAGACATGCCTGTCCATCCCTGTGTGTGTGTCCGTCCATCCCTGTGTGTCCGTCCATCCCTGTGTGTCCGTCCATCCCTGTGTGTCCGTCCATCCATCCCTGTGTGTGTGTGTGTCCATCCATCCATCCATCCCTGTGTGTGTGTGTGTCCATCCATCCATCCATCCCTGTGTGTGTGTGTGTGTCCATCCATCCATCCATCCCTGTGTGTGTGTGTGTCCATCCATCCATCCATCCCTGTGTGTGTGTGTCTCCATCCATCCATCCATCCCTGTGTGTGTGTGTCTCCATCCATCCATCCCTGTGTGTGTGTGTCTCCATCCATCCATCCATCCCTGTGTGTGTGTGTATCCATCCATCCCTGTGTGTGTGTGTCTCCATCCATCCATCCCTGTGTGTGTGTGTCCATGTGTGTGTGTGTGTGTGTGTGTGTGTGTGTGTGTGTGTGTGTGTGTCCAGCCTACCTGTGTCCCGAGCCTGTGTCCCGAGCCTCCGTCCCGTGCCTTGCCTCCTTGCCTCCGTCCCGTGCCGTGCCTTGCCTCCTTGCCTCCGTCCCGTGTCGTGCCTTGCCTCCGTCCCGTCCCGTGCCGTGCCTTGCCTTGCCTCCGTCCCGTGCCTTGCCAGGATCGCCGCTCTTCGTCGGCGCCTCGGCGGCCATTCTAAAATTCAAAAGCCGCGCCTCCGCCTTCGCCTGTGATAGGCGGAACACTGAATTTCCCAGCAGCCTGTGTTCCGCCTATCACGGACATCGTCTCATCCTCGTCCGTAGTACGAGGATGAGACGATGTCCGTGATAGGCGGAACACAGGCTGCTGGGAAATTCAGTGTTCCGCCTATCACAGGCGGAGGCGGAGGCGCGGCGTTTGAAGGGTAGAATGTCCGCTGTCTGTCTGCTCGACACGCTGATCGAGCAGGCAGACAGCGATGACTCGAGTATAAGCCGAGGGGGGCACTTTCAGCCTCAAAAAAGAGGCTGAAAATCTCGGCTTATACTCGAGTATATACGGTAGTCGATTTTGAAAAAAAAAGCAATTTTTTTTACTTTTTACTATCATAAATATCACCAAAAAAATATAAAAAAAACTAATTTCTTTCTCAGTTTAGGCTGATATGTATTCTTCTAGATATTTTTTGTAAAAAATAAAATTGCAATAAGTGTATATTGATTGGTTTGCGCAAAAGTTATAGCGTCTACAAAATAGGGGATAGATTTATGGCATTTTTATTATTTTTTTTTTTTACTAGTAATGATGGCGATCTTTTTAATGGGACTGCAGCACTATATCAGACACTTTTGACACTTTTTGGGACCATTGTCATTTATACAGCGATCAGAGCTATAAAAATGCACTGATTACTATGTAAATGACACTGACAGGGAAAGAGTTAAACACTAGGGAGCAATCAAGGGGTTAAGTGTGTCCTAGGGAGGTGTTCTAACTATAGGGGGATGGGCTTACTACAACATGACAGATATCGACCGATGACAGGGAGCAGTGGATCTGTCATGTTGATAGGCAGAACAGGGAAATACTTTGTTTACAAAGGCATCTCCCTGCTCTGCCTCTCCTCACCGCAACTGTGGGCCGCCGAACATCGAGTTCCCCAGACTCGCAGGCATGCTGCCATGGCGCGCGCGCAATAGATGGCAAATTTAAAGGTATATACAGGTGCGCCCATTTGCCTGCCTGTGCTATTCTGCCGACGTAAATCTGTGTACGGCAGTCGGCAATCGGTTAACCACTTGCCTACTGACCACTTTCACCCCTTCCTGTCCAGGCCGGCGCTGTTGCACTTTGAATGACAATTACACGCCCATGCAACACTGTACCCATATGACATTTTTTTCATTTTTAGCATACGATAGAGATTTCTTTTGGTGGTATTTAATCACCTCTGTGTTTTTGTTTTTTTTGCTAAACAAATGAAAAAAGACCAAGAATTTAGAAAAAAATTCCCCAACTTTCTCATTGTTTCTGTTATAAAATTTTGCAAATAATTAATTTTTCATCTTCACGGTTGTGCACTGATAGGCTGCACTGATGGGCACGGATTTGAGACTGCAATGATGAGCTGGCACTGATGAGGAAGCACAGATAAGGCTGCACTGATGGGAGCTGACATGCTGCACTCATGAGGAGGAACTGATATGCTGCACTCATGGGCACTGATGGGGCTGCACTGATATTCAGTGCCCTGATTATCAGTGTACATATACCCTGTCACAGGATAGCCAGTTATCGGCTTTCCTTCCCTCACACAGTGACAGCGCTGAGGAAAAGAAATGCCTATAACCAGCATTTGTTTACATGTGATGAGTTGTGATTGGACACAGATGATCACTTGGTAAACGTCTGCTGTGATTGGCCTTGATCCGTGATCAGCTGTGTCAATTAACACAGCAATTACAAAGCGCGCCCGATGTGCACCCCGAGGGCACGTGGGGGGGGGGACGTTCTGGGGTGAAGTCAATAAACACTCTCCCAGAGCTGGCATTCTTTTCCCTTTTTTAAGCATTTTTCTGCTTAATTTTAACCTGGTGATCCGGCCAGTAACACATTTCCTGTATTAGGGTGTCTCGACTTCACTGGAGAGGAAACGGAGACAACTTTGGACAGCATTACTGTTCCCTGGGCAGAGGGTAGTGCCAGATGCACTTTTATCAGTTTTAGATTGACTTGACTAAAATGAAAGCCAAATTCCAGCTAGAACTTTTTAAGCAGTTACAACAACACTTTTTTTTTATATTTCCTTAACAAATCAATAAAAGCTGACCATTGTAAGCACCCCTGTCTGTGGTAAATGGTTTGTCACAGCCCCCTTACTGCCACTTTTGCTGGACAGCAAACTGGCTGGGTCACTGCATGAAAGTAGAGGAGGAATAAAAGCCTAACAAAATAATAATACAGCCATCACATTACGGTAAGCTGCAATATATTACATATTTGTTTCATGTTTAATACCGATTTAATGACGGGGGTCTTTTAAAATATAAGATTTTCAGTGGAGATCTGAGCGTAGATCTCACACCAGGCTGCTTTAAGTTATGCCTCTGATTTTATGTTTCACGTTGGCGTCTAATATTATTCTTACATGCTGTTATTTACAGTACAGAGGCCAGATACATAAATTATGGTGAAAGTTGAAATATCTGCATGAGTGAAAGACAAAATGTTGTAGTTGTCAGATATGTACAATGCAAAACTCGGGAATTTCGATTTTTTTATCTGTATAATTTTGCAGTTGGGGGGAGGGGGTACAAAAGACAGATACCGCAGTGTACATTATCATTACAGAGATTGTGCCTACTCCCTCAGGAAACCCGAAATTGCAAGCTATTCGCTTAAACTTATGGTAGGTCGGCGATAATAAAAATAAACGTTGGCGTTCCTGGAATCATATTATTGTGAGTTATTATCAAGTTTTCCTACAGGATTAAAAAAACTGGAACAAATCCAGATGTCTAACATGTTGACTGTCTGTGGAAAGCAGTAAATCTCTCTGTAGTCTATAACCCGGGTTGGTCTTCTCAGAGGTGTCTCCATGTGAGGCCACCATGTTACCTTCTTCAGATCTAAGTTGACACGGTATCATGTGACAATGCCCGCTGACAGATACAGGTAAACCTCACGGCATATCCTTCATCCGACAGCGTCTCTCTGTGAAACTTCTAAACATTGGGTTGGATCATATTGCATGAGAAGAAAGGCCAAGAACATCGGTACATGTTACTACTGTATGCATGCTTTATTTCAACATGGAAAAATAATCTTGATGTGGTGCAGTGAATCAAAGTATAGACATACAGATGGGCACCAAGCCATCTATATATCTGTATGTACTATATACAGTATCTCACAAAAGTGAGTACACCCTTCACATTTTTGTAAATATTTTATTATATCTTTTTATGTTACAATTCTGAAGAAATTACACTTTGCTACAATGTAAAGTAGTGAGTGTACAGCTTGTATAACAGTGTAAATTTGCTGTCCCCTCAATATAACTCAACATACAGCCATTAATGTCTAAACTGCTGGAAACAAAAGTGAGTACACCCCTAAGTGAAAATGTCCAAATTAGGCCCAAAGTGTCAATATTTTGCGTGGCCACCATTATTTTCCAGCACTGCCTTAACCCTCTTGGGCATGGAGATCACCAGAGTGACACAGGTTCCACTGGAGTCCTCTTCCACTCCTCCGTGACGACATCATGGAGCTGGTAGATGTTAGAGACCTTGCGCTCCTCCACTTTTCATCCTCCATTTGAGGATGCCCCACAGATGCTCAATAGGGTTTAGGTCTGGAGACATGCTTGGCCAGTCCATCACCTTTACTCTCAGCTTCTTTAGCAAGGCAGTGGTCATCTTGGAGGTGTGTTTGGGGTCGTGGGGGTCATGTTGGAATACTGCCCTGGGGCCCAGTCTCTGAAAGGGAGGGGGTTCATGCTCTGCTTCAGTATGTCATAGTACATATTGGCATTTATGGTTCCCTCAATGAACTGTATCTCCCCAGTGCCGTCAGCACTCATGCAGCCCCAGACCATGACACTCCCATCACCATGTTCACTGTAGGCAAGACACACATTTGTCTTTGTACTCCTCAGCTGGTTGCCACCACACACTTGAAACCATCTGAACCAAATAAGTTTATCTTGGTCTCATCAGACCACAGGACATGGTTCCAGTAATCCATGTCCTTAGTCTGCTTGCCTTCAGCAAACTGTTTGCGGGCTTTCTTGTGCATCGTCTTTAGAAGAGGCTTTCTTCTGGGATGACAGCCATGCAGACAAATTTGATGCAGCATGCAACATATGGTCTGAACACTGACAGGCTGACCCCCCCCCCCCCCCACCCCTTCAAGCTCCGCAGCAATGCTGGCAGCACTCATGCATCTATTTCCAAAAGACAACCTCTGGATATGACGATAAGCACGTGCACTCAACTCCTTCAGTCGACCATGACGAGACCTGTTCTGAGTGGAACCTGTCCTGTTAAATCAATGTATGGTCTTGGCCACCGTGCTGCAGCTCAGTTTCAGGGTCTTGGCAATCTTCTTATAGCCTAGGACATCTTTATGTAGAGCAACAATTCTTTTTTTCAGATCCTCAGAGAGTTCTTTGCCATGAGGGGCCATGTTGAACTTCCAGTAATCAGTATGAGAGAGTGATAACACCAAATTTAACACACCTGCTCCCCATTCACACCTGGGACCTTGTAACACTAATGAGTCACATGACATCGGGGAGGGAAAATGGCTAATTGGGCCCAATTTGGACATTTTCACTTAGGGGTGTACTCACATTTGCTGCCAGCGGTTTAGACATTAATGGCTGTGTGTTGAGTTATTTTGAGGGGACTGCACTGTTATACAAAAATGTGAGGGGTGTACTCACTTTTGTGAGATACTGTGCGTGTGCATATATATGTATGTATATATATATATATATATATATATATATATATATATATATATATATATATATATATATATGTATATACATATACACAGTGGGGGTTATTCACTAAAGGAAAATCCACTTTGCACTGAAAGTGCACTTGGAAGTAAAGTCGCTGTAGATCCGAGGGAGGCATGCAAGGAAAATAAAAAACAGCATTTTAGCCTGCACATGATTGGATAATAAAATCAGCAGAGTTTCCACTTATTTCACATCTACCCCTTAGATTTAGAGCGAATGCACTTCCAAGTGCACTTTCAAATGCACTTGCAGTGCAAAGTGGATTTGCCTTTCGTAAATAACCCCCAGTGCCTTGAAAAAGTATTCTCATACCCCTTAAAATTTGCACATTTTGTCATGTTACAACCAAAAACATAAATTTATTTTATTGGGATTTTATGTGATAGACCAACACAAAGTGGCACATAATTGTGAAGTGGAAGGAAAATGATGAATGGTTTTCAATTTTTTTTACAAATAAATATGTGAAAAGTGTGGCGTGCATTTTGTATTCAGCCCCCCGGAGTCAATACTTTGTAGAACCAATTTTCACTGCAATTACAGCTGCAAGTCTTTTGGGGATGTCTCTACCAGCTTTTCACATTTAGAGTGACATGTGTGCCCATTCTTCTTTGCAAAATAGCTCAAGCTCTGTCAGATTGGATGGAGAGCATCCGTGAACAGCAATTTTCAAGTCTTGTCACAGATTCTCAATTGGATTTAGGTCTGGAGTTTGACTGGGCTATTCTAACACATGAATATTCTTTGATCTAAACCATTCCACTGAAAGTGGACTTTTTTTCCACTTCCCAATTATGTGCCACTTTGTGTTAGTCTATCACATAAAATCCCAATAAAATACATTTACGTTTTTGGTTGTAACATGACAAAATGTGGAAAATATCAAGGGGTATGAATACATTTCAAGGCACTTTATATACAGTACACTAATCAGTCATAACTTTATGACCACTGACAGGTTACATGAATATCATTGATCTCATTGCAATGGCATTCAAAACTTGGTGGGTTATATTGGGTAGCAAATAAACATGTTGTCCCTGAAGTATATGCGTTGAAAGCAAAATAAATAGGCATCACAGATTTTTGTGTATGGGGCTGTGTAGCCACAAACTGGTCAGGGTGCTCATGCTAACCCATGCTAACCCACGTCCACAGCCAAAAGTTCCTACAATTGGTACGTGAGCATCAGAACTGGATCATGCAGCAATGGAAGGTGGCCTGGTCTGATGAATCATGTCTTCTATTACATCATGGCTGAGTGCATGTTTGCCACGTAACTGGGGAAGAGATGGCACTAGGATGCAGTATTGGAAGAAGGCAAGCAGACAGAGGCAGTGTGATGCTTTGGGCAATGTTCTGCTGGAAAACCTTGGGTCCTGTCATTCACGTCCATGTTACTTGACATGTACCACCTGCCTAAACATTGTTACTGTACAAGTAAACCCCTTCATGGAAACTGTGTTCCCTGATGGCAGTAACCACTGTCAACAGGATAATGCGCCTTGCCACACTACAAAAATGGTTCATGAATGGTTTGAGAAGCACAACAGCAAGTTTGAGGTGTTGACTTGGCCTCCAAATAATCCAAATCTCAATTCAATCAAGCCTCTGTTTTACGGAATTACACTATATGCACTTTTCTTTGTAATTATACTTCCTTTGGAGATTGAGTGGAGGAGCATATGAAGGAAGAAAGGAAGACACCTGCATTTTTCACCTATGAAGATTTCTTAATCAGCTGTGAGAAACCAGCTAAAGTCTGGTAAGAGAAATACCTAAGGGGGACTCTCTCTTCACTGACAACGATTTCGGGCGGTGTTTGCATGTGTACACGCGTGGAGGTGTATTCCGGGCAATAGTGCAATATAGATTATATTTTTTAACAAACTATGTTGAATGACTTTGAGATTGATGTCTTCGTCACCAAGCACTAATTTCTAGTCGGACATTGGTTAAATGGACACAATATGAAATATTGAGCTTGGAATTTATTCAACATATTGTTATCTGGTTTAAACATTTTGAGGAAGTTATTTAAACTATTTAATGCATATTACCGGTATTGTCTGTATTTAGAATAATATGCGCTGTTTTTAACTCTTTCTTGATAGATTAGCTCATCTTTTGGAGGTGTTGATTTATCTTTATAGAGTTTTCTTTTGCTCAATAGTGATAGGGTTGTATCAGTGTATATAGCCTAATTAAAACAGCTGCTTAATAGGAACGAAATTCCACACCCCCCAGAATATATACACGCAGTTTAAGGTGTAAGCGCTTGTTATATTTTTTTGCATCTAGCAAGGCGGCGCTAGGTGTAAGAAAATTGGGGTATTTGATCCTCTGTGAGATGTGCTGGAAAAACAAGCTTGATCCATGGCAGTCCCACCTCACAACATACAGGACTTAAAGCATTAGTCCTCAGCCTGTGGCCCTCCAGCTGTTGCGGAACTGCAAGTCCCTTCATGCTTCTGCCTTTGGGAGTCATACTTGTAACTGTCAGCCTTGCAACGCCTCATGGGACTTGTAGTTTTGCAACAGCTGGAGGGCCACAGGTTGAGCACCCATGACTTAAACCAGGGGTGCCCAACCAGTGGCCCGCGGAGCCCTCTGATGTGGCCTGGGGTAGACTAGAAAGAATACTGTTATTAAAGGTCAGTTTATTACTAAAATCACAGTGTATATATGGGCATATCTGTTCTGCAGTGGTTACTGGGCTGCTTTCAAACTGATCCGCAAGTGCAGAGCAGTTTACCTGCAGGTTACCTGAACTGAGCCATTGACTTCTATTATTACCTAAGAGTTTGGTGAGCTTTCTGAAAGTGCACCAAACCTGGAGAATATAATAGAAGTCTATTGCAAACTGCAGAAAAGCCAAAGGTACACTGCGTTGCACACGTGGTGCGGGTAAACCACAGCGCATCAGTGTGAAAGAAGCCTTGGACCCCTTTCACATGGTCAGTCCGACATTCCAACCAATTGGACCCTCCGTTCACCTCTAAGCCCTTGTACACACGATCGGACATTCCGACAACCAAATCCGTCGGATTTTGCCCGACGGATTTTGTCCGAACTGCTGCATACACACAGTGGGACAAAGTTGTCAGAAAATCCGTAACCCGATGACGTTATTTCGTTAGGACAGGACTACGTTCAGGCTAGTAGCCAATAGCTTTGGTCTAGGAATTTGATCTGAGCATGCGTGGCACTTTGTCCGATCGGAATTCTCTACACATGATCGGACAAAGTCTGATCGGATCATGTTGTCGGAAAATTTTATAGCCCAGCTGGAAAACTTGGTCCGTCGGATACTTAGACGGAAACAGTCCGATGGAGCCTACACACGGTCGGATTATCCGACAACACGGTTCTATCGGACATTGTCCATCGGAATGTCCGACCGTGTGTAAAAGGGCTAAGTAGTTGCAGACATAAAACGACTTGTGTTCTACCTCCAATACGATCCACCAAAAAGTATTGTGGGCTGCGTCTGTGTCTGCTCTGCAAATGCAGAGTAGACATGGACATGCCAACCACCCGCTCCACTCATTGTGGCCTGCAACCAGGTACCAAGTCGCTTAAGTGGCCCTCACTATTCAAAAGGTTGGGCACCCCTGACTTAAACGATCTGCTACTGACAGCTTGGTGCCAGATACCACAGCATAAATTCAGAGATATAGTGCCATCCATGCCTTGACAGGTCAAGTATGTTTTGGTGGCAAAAGGGGAACCTTCTCAATATTAGATGTGGTTTAGATTAGGGTGGTCATAAAATTATGGATGAATATCCAGCATAGCATACCATAATTTAGATAAGTAAACTGTAGGTAAAAAAACAATAATAAATGGCCACATAAAATGAGATTTTGCGTGTAAAGAATTTAATTGCAAATAAGGTACGTAAAATAAATCATAAAAGCTATAATAGATAATATTTTCATTCCGTAATAGTTTATTTGCAAATAAAGCTTTTTTGGAAGGTTTGATATACAGTAAGTACTACTGGTTTTATGGTTTATTATATGCATCTTCATTCAGAATTTAATTCTTTACACACGACATTTCATTATATGTGGAAAGTTTGGCCAGAGAGTTTAGCACACCTGAAAAAGTAAGCGTGACTACCTGACCCAATGCTAGAAAAAGCTTTTCTTATTAGACCTCATTTACACAGGTGCTGAGACCTATACATCAGAAATTGGTCATCTGTCTACGTGGCTGGAGCCACTAGGTGCTGCATGGAGGCAGCCCATGTACATCTATGGTAAAGCAGCAGCTGCACAGACACAACCCCTTGTCCTAATTTGAATAGGTGCGTAAATAGGCAGCCCCAAATACAGACAGTGTGCGCAAATGCAGTCCAGCCGCATAACCACCTACTCGCGATGTGTGGGCCTCAGCACCTGTGTGCTTTAATTTTGGATTGAGTGGACATTTAAAAAGGTACTTTTGCCACTGTGTCGTCACTGGGGAGATATCCAATCACGTCCTGTGAAAGCCTTCCCTTAGAACAGGAAGTGAGAGGAATACTTCCCCATGAGGACAGAAAGAATACAAGTTGGCTGGGGCCGGTTTTCTGCCAGTGCTATTTTTCTGCACAAGAGAGTCTTTGGCACAAAGGATCCCAAAAGAAGAAGGTGTATATGAAAAGAAGGAGTTTACATCAGAGATTGTTAGGGTCGGTTCACACTGGGACGACTTGTCAGACGACTTAGCCGCCTGACAAGTCGCGTCCTGTTCTGTACAATGGAACTGTTCTAATCGGAGCGACACAAGTCGCTCCGACTTAGAAAAAGGTTTCTGTACGACTTTGGGGGGCGACTTAAGGCGACTTGCATTGACTTCTATAGAGAAGTCGTTTTGCAAGTCGCCACAGCGGTCGTGTCCAGGTCGCCTGAGGCAGTCACGCTGCAAGTCGTGCTGTCTCAGTGCTGGTTGGAGTTAAAGTGATATTAAACAAAGAAGTGTCATTTTTTATTATTCATTCACATAAATCATATACAGTGGGGGAAATAATTTGATCCCCTTTAGATTAAGTACATTTGTCCACTTGCAAAGAAATGAAGGGTCTATAATTTTTATCATATGTGTATTTTGAATGATAGAGACAGAAAATCAACCAAAAATTCAGAAAAAACACATGATACAAATGTTATAAGTCGAGTTTTCAGTGAGTAAAATAAGTGTCTGATCACCTTGCAAAACATGACTTGGTGGAGAAACCCTTGTTGGCAAGCAAGGAGGTAAGACGTTTCTTGCAGTTGGTTACCAGGTTTGCACACATCTCTGGAGGGATTTTGGTCCACTCTTCTTTACAGATCTTTTCTAAATCTTAAGGTTTCTTGGCTGTCGCTTGGCAACTCGAAGTTTCAGCTTCCTCCATAAATTTTCTAAATGATTAAGGTCTGGAGACTGGCTAGGCCACTCCATGACCTTAATGTGCTTCTTCTTGAGCCACTCCTTTTTGCCTTGGCGGTATGTTTTGGGTCACTGTCATGCTGGAAGACCCATCCACGAACCTATCTTCAGTGTTCTGGCTGTGGGAAGAAGGTTCCCATCCAAGATTTTACAATACATGGCCCGGTTCATTGGCCTCTTATTGTGGCAAAGTTAGCCTGTACCTTTAGCAGAGAAAGGGCACCAAAGCATAATGTTTCCACCTTTGTGCTTGACTGTAGGGATGACGTTCTTAGGATCATAGTCAGCATTTTCCTTCCTCCAAACATGGAGAGTCAAGAGGTTAATTTTGGTCTCATCTTAACACAACACTTTCTCCTTCTCTGAATCATTTAGATGTTCATTGGGAAACTTCAGATTGGCCTGTACATGTGCCTTCTTGAGGAGGGGGACCTTGTGGGCACTGCAGGATTTCAATCCATGGCGGCGTATATGTGTTACCAATGGTTTGTTTAGTGACTGTGATCCCAACTGCCTTGAGCTCCTCCGGTGTAGTTCTGGGCTGATCTCTTACTTTTCTCATGATCATCCTTACCCCATGCCAAGGGCGATTGACGGTTATTTTATATTTATTCCATGTGTGAAAAATCTCTCCAGCAGTTGTCTCCTTCTCACCAAGCTTCTTGCTGATGATCTTTTAGTCCATTCCAGCCTCGTGCAGGTCTACAATCTTTTCCCTGACATACTTTAACAGATCTTTGGTCTTGTCTATGATGGTGAAGTTTGAATGGAAGAAATAGATTCTGTGGACAGGTGTCTTTTATACACATAATGAGTTGTCGTTTGGAGCACCTTCTTAAATTGATAGGACATATTATGAGCACATACTGTAGCCAGTCTGTGGGAGCCAGAATTATTGTTGGTTGGTACGGGATCAAATACTTATTTTATTCACTGAACTGCAACTTACAAAATTTGCAAGGGATCAAATAATTATTTTCCCCACTGTACTGTATTTCATCCCACTGTATTTTGTTTTGACGGAGGCAAAGAAGATTGACACCAGCTTTCATTTTGTTCAGATGGCATTTTGCATTCAAGGCTCTTTTTTTACTTTACAGGTATTAGCAACTACATTTGATATATTTAATACTAATTTATATTAAACGTTTGTAGTGAATAATAATCAGCATATTATATCCCACTCCCATAGCAATAGGAGGAGATAGAGGAGGAGGAGGGAGAGGTGTGTCATTTACTACTGTATGCACACCCACACGTGTGACTCTAGTAATTTGGGCTGCACAGATAAGAACAAGGAGAAATGAAGAGCTTAGAAGGGAACTGAAATTGAGCATGCTCAGTGGAGAGCACCAGCTGGTCTATACAATCTCATCCTGTAGTGGGGGTACAGAGAATTTAGAAAGGACAGCTGAAGGCAGGATCAACCAAGTATATTTCACTCTATTCTAATTTAATGCTTTAGTGGCTTTGTGAGCATGAACACTCTGTTATATAACATGTAATGAGAGTTTTTCATAGTCTGAGTGTAATAACACTTTAAACAGAGAGATTTTCACTGTGGAGTTCAACTTTAAATTATTAGTGTTACTGACAGCAGAAACACCTCTGCCAAAGGCGGCCTCCCCTGCCCAGACCTGTCCCAACCCAAGCATTAATGTGTGCCCTGTACAAAGAATCACTTATTTGATGACGTTGTAAGAGACAGATTAAGCCAAGTAACACAGAGCAGGCAGCCCATGTGAATCCCATATAACCAATCTTTTCTACAAGTAACATCTAGAAATCATCTGTGAAAAGCTGTGAAAGCACAGCCTCGTCTTTGGAAATTACAAAGGATCATCATAATTTCCTGGAGCCAGCAGGACAGGGGCCCACCCAAATTTCACCGGCAATGGCATCTGGCTGCAGCGAACAGCAAGTAAAAATAAACTATACCTCTGCTGTCTGTCTCTTCTGGAAAACCCACACATAAAATAACACACCTGTACCCCACGGTAAACTGGGCCTCCTGATCCAAGGTTCCTGAAGGAAACCCTGAGACAGCTGCCAATCAGAATCACTCATTCATGTCTCTATGCCTTTTGGGAGAATAAACGTAAGAGTCTGATTGGCTGTTATAGCCAACAAAAATAGTTCTTTCTTCAGATCCCTTTAATCCTAAAGGCACCTCTTCTATGTCAGGAAAAAGAGCCGTGTATGCCCAGAGGATTGAAATGAAAGGCATATCACAGAAAGGGAATCTATTTAAACTAAACTCCATGAAAATAGTTGCATTCACTAATAAAGTACACATTTGCATGGAAGGCTGCTGATTGGCCAAAGCATGCACCTGACCTGTATGCTTTTGCCAATCACAGCGGGATGTGCTGTGAGAGCCATGATTGGCCAAGGCAGGGTGCTAAGTCCACGCCCCACACTATATAAGGCTACTTACATGGTGGCCGTGTATAGTGTTATGATTGAAGAGAGATTAGGCAGGTTAGTTAGTGGTTTGAGCATGCAGTCAGCATAGAATATATAACCCAGTGCAGAGTATATAGTGCAGTCAGTGTAGAATATATAACCCAGTGCAGAGTATATAGTGCAGTCAGTGTAGTGTATTTAATGCAGTGCAGAGTAAAAAGTGCAGTCAGTGTAGTGTATAAAACCCAGTGTGGTGTATATAGTGCAGTCAGTGTAGTGTATATAATGCAGTGGAGAGTATATAGTACAGTCAGTGTAGTGTATATAATGCAGTGCAGAGTTTATAGTGCAGTCAGTGTGGTGTATATACTGCAGTGCAGAATATATAGTGCAGTCAGTGTGGTGTATATACTGCAGTGCAGAGTATATAGTGCAGTCAGTGTAGTGTATTTAATGCAGTGCAGAGTATATAGTGAAGTCAGTGTAGTGTATATAACGCAGTGCAGAGTATAAAGGGCAGCCAGTGTAGTGTTTATAACGCAGTGTAAAGTATATAGTGAAGTGCAGAGTGTATAATACAATGTATTGAAGTGGTTAAGGGGAACCCTATGACAGAATTAGGAAAAGAAATGGCATAGGGTCCCCCCTAAAATCCTTACCAGGCCCTTTAGGTTTGGTATACATTTTAAGGGGAACTCTATGCCAAAATGTAAAAGAAAATTGGTGTGGGGTCACCCCAAAACCCCTACAAGACCCTTATCTGAGCATGCAGCCTGACAGGCCAGAAAAGGGGGGACAAGCGAGCACCCTCCCTCCTGAACCATACCAGGCCACTTGCCCTCAATTTGGAGAGGGTGCTTTGGGGTGTACCCCAAAGCAACTTGTCATCATGTTGATGGGGACAAGGGCCTATTCCCAATAACCCTGGCCAGTGGTTGTCGGGGTCTGCAGGTGAGGGGCTTATCGGGGGAATTGGGTACATTGTACCCATACCCATTCACCAAAAAAGTGTCAAAAAGTAAAAACCACAAGAGACAGTTTTTGACCTTTATTTAAAAAAAAAAGTATCCCACGATGTACATCCACCGTCACTTACGCTGCCCGACGGACCCGAGAAATAGAAAAAAATGGAAAAAGCTCTGCCTCGATGGGAGGCTGTCAGTCCTGGGATCCCTTTAGGACCCAGCAAAACTCACCTGACACAGCCTTTGCCTGGGAAACAACGGTGACTGGCCAGCTTACCTTATTCACCTAAGGCTATGTGTCTAGCCATTAGAATTGACTTCTGCCAATGGGAGAGGAGGCGAGAATGCAAAACAGCTGTCAACAGCTTCCATTACCCTAGGAGGACAATCACGTACTATTACCCGCTGGTATTCATTTTGGGATGGGGGCTCATGAACTGCTGGTCTTTGTATATTCTGTAGATTCCGCTAAGAATTTTATTGATAAGACTGATTAGCTCTTTGTCCCTGGAAACTCTTGCCAAGTCCGCCTGATTTCTGTCAATACTCTGCCTCTCTCACAAGATCAAGTGCTCCAATCCACCAACCCTTTCCAGTTACAAATGAGGGCTTTGCATTGGGAGAAGATTTCATGACTTGTAATTGACTCGCTATCCACTCCTTTGATTCTAGGCCTTCCTTGGCTGCAGAAGCACAATCCAGTAATTGACTGGCAAACAGGTTATATTTTGGCTTGGTCCTTTCAGTGTGTAAAAAACTGCATCCTGTTTGATTTGCTGCCTGTCAAGTGGGAGTGGAACCGATTCCGCTTTGTTTATAAGAGCTTTTGGAATGTATTTTCTAAAGGTATTGCTGACTCTACCTCCTCATCTCTCTATGATTGTCCCAGTTTTGTCCTACCTGACACTATACCTCCTCGAGGAAGAGTTTTTCTACTGAACCAGGGAATCTTGCTTTGCAAGAGTATATCCAGGAGAACCTAGCTAGAGGTTCATCCGTCCCTCTATTTCTCCTGCAGATGCTTCTTTTTCCTGAAGAAGGATGGGGGACTGAAGCTTTGTGTTGACTGCACAGGTCTAAATAAGATAACTGTTCCCAATCGGTATCCTCTTATCACATTAGTGATTAGGAGTTATTCTCCCAAGTCCAGGGAGCCAAAATCTTCTCCAAACTGGATTTAAGGGGAGCCTATAATCGACATGAATGGAAGATGGACTTTAACACCAAGGATGGCCATTATGAATGTCTTGTCATGCTTTTCAGTCTCAGGAATGCACCAGCTCACTTTCAGAACTTTATGAATGAAATTTTCCGTGACCTGTTGGGTCACTTCATGCTTGTATACTTAGATGATATTTTGATATACTCTCCCAATCTTGAAACACATCAGAGGCACGTGAGGACTCCCTTTTTGTAAAGCCCGAAAAATATTTATTCTTAGTCAAACAAGTACCTTTCCTGGGCTACCTGATTTCTGACACAGGTCTCATTATGAATCCAGCCATGATTCAAGCCATTTTAGACTAAGCACTACCTTCAGACCTGAAGCCAATTCAGCGCTTCCTGGGCTTTGCAAATTTATATCGGTAATTCATTAAGGACTTTGCCACCATTGCACATCCCATCACCTCTCTCAACAGGAAGGTTCCGACTAAGTTTAAATGGACTACTGAAGCCCAAGAGGCCTTTAATCAGCTGAAGAAAGCCTTTACCTCTGCACCAATTCTATGCCATCTTGTTCCTGAGCTGTTCTTGTTCCTGTAAATGCTGCCATCTACCCCGTGCCTTCTTGTCCTTTAAATATTCCCCAGCAAAGCAAAATTATGATATAGGCAACAGAGAACTTCTAACCATAAAGCTAACTTTGGAGGAATTACCTCCAATTGAGACATTGGCTGGAGGGAGCTCGCTATCCATTCATAGTTCTGACTGACCTCAAAAACCTTGAATACATCCGTTCTGCTAAAAGACTGAACTCACTTCAAGCCAGGTGGTCATTGTTCTTCTCCAGATTTGACTTCACAATCTCTTATCTACCAGGGCCAAAAAACATTAAGGCTGATGCCTTGTCTCAAAGCTTTTTATCAGAGTCTCCTCCTCTGCTTCCTCAACAGCCAATTATTACTGTGGATAGGATTTTGGCTTTCACCCAGACTGACATCTTAGGCCTTGTTACCTGCACAGGCTGAAGCCCCTCCCTCCATTCCCTCTGGTATGCTTTTTATGCCCCTGGCTCTTCGTTTGCAGGTATTGCAGCAGGTACATGCATCGAAGCCTGCAGCACATTTAGACAGACTTTTGAGATTATCTCTTGCAAACCTCTGGTGGCCATCGATTAGGCAGGATTTGTTAGCCTTCGTCCAGGCCTGTGAAGTTTGTGCCAGAAGCAAGAACAGTACCTCTAAGCCCTCCGGTCTCCTATGTCTTCTTCCGATACCTAACTATCCCTGGACCCATTAATCTATGGACTTTATCACCAACTTGCCTCTGTCCCAGGGATGTTCCATGATCAGGGTGGTGGTAGACAGGTTCAGTAAGATGGCCCACTTTGTTCCGCTTCCAAAAATACATAGGCTAAAGAACTGCCGTCTTTATTCATTAAACATGTTTTCTGTGGCTCTCAGTTTATAGCCCAGTTTTGGAAGGTTATTTGCTCTCAGTTTGTAATTAAATTGTCGTATTCTTCAGCATATTATCCTGAAACAAATGGCCAAACAGAAATGGCCAAACAGACTAAACAGACTCTAGAGTAGGGATGAGCCGAACAACCCCCGGTTCGGTTCGCACCAGAACTTTCACACAGACTGAAACATCATGCGAACTTTAGAACCCCATTGAAGTCTATGGGACTTGAACGTTCGAAATAAAAATTGCAAATTTTAATGGCTAATATGCAAGATATTGTTCTAAAAAGGGCTTGGGGACCTGGCTCCTGCCCCAGGGGACATGGGTCAATGCCTAAAATGATTTTAAAAACGGCCGTTTTTTTGGGAGCACTGATTTTAATGACGATTAAAGTGAAAAAAAAAGTGAAATATTCCTTTAAATATCGTGCCTGGGGGTGTCTATAGTATGCCTGTGAAGGGCCACGTGTTTCCTGTGTTTAGAACAGTCCCTGCACAAAATGTCATTTAATGGAAAAAAAGTCATTTAAAAATGCTTGTGGTTTTAATGTAATATCTGGTTCCAGCAATATGGATGAAAATCATTGAGAAAAATGGCATGGGCAGGCCCCCCCCCCCCCCCCCGCCCATTACCAGCCACCGGGTCTTGTACGGATATTAAGGGGAACCCCGTACCCATATCAAAAAAAGGAAAGACGTGGGGCCCCCAGGCCCTATATACTCAGAACAGCAGTATACAGGCGGTGCAAACAAGATAGGGACTGTGTAGGTTTGTTGTGTTAAGTAGAATCTGTTTGTAATTATGAACTGGTACATTTTTAAAATGTAGCTCCAGTCAAAAAATCTATTTCCTGACGCCTTCATGGCAGCACACACTGGGTTGTGACTCCGCCCCCACAACCTGACAGGATTGGATTAACTATAAATTTGAAGGGGAGACACCCTGCTGCATTCTCTTTTTTATCCTCACCTGACAGGTTGGACGGACGGAGTTTTCCTGTTACAGATGAATAAGCCTCTACCGCATTCGCCCCAGCAGGTTCAAGCCTCTCCTGTTTGGAAGTCCCTCCTGTACAGTCTCTAAAGGAGCTTCTATGGAGGGAACCCCCGCTCTGGTGGTCTCAAGGGGCTACTGGATTTCTGGCATTACCAAAGCTTTAAAGAAGCTTTTTTACCTTTGCAGTGGACTCCCCTTCTTCCTTTGCCTATTAATTCCTCTTATTTAAATAATATCCATCTTTTATTCCTATAGTAAGTGGTGGTTTATATTCCCTTTTTTTCTCTACCTTTGGGATTGCTGTCTCTTGTAGTCCCCTGTCATGGCTGCCGTTTGTTTCTCCTTCAGTGGTGTTTTCTCTATGCTGTAATTCCAGCCTAGATGGCGCCGTTCGGCCACTCTGAGCACGTGCAGTGCTAGTGTTTTTTTTTTTTCCCCTATGTTTTCAATGTGTGTTCCCTTATCCAAAATGGAGCCGGAACACTCGGGACGCTTCTGTGCATGCGCAGAGCGTCAATTAGCCGCCACAATGGCGCTATTTTCAAATACAGAGCTGTATTTCTCTGTGATTCTGCTGTGCAATCTGCAAAACTTAAGGAAGGTTGCTGCCTCTGCATGTAGATCACTCTGCAGTCTCCAGGTAAGTCCCTGTGGGACTCCTATATATATTATTATTATTGTTATTATATTGTTTCTTGCAGATAAACTTTGTTAATATATATATTTATATTTATAAGTGAATTGTGTATGTATATATGTGTGTGTGTGTATATATATGTATATATATGTATATATGTACACATTATTTCTCTCTATATCTCAGACTGTCCTTCACCCCTTTTTTTCTATGGAGTCCACTGCCCACGCAGACCACCATCAGCAAGTTAGGTAAGAGGCTTTACCGGGCAAGGTAAGTATTGAAGGGGAGAAAAAAAGAGTGCCAGACGTTAAATGCTGCATTTTTTTGGCAGCCCGTCTAGATCAAGAGGCGCAAGTTCCAGCCATGGGAGAAGGTCTAGCCATACATCCAGCAGGATGTCCCGCAGGAGCCGCTCAAGATCTCCTTCATGGCACTGAAGACACAGCCACTCACAACATAGCTACTCACGCCACAGTCGATCAAGTCGCAGGAGATCTCCTTCCTCACAATGTCAAAGCCGCCACACCCAATCTGCAGCAAACGCTTGCTGGGTATGCGGCGCTCCGGCACTGCCAGATAACTAACAGATAATAAAGCCTGTCGCAGACGCAAGAATTGCTACAGACCTCATAAGAGAATCAGTGCGGGAGTCCATACTGGAAACAACAACACCAGCATTAGATAGAGCTGCTCCCAGTACATCTTCAGCAGACCCCCATCTCACTCAGGCATCACAATCTTCCTCTGAAGATGAGGGTCAGGAGATGTCAGTGGGCTTTGATTTTTTCCCTGGTGGAACCCTTTGCAAAGGGCGTTAAAGAAGCATTCGGCTGGCAAGATGATGCGGCGGAACCTCAGAAACTACGGAAATATTTTCCAAACCTAAAAAGAGATCCGTTATCCTTCCCATTTATAGTGGAGCTGGAGGATCTCATTAAAGACGAGTGGGACAGGTCTGACAAAAGATCTAGTCTTACAAACAGATTAGCCAAGATGTACCCTTTAAAAGAGTCAAAAGTGAAGCCTTTAATTAATGCTCCCATCATCGATTCCTCATTAATGTGCCTCACCTGCCACGTCACACTACCAATCGAGGATGCTGTTTCCTTTCGGGATGTGCTCGACCGAAAGATGGACCTAGAATTGAAGAAGGCATATTCCATGGCTGGGGGAGCTTGTAGACCAGCAATTACCACAGCAGCAGTGGCCACAGCCATCTCAGGATGGGCATCTAATATAGAAAAAGACCTACAGGATGGCATTGAAATGGGAAAGATTATTTCCTCTCTGCAAGAAGTCAAGCTAGCAGAGGCATCAGTAGATATTATAAGATCTTCAGCCAAGGCTATGCTGGCCTCCGTAACAGCTCAAACCGTGGATGGCCGATACGGCATCAAAAATAAATTGGTGCAGAATTCCATATGATGGCGCAAATCTGTTCGGTGCCAAGTTAGACTCTGTCATATCCAAGGTAACAGGAGGGAAGTCAGGCCTGATCCCCTCCGACAGGAGACCCAAGACACAGAAGGGACCTGTTTACAGACGTAATCTTCCGGACAAATATAGAGAGTCCAGGTCCTACTCTCCTGGTAGGGAATTTAGAAGGGACTGGAAAAACACAAACCTTCTTTTCTAAGGATACAGAAATCTAAGGCCACCCCGGCAGGGGAACAGAAGGAACTTCACCAAGATCTGGTCAGACCATATAAAGGATTTATGGACATTGTCCACAATCCGATTCGGACACAGGTGGAAATTAAAAAACAGACTCCCACCTAATCATTTCCAGGCAACCAGAGTACCATCCTCAGTACCCCAAAGGATTCTGCTAGTAAAGTACGTAGCAGAATTGAAACAAAAGGGAGCGATCCTGGAGGTCCCATCATGCCAAAAGGGAAGAGGGTTCTACTCTTCCTTGTTTCTGCTAAAAGACAGGGGATTTGCGTCCTGTATTAGACCTCAAGATGCTCAACAAGGATATCAAAGTGGAGGCTTTCAAAATGGAAGACTTTCAATCCATACTTCTAGCAATAAATCTGGGCGATTGGATGCTTTCAATAGATTTATCGGACGCTTATCTGCATATACCAATTCATCCGGCCTTTCAAAAGTTTCTCCGGTTAGCCATAAACCAACATCATTTCCAATTCCAGTGCCTCCCATTCGGCATCTCTTCGGCACCCAGGACATTTACAAAAGTATTGTTACCGTTGGTGGCTTTCCTCAGAGAAAAGGGATTACGCGTCCACCATTATCTGGACGACATCCTACTTTTAGCAAAGGATCAAGAGACGTTGATTCATCACTGAGAGATCCTCCTTACAACCCTCCAGAAGTGGGTGGATAATCAATTGGGAAAAGAGCTGTCTGCGACCCACTCAAAATATGATATTTTTAGGGGCAGATCTAAACACCAAAACAAACAAGATACAGCTCCCACAAGAGAAGATCCGGCCTCTGATACAGAAAATGCAGAAGCTGCTATCAAGGAATCACTTACCAGCCAGAGCCTGTCTGAGTGTACTAGGGTCCATGTCCGCAACCATACCCATGGTGCGATGGGCACAGTGACACATGAGAACCTTACAGAACTCATTCCTCAGGCAGTGGGATGGAGTCTCAATGGGTCAGCCCATCTTCATCTCCAGATCGGTGAAGCAATCGATATGGTGGTGGACGCACCGAGCAATCTCAGGAAATACAAACCGATAGTCCCTCCAGACCCGGAAGTAGTCACTTCGGATGCCTGCCAGAGCGGTTGGGGGGCCCACTATCAAGACCAGACAGCCCAGGGCCAGTGGCATATTCAGGCTCAAGGTTTGGTCTCGAACATTTTAGAGCTCAGGGAAGCCGTTTATGCCTTAAGGGCATTTGCACCATTTCTGACGGACAAGAATGTGCTCATTCGAATGGACAACCAAGTAGCAGTGTCTTATGTTCAGAAGCAAGGGGGTACCAGGAGTGCCACCTTGATTGAAGAAGTTCGGCCCATCTTGAAATGGGCTCAGATACATCTAACAAGTTTAAAAGCATTGTATGTCCCAGCGGCACAGAACATACTACCCGACTGCCTGAGTCGAGAAACGCTATCCAACAACGAGTGGTGGTTGAACCCTCGGACTTTCTCCCTCCTTACGGAAATCTGGGGAACGCCGGAAGTAGATTTAGCAGCCACTCCGACGAATACCAAGTGCCACAGATTCCTGTCAAGAGGTTCATTCCCATCGGTGGAGGGAGTGGACTGTCTAGTTCACCCATGGAACTTCAAGTTGGGGTATATATTCCCTCCAACTCCGTTAATTGTGAGGTTCCTATCCAGGCTTAGGAGATCCTCGGTGACGGTATTTACGATTATTCCACTGTGGCCGAGGAGGCCGTGGTTCACGACTCTTACAGCTCAGCCTTCAACCTCCAGTTCCTCTCCCAATAACTCCGGATCTTCTGTCTCAAGGTCAATTTTTACATCCTGCATCAGAGAAATTGCACCTGATGGCCTGGAGATTGAGAGGGCTAGACTAAGAGCGCAAGGCTGTTCTCATGAAGTCAACCCTGATGCAAGCCAGGAAAGCCACTACCAATACCATCTATTCAAAGGTTTGGGGAAGATTCTGCTTCATGGCACAACAGAAAGGATGGAATTCCCTTTCTCCGCAACCCTCTCAGGTCCTGGAATTCCTCCAGTCGGGGGTCAACAAGGGTCTAAGATTAAGTACCCTAAAGGTTCAGGTATCAGCTCTGTCAGCTAAAACAGATACTAAGTGGGCATTCCACCCATTGGTAATCCAATTTACAGAGCCTATCTAAACATTAAACCCCCCAGGAGGCCAGTCTTTCCATTATGGGATTTTTCAATAGTTCTCCATGCTTTCGCTTCTCCTCCGTTTGTTCCATTTGAAACTATCTCTTTATGGGACTTGACTTTAAAACTGTCTTTTCTCATTGTGATTACATCAGCTAGGAGAGTGTCGGAGATCCAAGCATTAAGTTAGTTCTCTTTCCTGACAAAGTAGTCCTCAGACCTTCCGATTCCGAACACTTCATACCCAAAGTGGCAACTTCCTTCCATTACAACCATCATCCTTCCATCCTTCACGGACGATCAGGGTAATCCTCATCCACTAGATGTCAAAACAACCATCATGAACTACTTAACTGCTACCACCTCTTTTAGGAAAACTAACTCTCTTTTGATCATTCCCCATGTAACCAGGCGTGGGCAAGCCGCCTCCTCATGCACTATTGCATCCTGGTTAGTCAGAACCATTAAAAAAGCTTACTCCACCCAGCATATGGCGATTCTTGAAGACATCAGGGCTCATTCAACTAGGGCAGTGGCTACCTCTTGGGCAGCGTATTGCAGGGTCTCACTAGAGACAATATGCAGGGCAGCAACGTGGTCCTCCAGGAATACCTTTATTTCCCACTACAAGGTGGATTCTGCTCATTTATCCATGGCCGACTTCGGCAGATCCGTCATTAGAGCCAATTCTTCAGCATTATAAGGAATAAATATTATTTTACTTGCACCCACCCAACTGGCGAGTTATTTCCCAGTGTGTGCTGCCATGAAGGCGTCAGGAAAATGGAAAATTGTATACTCACCTTTCCGTAATTTTCCTTTCCTGACGCATCTTCATGGCAGCACACAGTTGCCCTCCCTGTTTCTTTTGTGATGATATTTACAGAGAATGCAGCAGGGTGTCTCCCCTTCAAATTTATAGTTAATCCAATCCTGTCAGGTTGTGGGGGCGGAGTCACAACCCAGTGTGTGCTGCCATGAAGATGCGTCAGGAAAGGAAAATTACGGAAAGGTGAGTATACAATTTTCCATTTTTTACGCTTTTTGGAAAACATAGGGAAGGGTTATCACCCCTGTATAATTTTTTTTGCCGTACGTCTTTTTTCATCACTTCCTGTTGTCTCCTTCTGTTTGCAAGTAGGAGACGTTTGTAAGTTGGATGTTTGAAAGTAGGGGCCTGCCCTATATGCTCTGCAGATATGGCGGAACAAGGTGTTGGTGTTGCCACAACATTGCAAGCCCTCAAAGTGACTCTTGGTGGGCGCTGGAGCACCCTGCTGTGAACGATTATATCAAGAATTGTAATTACATGCCATTGTTGAACAGTGGTAGAAAAATTGGGCGTTTGGTGGTTGTGGTGGTGGTGCTGGTGCCACAACACTATAAGTCCTCACAGTTACTCTCGGTGGGCACAGGAACGGGCCCTGCTGTGAAATATTATATCAAGAATTGTAATTACATGCCCCTGTTAAACAGGGGCTGAAAAATTGGGCCTTAGGCACTGCTTGCTGGTGCCACGACACTGCAACCTCTCCCAGATACTCTAGTTGGAGTGCAGGAATGAGCCTTGCTGCAAAGCATTGCATCAAAAATTGTAATTACATGCCCCTGTTAAACAGGGGCTGAAAAATTGGGCCTTAGGCACTGCAACCTCTCCCATATACTCTAGTTGTAGCGCAGGAATGAGCCCTGCTGCAAAGCATTGCATCAAAAATTGTAATTACACGCCCCTGTTAAACAGGGGCTGAAAAACTGGGCTGGCGGCATCACCCAGAACCAAAAATGTTCTTCCAAGATATCAGCAGAGGATGAAGAGGATAGACAGTCAACATAACAGGACAGTCACTCAGCATCAGCATAGGCAGTCTTGAAGGAATGTGATATTTCAAAAAAAATGATTCGGTTACATCAGCTTCAGGTGCTTGGTAGCTGTGGGTGATCCAAGACTGATTCATCTTTATGAAGGTCAGTTGATCAACCGAGTCGGTGGACAGGTGCACCCTGTGATAGGTAACAAAGCCACCAGCAGCACTGAAGGTGCGTTCTGAAAGAACGCTGGATGCAGGACAGGCCAGTAGCTCAACTGCATACTGTGCAAGCTCTGGCCAGTGATCCATCCTCAAGACCCAGTAAGCCAGAGGATTTTTGGTGGGAAAGGTGTCCAAGTCTGACCTTGCCCCTAGGTATTCCTGCACCATGTAAATCAGATGTTGGCGATGGTTGCTGGAACCGATCATACCTTGGGGCTGCGGACTAAAAAATTGTCTGAACGCATCGGTCAGACGGCCACCTTCTCCACCGCACCTTCTGAACGATGCCTCAGCAACACGTTTTCCAGGACCAGGAGTTTGTAACCTCCCAGTCTCTGGGAACGCATTGCACAGACCTTTCTGCAATGCCTCCCGGAGATGTCTCATCCTCTGCTCCCTCTACGACGGCAAGATAAGCTCCGCAGCCTTACCCTTGTATCGTGGATCAAGGAGAGTGGCCAGCCAGTAATGGTCCCTCTCCTTGATCCGAAGAATACGAGGATCCTTCCGCAGGCTTAGCAGGATCAGGGAGGCCATGCAGCATAGGTTAGCTGAGGCATTCGGTCCGGAGTCCTCTGGCTCACTAAGGACAACATGATCCACAGCTACCTCCTCCCAGCCATGTACAAGTCCACGGGTTTCTTGGGACTGTAAATCATCCCTACAAGACTGCTGCTGCTGCTGAGTGCCAGCCTCTACCTCCATGCTGACACAATCATCCTCCTCCTCCTCGTCCTCTTCCTGTGTGATGGGTGGGAAAGCAGGAACACTGTCTGGATAAAAGGGGCCTTGAGAGGAAAGGAAGTCCTCCTCTTCCTGCCTCTGTTATGCCTCAAGTGCCCTGTCCATTATTCCATGCAGCGTATGCTCCAACAGGTGGACGAGAGGTACAGTGTCACTGATGCATGCACTGTCACTGCTCACCATCCTTGTGGCCTCTTCAAACGGTGACAGGACAGTGCATGCATCCCTGATCATCCCCCGTCTGGAGTGGTGAGAAAAAACCGAGCTCCCCTGACCCTGTCCTGGTGCCGTAGTCGCACAGGTACTCATTGATGGCCCTCTGCTGCGTGTGCAGCCGCTGCAGCATGGCCAACGTTGAGTTCCACCTGGTGGGCATGTCACATATAAGGCGGTTCTTGGGCAGGTTCAACTCCTTTTGGAGCTCAGTCAGCTGAGCACAGGCATTAAATGATCAGCAGAAATGCAGGCAGACTTTCCTGGCCTGCTTCGGGACATCCTGTAAGTCCGGGTACCGGCCCAAGAACCCGCTGCACCATCAGGTTAAGGACGTGAGCCACACAGGGCACATGGGTCAGTTGTCCCTATCGGAGGACAGAGAGGAGGTTGGTGCCATTGTGGCAAACCACCAATCCTGGCTTTAGCTGGCGTGGCGTCAACCACCTCTCCGCCTGCCCCTGCAGATCTGACAAAATATCTGCCCCAGTGTGGCTCCTGGCACGGCATGGCATCGTTTTGCCTGCGTACTTGCGTAGCCCCTTGAGCGCCTACGGAGAACCGCTGGTTCTGAGGACAGAGCACTGGAAGAGGCCATGGAGGAAGAAGAAGAGGAGGGGGTGAAGGAGAGAGGTGTGTCACAACCAGTAGTAACATTTTGGAGGCGTGGTGGAGGAACAACCTCCAACACTACTGCACCTTGTCCTGCATCCTTCCCAGCTGCCAGAAGAGTGACCCAATGGGCTGTGAAAGACAGGTAACGTCCCTGTCCATGCCTGCTGGACCATGAGTCAGCGGTAATATGCACCTTACCGCTGACCGCCCTGTCCAGCGAGGCAAGGACATTGCCTTCCACATGCCGGAATCACCTTCCATGAGAAAAAGTGGCGTTTGGGGACCTGCCACTGAGGAACCGCACATTGCACAAACTCACGGAAGGGGGCCGAGTCTACCAACTGAAAAGGTAGCTGTTGAAGTGCTAGCAATTTAGCAAAGCTAGCATTCAACCGCTGGACATGTGGATGGCTGGGAGTGAACTTCTTTCTACGGTCCAGCAGCTGGGGCAGGGAAATTTGCCTGCTACAATCGGACGTGGTTGTACTGCTAGCAAAGTGCTCGCAAGCACTTGGCTGTGACACACCTAATTCTACACCTTCATTCCTCTCAGCGCAGGTTTCAGAGAGGACTGAAGGTCTAGTGGGGTTGGAGATCCCAGCTGATGAGGAGCAAGGAGAGGTCCGCTTTGTTCTTTGGTGTGGGTCTTTGAGGTACGCTTGCCAACGAGCTGCATGGCAGGTCAACATATGTCTGGTCAAGCATAAGGTGCCCAAGCGGTTGATATTTTGACCACGCGAGATACACTTGAGACATATGTTGCAAATAGCGAAATGTGATCTGATGCACTCATCTCAAAAAAGGCCCACACCAAAGAACTTTTAGAATAATGCTCAGAGGCAGCGCCCTGCACAGGCGGAGCTCTGCGGTGTGATTCAGTCGGTGTGCTGCCCCTAAGCTGGCCCCCGAAGGGCATCCTGCCTTGTTGGAGATGTGCCTCCTCCTCCTCCTACCAGGCACCAACGTGGAGTGAGTGCCCTCATCATCCCCTACCTCTTCATCGCTGGAGCAAACCTGGCAGTATGCTGCAGCTTGTGGAACATGACTGCTAGATTGCTGTCCTTCTTCAGCATCCCCTCTCTCTGCGCTCATGCTACTGCCTTCCTCTAGCTGAGTATCATCATCAGAGCCTACAAAACACTGGGCATCCTCCTGGAGCATGTACCCAACACTGTGCTCAAAGAGTTCAGGGGACTCCTCAGGAGGACATGGTGGGTCTAGGGAAGGAGTCACTGATGATGACATTGAGACGAGCGAAGAGGATGCATTGGCAGCTGCTTTGCTAGTACCCTGAGCCTGGGTCAGAGAGGATGAGGAGGATGAAGAGGGCTTGGTCATCCACTCTACCAAGTCTTCGGCATGACGCGGCTCAACACGTCCAGCTGCCGAAAATAAGGACAAGCGTGTCCCATGGCCACGTGCTGATGATGCACCGCGTCCACGATCAGCACTGTTGTCTCTAGACACAGAGCCTGCTTGCCCTCTTTTATCCGCTCGTGCCTGTCTGCCTCTTCTTGTTGGTCTTCCAGACATGGTAATGGCCTGAAGGGAGATGGGAAAACCAGCAATTGGGTAGTGTATATTGTGCTGGAGGCACACAACACCCACTAACTCCTGCAGATGCCTTTATTATAGGAATTAAAGGGTAGATACTGGTGTATACTGTGCTGTGCTGGAGGCACACAACACACCAACTAACTCCTGCAGATGGCTCAATTAGAGAAGAGCAAAATAGGTGGATAAAGGTGTATACTGCACTCAGGTCACACAGACAACACCCAGAAACTCCTGCAGATGGCTGATTAGAGGTCGACCGATATATCGTCCGGCCGATATTTGCCGTTTTTTAATTAATCGGCATCGGCCGATTGAGCTGATAAAAAGGCCGATTTAGAACAGCGGGACTTGGAAATGACTTCTATAATAGAAGTCAGTGTAAGTTGCCTGAGTCGTCATAGAAACATCTTTCCTCCTCTCTGGGCAGCCTGCCAAGAAAAGAACAGAAAGATACAATGTTTACACTTGAATGAATGAACTCATCTCAGTGTGTAGAGTTCTCAGTTTAACCATTTAAAGACTAAATCTTTTCTGATACTTGTTGCTTACAAGTAAAAGTCCTGTATTTTCTGCCAGAAAATCACTTAGACCCCCCCAAAAAGTATATATATTTTTTTAGCAGAGATCCTAGGGAATAAAATAGCGGTTGTTTTTGGTTTTATGTCACACGGCATTTGCGCAGAGGTCTTTCAAATGCATTTTTTGGGGGGGAAAAAATACACTAAACGATAAAAAAAAAAAAAAAAAACTAAAACAGTAAAGTTAGTCCATTTTTTTTTTTTCGTCCAAAAGTTTTGAGTACTTGTTTTTATTTTATAGGCTGCTTGCACACTGGAGCGGGCAGACGTTGATGGTAAAATGTTGCTAGTTTTAGCAGTGCTTTACCATAATTTTAGCGGTGCTATTCTGCTGGTAGTGGGGCGCATATAATCCTAGCTAGCAGCCAAAGAAGAGGTTAAATGCGCCCGTGAAGCACCGCTGCCAAATCGCATTGCATGCGCTTGGGCAGTGGTGCCCATTAATATCAATGGGCAGGAGTGGTGGAGAAGCGGTATACACCACTCCAAATGTGCTGCTTTCATCGCCTCAGTGTGAAAGCACTCTGTCTTTCACACAGACTGCAGGGGAGCCGTTTTGCAGGCACTTTACAGGCGCTATTTTTAGCCCAAAAGCGCCTAAAAAAACGCCCCAGTGGGAAAGGTGTCTGTTAGGTTTTATGAGATGAAGGGGGATAAAAAAATAAAATAAAAAAATATCGGCCTAACATATCGGCCCAAAAAAATCGGCATCATATATCGGCCATCGGCCGCCATGATTTCTAAATATCGGCATCGGCCAGAGAAAAACCCATATCGGTCGACCTCTATGGCTGATAGCTCAATTACAGAAGAGCAATAATGCTAAATAGGTGGATAAAGGTGTATACTGCACTCAGGTCACACAGACAACACCCAGAAACTCCTGCAGATGGCTGATAGCTCAATTACAGAAGAGCAATATAGCTATATAGGTGGATAAAGGTGTATACTGCACTCAGGTCACACAGACAACACCCAGAAACTCCTGCAGATGGCTGATAGCTCAATTACAGAAGAGCAATATAGCTATATTTTAATAAATCCAACGGATTTTGTTGTCAGAATGTCCGACCGTGTGTACAAGGGCTTACTGTTATATTGTAATGTTACTTTGTTTTATTGTTAACCATTATTTGCTTAGCAGGTACACCATTCAGCTGCAGCACTGATTTATTTATCTTGACAGCAACAGCGTTTGCTCTCACGATACGTAAATCAGAGACTCCAGCGCTGTAGGAGGTGATTTCACCACCACAGTCAGAAAAAAAATGGTGCTTGTATGCCCATCATTAGAAGTGGGTGGATGAAGGACGGTATTCTAATGGTGGGCATACCCACCGATCAATCTCTTTTTTGATCAGCCCACAGGCTGCATGAAAAAAAGAACATTACAATACAGTATCTCACTAAAGTGAATACACCCCTTGCATGTTTGTAAATATTTTATTATATCTTTTCATGTGACAACACTGATAAAATGACACTTCGCTACAATGTAAAGTAGTGAGTGTACAGCTTGTATAACAGTGTAAATTTGCTGTCCCCTCAAAATAACACAACTGCTGGCAACAAAAGTGAGTACACCCCTAACTGAAAATGTCCAAATTGGGCCCAAAGTGTCAATATTTTGTGTGGCCATCATTATGTAGCGGCGGCTCCTGAAGAGCACGCACTATGCGTTTTTTCAAAGTTAAACTTTGCCTAAACTGCAGTTTGGTTTGGGTTTATTTGTCTAAATTGGATCTCTGCATCAGTCTGACTGGACTGTAAGATGTTCAGCCTGGCCACAGGGGGCACTGTCTCTTGTGGCAGGCGTGGAACTATGGTCTCGTTAGGTGCTTAAGTTACTCTTTTTCGGAGCCAAGTCAGTGGGAGTGGCCCTCTTGCTGTGCCCTCTTGGAGAGGGTATTTAAGATGCGGACGTCATGTGGTTCAGGGTTTCAGTCCAGTATGATATACTGACTTCATGGTCCTGGTCCTCCTGACCAGCCCCCAGGAAGGCTATGGCCTGGGGTGCGGATCCACCCGACTTTGGCTAGCCCGAGGCAAGGAAACTAAAGCAGGATTCTGAGGTGGTTGGGTGCCATCTCCGGTTCGGGAGAGACCCAGTGTACTTCAAGCATTCCAGGGGAGGACTCTTTAGAAGAACACCACGTACGGGTTGGTTTTCTTAACAAGAGCCTGGAAGGGCTGAAGTAACCGAGAGAATCCGGTCTGAAAGATCCAGGTATCCTACGAGTGTTTCAAGTTTGGTTTCCCTACATATTCTACAAAAACCTCTGTGGCAGAGACATTATTTTGTACCTTCTACGTCTGTGGCAGACTTGTTCCTGAGTAAGCACCTAGTTGGCTGCTAGGCCTTGTGAGAGAGGGACTGTCCAACCTGAGTGATCATCCAGCTGCAAATGGCTATTCTCTGGATGCAGTCAAAGTAAGCAAGTTCTTCAACGTTTTCGACTTTGACACTAAGAGTACCTGAACTTCCTTTCCAACCCTCTGATCCCAAGTTGAAAGACTGTTCAATTGACTGAGTTTTGCAAAATAAATGCATCCAAGTGGATCTGTTGTCAGTCTTGAGTTACTGGGCTATTTACCACGGGACATCCCCTAGACGTGCCACAAGGAGAACAGAAGGTAACGGTAAGCCCAAAAATAACCAGCAGTTCCTTCGAGGATTAGTGCTACAATTATTTTCCAGCACTGCCTTAACCCTCTTGGGCATGGAGTTCACCAGAGCTTTACAGATTGCCACTGGTGTCTTCTTCCACTCCTCCATGATGACATCACGGAGCTGGTGGATGTTAGAGACCTTGCGCTCCTCCACCTTCCGTTTGAGGATGTCCCACAGATGCTCTATAGGGTTTAGGTCTGGAGACATGCTTGGCCAGTCCATCACCTTTATCCTCAGCCTGGTCATCTTGGAGGTGTGCTTGGGGTCGATATCATGTTGGAATACTGCCCTGCAGCCCAGTCTCTAAAGGGAGAGGATCATGCCCTGCTTCAGTATATCACAGTACCTGTTGGCATTCATGGTTCTCTCAATGAACTGTAGCTCCCCAGTGACGGCAGCACTCATGCAGCCCCAAACCATGACACTCCCACCACCGTGCTTGACTGTAGGCAAGACACACCTGTCTTGGTACTCCTCACCTGGTTGCCGCCACACACGATTGACACCATCTGAACCAATTATCTTGATCTCATCAGACCACAGGACATGGTTCCAATAATTCATGTCGTTAGTCTGCTTGTTTTCAGCAAACTGTTTGTAGGCTTTCTTGTGCATTATCTTTAGAAGAGGCTTTCTTCTGGGATGACAGCCATCTTTATGTAGAGCAACAATTCTTTTTATCAGATCCTCAGAGAGTTCTTTGCCATGAGGTGCCATGTTGAACTTCCAGTGACCAGTATAAGAGAGTGAGAGTGATAACACCAAATTTAACACACCTGCTCCCCATTCACACCTGAGACCTTGTAACATTAACGAGTCACATGACACAGGGTAGGGGAAATGGCTAATTGCACCCAATTTGGACATTTTCACTTAGGGGTGTACTCACTTTTGTTGCCAGAGGTTTAGACATTAATGGCTGTGTGTTGAGTTATTTTGAGGGAACAGCAAATTTACACTGTTATATAAGCTGTACAGTCACAACTTTATATTGTAGCAAAGTGTCATTTCTTTAGAGTTGTCACATGAAAAGGTATAATAAATATTTACAAAAATATGAGGGGTGTACTCACTTTTGTGAGATACTGTATATAGTACATACAGATATATAGATGGCTTGGTGTCCATCTGTATGTCTATACTTTGATTCACTGCACCACATCAAGCTTATTTTTCCATGTTGAAATAAAGCATGCATACAGTAGTAACATGTACCAATATTTTTGGCCTTTCTTCTCATGCAATATGATCCAACCCAATGTTTAGAAGAAGTTACACAGAGAGGCGCTGGTGGATGTAGGATATGCCGTGAGGTTTACCTGTATCTGTCAGCGGGCATTGTCACATGATAACGTGTCAACTTAGATCTGAAGAAGATAACATGGTGGCCTCACATGGACACTTCTGAGAAGACCAACCCGGGTTATAGACTACAGAGAGATTTACTGCTCTCCACAGACAGTCAACATGTTAGACATCTGGATTTTTTCCAGTTTTTTTTTATGCTCCAGGAAAACTTGATAATAACTCACAATAATATGATTCCAGGAATGCCAACGTTTATTTTTATTATTGCCGACCTACCATAAGTTTAAGCGAATAGCTTGCAATTTCGGGTTTCCTGAGGGAGTAGGCACAATCGCTGTAATGATAATGTACACTGCGGTGTCTGTCTTTTGTACCCCCTCCCCCCAGCTGCAAAATATCACATAAGAAAGATATAATAAAATATTTACAAAAATGTGAGGGGTGTACTCACTTTTGTGAGATTCTGTATATGCCCAACAAGTACCAGCAATCTACTGGTATATTGCTGGACTTTGATTGGTTATACCAGAATAATGCCTGCAGGTTTAGGTATCATTCTTTTCAGCCAGCGGTCGGCTTTCATGTAAAACTAATCCTAGTGGCTAATTAGCCTCTAGACTGCTTTAACAAGCCGTGGGAGGGAACGCCCCCCCTCCGTCTTCCATGGTTTTCTCAGGCTCTCCTGTCGCAACAGGGAAACCGAGAATGCAGCCGGTGGCTCTGCCAGCTGACCATAGAGCTGATCGGAGACCAGAATGGGTCCTATTAGCTCTATGGTTTAAGAAACCAGAAGCTACAAGCATTTCATGACTTAGGTTTTGCTGGATATAAACCGCGCCATTGGAAAATTGGGAAAGTATTTTATCACACAGATCTTGGTGTGGTCAGATGCTTTGAGGGCAGAGGAGAGATCTAGGGTCTAATAGACCCTGTTTTTTTCAAAAAAGAGTACCTATCACTACCTATTGCTATCATGGGGGATATTTACATTCCCTGAAATAACAATTAAAATTATAACAAATAAAAAAACATAAAAGGAACAGTTTAAAAATAAAATAAAAAAGCAAAATGAAATAATAAAAAAAAAAGTACCCCTGTGCCCCCCGTGCTCACGTGCAAAGGGGAACAGAAGCGTCGGTCTGGTGTCATATGTAAACAGCAATTGCACCATGCATGTGAGGTAGCAGAAAAAGATTCCTAAAAAATGGGGCTTTAAATGGATGCCAGGCAGTGGTGAGTATAAAAATTACCATACTATGTGATGGAACTATATCTGGACAGGATCATAATAGAAGCTGTCCTGTAGTTTTGATCCTCATGGCCACTGTCGTAGGTGGAACGAAGCTGTAGAGTCTGTCGAGTGCAGTGCCGGAAAGACCAGTCAATGACAGTGGCCATGAAGATCAAAACTACAGGACAGCTTCTATTATGATCCTGTCCAGATATAGTTCCATCACACAGTACAGGAACATTGCTCTGATTGGTTACACCCTCCACGAGCTACACTTTTTTCATATCAAGTGTGACGCAACTTACCATAGTAAATCCTTTTAAATGATTAAGTGCAACTTTGGGAACACAGACCAATCCATGATATTCAGGTTGGCGCTCCCGATCTGGCCCTGTAGGATACTTCCATCTTAGTACTTGAGTGTTTGTCTACTGCCGGTGAAAATGTTTTATGTTTGGGAATCACAGCATTTGAAGTGTTGAAGGCCGCATGGTCCCTGAGGAAGATCTACACTGTATGTGTAATCGTGCATCAATTTGCGGGCTTCCTTCCTTCCTTCAGCTGGTTTCCATACTTATCTCCCATACATATATGTTTTATCTTCATCTATAAATGTTTTGTATGTTGTAATTAATGTATCGCATAATAAATTTTGTAATTTTTATACTCACCACTGCCTGGCGTCCATTTAAAGTCCCATTTTTGACTAATATTTTTCTACTATCTGCTTTCGGGAAGGGACGCACAGGCAGTTTAGTCATCTAGATGAGGCAAAATCTTTTTTCATGCATGTGAGGTATCACCGCGAAGGTCAGATCAAGGGCAGTCATTTTAGCAGTAGAACTCCTCTTTAAATCTAAAGTGGTAACCTGTAAAGGATTTTAAAAGCTTTTAAAAATGTATGTAGTTTGTCGCTGCTGCACATTGTGTATAAAATGCCAGGACAGTTCAAAATCTGATACACATGTTGTGTTCATGGAGTGTTCAGTAAATGATCTATTGCTCAAACATGCCATGAGCATATGTGGAATTGCACCCCAAAATACATTCTGCTGCTTCTCCTGAGTACAGGGATACTACATGTGTGAGAGTTTTTGGGAGCCTAGTCATGTATAGGACCCCAAAATCCAATCATTGCCTTCAGACTTTCTAAGGGTGTAAAATGGTGATTTCACTTCCTCACTACCTATCACAGTTACAGAGGCCCTGAAATGTCAAGATAGCACAAAACCCCCACAAATGACCCCATTTTGGAAAATAGACACCCCGAGGTATTTGCTAAGAGCATGGTGAGTATTTTGCAGCTCTCATTTGTTTTTGAAAATGTACTGTTTTTTCAAATTTTAAAACTTTGTGACAAAAAACGAGATCTGCAAAGTACTCAACATAGCCCTCAGCAAATAGCTTGGGGTGTCTACTTTCCAAAATGGGGTCATTTGGGGGGGTTCAAAATCTGCTGTCTGGACATTTCATGGCCTCCAAAACCGTTTAACTGTGATAGGCAGTGAGGAGTGAAATCAAAACTTTACGCCCTTAGAAAGCCTAAAGGCAGTGACTGGTTTTAGGGGTCATGTACGCGGTTAGACTGCCAAAAAGTGTCATATGTTTTGTATCCCCATACTCGATAGAAGCAGCAGAATGTATTTTGGGGCGTAATTCCACATATAACCATGTCATGTTTGAACAATATGTCATTTAGTGACAACTTTGTGTAAGAAAAAATAAATAAAAATAAATTTTTCTGAAACTTGTGGCAAAATATAAAATATTCCATGGACTCATCATGCCTCTCAGCAAACAGCTCGAGGTGTCTACTTTCCAAAATGGGGTCATTTGGGGGGGGGGGGGGGGGGGTTGTGCTATCTTGTCATTTTATGGCCTTCGAAACTGTGATAGGTAGTGCGGAGTGAAATAAAAAATGTACACCCTTAGAAATCCTGAAGGCTGTGATTGGTTTTGGGGATCCAGTACATGGCTAGGCTCCCAGAAAGTCTCACACATGTGGTATCCACATACTCAGGAGAAACAGAAGAGTGATTTTTGATTCCACATATAACCATGGCATGTGTGAGCAATATATCATTTAGTGACAACTTTGTGTAATTGTTTTTTTTTTTTTGTAATTTTTCAATCACTTGTGACAAAAAAATTAAATATTCAATGGGCTCAACATGCCTCAGCAATTTCCTTGGGGTGTCTACCTTCCAAAATGGGGTCATTTGGGGGGGGGGGGGGTGGTTTGTACTGCCCTTCCATTTTAGCACCTCAAGAAATAAGGCAATCATAAACTAAAAGCTGCGTTAATTCCAGAAAATGTACCCTAGTTTGTAGACGCTATAACTTTTGCGCAAACCAAAAAATATACACTTATTGACATTTTTTCTACCAAAGACATGTGGCTGAATACATTTTGGCCTAAATGTATGACTAAAATTATGTTTATTGGATTTCCTTTATAACAAAAAGTAGAAAATATCGTTTTTTCCATTTATATCGCAAAAAATAAAAATGGGTACAACATTGCATAACCGCGCAATTACCAGTTAAAGCAGTGCAGGGCCAAATTGTAAAAAGTGCTCTGGCCATTGAGCAGCCAAATCTACTGGGCCTGAAGTGGTTAATGCAGGGATGGGGGAGGAAACCAATAAGAGGAATTTTCATTTTCACATGAAGTTTAAAGAAAAAGCCATGGACACACCACAACGTAGTAAAGTATCCTCTACACTTTCCAAAACTATAAAAAATATTTTGCCTGGATGTCTGCCTTAACAACAGAAGGCATCCTGCAGACAGAAGGGCGTAGAGTGGCAAAGATACAAGGGAAAAATTGAAAATAAGGTAAACAGATTGGAATGGAATGGGTCTAATATTTTGACTATGCTGCATTTCTTCTTGAAGACACTCCAGTGTGGCCATCCACTTTAAAATACAGAGTCTGTTTATGGTGGATGGTCCCCGCTGCCTTTGACAAGTGGCGAGCATCAAAGTAGGGCCTTGTTCATGATTAATATCTGGTGCACATCAAACCGCAGCCTCTCCACTAACACGAGGCTCCTTTGGTTTCATGCTCTACTTATTAGAGGCTCCATTAACCCCTGGATCCACAGCTGGTTTTCATTAGACAGCAGCGTCATTCCAAAGCTCATATGCGGCACTTCACCAGATTATATTATATCTGCTGAATTTAAAAGGGATTCCAATTAGAAACAGAGATTGCAGTTTTCATGCAATATCGATGGGCGCTACCTACCTGCAAAACCAGGTTGTATTAGCTTGCACACAAAGTCTCCCATTTTTGGACCCGGAAATAGTTTTTTTTGTGGAGCTACCGTATATACTCGAGTATAGGCCGACCCGAATATAAGCCGAGGCCCCCAATTTACCCCCAAAAAAACTGGCAAACTTATTGACTCGTGTATAAGCCGAGGGTGAGACATGCCTGTCCATCCCTGTGTGTGTGTCCGTCCATCCCTGTGTGTCCGTCCATCCCTGTGTGTCCGTCCATCCCTGTGTGTGTGTCCGTCCATCCCTGTGTGTGTGTCCGTCCATCCCTGTGTGTCCGTCCATCCATCCCTGTGTGTGTGTGTGTCCATCCATCCATCCATCCCTGTGTGTGTGTGTGTCCATCCATCCATCCATCCCTGTGTGTGTGTGTCCATCCATCCATCCATCCCTGTGTGTGTGTGTCTCCATCCATCCATCCCTGTGTGTGTGTGTCTCCATCCATCCATCCATCCCTGTGTGTGTGTGTATCCATCCATCCCTGTGTGTGTGTGTCCGTGTGTGTGTGTGTGTGTGTGTGTGTGTGTGTGTGTCCAGCCTACCTGTGTCCCGTGCCTTGCCTCCTTGCCTCCGTCCCGTGCCTTGCCTCCTTGCCTCTGTCCCGTGCCGTGCCTTGCCTCCGTCCCGTCCCGTGCCTTGCCTTGCCTCCGTCCCGTGCCTTGCCAGGATCGCCGCTCTTCGTCGGCGCCTCGGCGGACATTCTACCATTCAAACGCCGCGCCTCCGCCTCCGCCTGTGATAGGCGGAACACTGAATTTCCCAGCAGCCTGTGTTCCGCCTATCACGGACATCGTCTCATCCACGTCCGTAGTACGAGGATGAGACGATGTCCGTGATAGGCGGAACACAGGCTGCTGGGAAATTCAGTGTTCCGCCTATCACAGGCGAAGGCGGAGGCGGAGGCGCGGCGTTTGAATGGTAGAATGTCCGCTGTCTGTCTGCTCGACACGCTGATCGAGCAGGCAGACAGCGATGACTCGAGTATAAGCCGAGGGGGGCACTTTCAGCCTCAAAAAAGAGGCTGAAAATCTCGGCTTATACTCGAGTATATACGGTATTATAAGATTTAAAGGATGAAGTGAAGCCAACCAAACAAAATGATACCACATCCCAAGTATTCAATATAAACAAGGAAAGCAGGGGGAGAGGTAACTAGCCTCAACGGGACTTTTAACGGTATCAAACATTACATATGAAAAAAAAAATCGCATAGCAATCAAAAAAAGTTTTTTTTAAAAACGAATTTTCTTAGGGATTTATTATACAAATACATAACAGATTTTGCTAAAACAGCACCATGAATACAGATATACATCCATACAATACATAGAGATCTGGAAGAATCATTTGTGAACTCAGTCAATGTAGTATGATGCTCGACATGTTTCACTCGCAAGCGAGTTTCTTCAGGAGCTTAAAGTATCATTGACAAGAATAGTACAAATATATATTTACATAATAGATCAAAATAATCCCGTATTGCAAAAAATGGAGAGGCTCAGTGGAAGATAAAGGGATGGGGAAACCATCCGGACCATATATGCTTGCAGGGAGGTGCTTCAAAATAGCAGTTTAAATATATGCTGGTAGGATCAAGGTTAAAGAAACTGAACCCCCACATAGGGGTCAGGGGCTGCCATAGCTAGACCGCAATTTCCAAAATGGGCAGGGGAGATGTCCACCTAGCCGTTCTCATATAGGGTGAACTTTAAAAAATACAGTAGACAGTTTTTGACACATCTCCGCTTCTTCCACCGGTCTTCCTCATTCTTCTCCTGCATCTTTATCCTCCGATCTTCTCCTTCTCCCCCTGCTTCTTCTTCCACTCTTCTTTGTCTGATGTTCTTCTTCCTCTGCTACTGCTCCAGCCGATGCCCCCCCCTCCAATGTTGCGGACCACTGATCTGTTGGCGCCGATGTCATGCATTTCTTAACCACTTGTTTACTGGGCACTTAAACCCCCCTCCTGCCCAGACCAATTTTCAGCTTTCAGCGCTGATGCACTTTGAATGACAATTGCGCGGTCATACAACACTGTACCCAAATGAAATTTTTATCATTTTTTTCCCACAAATAGAGCTTTCTTTTGGTGGTATTTAATTACAGCTCAGAGTTTTATTTTTTGCTAAACCAACAAAAAAAGATGCAAAAAAAAAAAAAATCATGTTTAATAGTTTGTTATAAAATTTTGCAAATAGGTAATTTTTCTCCTTCATTGAAATGCGCTGATGAGGCGGCACTGGTGGGCACTGATGGGCACTGATAGGCACAGTTAAGGCGACACTAATAGACACAGATAAGGTGGCACCGATAGGCACAGATAAGGCAGTACTGATGGGCACAGATAAGGCGGCACTGATGGGCACAGATAGGTGGCACTGATAGGTGGCACTAAGGGGCACTGATAGGTACCACTGATAGATGGGACTGATGGGCACTGATAGGTGGCACTGATAGGTGGCTCTGATAGGTGGCACTGGTAGATGACACTGATGGGCACGGATATGTGGCACTGAGGTGCAGCAATGTTGTTGAGGCAGATTGTGGGCACTGATAGGTGGCACTGTGGGCACTGATAGGTGGCACTGTGGGTACTGATGTATGGCACTGCTGGGTGGCATTATGGGCACTGATGGGTGGCACTGCTGTGTCTCACTTTTTTAATTCTCTGGGGGTTACTGGCAGGGGGCAGGTGGGCACTGATACACTGGCTGTGATCGGGACTGATGTCCCAATCACGGCCGCCGGTGATCGGCTTTTTTTTTCTCTCCTCGCACTGTCAGCACGAGGAGGAAAAATAGCCGATTACCGGCTCTGTTTTGTCACATGATCAGCTGTCATTGGCTGACAGCTGATCACGTGGAAAGGGGTCGGGATCGACCCCTTGCTCGGATCGGTGATCAGGCGAGTCTCATTGACTCGCCGATCACAGAGCGTGACGCGCGCGCCCCTCAGGGGGCGCGCAGGCCGCTCGTGCACGGGACGACGTCAATAGACGTAGTCCCAGCAAAGGAGGTCCGCGCTGTAGCCGTCATTCGGCTATAGCGCGGATCTCAAGAGGTTAAATAACGATGGGGGCATGGCAATCAGATCACATCATCGGAAGGCCACACCCCTTGTGACATCACCGCCTGGGGTATGATGGGTCCGCGACGTCACAATGGGGCGTAGCCTCCGGGTGACATAATCCGATTGCCACGCCCCATAGTTATTTAAGAAATGCAGGACATCGGCTCCGACAGATCAGTGGGATGCAGCATCGGAGGAGGGTCGTCGGCTGGAGCGGAGGCAAAGGAAGAACCCTGGCCGGTGGTTGTCGGGGTCTGCGGATGCGAGGGCCTTCACAGAATCTGGGCCCCCCCTTTCAAAAAGCCTCTGTTCTTCTGTTGCGGTCTTCCTCCATTGTGCTGTCGTCCGCTGTTTGCCATCTGTTATATAGCCATGGGGCGTAGCTATCTGATGACGTTACATGGAGAGCCCTTCCTTGTGACATCACAGGGGCGGGCTCTCCATGTGACGTCATCTGATGGCCACGCACCATGGCTATATAACAGATGCCAGACAGTGGACGACAACAAAACGGAGGAAGACGGCACCAGAAGAACAGCAGATTTAAAAAAAATTTTAGCGGGTAACCGGTAGTGAGAAAGAAGATGGCAGCAGCGGGAGAGAAGGCACCTGGGAGTGACAGCAACAGGAGAAGATGGCGGCGGGAGAGAAGGCACCGGGAGAGATGGCAGGAACAGATGGCGGAGCAGTGGGAACAGATGGCGGCGGAGAGGACGGCACTGGGAGAAGACCATTAATAAAGGAATTGTCAAAAACCAGCTCTAGTTTTTTTTAATTTCATTGCTTTTTTGGTGAATGGGTAGGGGTAGTATGTACCCGATACCCATTCACATTGGGGGGACTGGGAATTGGGCCCTCCCAGATTCCGATAAGCTCCCCACCCACAGATCCCGACAACCACCGGCTAGGGGTTGTTGGGAAGAGGCCCCTGTCCCCATCAACATAGGGGCAAGGTGCTTTGGGGTGCCTCAAAGCACCCACTCTCCCATGTTGAGGGCATACGGCCTGGTATGGTTCAGGGGGGGGGCGCTGGCTCGTCCCCTCCCTTTCCTGACTTGCCAAGCTGCATGCTCGGATAGGTGTCTGGTACAGATTTTTGGGGTGAAACCCATGCCATATTTAAAAAAATTTGGGCGTGGTGGGCCCCCCCCCCGAATTCATACTACACCCGAAAGGTCTGGTATGGAACTGGGGGGACCCTACGCCATTTTTTTTCGCTGGCAATTTTTTTTGCCATTCAGCTGTCAGCGAGGAACCCCGCTGACAGCTGTTGACTCATCAGTTGTTAAGGATATGGTGGCCCCCTCCTTAGCAACCAGCTATACGTAGTATTTGAAGTTCAGTTCAGTCACTTTTTTTTTTTTTTTTTAAACGGATGTCGTTGGATATGAAAACAGATGCAAAAATTGACATCCGTATCTGTTTTTGATCCATTTTTTTTACAAAAAACAAAACATGACTGAAATGAACAAAAAAATGGAACGCCGATGTGAAACCAGCCTAACTCTCATTGAGAAGTACCTATTGCTATTGTATATTGCTAATCCCATTTCTGTGAAATTAGCATTAGTAGCTGTGATTGGTGAGATCGCTAGCAATAATCCCATAATGGACCTTGTTTATCAAATCGCGTAAAAGAAAGACAGTCTCAGATTTTCTGGTTCAGTTACCAAAGGGTTGCCCAGTGATTTTATTTGCATAATGTGCACAGACCACAAGAAGAGCAACCCGTGCTTATCATTTATAAAGATGTTCAATAATCCCCAGTCGGCAACACAGGGGTGGTCATCCCAAAAGTGGAAGCCCTCTCTAAATATAAATGAAATGAAGATTCTGATTTTAGCAATATTCCTGGAGTTGCTCTTTAGAGTGCAGACAAAATGAAATGCACCATAATCAAAATAGCTAATAGAATGAAAGGCTTAAAAGAGTATTTTCCTATGAATAATATCTTGCTGCTGTGTTGCTGCAGGGGCCTCACCACATCTAAAAATAATTTGTCCTTCAACCGTCCAGATAACCTCACAGTCATATATAGTGACGCGAGCTGTGTAACTGGAGTGCAGGCCTTTACCAAACGCCCAGGTAATTGCCCTCCACCAGGATCAGACGTATCCATTAAATTAACCGACTTTTCATTTTCTACTTGTTATCTGAATGAAGAAAGCTTCTAAGACAACAGAGTCTGAAAGAAAACGTCAGCCCCCACCACCACCAATGCTCGGATAGGAGGAACTGCACAGAAAAGACGAATGTCTGATCAAAGAGTCAGGCTAGACACTTTTGAGGCCATGAGAGATATTTCTGGAATGATGTGACTGGGCTAAGTCTGTATCCATACTTTATCCTGAATCCCAATTCATTTTACAGCTGGAGGCTGCAGGGTCAGACTGTTGAGTGCCTGGTAAAGCTCATACTATATACAGTTTGTGTACTGACATACTGAATAGCAGCACTGTGCACATAAGATCCCGTTTCCACCAGCGTGTGTGTGCTATGGCGTGCATAACATGTGCACATTGGGCTTGCCAGCTGTGTTGTTTCTATGCATCATAGTTTTTACCTTTTTTTTTTCTATTTTAAACCTTTTAACTTTATGCAAAGCAGCATTTTGTTACGCAAAGGCACATGTTGTAACATACTACATTGGAATAAAATATATATAATATATGCATAATTTTTTTGCAACGCACACCAATGAAGCAAGTTGGTGTGAACAGTTGGTTATGAACAAAGCAATACTTTTTCCTGCATTTCCCTTTTATTTTCTGATGGATAGCATGCATGTGACAGACCCAACCAGGACAGGGGCTTTTGGAGAGGACTTGGGGTGAGCCTCCTACCCACTGATTATGGCCCATGGAGAAAGCAGATCATTCTCCAATAATGGACAACAATGTAATGGATGCTGAGAGCAAGGCTTGGATTAATTCTCTGAATAAGGACAATAAAGCTTCCCTTCTGGAGTGGATGGAAAGGTGTAATATTAATCTCGTACCGGCTAATGGTCAGATAGAATGTGGTGGCCCCACTGCAGGCTAGGTTGGAGAGGTTCCTTCACTTGGGACAGAAATATTTATCAATCACAATCCTCAAGAGATCCATGAGGATAAAATAACCCCACTGTATCAGACTGCTGGGACAATGTATGTCTTCTGATGACTTTTCTAGTGGACAGAAAACACAAGTCTGCTAAATGTTCCTAAACACTACTAATAACTTTTTTGGCCTTTTACTGCCAATAAAATGCTAATGCTCCTAAAGGCTCCTAAATGCTCTTAAATGCTGCTAAAATGCTACTACAAAAAGCTATTACCAGTGACTTTTATCCAGTGATTTTTCAAATTTTTTTTATTTGGAGCAGATTTATACACAGAACTCTATTAGCAGCTTCTACTGCTTCGAAAAGAAGGCAATTAACATACTGTGCAGAATCCAGGCCATGAGATCATATACCCTTAGAACAGACAGTGTTCAAATCTAATTTAATAAAACAACTAAAAGATGATAGGAAATGGGAAATAAACCAGGGAAATTGTTAGCGGGGTTAATTAAAACGAGACGCAAAGTAAATCATATAGAAAAAATTAAAGATAAGAAAGGGGAGCTGAAATATTCTACGAGCGATGTGGTTAAGGTATTCCAGGAATATTACCAACACCTGCATAGTGTGAATAATGTCAAGAATTTTGATGACATCCAACTTAGACAAAATAAAACAAAAAAATATCCACAGAAGGCAAAACTCCCAATTATATCAGAATAAGACGCTACTAAATTGGACAGGGATAAAATACAACAGGCAATTAATGGTACTGCTGTAGGTAAAAGCCCAGGTCCAGATGGATTTAATTCTCTATATTTCAAAACATTTTCAGGAAGTTTAATCCCTTATTTCAAGACATACATGAACTCTATTGGGGGAGGTCTGAAGATACGCAAGGAAGTGATAGGGGCTTTTATATCACTTTTGTTAAAAAGAAGGGAAAGATCCAACATTGTGCTCCAGCTTCAGGCCAATATCCTTAATCAATGAAGATATCAACATTTTTGGAAAAGGATTTTGACTGAGAGGCTGAAGCCTTTTATGCCTAACTGGAGAGCGAAAGATCAAGTCGGCAGGGAAGCGAGGGACAATGTAATAAGAACTACACTTTTAATGCATGGAGCCAGAAAAGGAAAGAAACCAGTACTTTTTCTATCCACTGATGCCGAAAAGGCCTTTGATAGATTGGATTGGGAGTATATGCTTTTGACACTATGATTTGTCGGCTTAGGTCCACAAATGTATAAGTGGATAGTGGTTTTATACTCCAATCCAATGGCCCAAGTTTGGGTGAATGGAACCCTATCATAGCCTTTCCCACTCTATAAATGAGGTTTAGCTAAGGATTTGGCCCCAGTCGCAACAGATACCTTAAGATCGTGGGATAATTCATTTAAAAGTATGCTTTGGCAATATAATAGTCCCTTAATGCCTCTCTCAGGCACAAATTACTTCCCCCCCTGGGGAAGGGGAATAAGATGTACTTAAAATGGACTTTGTCAGATTGTTTGAGATTGAAGGACATTCTAAATGGGAATGCCCTCTGCTCATTATCTGAACTACGGAATAGGTATGGCCCTGGGCCTTGGGATGTTTGGAGGTATTGAGAATGCCAACATTTCGTGGAGGCCCTCCCTAAACCCCTCTGTTCCATCCATGAGCTTAGCCCATGGGAAAGACTTGTGGACCAATGGGGAATAAATAGACATGTAATATCTAATATATAAAGAATGTTGATATCACCATCTGACTCCAGGTCACCAGGTTTCTTAGAGAGCTGGGAGTATGAACTAAATCAATCTCTACCAGAAGCATTAAAACGTAAAAGGGATAGCCTATGTACATTCTACCCCAATGGATACGAGGCTAAAAGAAATGAATTATAAATGGTTAACTAAGTGGTATTTTGTTCCATCAAAATTACATAAAATCAATTCAGAAATGGGAAAATTAGGAGGTTGGTCCCAAATCGGTCCCTCGAGACAGAAAGAAATGAACTATCACGATACTAGTTTGATTGGTATGAATTCTGATTACAGTATATAATGGGTAAATAAATAATTTTATTAATACAAAATTGATATAGAATAAAAAAAAATACATGATCAAATACATATTAAAATGCATGATAACAATCCATGTATATCATTAGCATAATGGTCCCTAGAGTGGAGGATCACATTGTGATAGTTGTTCACGGATAACATATCTCAAATAGTTTCGCGGCCTGAGAACCGATTTGTCAGGAGAATATCTGTAATTTGATTAACAAGCATCAATGTTAAAAACATATACACAATAAACAAAATGTATTAAATTAACAATGAGAAAAAAAATGCATACTGTATGGAGGGGAGAAGAAAGAGCGATGCTGTTTACCCGTGACTCAGGTCCAAACAGAGCGAAAGTGCCGCCAGAGGTTCTCCCGCAGCGGCTTGGGGGACGCATATCTAAGTAGATAAGGGTAATGAATAGTTGGATGAATTACACACAGGAAAGGACAGTAGTGAAGAAAAAAGTGGAAAAACTAAAGAAGGAGGGATTGGGGGAGGGGAGAAATGGGAAGGGAAGCAGAGGAGGGGAAAAGGAAAGGATGGGGGGTGGTGAAATGGGAGGGAGGGGGGGGATGGGAGTAGGGAAAAGGGGAGGGGAAAGGGGGGTGGAATGGAAGGAGAAAGGGGAAGGGAAAGGGGAAGAAGAGAGAGGAAAGAGGGGGGGGGGGGGAGAAAGGAAAAGAAAAAAAAGAGAAAAGGAAGTAAAGTAAGGAAGGGAAAAGGCAAGTAAAAAGAAAAAAGGAAAAAGAGAAAGATGAAAAACAAGGGAAGTGAAGAAATGGGGAGAAAAGGAGGAAAGAAAAAAAGGGAAAGGAAGGAAAAGGGGGGGGGGGTAGAAAAAAAAAGAAAGGGGAAGGGGAAACAAGGAACGAGATGAAGGGAAAAGAGAGAAATGACAAAAGAGGGGGGACAGGAAAGGAGAGAAGTGTGTAGAATAACTGACTTTAAATGGAGTATATATGGTGCTAGGGTCCGGGGAAGGGGAGAAGAATCTCAGAGCATGAGAGCAATATCCCAGCACAGATGCCTTGGCACTACAAGGAATTGTCAGGGGTGGTGGTCAATGCAAAAAAGCCACAAAGTGACCCTGGCTAGTATATCTTATGAGGTAAACAGATGCCAACAAATTGATCATGAGAACAGACCAAGCTCCGCATGATGGAGCAGGATAAGGGCTTACAAACAAGGGATACTATTTAGGAGATGTCAACAAGGCACAGGCCCTGGAACCCACGTCCCTGGCACTTTCAAGCAGTCTAGCTGCTTAAATAATCCCCAACCAGGCGACCCGGGTACACGCTGGCGGTTTTTTACAAGAGCACTGCAATTGGTGTTCATATTTAGTACGGGAATATGGGGTAAGGGCGGGACCTGGGAAACAGCAGTAAGCAGTCATCTCGGGACACACCCCTTAATTCATATTTCATAAATTAATAATTCACAGTTTTTAGACAACCTGGTTTTATGGTTAATAAATGGGAAGTTTTTTTGTGTGTAATGAATTTGTTGGTTGGAATTTTTTTTTTTTTTTTTTTTAGGGAGTTTTGAGAGAATCTTGGAATTTTATTATGTATACTAAGGGGATAAACTATACTAAGGGGATATGCATACTCAAGGAGTACTATAGGTGTGTGTTGATTTAGAATGTTATGTGTATGTATATGTTGATTTTGATTGTCATGTCATATAATGTTTTTTCTACATAAAATTAATAAAAAGAAATTAAAACCAATCTAGTTTACAACTAATAATGAGTTAATCATATTAAAAATTACTCCACAATCCCCTCTTTAACATGACATAGAAGGGGGAGCTTCTTAAGATTTTTAAGCAAGTAAAATTAAAGCGGGAGTCCACCGGGACTCTGCGTTTTTTTTTTTTTTTTAAAGCCAGCTGCTACAAATACTGCAGCTGCTGACTTTTAAAATAGTGACACTTACCTGTCCAGCGCGCCCGCGATGTTGGCACCCGAAGCCGATCTCTAGATCGTCTGTAAGGTGCTGCCGCCACCATCTTGGGTATGGGAATCAGGAAATGGAGCCTTTCGGCTTCATTTCCCGGTTCCCTACTGCGCATGCGCGAATCACGCTGCGCAATAAGGACGGTCCCCGCTGCCTCTGGGATCTGTGTGTTTCCCAGCAGGCAGCGGGGCACTTGCGGAAAGGGGCGGGCACTTGCGGAAAGGGGCGTAATCTACGCCCCTTTCCGCAGAGAGCTATCCCGGAAGTGGGTGCAGAATACCTGTACTGTACAGGTATCTGCACCCCCCTCCCCCCTGAAAGGTGCCAATTGTGGCGCCGGAGGGGGGGAGGGTTCCGATGAGCGGAGGTCCACTTTAGGGTGGACCTCCACTTTAACTTAAAAATATTTTACATTTTTTCCAGGCTATGCTATGTTTTTGGGGACAAACTATGATAAAGTAAGTGTTATCTACATTTGGCCGCAAAAGTAGAAATATTCTCTAAATTCAAAGAAATTGACTTTTCTGACAAGAAAAATTTTTATTACATAAAATCAAGAGATTTGAGTAGGTTATATTCTGAATGATAAACAAAAAATATTATTTGGTGTTATCTCTACAAACTAGAGAAAATAAAGCCATGATATGTCCTTTAGCAAGCAGGTCAGTGCATATCTGATAACTTCTGCTGGGACTGCAATTCTTTTCCACATCAAAGCTTACTTTAAAAGGTTGGACAGCTGCAAGTAAATAAAAATTAGTATTTCAGCATGGAAAAAAAAAAGGAAAGAAAAGAAATGAAAAATGACATGCTGTGACTGGGCGAACATTCCATGAGCTCTTGAAAATATCAGAGCTTTGCCTTTAAACCAAAGACCCCATTGGCAACTCTGTTCTATGCTGTAATGCCAGAGCCAGTTTTAAAAGCTTTTAATGCAATCTTTCCAGGAATGCTAGGGCTTTGAAAGCGATACTGGCATTAGGGAGTCAGGTTCAGGAACTGAGAAGGTGGAATTAGGGCTATAGAGGTTGTCTCAACAAAAGATTACATTTCAGGAGTGCACTGAGTGATAACAGTGATAGGTTATTTAAAGGGAAGTTCCACCTTTTAATATTTGAAGCGTTATCCTTTTAATTCCTTATGTAAATCTGTATCTAAAAAAAACGTTCTGATGCTGGTATGGTATGGGCCAGGATTAACAGGTTTTCAGACTGTCCTATAATTCCACTGTGAAATGCAGAGATCATAACCTGCAGGACCAGTCACGTGATGAAAAAACAATGGGGGAGATTTACTAAAACTGGAGCACTCAGAATCTGGTGCAGCTGTGCATGGTAGCCAATCAGCTTATAACTTCAGCTTGTTCAATTAACCACTTTCAGACCGGACCATTTTGCTGGTAAATGACCAGAGGTCTTTTTACAATTTGGCACTGCGCTGCTTTAACTGGTAATTGCGCGGTCATGCAATGTTGTACCCAAACAAAATTTGCGTCCTTTTCTTCCCACAAATAGAGCTTTCTTTTGATGGTATTTGATTGCCTCTGCGATTTTTATTTTTTGCGATATAAACGTAAAAAGACCGCAAATTTTGAAAAAAAATGATATTTTCTAATTTTTGTTATTAGAAAAATCCAATAAACTCAATTTTAGTCATACATTTAGGCCAAAATGTATTCAGCCACATGTCTTTGGTAAAAAAAAAGTCAATAATTGTATATTTATTGGTTTGCGCAAAAGTTGTCACATCTACAAACTAAGGTAAGTTTTCTGGAATTTACGCAGCTTTTAGTTTACGACTGCCTATCTCATTTCTTGAGGTGCTAAAATGGCAGGGCAGTACAAAACCCCCCCAAATGACCCCATTTTGGAAAGTAGACACCCTGAGGAAATTGATAAGTGGCATGTTGAGCCCATTGAATATTTTATTTTTTTGCCTCAAGCGATTGAATAATGACAAAAAAAAATATATATTTTTTTTTTTACACAAAGTTGTCACTAAATGATATATTGCTCACACATGCTATGGGCATATGTGAAATGACACCCCAAAATAAATTCTGCTGCTTCTCCTGAGTACGGGGATACCACATATGTGGGACTTTTTGGGAGCCTAGCCGCGTACGGGGCCCCGAAAACCAAGCACCGCCTTCAGGTTTTCTAAGGGCGTAAATATTTGACTTCACTCCTCACTACCTATTACAGTTTTGAAGGCCATAAAATGCCAAGATGGCACAAAACCCCCACAAATGACCCCATTTTAGAAAGTAGACACCCCAAGCTATTTGCTGAGAGGCATGTTGAGTCCATGGAATATTTTATATTTTGCCACAAGTTGCGGGAAAATTACAAACTTTTTTTTTTTTTCACAAAGTTGTCACTAAATGATATATTGCTCACGCATGCCATGGGCATATGTGAAATGACACCCCAAAATAAATTCTGCTGCTTCTCCTGAGTACGGGGATACCACATATGTGGGACTTTTTGGGAGCCTAGCCGCGTACGGGGCCCCGAAAACCAAGCACCGCCTTCAGGCTTTCTAAGGGCGTTACAGTTTTGAAGGCCATAAAATGCCAAGATGGCACAAACCCCCCCCCAAATGACCCCATTTTGGAAAGTAGACACCCCTAAATTTAGGGGTACACTAGTGAGACTAGGTAATAAATGGCGGGTGCCCTGAAACTATAAAAAAAATAACTAACCAATCAGCGTCACCTGTAACAGTTATATGGTGATCACTGGTGAAAGGGTTAACTAGGGGGCAATCAGGGGGCTTTATGCGGTAGTATATGGGGGTCCCTGGCGCTATAAAAAGCTGCGGCGAACCTAAATACCTACCTGCCTAACTAGCGTCACCTGTGACACTAATACAGCGATCAGAAAAACGATCGCTTATTAGGCTGGGTTCACACTGGAGCGATGCGGGAACGCCACGAATCCGCGGCGGGTTCCCACATCGCATGCCTCCCGGCGGCAGTTCACACTGCCCTATGCGAACTGCTGGGAGTGTCAGTGAAATGTTAATGACACCCCCAGATCAGTTCGCATATCGCAGTGCGATCTGCAAACTCGGATCGCATGGTGTGAACACCCATGCGATCCGATTCTGCTGCGGGCCAAAAAAAGGGTCCCGTGCAAATTTGCGGCGGGTGTGGCGGGTGCGGCGAATGGCTGAACTCGAATCGCACAGAGATCGGATGTGATTTGCACTGCAGTGCGGTGCGAATCACATTCGTTCTCATAAACCGCTGCAATGTGAACCCTGCCTTAGTGACACTGGCGACGGGGGGTGATCACGGGGTTAAACCTTTATTGGGGGGGGTTAGGGGGGCACATTAGAACTAAAGGGGGCTAACCCTAACTGCCCTAACAGTTATTACAGTCACAAATGACACCAATGCAAAAAAAAAAAAAAAAAAAGCAATTGGTGTCACTGTGACTGGGGGGGCAGGGGTAATTGGGGGGTGATCGGGGGGTAAAGGGGGGTGTGAGTGTGCCTGGCATGTTCTACTGTGTAGTGTAGTGCTTGTGCAACTCACCGATGCTCTCTCCTCGGTGCCGGAACGAAAACTACCGACACAGAGGAGAGAATACATCACTTCCTCTCCTGTGTTTACATTACAGGAGAGGAAGTGATGTCACCGGACAATTTCATTCGCCGGGAGCGATCGCGAGGGGGTGGCCATGAATGAATGGCTGTCCCCTCGTCCGGGATCGCTCCCGAACGAATACCGACCGCTACAGGCACCGGGCGGGGGCCCGATCGGGCCCCCGACCCGCGGGAGGCAAGGGACGTACATGTAAGCCCTTATGCCTGCCCGTGCCATTCTGCCGACGTACATCGGCGTGCGGCGGTCGGCAAGTGGTTAAAGTGATTGTAAAGTCTTGTTTTTTCCTATGAAAATAACAAACATGTTATAATTACCTGCTCTGTGGCAGTGGATTTGCACAGAGCTATCTTCCTCTTCTCGGGTCCCTCTACTGAGCTCCTGGCCCCTCTCTCCTGTTCAGTGCCCCCAAAGCAAGCAGCTTGCTATGGGGGCACCCGAGCAGAGTCACAGTTCCCTGTGTCCATTCAGACACGAAGCCCCCGACCCAGCCCCCCCCCCCCCCCGATTGGCTAGATGACTTTGATTGACAGCAGTGGGAGCCAATGGTGCCGCTGCTGTTTCTCAGCCAATCAGGATGGAGACCCTTGGATGGCTGAGACACTCGTGGACATCGCTAGACAGAGAGATACCTCAGGTAAGTATTAGAGGGACTGCTGCACACAGAAGGCTTTTTATCTTAATACATATGTAGCACCCTGGGGTTTAGTCAGGGATGCTCTTCACAAATTGACTTGCCAGGAGTAGGTCAATTGTTAGAGATCCATTGATTTCTCCCTAAGCTTGGCCTGGTTGTACTTTTCTTTTTTACTACTAGGTGGCCGGGCACTTGGTGGAACTGGATATGAGAAGGACAACTCAAAGTCAGGTTATGGGTATATGGGGTATCTCAGCCAATGGGCAGAGGTTTTCTTGAATTCCTTGGCCCGCTGGGAGAGCAGGTGGAGTCAGGTGATGCTCTGTGCCACCTGGACGGCTGTCTAGGTGGATGTGTGTCGTGTGCCCTGGCTGCTAGGCCAGAGATTTGGCCTATCCCGGGGGCATCTGCCTACTAGGCTGTCTAAGGGCCTATGCAGAAGTAAGAGACCAGCGCAGAGTTGGGATTGCGGCTTGCAGTCCAATCAGAAGTGGCAGTTCTGTCGGCCGGAGAACCTGTTAGTGGTCAGAGGTAAAAGGGAAGCTGTCGCCACAAAGGGACAAATCTCATTATTACCAGGGACCACAGTGAGTAAATAAAGCAAGTACCAGAACAGCATTCTCACCAATCGGGCACGATGGAGAATCTGGAAACTTCAGGCGGTGATCAAGTCAGGGACCCAACCAGTGGAGGTGACGCTTGCAGAGCAGCCTTGTGTGTCAAGCCAGGGACAGAGCCGGTCATGCAGTGGTGCAGCTTGAGAAATATCTGGAGTGCCAAGCTAGGGACCAAGCAGGGAAGTGTGGGTGACGCTTGAGGGAGATACCACCGCAAAAACTGGGGGAGCTCAAGGGATTCAGAGTCAGTGAATCAGAGGATCTAGTGAGAGTGGGAGCTCAGTGTTGAAGAACTATAAGAGGCCGTTGTAGTGAAGCTGAAGGAACTATTACGTTCCAGGCCACGTGCCCTCAACATGGGCCGCTAACCACCAAGGCCGAGGCTTTATTTACTCATACTGATGCTGGGAAATCTTCAACTCCCTCTGACCAGAGTCCGACCCCTCTAAAGTCTGAAGGACAGTAGACTGGCCCTATGTTTAGAAAGTTTAGAGACCCCTGGGCCCTGATATAACTGAAAGTAATTCCCCCGTACACACGAGAGGAATTTCCGTCGGAGCGCAAGCTTGGCTTGCATACACACGGTCACACAAAAGTTCTCTGAACTTTCGACCGTCAAGAACACGGTGACATACAACACTACAATGAGCCGAGAAAATTAAGTTCAATGCTTCCATCGAGCATGCATGGTCTTTTAAGTGTCGGAATTGCATACAAACGAACGGAATTTCCGAGAGGAACTTTTTCAGAAGGAAAAATAGAGAACGTGCTCTCAACCTTTTGCTGGTGGATATTCAGACATAAAAAGTCGGATGGAGCATACACACGGTCGGAATATCTGACTAAAAGCTCCCATCGCACTTTTTCTGATGGAAATTCCGCTCGTGTGTACGGGGCATAAGATTCTGAAAAAAATGAACTTTCGAACATTACAGGAACCGCATGCAACATCATATTTGGTGCAATATAGAACGGTTCCTCAACAAGCAACATGGCTAGAAATTATTTTAATAGCAGCTGCACTTTTAAAAAAAAAGCTATTGAAAATAACAGTACATGATGAACAGTACATGAGATTTTAGTGATTGGGTTTACATCTACTTTAAAGGTTCCCCTTAAAATCAGCAAATACGGCAATTCTAGAATCTGAAAATGCAGTAAACTCCTGGGCGTTCTGCCCCGTATAAGATCTGCCTCCATTTAGAAAAGCCGTTATTTTGTCATAGCGGACAGAGGAATTGACAGCAGAGACCCTGGCTGCCAGGAACAGCAATTACTTTCAAGTGTTTCACAAAGTATTTTACTCCGTGTCTAATCTGTGCTATGTTAGATACTAAACAGCAGTGGAAGCCTTTCATTTTTCATCCACTGTATAAACAGTCCTGCTCTTTCCTATTATTCTTGTTGCCAAAAGAGGGGGTAAAATGCCACACTAAGCGCTGCCAGCAATACCGGCTAAAGAAAAAAAGTTTCATTACAGATTTAATATAAATTAAAGGGAGATATCCCTGTATTTGCATGTGCCGACGTCATTGGCACATGCGCAGTAAGAAATATTAATTGGCTGCCTGGATCAACATTATATAATAGTAAAAAAATTAGTCCACTAGTGTTATCAACCAAATATAATAGTAAATAAATTAGTCCACTAGTGTTATGCGCACTTAGGTAAACTGAAGCCATAGCACGTACGTGCCGTTGCTTCAGGTGTATTGTGTATTGTGTATTGTGCCGTTACCCTGAAGTATGCCTTTGTCTTGCAGGTTTTTTTTTTCTTTTAGGATTTCTTAAAACAGGTTTACAACCACTTCAAGGGTTACTCGCCACCAGTTACCCCGCCAAAACCCTTCCCTGGCCCGCCCCTAAACACGCCCTCATGAAATGGCACTTCAATGTTTTATGCAGAATTAAGTCATAAAAATAAATATTGAAAAGATAAAAAGAATACTGCGCTGTGACTATCAAACTTTAAACTTTAAAAAGCAGCAAACATTACCGAAAGACAAAACGGTTGGATATAAAGTGCATATAGGAAAAAATGGTGCGCTAACAAATAATAAACAAATAGGCTACTATCTGAATAAAATAATATGACATGTGCCAACTTAGTGACAAAATCACAATAAAGGGCAAAACCACAATAAAGTGCATAGATGCCTTCTAACTCACTGGAATACGATATGTACCAACTTAGTGACAAAATCTCAATAAAGTGCAAAAATTACAGTAAAGTGCACAAGTGCATAATGTAAACAAAAAGAAAATATTAGAGTTTATATGAATTGTGAAAAAGAAAGTCCATGTGAAGAAGTGATTAGTTCCGCATAATCAAGTGTCCACACTCTATGGTGGCCAAAAAAGAATTCCTTGCCAGTACCGCCACCCGTAAGAGTGAGGCTTACCAAAATATGCAGAAAAGGCATACGCCTCACAAGTCACCATAAGCTTTATAATGATGGCAGGCTCCTACTTCTGATGGATCTCCAATGCTTCCCTCAATCTGGAGCTTGCACAGTGGTAGAAGGTAGAAAGGCAAAATGGTGGACAGGAGCGGAATGGTCATCAAAACATCAAAAGTTCATATGCAATAAATCATATGGAAACTCGCATAGTGTAGTAACGTTAATGAGTATTTATAAATGTCAAATGAGATTAAAAACACTCACATTTATGAAGACAAAAATGAGCCTTTAGAATAAATCACAGAAAGAGCGTGATGCTGTAGGTAGTTCAGTTGGAAGTTGGCGTCAGTTGGAAGTTGGCGTCATTTCCGGTTAGCAGATTCACCCCCAATATAAAAATTAGTCAAATAAATTAAATAGATGTTATTGACAACAAAAAACTATAATTTAAGTGTCCAATATCGATATTAAGTGCTCAAATTCACTCCGGTTACTGTCTGATGCGGACGAGGAGCAGCAGAACACTAAGTGTGCATCGAGTCATGACGTCACTTCCGCTTATCAAGCGCTCCAACATAATGAGAGCCAAGTCTCGTTATGGATTGTAGCACACATCCGGACTGGCTCAACACTGTGAAATGCAAAAGCGGAAGCGAACGCCTCCTCAAGCGGAACTACGTTAGCACAGTCACAGGTCATACCTTGCTGACACTCAGCCGGGGGGGACCCGAAAGGTAAGTTAGAGCACAACTCGGGGACACTTAAACCGCAATCTGCAACCTTGATGTTATTAAATATGGTTAATCAGATAGGGGTTACATATGTTATCAATATTTAGATGCTAAACAGAATTCAAATGCATTGTCAATATATGTCTTTCTTTTAAAATAAAATTTAATAAAATTAAAATAATAAAGCATATATAATGCGTGTTAATATAAGCTCTGATATTGCATGTAGAGGGCTTTAGTATTAAGTAAAACCCAAATAACATGCATTATGCCAACTGGAAATGGAGTATCCATATAAGCTTAAGGGTTTCACATAAATATTAAATGAAATATAAATGGATTCATGCAAATAACAGAAAAAAATAGATAAAAAAATATATGTAAGAAATATATATATATATATATATATATATATATATATATATATATATATATATATATATTTATTTATATATTAATTCCTCGCCACTAGCGTGTAGACTATATGTCGTCCACTTTAACATATACCGGTATACCATCTAAAGAGGCCCTGATCTATATCATTCATATTATATCATGCTCTATTAATGAAAGCATTAATGTCCCACTCTACGTTCATACCCAATGGGTGGTGGGATTGTAATGGTATATCCAGAAGGTCTTGAGTCTGGATACCCCTCTAGTTTTAGCTCCTCCCCTCCAAGGTGAAGTGGACTTGTCTCTATAATCAAAAATTGGGTACCTCTGAGATCTTGATTGTGAAATTGACGGTAGTGCCTCGGAACTGTGTGTTTAATGCTACCGCTTTTAATTTTACTGATATGTTTGGTAATTCTGGTAGCAAAAGAACGTATAGTTCGACCGCCATACTGTTTAGAGCATGGACATGTGATTAAATATACAACATTGGTGGTTGAGGAGCATGTGCAAAAACGTTTAAAGGGAAACTTACGTTTAGCGACTGTGGACGTAAACTCCTTGGTAGTGCGCCTGCCACTAGAATTGAAATGGCAGACAGTACATTTTTTTCAGGGCTAATACCCTGTTAAATTGTGAAAAAATGATGGTTGTGCTGGTGGATTAATAATAGTAGGTGCAATTTTAAATAAAATAAAAATAAATATTAACAACAACTTTATCCATGCTCAACAATGCAGCCTGCCCGTGTCCACCAATGCAGCCTGTATCCATCAATGCAGCCCGTGCCACCAATGCAGCCTTTGCCACCAATGCAGCCTGTATCCATCAATGCAGCCTATATCCACCAATGCAGCCTATATCCACCAATGCAGCCTTCTTTGCCACCAATGCAGCCTATATCCACCAATGCAGCCTGTGACACCAATGTAGCCTCCTTTGCCACCAATGCAGCCTGTGCCACCAATGCAACCTGTATCCACTAATGCAGCCTTTGCCACCAATGCATCATGTATCCACCAATGCAGCCTTTGCCACCAATGCAGCCTGTATCCACCAATGCAGCCTGGGCCACCAATGCAGCCTTTGCCACCAAGGATACTGTTATGTTTCCCATGGTCTGATCCGGGAAGCAGCTCACCTCTCTCTTCCCCTCTGATCGCTGGGAGAATGGCTCCCATACAGCCCACCTGCCGGCGGTGCCCCCCCCCCCCAGGCAACATTTCCTTGCCAGCCCTCAAAATACACTCGGAAAATCTGAGTGCAGGCGAGTGGAGTTTTTGAGGGCTGGTGTATGGCCATCTTTATGCAAGTACATAGGAGGGAGTGGACAGAAACACTCAGTTGTCAAGCCCAGTTCACATCTCTGCATAGTGGGAACTCGCATTCCCACGTGCAATTTATTTTTCTTTAGCGAGGTGGGGAGGCGTTTTGGAGCATTTTTACTTATCACACATAGGGCAGCATATCCACCTAAATGGGCTTCCCTACATGCAACAATCACCCCAAAGAAGCTTCAGAACTATTTTTCAGAGCGGCGCTTGCTGCGTTTTTTACTGCGATTTTTGGTGAAATGCATTTCTGAAATGTAAGGAAACGCACAGATGTGAATGGAGCCTCATTGTTCTTGTGTTATCACACCAATTTCACTTTCAGGTCCCATTCACATCTAGCATGTTTTTCCTGTGACATGCATAGGGCAGCCCGTTGGTTTCAATTGGCTGCACTACATGTGATGTTTGGGACATTTTGGCATTTTGTGGGTTCCGTGGTTTTTTTTACTGTGCATTTTGCAGCATTTGCTACTCGTTTTTCACATGGCAACATATATGTTTGCTTCTGTGTTTGGTGTGCCATGAACAATTAATAAAGGTAAGTAATTTTAGGTTTATAAAGATTGCCATACACTATACAATCTGATTGTGCAATCACTCTGTAGCCAATCACTCTGTATCAAATCAGACAGGCCCTTGCACTACACAATTGATGGCAGAAGGAGATTGTCCAATCAGATTGTATAGTGTATGGCAATCTTTATAAACCTAAAATTACTAGCTGATGAGGACAAGTGAATTAAGTGTCTGTAGATTTAATGGAAAGCTTGCATATTTTTGCAAAAAAAGTACATGAATGCAATATTGGTACATAGGGAAGCTGGAATTTAGAAAAAAAAAAAAAAAAGAAAAGGTGAACAAAAGACTCCATTGGGCTGATTTTCCTGCAGAAGTTTGTGTCTCCTCCCTTTCCACAAGGCCATAATGGCATCACCCTAATGTAGTGGACTGTATCAAGTCCATCATCCTTTGACTTTTTACTGGTATTGCCATTTGGGTGGGACTTCCCCAAAAGACATAAGAAGTCAGAATATGATTTAGCCTTCCAGCAATATTGCAAAACTGAAATATCAGTTTTGCATGAAATGGAGTAAAGAGCAAAAAAAAGCTAGTATGGTTAGGGTTATGCATGCAAATGTTGGTGACAAGCATTTTGACATGCAATGGCTTCCATATTAGAATAGGACTGAGGCCGCGTACACACGCGGGGACTGTTCGCTCAACTTTGTCCGCTGAACAGTGTTTCGGCGGACAGTCCGCTCGTGTGTGGGCTTTCAGCGGACAGTTTCAGCGAACAGTCTGCTGAACAAAGTTTTTCGGAAATTCCGAAAAACTGTCCGCTGAAACTTTGTTTCAGCGAACAGTCCCCTCGTGTGTAGGCTTGTTCGTCAAACTAAGTTCCGCGCATGCTCAGAAAGGATTTACACGCCGAAGTTTGCATTGCAGTGTATAGGACGTCGTTTTCTAGTCCTGTCGTACGTGCCGTTCACGTTATTGCGCACGGTTTCAGCGGACTGTTCGTTCGTCGTGTGTGGGCAAGTCCGTCCATGCTAATTTTGAGCGGACTGTCCGCTGAAACTGTTTGACGGACAAAGTTGAGCGAACAGTCCCCGCGTGTGTACGCGGCCTCAAGGGATGACTTAAAATTGTGCATTAGCTTATCCATAGCTCCCAACTGTCCCTGATTTGGAGAAATGTCCCCCTGTCCTTTATTCCTCCTCATTTTGGTCTGATCTATATAGTTGTATATAACATGCACTTTTTATCTATCAAAAGGTGTTTCCCAGCGCTAAACCTTTCATCTGATTTATAAATTGCTGCATTTGTAAATTCCAAAAGCCAATATAAAAGGAATAGTAGTGGTAAAAAAAGCACTTGTGGGTTGAACCAATCTTTTATTTTTTGTACAATTCTCCTTTAAGGGGGACGTGACAAGGGGTGTGTCCTATGCCTGCGTACTTTTGCTGATAGGTGTCCCTCATTCCCATCTCTAAAAGTTGGGAGGTGTGGCTTATCAACTAGATTCAATAGGCCTTTTATTGCACTTCTGGAGTGGTACCATTAAGAGCACTTTCACATTGAGGTGCTTTACAGGCGCTACAGCGCTAAAAATAGTGCCTGCATAGCGACTATAAAGCGACTCTCCTGTGTCTTCACACTGGAGCTGTGTGCTTGCAGGACGGTAAGAAAAGTCCTACAAGCCGCATGTTTGCAGAGCTGTAGGAGCGGTGTAGTCACCGCTCCTAAAGTGCCCCTTCCCATTGAAAACGATGGAGCAGCGTCACCAAACCACCAACAAAGCGGTTTTAACCCTTTTTCGGCTAATAGCGGGGATAAAACCACCCCGCTAGCAGCCGAATAGCGGCGCTAAGACGACGGTAAGGCTACTTTCAGACTGTGGCGTTGTGGGCGTCGGAGGTAAAGTGACAGGTGAAAAAGGGTTTAAACCGCCTGCATAGCGTCGATACAGGGGTAATGCTACTTTCAGACTGGGGCGTTGTGGGCGTTGGTGGTGCTATTTTTAGAGGTTGCTTTACCATCGTTTTAGCGGCGCTATTCGGCAGCTAGCAGGGTGGTTAAACCCCCGCTATCGGCCGAAATAGGGTTTTCAATGGGAAGGGGCGCATTAGGAGCAATGAATACACCGCTCCTACATCGCTGCAAAGATGCGGCTTGCACGACTTTTTTTACTGTATTCCAAGCGCACCGCTCCAATGTGAAAGCCCTCGGGTTTTCACACTGGAGACACAGGAGAGGCTCTTTACAGGCACTATTTTTAGCGCTGTAGCGCCTGTAAAGCGCCTCAGTGTGAAAGTGCTCTTAAAGCGGTTCTGCACCTTTAAAAAAAATATTAAAAGCCAGCAGCTACAAATATTGCAGCTGCTGACTTTTAATAAAATCACACTTACCTGTCACAGGGTCCAGCGATGTCGGCGGCAGATGACGAGCGATTGCTCGTCTCTCTAATGCCCCCGCCGCCATCCTCTGTCAGGGAATCGGGAAGTGAAGCGTTGCGGCTTCACTGCCCGGTTCCCTACTGCGCATCCGCAAGTCGCGCTGCACGTCTCTGCTGGTCCCTGCTGTGTCCTGGGAACTGTGTGTTTCCCAGAACAAAAAGGGGGGGGGGGGGGGGGCGGGGCATCTGCGGCGGTCTGTCCCGGAAGTGGGTGCAGATACCTGGATTATCCAGGTAACTGCTCCCCCCTGAAAGGTGCCGATTGTGGCACCGGAGGGGGGGAGGTATCAGATGAGCGGAACTTCCACTTTAGGGTGGAGAACTGCTTTAAGCACTTACCGCCGATGCCCACAACACCCCAATCTGAAAGTATCCTAACTCTAGTCACATGAAGTGGGTCAGGGGTTGCACAAAAACTCCCACCCATATTACACGGTCACCATATGTAGAAAGACACAGAATTATATTAGGATTAGGAATGAGTAATGTATGGGGCTATTTTAAATGAAGGTAAAAGTTTCAATAATATGCATGAACTCATAGAAAGGAGCTGTAATCATGTGATTTTCTTGCATTAAAAGGTGGATTTTCCCTTTAAAGGAATGGGAGACGTGTGCAGTTGTCCTCTATTAAAAATTGTGTTTATAAAGCGTGAACTTCCTGTTTGACAATGATTTCAACCTACCACACTTAGATTCCATTATCTGCAGACTTGGGCGAGATAAAGACAAAAAGTCTAAACACTGCGGAGCAACTTGGATGTGATTCAAGAGAATGAAATGGCGAAAGAATCTACAAACGTATTGCAAAGCCGCACGATAAGAAGACCTGGACAAAGAGAGTTTAATAGTGACAGTTGTGGTCCTTAATTTTAAAGCAAACCTGTCATCTTGAAATGAACCCCCCTTTGCATAGCAGACACCCTCTAGTGCCATAAGTTACCGTTGGCCCTTTTGCCCTGTAACCTGGTGCACACGGAAAAGCTTGGCCCATTTACATAGGCAGCACACACGCACCTTTTTTGGTCGCACATTTTGATACGATCAGTTTCTGTGCAGCCTGTCTTCAGGCCTGAGCAATGTCACAATTTAATTGATATTTAATATTATTAATAATTTTTAAGCAAGTAAGAGCATTAAAGCCAAGTTCCAGGCATATATAAAAGACAGAAATAAATGTAGCTCTGTAGTTATACACAGATCATTAAATCTATTATTTTTTTATGCACTTAAAGCGGGAGTCCGCCGGGACTCCGCGTTTTTTTTTTTTTTTTAAAGTCAGCAGCTACAAATACTGCAGCTGCTGACTTTTAAAATGGTGACACTTACCTGTCCAGCGCGCCCGCGATGTCGGCACCCGAAGCCGATCTCTAGATCGACACTCGGGTGCTGCCGCCGCCATCTTGGGTATGGGAATCAGGAAATGGAGCCTTTCGGCTTCATTTCCCGGTTCCCTACTGCGCATGCGCGAGCCGCGCGGCGCAATCCGGACGGTCCCCGCTGCCTCTGGGAACTGTGTGTTTCCCAGCAGGCAGCGGGGCACTTGCGCAAAGGGGCGGGCAGTTGCGGAAAGGGGCGTAATCTACGCCCCTTTCTGCAGACAGCTATCCCGGAAGTGGGTGCAGTTACCTGGATTATCCAGGTAACTGCACCCCCCTCCCCCCTGAAAGGTGCCAATTGTGGCGCCGGAGGGGGGGGGGGGGATTCCGATGAGCGGAGGTCCATTTTAGGGTGGACCTCCGCTTTAAGTAATTGAATTTGATATGGTATCAGCCCTTAGCAATCTCTGTACACCAGAATCTAGACTGGGAAGGGTGGACCTTGAGCCAATCAAATGTGCTGCATGTAGATGTTCTGACACGAACGTGATGATAGGCAGAGGGATGACCTGTGTCTAGTCAGTAGACGGAGGGCAGGGAGATGACAACACTGCATTACTTAAAGTCTATGTTACCCCATTTTCATATTCCTTATATGTGTATGCTGTACCATGTATTGTACAGTGCCTTAAAAAAGTATTCACAGTTACAACCAAAAACGTAAATGTATTTGTGCCAAAGTGGCACATAATTGTGAAGTGGAAGGAAAATGATAAATAGTTTTAAATTTTTTTTACAAATAAATATGTGAAAAGTGTGACATGCATTTGTATTCAGCCCCCTTTACTCTGATACCCCCTAACTAAAATCTAGTGGAACCAATTGTCTTCAGAAGTCACCTAATTAGTAAAAATAGAGTCCACCTGCGTGTAATTTATTCTAAAAATAAATAGAGCTGTTCTGTGAATCCCTCAGAGGTTCGTTAGAGACCCTTATGCCGTGTACACACGACCAGAATTTTCGACAGCAAAGTTCAGACGGATCGAATCCGTCGGACAATTCGATCGTGTGTGGGCTTCATCTGACCTTTTCTGTCGAAAAAATCTGACGGACTTTAGAAATAGAACATGTTTCAAATCTTTCCGCCGGAACCAGTTTCTATAGCGAAAACCGCTTGTCTGTATGCAGGTGTGACGGACCAACGACGACGCAAGGGCAGCTATTGGCTACTCCGTCGAAAAGCCAGTCAGAATTCATTCAGATGGAAATTCCGGTCGTGTGTACGTGGCATTAGGCTTAATGTACACAGGACGTTTTTACAACCTCTCCTGAACGATTTTAATGACAGATAGCAACCCACGTTTTAAAATATCCGTTTTGCCGCGTTTACATGCCGCGTTTACGGTTAGAAGTGTTTGATAAAAAATGTTTTAGCCAAAAACTTTGTCCACCTAAACTGACAGGCCGGGCAAGGAGAACATTAAACAGAATTAGCCAAGAGGCCCATAAAAACTCTGAAGTAGCTGCAGAGATCCACAGCTTAGGTGGGAGAATCTTTCCACAGGACAACTACTAGTCATGCACTCCAACAAATCTGGCCATTATGGAAGAGTGGCAAGAAAAAAGTCAGACACAGCAAACATGTGGAAGAAGGTGCTCTGGTCAGATGAGACCAAAATTGAACTTCATGGCCTAAAAGCAAAATGCTATGTGTGGTGGAAAACTAAGGCTGGGTTTACAGTATTGCGAATTGGACGGTTCCCACCATTCAAAATTGTTTGCTGTTCGGCGAATTGGCGAACAGCCAAAGTTTGAGTCAAACTCATGTTCAACTCGAACATAAAGACCATCCCTACTGACTAACATCACCAGTTACACTAATACAGCGATCAGTGATAATTCTATACACTGTTAGTGTACTAATGACACTGGAAAGGGGTTAACATCTAGGGCAATTAAAGGGTTAGTGTTGTGCCTAACAATGTGTAAAGTATGCTATATGTTCTGAGTTTTTAACTAATAATCTTTTTGGTTTATTTACTAAAGGCAAATCCACTTTGCACTGCAAGTGCACTTGGAAGTGCAGTTACTGTAGATCTGAGGGGGACAAGCAAGGGAAATAAAAAACAACATTTTTGCTTGTACATGATTGAAAAATAAAAACAGCAGAGCTTCCCCCCATTTCAGATCTTCCCCTCAGATTTACAGTGCCTGCACTTCCAAGTGCACATGCAGTGTTCTTGTAGTGCAAAGTGGATCTGCCTTTAGTAAATAAACCCCTTTGTTTCTTATTCCTGCTTCGCAGGGATAAGAAAGATCATTCTCTCTGTACAGAGCCCTGTGTTGATTGTTAACACAGGGATCTGGGCTGTGATTGGACAGAGGCAATCAGCAGGTCCCAGCCATGAATCATTGGCCAGGACCTGCTGACAGACTGCACTACATGCGTGCGTCCTAAACCCAGAAACAGGCAGCGATGTACCGGTAAGTCACTTTGCCTGTGTGGGAGGTCCACAAGTAGTTAAATTGTAACTTTTTTAATATGTGCCTGGAGTTTATTATTACAGTTTGCTTGCAATTACTCGATATATAAAGCACACCGTTCCACTGCTGTATAATATCAGTATATCAGGTGTCACATACTGTGTATAACAGTCATCCATCAATATAACAAGTGCCCACTAGGGGAAGATGATATACACTTTCCTGTGGTCATACCAGACCATCACAAATAAATGTGCGCCAGTGATCAGAGAACGCTTGGATGCTGCCAGATAATCAAAAAAGTTCAGCCACAGTGATTAGGAGATGTTCCAAATGCAGCCACAGACATGGAATCTGGCAGCGCCAGCAGTAATCAATCATTCAATATGAAAGACTTTAAAATGCACCTCGTGGTTTTTAACACTTCTGCATTAAAAGAACACCTATAGAGTGAATTGCACTGAACCTCTTCTGCTAGATGAGACAGAGAACATTATCGGGACTGGAAGAACACAGTGTTATCTATCTACAATCCCAATTCCAAAAAAAGTTTGGACACTGTGTAACATCTACATAAAAACAGAATGCAATGATTTTCATAGCTCATAAATCCATATTTTTTTCACAATAAAAATTATAAATTAAAACTGGGAAATGGACCATTCAAAGAAAAAAGGTAAATTGGAAACTGTTTGCAGCAACACGTTGCAAAAAAGTTGGGACAGGGCCATGTTTACGGCGGTGCTGCATCTTCTTTTCTTTTAAAGTGTAAGTGAACTTACACAGGACCCCCTCTTCGCCCCTCCCCAGTTCTGCTGACCTGCAGCCCTGCGATCTGCCATACAAACCCCCGGTATAGCCGCCTCAGGGTCTGGGGCTTAGAAGTCCCCTCTGCATTCTTTTCCGCTGAGAAGATGAGCTACATGGGTTCACCGACCAATTAGAATACTCCTAAACGTCGCTCCTGATGGGGTTTGTTTAGGAGATTACGCTCTGGGGATTTCTAAGCCCCTGAGCTGTGGGCCAGCTATACCGGGGCTCAGAACGAGGGGATGGGGAAGGGGGTCCTATGTAAGTTCACCATACCGATTTTTCTGTAAAGGTGAACTTACCCTTTAAGAACACTCTGTAAAAGTTTAGGGAGAGGAATGTTGTCCCATTCTTGCCTGATATACATTAGGATTCTAACTGCTCAACAGTCCTGGGTCTTCTTTGTCGTATTTTTCGTTTCAAATGCCAAATATTTTCTTTTACAAAGGATTTTATTAATTTTCATTCCAACATAACAGCTCGACATATTGATGGTTACATCGCAAATATAATAATACAATAAAAGAGAAAACAAAATAAAGTAAATAGAAATGCTCAAGTCCTAGAGATTTCAAAAATGGTTATACATAACATTTGGAAGATTAATATCACGGTCTGGAACCTCGGTACTCTGGGAAACACTGCACAAAATATAGATTGTAAAAAAAGGGTGATATACCCTGCTACAAAAAAATCTAAACATAAAATGAAAACCAAAGACTGTAGCGATGAAACCAAGTGAAAAAGAACAATGTAACACACATAAATGAAAAATAAAACGCACTAGCCAATGATTATAATACTGTGACACACTAAATAAGTGTATAAAAATAAAGTGCAATGTGCAAAAAGCAGATGATGAAATCCTTAGTAAAACATGAGTCGTTGGAATAAAAAGGAAAAAAAAGAAGAATAATGGTCAAAGAATACGTGTATATTCCACCACCAAGTGACTGGATGCAGGATTTTTCAGTGGAATACCGCCTAAGTAATCGGGGACTCTTACCAAATGGTTGGGACCACCTATCTCTAGGATGGTCAAGCAGGCAAGCAGAATGACCAGCAGAGTCATTCTGTGGGTCATTCTTTTTTTTAATAAAGGAATTGTCAAAAGCTATGTGTGTGTGTTTTTATTTCTTTTTGACACTTTTTTGTGTGAATAAGTAGGGGTACAATGGTACTCCATACTCATTCACATGGGGAGGCTGGGATCTGGGGGCCCTTTGTTAAAGGGGGCTTCCAGATTCCAATAAGCCCCCTGTCCGCAGACCCCCACAACCACAGCCCAGGGTTGTGAGGAGGGGGGGCGAGGAGGGGGTCCTGTTCCCATCAACATTAGGGCAAGGTGCTTTGGGGTGGGGGGGCAGAGCTGATTAGTCATCCGTTGGTAAGGACGCGGCGGCCGGCTTCCCGGCCCACTTCTTAGCAAGCAGCTATTGGGGGGGGCCCCCACACTGTTTCTGACAAATACTGCATGCCAGCAAAACCCTGGTGATAAATATTGCATGTTTATTTGCTCTCTGTTCCATTTGTTATTTGAACTTAAGAGCTTACTGCATGTTATATTTTGGCAATATTTACCACCACATTTTTCATTTTGCGGTAAATACCGCATAATCTTGTTTTTTTTGGAAATTAACTTTTTTTTTACCGCATGCAATAATTTATGCAAATGAGTCACGTGACCTTGTTGTCACATGCAGTATACGTTAGTGAATTAACCCCCCCAGACTCTTCTACTACAAAGCCATGCTGTTGTCATAGATGCAGGATGTGATTTGCCATTTGTCCTGCTGTAATATGCAAGGCCTTCCCTCGGCAAGATGTCGTCTGGATGGGAGCATATTCTACTCTTAAAAGAGAAAAATTTGATTTTTTTTATCCCATATTCATACTTACCTAGGTGGATGCAGCATCAGACTGATCTGTCCCGCCTCTTCACTGAGAATCGAGCCACCGAACACCGCGAACGGCACGGTTCTCTCACCTCCCCGAGCAGTGAGCTGCTGCCTGTCAGTCAGCATCTCTCATGCTCTTCTCCTCCACGCTCATTGGAGCGCTGAGCTGTGGAGGGGCGGGGAGCGGCCATCTCAGCCTCTCAACGCTCTGCTGAGACTGCCATCAGTCCAGGCACCTGGCGGATCTAGACTTCCAAAGTTGGGATGACGTGGTGCCTGGAGTGATCCTGGTGATATCAGCAGAGAGTGTCACCAAATGAGCCCAGGCTGGACTTCTCCTTTAAACCTAGTTATATCTTTCAGCAGTGATGGTGCCCTTCCAGGTGTGCAAGCTGCCCATTCCATAGACACTAATGCACCCCCATACCATCAGAGATGCAGGCTTTTGAACTGAGCGCTAATAACAAGCCAGAAGGTCCCTCTTCTCTTTAATTCAGAGAACATGGTGCCCATGGTTGCCAAAAAGAAAGTTAAACTGTGATTTGTCTGACCACAGAACAATTTTCGACGACCATCTTAAATGAGCTTTGGTCCACCGAAGACAGCGCCATTTCTGGATCATGTTCAGATATGGTTTCTTCTTTGCATGATATAACTTTACCTTGGATTTTTGAAAGGCACAGCAAACTGTGTTCACAGATGTATTCCTGAGCCTATGCAGTGATGTCCATCACAGAGTCATGCCTATTTTAGTGCAGTGGCATCCGATGGCTTGAAGATCCAATACTGCTTTCGGCCTTGTCCCTTGCACACAGAGATTTCACGTCAGATGCAGGCCAAATCAACAGGTGCATTTTATTGCAGACCTGGATGCATATACTTACATCCCTTTCCCTCCCCTACCTCTCTGTTTATCCAGTGGAAGTGAAGAAAAGTCTTGTGTAAGCTACAAGTTGCTGGAGTTGTAGCTCACACACACCAAAGCATTTTAAAAAATGGTGTGAGTTCCCCCACAAAATCCATACCAGACCCTTATCCGAGCATGCAGCCTGGCAGGCCAGGGAAGGGGGAAGGAAAAGTGCGCACCCCCTAGACCATGCCAGGCCACATGCCCTTAACATGGGGGATATTTTGCATGGGGAACCCTCCAAAGCACCTTGTCCCCATGTTGATGAGGACAAGAGCTTCTTCCCCACAATTCTGGCCCAATGGTTGTAGGATTTCGGGGGGTGAGGGGTGTTGATATCAGAATCTGGAAGCCCTCCTCCAAAGATCCAGCCCCCACCCCAGGGAATGAGTATGGAGTACGTAGTACCCCTACCCATTCACAAAAAAAATGACTGACTATCGTAAACTAAAACACAACAGTTTTTGACAAGACCGTTATTTTTTAAAAATACCCCCAGCTGTAGATCTATTGTCAATCACATCATCCAAATAGACTTGGCATGGAATTAGGGGGTTTCACATGATTTTTCAAAATACATACCAGATCTAAAGGACCTGGTATGATATGGGGCGAGGGGGACCCGCACGCTGTATTTTTAATTTTTATTTTTATTCAAGTTGGCACGTTTGTTTACATTCTGCTGTCAGTCACTGACAGCAGAATGTAAACAAACGTGCCAACTTTCACTGGCAGCAGAATGTAAACAAACGTGCCAACTTGAATAAAAAATTTAAAAAAACAGCCCGCGGTTCCCCCTCGCCCCATATCATACCAGGCCCTTTAGATCTGGTACATATTTTGAAAAATCAGTCACTGACAGCAGAGACGGGTCATGGTTGTTAAGGACGCCAGGGGGCAGATGTAAAAGCAGATGAAAAACTGATATAAACTGGGTGTAAACTAAACTGAAAACTGATGTAAAAATGTATATAAACTGAATTATTTTTTTATTTGAAAAAACTTGACTGAACTGATGAGGCTGTGTGAAAGAAAGCCTAATACTTGGCTCCAGAACAATGACATCATTGATACACAGATTAAGAACAGCTAAAAGCCTAAATTCCCTGAAAATGCTTGTTACAGAGAAACGCGTTGGGCGGGGCACATACGAGACACTCTGGTGGTGCTTGTCCATTATTCTAATGCATTTGCATATTATATATGTTTTATTGCTTAATAAAGGAAAACGGTTTGACGATACTACACAATGGTGGTCCCTTCTGTGGTTTAATCCCTTGTGCACGTTTTCAGGAGTTGGAAGGTGTTTTTCACTCTGGCGTGTGCAGTGTTCCGGGGCATCAAGGCATAGAGTGATCTCTGTGTGGGACTCATTCCTTTGGTAAGGTACCTCTTAACCCTTTGGTAGAGCAGTCCTTTGGAACCCTTTCTCCTGTGCCACTTCAGTTGTATGTATATTACACTTAGGAGTTGGTCATTTGTGGGGACTTTTCACACATTTAGATTTTCTTTATGAATTTGGACTTTTTATTGTACTGTATTTATCTATTTTCTTAATTTTAGCATTTACATTTGATTTATATTTATTTATAAATTATACGACTGTACCTTTTATTATCTTCTATGAAGTTGCACTTTAGAAAAATGTGTTCACTTAGTTGATTTTATATTCATTGCATTTTATGAATTTAGGGTTAGTTGCTGTTTATATACATGTATTCATGTACATTTAATTTGAAGGAATAGCACACTGATATGTTGAGTATGTACAGTAGATTAACCACTTCCCACCCGGCCAATGCATATAAACGGCCGGGTGGGAGCCGTCTATTCCTGACAGGCCGTTCAGGAACGTCCTTCAGGAATAGCGGGATCGCGCGCGCGCGCGCTCGCGCAGCGGCGCGATCCCGATGTGCTCGTGTCACCCGGACACGGCACATCTCAGATCAGCAGGAGGGCTCTGTGATTGGCCCTCCTGATCACATGACGGCCGTGTCCAATCACGGCCGTCATGTGATGTAAACAAACAGCCGGTTGCTAGGCAATCGGCTCTCCTCTCCTCACACGGAAGTCACCGCTGAGGAGAGGAGAGCAGAACGCTGCAGCCGGCTGATGATCAGTGAGTATGGGCTGCTTTTTACAGCTTTTTACTCACTGATCATCAGTGTAGTGTCAACACATAACACACCACACAGTCCCCACACATGTCCCCAAAACACACATGTCCCCAAAACATACATGTCCCCAAATAATAAAAACACATGTCCCCAAATAATAAAAACACATGTCCCTAATAATAAAAACATGTCCCCCACATATGTCCCACTAAAATCACATGTCCCAATGATTATCTGCACACATATGTACGTGATCACCTGCACACATATGTACATGATCATTTGCGTACATATGTCCGTGATCACACAAACCAATTATTATACACTTAACGGAATTTTTTTTACCAAAAACATGTAGCAGAATACATTTTGGCTTAAATTTATGACAAAATTTGATTTTATTGGATTTCTTTTCAAATAGAAAAAAGAAAATATTGTTTTTTTTCCAAATTTCCGCTATTTTTGCGCTTATATCGCAAAAAAAAAAAAACGGAGTCGTGAATAAATAACACCAAAATAAAGCTCTATTTGTGCGAACAAAATGATAACAATTTCATTTGGGTACAGTGTAGCATGACCGCGCAATTGTCACTGAAAGCGCTAGAGCGCTGAAAGCTGAAAATTGGGCTGGGAAGGAAGGGGGCGAAAGTGCCCTGTATTGAAGTGGTTAAGAACAACGACAGATTGATATTTGAGTCTCAGAAAAATGAACTATTGACATTTGGGCCCCAGAACCATGACATTTTTTTTGAAACCTAACTTTTACTATGACTTTGAGACCCTTGAGTCATCAAGAACAATAACATCCGGACAACTGAAATGATTTTTATTTTGTATTTTAAAACATTTCTGCTTTTTTGATTAGACTTTGTTTTTGGTTAATCAAAGTAACGCTGTAATTCGTGGCAAACCCTTAAGAGTGAGGTATTGTCTTCCTCTGTGTCTCCCACTGCAATTGAACACCACCATGTAAAATTATATATAAGTGTGTAAAATAAGAGCCATATAAAAGTAGTACTAATATTAGTTTAGGTGACTCAAAGTGATGCACTTTAGGTTGCCATTAGCACTTCACTAATGTAAGCGTTATGTCTAATAGGTATTTTACGACCGTCTGTAAAATGAAATACCGTAGTTCTCAGTTGGCCTATGGTTGACATATGGTTAGGTGAATATGTCTATTAAATTTGTTCCACTGGCTGCTCAACGTTCAGAACCGTCCTTTGATACTCATCCTCTTTGCCATACATATATATAATATTATATATATATATATATATATATACTGTATACAGAATATGCCCTATTGTTATGATAGCACTTAGCTAGAGTCTGTCAGGAAATCATCAAACCTTGAAGAGTGGGCATCTAGAGATCCCAGATGTTTTTAGAAACTCCAGGTACTCTGTTATGGAACTCTTAGCTTTAGCTCCCAAAGATAAGCTTGGGCCTGCCTCTTTCACCTCCATGTTTTACTGTTGTCAACAAGGCCACCCATCATGGACCAATTGTAAGTTGTTAAGCTGAAACATAATTATTACAGCCCAGGTATCCAAAAGAATAAGCACCAATTTCTAGATTTTTAGGTTTGCAGTCAATTTAGTGGGTCTCAAGTATCAACTAGGAACTAGTGAAAGAGGGCCATGTTCGATTCTGAATAGCTTGTCCAGCTTTCTGTCTCCATCTACACTTCTTACAGTGCATTGCCTTCAGAAGTAACCTAATTAGTAAAAAAGAAGTCCACCTGTGTGTAATTTAATCTCAGTATAAATACAGCTGTTCTGTGAATCCCTCAGAGGTTTGTTAGAGAACTTTAGTGAACAAACAGCATCGTGAAGGCCAAGGAACACACCAGACAGGTCAGGGATAAAGTCCTGGAGAAGTTTAAAGCAGGGTTAGGTTCTAAAAAAATATCCCAAGCTTTGAACATTTCACTGAGCACTGTTCAATCCATCAACCGAAAATGAAAAGAGTATGGCACAACTGCAAACCTACCAAGACATGGCCGTCCACCTAAACTTACAGGCTGGGCAAGAAGAGCATTAATCAGAGAAGCAGCCAAGAGGCCCATTGTAACTCTGAAGAAGCTGCAGAGATCCACAGCTCAGGTGGGAGAATCTGTCCACAGGACAACTATTAGTTGTGCACTTCACAAAGCTGGTCTTTATGTAAGAGCAGCAAGAAGAAAGACATTTTTTTAAAAAAGCCATAAGAAGTCCCCTTTGCAGTTTGTGAGAAGCCATGTGGAGGACACAGCAAACATGTAGAAGAAGGCGCTCTGGTCAGATGAGACCAAAATGTAATGTTTTAAAAGCAAAATGCTATGTGTAAGCCCTTGTACACACGGTCGGACATTCCGACAACAAAATCCGTAGGATTTTGTCCGAAACTTGTGTTGCATACACACGGTCAGACAAAGTTGTCGGAAAATCCGATCGTTCAGAACGTGATGACGTTATTTCGTTACGACGGGACTGCGTTCAGGCTAGTAGCCAATAGCTTTGGTCTAGGAATTTGATCTGAGCATGCGTGGCACTTTGTCCGATCGGAATTCTAGTTTTATAGCCCAGCCCTAAAACGTTGTCCGTCGGATATTCAGACGGAAACAGTCCGATGGAGCCCACACACAGTCGGATTATCCGACAACACGGTCTGATCGGACATTTTCCGTGTGTACAAGGGCTAACACTGCACTGCACTAATACTGCACATCACCTTGAACTCACAATCCTTTTCTTTCCTTCAGCAGGGACAGGGAAGCTGGTCAGAGTTGATCGGTAGATGGATGGGACCAAATACAGGGCACTCTTAGAAGAAAACCTTTTAGAGTCTGCAAAAGACTTGAGATTGGGGCGGAGGTTCACCTTCCAGCAAGACAATGACCCTATCTTTAATATTGATTGGACCCTGGACAAAACTTTTCTTGGACCCCCCCCCCCCCCCATGCAGTTTCATTCTCTACCTGCTCTGAGACAGTACAGTAAATAGCAGCTAGACTCAAAATCTGTTTACTGAATCAGATCAGGCAGCTATTGCAATTGGTTGCCAGAGGTTACAGTGTATCATTATTGCTCACTAATTAGTTGCTAGATGTTACAGCACATGATTTCAGCTTGTTGATTGGTTGCTAGAGATTACTGTGGATATAATCTCAGGGGGGCATGATATACATGTCAATGCCGCCGGCCAGCGCTATTTACATATTAATGCCACCGCCAGTAATTTACATGTAAACACGGGGTCTGCATGGGAGTGATCTGTACACATCAATAGAGCAGAGCTGGGCAGCATTAGTAGCAGCACTTCACGCTGAGATATCATGACACAGCACGGGACTAAAACCTCAAGGGACAAGGTCATTTAAACTGGGATAGTTGACAAGTATGAGGCAGCTGCTTTGGACCCCACAACAATGACAGGGCCCAGGGCAGATGCCTCTTTTGCCCTGCCCTAAACATACAGCCAGAGCTGCAATGGAATGGTTTAGATCAAAGCATATTCATGTGTTAGAATAGCCCAGTCAAAGTCCAGGTCTAAATCCAATTGAGAATTTGTGGCAAGACTTGAAAATTGCTGTTTACAGACGCTCTCCATCCAATCTGACAGAGCTTGAGCTATTTTGCAAACAAGAATGGGCAACAATTTCACTCTCTAGATGTGGAAAGCTGGTAGAGACATCTCCAAAAAGATGGTTCTACAAAGTATTGACTCAGGGGGGCTGAATACAAATGCACACCACACTTTTCAAATATTTATTTGTAAACATTTTTGAAAACCATTTACCATTTTCCTTCCACTTCACAATTATGTGCCACTTTGTGTTGGTCTATCACATAAAATCCCAATAAAATACATTTACGTTTTTGGTTGTAACGTGATAAAATTTGAAAAGATCCACGGGGTATGAATACTTTTTCAAGGCACTGTATATTGGTCTTTTGAGATGAGGCAGTACCATCTGTACAGGATGTATAGTATGTTAGTTCCTTATCAGAGGATTATTTTGGGCATTGTCTGGACTAAAATGTGTGCACACTGTGATCTGAACTCTGGTCCGCCAAGGAAACAAAATGCCTATAGGTTCCAGAGGTATAGCTGTTAGTGAGAAGTTATTGCTGGTCACATGGCTAAAGCACTCATTAGGTAGAAATAGCATTTGTGTCTTTTTTTTATTTTTTATTTGTGTGCAAGTGGGTTGTCTATACCAGTGTTTCTCACTTTATTCAGTCAAGGCACCCTTTAAAATTCTTCACAATCTTGAGGCACACCATTCTAAAATGCATTGTTTTTCTATTGGACACAGCTGCATAAACATCTGTAATGTCACAATGCCTTCAGAGTAGGATTGCACCGATACCGATGCCGATACTAATGCCGCGTACACACGATCGGACATTCCGACAACGAAATCCTGGGATGTTTTTTCCGACTCATGCTGGCTCAAGCTTGTCTTGCATATACACACACAAAAGGTCGCACAAATGTTCGGAAATTACAATTGTCAAGAACGCTATGACATACAACACGTACGATGAGCCGAGAAAAATTAAGTTCAATAGCCAGTGCGACTCTTCTGCTTGATTCGAGCATGCGTGGAATTTTATGCGTCGGGATTATGTACACACGATCAGAATTTCCGAACAAAGGATTTTGTTGGTTGGAAAAATTTGAGAACCAGCTCTCAAATTTTTGTTGTCGGATATTCCGCCAAAATTTTTAGATGGAGCCTACATGTGGTTGGAATTTCCGACAACAAGCTCCCATCGAACATTTGTTCTCGGAAAATCCGATCGCGTGTACGCGGTATTGGCATTTGAAAAAGTACTAAAGCTCCGATACCTGGAGCCGATACCTTTGCGGTGCAATTTGAGCCCATACATAAATGGCTTGTCATATTGACTTCAGCCTGGGTTCACACAGGAGCAATGCAGGAACTACATGCAATTTGGACAGGAATCACACTGTATCCCTGTTTAAATCACATGCGATTCTTTTAATTTTGTATGGGCTCAAATCGGGCCCGCAAAGGTATCGGTACTCGGTATGCGCGAGTACTTGACCAAAAGTATCGGTACCCGTTCTCGCCATTAAAAAATGGTGCAACTCTACCTCAGAGCCATAAAAAAATAACTTTTTATGTCTGAGTGCAGTAATTTAGGCATATATATGTATATTTTAACAGTGGCAGCTTGAAGAGGATGGAGAAGAATTTTACAGTATCTCACAAAAGTGAGTACACCCCTCATATTTTTGTAAATATTTTATTATACCTTTTCATGTGACAACACTGAAGAAATGACACTTTGCTACAATGTAAACTAGTTAGTGTACAGCTTGTATAACAGTGTAAATTTGCCGTCCTCTCAAAATAACTCAACACACAGCCATTGATGTCTAAACCGCTGGCAACAAAAGTGAGTACACCCCAAGTGAAAATGTCCAAATTGGGCCCAATTAGCCATTTTTCCCTCACCGAATGTCATGTGACTTGCTAGTGTTAGAAGATCCCAGGTGTGAATGGGGAGCAGGTGTGTTAAATTAGGTTTTTTCGCTCTCACGCTCTCATACTGGTCACTGGAAGTTCAACATGGCATCTCATAGCAAAGAACTCTCTGAGGATCTGAAAAAAAGAATAGTTGCTCTACATAAAGATGGCCTAGGCTATAATAAGATTGCCAAGACCCTGAAACTGAGCTGCAGCACGGTGACCAAAACCATACAGCGGTTTAACAGGACAGGTTCCACTCAGAACAGGTCTCGCCATGGTCGACCAAACAAGTTGAGTGCACGTGCTCAGCATCATATTCAAAGGTTGTCTTTGGGAAATAGAGTGCTGCGAGCATTGCTGTAGAGGTTGAAGGGGTGGGGGGGTCAGCCTGTCAGAGCTCAGACCATACGCTGCACACTGCATAAAATCAGTCTGCATGGTTGTTGTGCCAGAAAGAAGCCTCTTCTAAAGATGATGCAAAAGAAAGCCCGCAGACAGTTTGCTGAAGATGAGCAGACTAAGGACATGGATTACTGGAACCATGTCCTGTGGTCTGATGAGACCAAGATAAACTTATTTGGTTCAGATGGTGTCAAGCGTGTGTGGGGGCAACCAGGTGAGGAGTACAAAGACAAGTGTGTCTTGCCTCCAGTCAAGCATGGTGGTGGGAGTGTCATCGTCTGGGGCTGCATGAATGCTCCCGGCACTGGGGAGCTACAGTTCATTGAGGAAACCATGAATGCCAACATGTACTGTGACATACTGAAGCAGAGCATGATCCCCTCCCTTCGGAGACTGGACCGCAGGGAAGTATTCCAACATGATAATGACCCCAAACATGACCACTTCCTTGCTCAAGAAGCTGAGGGTAAAGGGGATGGACTGGCCAAGCATGTCTCCATACCTAAACCCCATTGAGCATCTGTGGGGCATCCTCCAACGGAAGGTGGAGGAGTGCAAGGTCTCTAACATCCACCAGCTCTGTGATATCATCATGGAGGAGTGGAAGAGGACTCCAGTGGAAACCTGTGAAGCTCTGGTGAACTCCATGTCCAAGAGGGTTAAGGCAGTGCTGGAAAATAATGGTGGCCACACAGAATATTGACACTTTGGGCCCAATTTGGACATTTTCACTTAGGGGTGTATTCACCTTTGTTGCCAGCGGTTTAGACATTAATGGCTGTGTGTTCAGTTATTTTGAGGGGACAGCAAATTTACACTGTTATACAAGCTGTACACTCACTACTTTACATTGTAGCAAAGTGTAATTTCTTCAGTATTGTCACATGAAAAGATATAATAAAATATTTACAAAAATGTGAGGGGTGTACTCACATTGGTGAGATACTGTATGCATGTACAATATATGCATATGCACATTTACGCATCTGTACACGTGTGTATGTATGGAGCGTAACGTTTTTTCCTCATGATATTTCTGCCAGTAAGATCCTGCATAAAAACATCAGTAAAATAGTATGACAATGTGCAAGGGGGCCTAACCGCTTGTTGGCCAGACTGGGTTATGCTGACAACTGAGTGAAATTCATGAAGGGAATGTGCAGAGATACATTATTTGTGTTAGCAAAGAGAAGAAGGATTGGGAAACCTGTACAAGGTCACAAGGATCTAAGGTGCTTTATCCCTGGCTTTAGTGAAATGCTTATCATAAACAAAATTTGCAGCAGATAAGGGGGATATGGATGACATGTGGGCAGGTGTTTTGGTAGTCTATGCCAGACTGATTATGTGATACAGATGGGTAGCCACACAAGAGAGAACTGATCACTGAAAAGAGGGCAGATAATAGATGAGCTTTTCAGCAGATATACATTAAAACGTCTTATGCTGCGTACACACGATCGGACTATCCGGCGGACTTAATCCGGCGGACAAACCGCCAGACTTTGCAGCTGAGGTCCGCCGGACTTTCCGAACGAGCGGACCTGCCCACACACGACTGGACTTTTCCGGCGGGCTAGATCCGGCGGACAACCCGCCAGACTATGCCGGACTTTTGAAATGAACGGACTTGCCCACACACAGAGAAAAGTCTATTCATTTTGAACGTGGCTCCAGGTAGCTGGGACTAGCGAAGGAAGCCAATGTCGCCGATGGAGGCGGCGAGATTGACACCTCGCTGGCCCCGTCACCTGGTATGGATTTAAAGGGAAACCCTACGCCGAAAAAATGTGATTGTTGTTCTAGGTTTCTCCATGTTAGTCCGATTGTTGTGCTAGGTTTCCCTATGCTATTCTGATTGTTGTGCTAGGTTTCTCCATGCTACTCTGATTGTTGTGCTAGGTTTCTCCATGTTAGTCCGATTGTTGTGCTAGGTTTCCCCATGTTTGTCTGATTGTTGTGCTAGGTTTCTACATGCTAATCTGATTGTTGTGCTAGGTTTCTTCATGCTACTCTGATTGTTGTGATAGGTTTCTCCATGTTAGTCCGATTGTTGTGCTAGGTTTCTCCATGTTAGTCCGATTGTTGTGCTAGGTTTCTCCATGTTAGTCCGATTGTTGTGCTAGGTTTCTCCATGCTACTCTGATTGTTGTGATAGGTTTCTCCATGTTAGTCCGATTGTTGTGCTAGGTTTCTCCATGCTAATCTGATTGTTGTGCTAGGTTTCTTCATGTTAGTCCGATTGTTGTGCTAGGTTTCTCCATGTTAGTCCGATTGTTGTGCTAGGTTTCTCCATGCTACTCTGATTGTTGTGATAGGTTTCTCCATGTTAGTCCGATTGTTGTGCTAGGTTTCTACATGCTAATCTGATTGTTGTGCTAGGTTTCTCCATGTTAGTCCGATTGTTGTGCTAGGTTTCTCCATGTTAGTCCGATTGTTGTGCTAGGTTTCTCCATGCTACTCTGATTGTTGTGATAGGTTTCTCCATGTTAGTCCGATTGTTGTGCTAGGTTTCTACATGCTAATCTGATTGTTGTGCTAGGTTTCTTCATGTTAGTCCGATTGTTGTGCTAGGTTTCTCCATGTTAGTCCGATTGTTGTGCTAGGTTTCTCCATGCTACTCTGATTGTTGTGATAGGTTTCTCCATGTTAGTCCGATTGTTGTGCTAGGTTTCTCCATGCTATTCTGATTGTTGTGCTAGGTTTCTACATGCTAATCTGATTGTTGTGCTAGGTTTCTCCATGCTACTCTGATTGTTGTTCTAGGTTTCTCCATGTTAGTCCGATTGTTGAGCTAAGTTTCCCCAGGCTATTCTGATTGTTGTGCTAGGTTTCTCCATGTTAGTCTGGTTGTTGTGCTAGGTTTCCCCATGCTATTCTGATTGTTGTGCTAGGTTTCCCCATGTTCGTCTGATTGTTGTGCTAGGTTTCTCCATGCTACTCTGATTGTTCTGATAGGTTTCTCCATGTTAGTCCGATTGTTGTGCTAGGTTTCTCCATGTTAGTCCGATTGTTGTGCTAGGTTTCTCCATGCTACTCTGATTGTTGTGATAGGTTTCTCCATGTTAGTCCGATTGTTGTGCTAGGTTTCCCCATGCTATTCTGATTGTTGTGCTAGGTTTCTACATGCTAATCTGATTGTTGTGCTAGGTTTCTCCATGCTACTCTGATTGTTGTTCTAGGTTTCTCCATGTTAGTCTGATTGTTGAGCTAAGTTTCCCCAGGCTATTCTGATTGTTGTGCTAGGTTTCTCCATGTTAGTCTGGTTGTTGTGCTAGGTTTCCCCATGCTATTTTGATTGTTGTGCTAGGTTTCCCCATGCTAGTCTGGTTGTTGTGCTAGGTTTCCCTATGCTACTCTTATTCTTGTGCTAGTTCTCCCCATGATAGTGCGATTGTTGTGCTAGGTTTGCCCATGCTACTCTTATTCTTGTGCTAGGTTTCCCCATGCTAGTGTGATTGTTGTTCTAGGTTTCCCCATGCTAGTGTGATTGTTGTCCTAGGATTCCCCATGCTAGTCTGATTGTTGTGCTAGGTTTCCCTATGCTAGTCTGATTGTTGTGCTAGGTTTCCCTATGCTAGTCTGATTGTTGTGCTAGGTTTCCCTATGCTAGTACGATTGTTTTGCTAGGTTTCCCTATGCTAGTCTGATTGTTGTGCTAGGTTTCCCCATGCTAGTCTGATTGTTGCCCTAGGTTTTCCCATGCTACTCTTATTCTTGTGCAGGTTTCCCCATGCTAGTCTAATTCTTGTGCTAGGTTCCCCCATGTTACTTTAATTTCTGTGCTTTGTTTTCCAATGATTATTTTTACAAGGTTCTCCAAGTTACTGCAGTTCTTTTTTCCATGCTACTGATAATTGCGCTGCATTTTTCCCTTTTATTCAGAATCTTGTGCCAGATTCCCCATGCTACTGAGATCCTTGGAATGGGTTTCTCCATGCTACTTTGCTTCTTGTACCAAGTGTCCCCATGTTACTTTGAATCTTTTGCCAGGTTTCCCAATGTTTTTTTTTCTTTAAACAAATATTATTTAGGTTTTACAGGTATACAGAAAGAAAACAGCCACGGTTTCCTAAAGTAACAAAAACAGCAGAGGGCGCACCTAAGCGCATTACAATTTATATTTATTATGAAAAATATATTTTACTGCACTTAGATGCGCCCTCTGCTGTTTTTTTTACTTTAGAGATCCTTTTAGACTCTTGAGGAGCTGGAAAACAGCTGAGTTAACCCCTACAGTTCCAAATGTAGACTCAATGAACTCTGTGCTGAACTTCCATTTTAGAGGAGTTGTTGTTGTGGAGGAGTGTCTGACAGTTTGCACCACAAAAAAAGCATGTTTTCTAAAAGCCAGAGTTTTGCTAGATCAAAAGGTACATTTACAAAAGACAAGATTGCATAGATGACATAACCAGCTGGTTTCCCCATGCTACTTTGATTCTTAAGCTGGGTTTCCGATACTACTTAAATTTTTGTGCTGTGTTTCCCTATGCCACCTTAATTCTTGTGCTGGGTTTCTCCTTGCTTCTGTGATTCTTGTACTAGAGGTATCACCAGAAAGACAGAACAGAAGGAGAACCCTGTGCATGACCAGCCTGAAGATTTCAGTGCAGGTCAAGGTGTTAAACAGCTCATTGTCAACAGTCGGTAAGTAAAGACAGAGAGATACCACTGGACCACAAACAGCTCCCCCTGGTGGATACCCAGTAAATCACAATATTTGATACAATACCAAATATATGGAAGCACAAGCATATAAAATATGAATGTCACATTAAACTATCATTTTAGCATGTGGGTACAGGTCCACTGCAAGGTCAGAGTCTCTAAATGAGTAAAAAAAAAAAAAAAGCATTTCCCAAAAAAAGAGGATATAATATATTCCTCTCCGATGGCCCATAACTTCTACTTTCCCTTTGTTTCAGCCCTGCACCTCTTTAGGGTTCTTCGGTATTCAACCCTTTTGTGAGTGTTGGATGCTTGCATCCCCTGTTGCATGCTGATTCATTCCCCTTCATCAACAAGAATTAGCAGTGATGTAGGGGTCGAGAAAGGGGCCACCACCAGGACCGTAGATAAGGGGGTACCACCAGTCCTCCTGTATAGGGCCCAGGGCCAGCAAGGGGGCCCAAGCAGCAGGGCGAATTGGATGTGGGCAGGGAGGGTGATTGGTGTGGCGGGGGGGGGGAGCAGTTACTGGACTTGGTCTCTTGAATGGCTCTCTCTGCAGCAGCTGAAAGCTGGTATCTCCCCCTCTGTCTCTTCCGTTGGCTTTCAGTTGCTGCAAATAGAGCCATACAGGGGATTAGTTCCAGTAATTGCCCCCCCCCCCATGCACACACACACACCGATCACCCTCCCTGTGCACCATATGTGCTTCCATCCTCTCCATCCCGTCAGCATCTGCACAAAAGTGAGAGTGGGGGAAGGGTCCTGTAAACATGTCACATTTACCAGCCCCTTCCTTTCCGCAATAAACACAATGAGTGATTAGTATTGATCCCTCACTGTGTTTATTCATAACTGAAGCATTGGCTGCATGGGGCCCTGTGTCAAGTTGTCTGTATGGGGCTCCCATGGTTTCTAACAGCAGCCCTGGCCACCACACATGATGCGGAACACAGGTATCCCAAAACTTCAAATGCTGAAGGTTGACTGAAGGAGGCTGCAGCACTGGAACAAAGGGGAGGTAGGAGTTGGGGCTCTTAGAGAGGTAAGTATAATACTGCTTGTCTTTTGTAGAGAATGAGACTTTTTATTTGCTTAGAGACCTGACAATGTTTCTGTAAACATTCAGTAAGTACCGTAATGGATTTTTTTTTTTTTTTATCTTTCAATTTAGAAGAGATGGAAGAAGTTATAAAGTCCCTCACTGATCCAACTAAACCCTGACAAAATTTTAACCATATTCTGATAAAGCCATGCACAATGTTTACAATTTCCTCATCTTCATGGGTTCAAAAGTTGTCACTGTCCAACAAAATGGTAACAACTATGACATACGTAGGCCTGCACATTTACCCACAATTTCATCACTGCAAAGGGCAATGTTTAGCACATAAATGGGTCCCTCTCTGTTTATCAAAATAAATGAGTTTGTAGTGGCTGAGACCTCTGACGACCCTGCCAGATTTGACACAAGCGTTTTATGATCCGTATTACACAACCTGTTTTTATTACATCATGTTTCTCCACTTAACTCTTATAGGACCACCCAGGGGAAGAAGGGTTCTTGTTTGATAATTAGGAATGACTCAGTCTATTTCTTCCTGACCTGTGTACCGTGCAGGGGGCCCTAGGTATAACATCCAGGATTGGCCCTGTCAAATGGGAGGCCAAACTGACTCATCTCTGCTTGAAGAGTAACTACAGTTTTTCTTTATCAGGGTGACAAGTTGCATAGTTCAAGATTAATGAGTTCCAGAGGAGGAATGAGGAGGAGGGAGCGAAGGGAGTCAATGTATTAATGTAGAGCCTGAACTTAAAGTGTATGTAAACCCTAAAAATTTACTTCTCGTATTTGCTGCCTTTTGGTCTGTTAAATATAACTGATAGCGTTTTTTTATATCTGTTATGGTGAAAAAAAAAAGCCTGCTGAGCTTGATAAAAATCCAGTGAACCAACAACTTCCTGTACACTCTGCCTCTGCTGCACTGCTATTCTGTGGGACTTGAGAAAAAAGGGGATGTGCACTGTCGTTCAGACTCCTCCATATACTGTACAGTCCCACTTGAGCCTGGGTTGATGTGCTGAGATTCCTGTGCGAATTAAGCCGCGTACACACGGGCGGACTGTATGGCCTACTTAGTCCGTCATACAATCCGACGGACAGTCCGTCATACTTTCGAATGAACGGACTTGACCACACACGGATGCACAAACAGTCCGTTGAAAGCTTGCGCGATGACGTGTACAGCACGTACGACGGGACTAGAAATAGGAAGTCCAATACACAGCAATGCACCCTTCCGCCGTGTAAATCCTTTCTGAGCATGCGCCATTCTTAGTCCGTCGAACTAGCCTACTGACGAGCGGATTGTCCGCTGAAACCAAAGTATGACGGACAGAATTTCGAAAAATCCGAAATACTTAGTACGCCAGACTGCACGCTGAAAAAGTCCGCTGAAGCCCACACACGAGCGGACTGTCCGCTGAAATGTGTTTCGACGGACTAAGTAGGCCATACAGTCCGCGGCATTACATGCATTGTCTCTTGGGTGAGATTTGAGCCATGGATTTGTATGGCTCAAATCACACTGCATTTGCACCAAATTGGTGCAGGACCCTTTTTTTTGTCCGCACCAGAATTGTATTAAATGGGTGGTAGTTATAATCATGCTGTGTTTTGCAAACCAATTATGGGGGGTCATTAACTTAACATACATGCAACAGTCAGTTTGGATGGATGGGTTGCGATTTAGATGCGGTGCCAAATCTGCAACAAATTTGCTGTGAAATTGCACTGCATCTAGTGTGAACCTAGGCTAAGAGTGGACAACAGCCCAGAAGCCAACTGTGACCAATGCCCAAATCTAAATGGAGGAGGTTAGGACCCCTATTAGATAGAGGAATCTGCTAAGATGACTGAGAAGGGAGCACATAGGGTCAACCCGATTGTCCAGGGTATGATAAAGAAGGTCACAAACAAAGGGGAATGACTTCACACAGAAAAAAAAAAAAACAAAGTCAGCAGGAAGCTGAACAGTCAGAACCCACCAAAACAGATGGATAATCATTTCCCAAAGAGGGAAGAGTGATGAATAACCTAATGTGGCCAAAAAGACAATGGAGAGTACCTCCAGAAGAAGATCTCAAGGGAAACCTAGTAAGAACATGCAGGCAGAACCTGTGGGGGGGGGGCCTTAAGGGTCCTGGGAATAATACTTCATGACCAAAGGAAGTTGCTTGGTCGGACACACAACCTCCATAAGTGAGGTACACCAGTAAATGTGCATTATTAGTACAATCCAATGACCCACATGAGATTTAATAGATCCTTGCACTCACTAGAGAACCCAAGGATTCGATCCCACAAAGTCAATGAGACACAGGAAGGAGATGCAGGGGAGACACTACCATAATGGTGAGCAGGAACAAAAGTCGGGCCTCAGCCCCAGACTGGTAGGATGGAGTTAAAAACATTTTCTCTGACACCCCAAGACACTGTGACCTGCAGAAGAATACCACATAGTCTGCCTAACCTTGCTAAACCATGGATCCAAAATACTCCTAATCTCCCCTGGTCCACCGAAGCAAAAACAGATGTAAAGTGAGGGGCAGGAATTTTAGCTGACATGCTAAGCATTTACCTAAAATAGGTCAGTATAGGGAAAGGAATCTAAAGGACCTTTCCCAGAAGACTGCTGAGCAGTTACAGAGGGAGAGCCATTCCCCTTGTAAAGAGGTCTCATGAAGTCCTGCACCTGCAGCAGGAAACCAGAGTGCCTTTTCTGCTATGAATTGAAGGAGGCACAGAGCCCTACAGTGATGATCTCTGCTTTCTGCACAGGATCTGAGGAGCACAAGTGTACAAAACCCTCAGCTGCTACCAGTTGAGGAGAGTCAGTCTCCAAGGCAATGTCCTTTAGAAAGCTAACACTCAACATCTTCCAGTGCAGAAGTCAGTCTACACTCCTGATTACAATGGTGACTCCTACATCTTGCCAAAGGTGAGCACAAGATCCTGAAGTATGAATCTTGGTGAAGGGTGAGGGTGCCTAGCTGTGGAGGGAACTATTTATTTAAAGGGATCAGATGGAGGTACATGGGCTGGGGGAACTTCTGCTTGTGGAATTGTCTGGGAACAAGAGGAAGAGAATATCTCAGTCACCTGAAGAGGGTGAAAGATTGAGGCAGGGAGTACCTGATCTGTGGAGAAAGAACCACAGGTTCTCTCAGAACCAAAACCTGTAACTGTCAAGAGGGGGCTGAAGAGAACTTGGAAAGAATTTATAAAAAGGGAGGCCAAGTCCCCAGTTACTCCCAAAATCCAAGGCAACTGGTGCTGATGGAAGTCAAGTGGCCAAAGGTGACCAGGTCACTGAAGGTGGGCAGTGGTAATGAACCAGCATTCCATGAGGTGCTTCCCGATTGAAAGTATAAAGGAAGGAACAGAGGGGCTTCCTTTATGCTGAATGACAAGAGAAAGAGCATGTGCGACCCTCCACAAAGCAGATGTTGTCAGTACTCAGCTTCTCAGTGAAACCATCGGTGGTGGTAAATATGAACAGCTATCCCATAGTGTGGCTGGAGAAGTAGTTTACAATGCAATTGAACCTGTTTTCAGAGACAAGGTCACAACTGGGGCTTTGTCATGGCTCTGGACCTGGAAAGAGCCCTGCTAATTGAATCCCTGCATTGTGGAAAGTGCCCTAATGCAGAGCCCAGTGCAGTGAAGGTCATATTCCTAACTAGCCCTGTATATCCAGTCTACTACTGGTATGGCCCAATAGTAGGCTGAGGAAACACCAATATGGAGAGCTGCTATATAAAGACCAGCTCTGTTGTGATTAAAATGGTATTTCTATATACCTGACAAAGACCAGCTAGAGGTATAACTAACGCAATTACAATACTCACAAAACCCTTTACTTAACACTGCAGTGATAAGGAGACAACAAGAAAAACGTGAGCCAAGATTAGAGTTCAGCAGTTGTCTAATGTATTGTGGGAGGAGCTGCATTTTTTATGCACCCTTATCAGCCAATCATTGTATAGAACATGGGTGTGGTTAATACAGAGGCGTACATTACACATCATCATTACATATCATTACATATCATTACTCATGTCATCTGCTTCTGAATCACAGTCATGGGATATGTGGCTCAGACATATTGTGACACAATTTCTTTATTTGGACAGCATAGAACAAAACTGCCTATGCAAGCTATATTTCCTTATGTGCATGTCCACAGAAAAACTGCCTATGTCTGCAGATACAGTCCAAGCCAACTAGCAAAATTACCCAGGTTAATCCTATATGAACTTACAAAGATGGAGTCACTCTGGTTCAGGCATATCACAACAAGCTCAAGCAGAAATGTAGCACAAAATCATGATTTAAGTTAATGGAAGAGGAATCCACAAAGAAAAAAAATGAAGAAAAAAAAAAGCTAGCACAAAAATTGGTTAGACATTTCTCAGCAGAGCTGGAGGAAAGACGTGTCTCCTCCTAGGATAGAAGCAAAAAAATTAGGCATGCTGGGTAGAAAAAAGGTTATAATGGAGGCTGGCTTATTATTTTTCTGTTTGCCAGTGTCCAATCTCCCTGTAAACATCAGTGCAACCCAAATGTATCTGTCTTCCTGTTCCCACTGCCCCCCCCCCCCCAATGTATGAGAAAGAAACAGTTTTAACATTAAAAATTATTACAGACCCGCCAATACCATTCAACTTTTAGTATTCTCTTGATCTCACAAGCTTTTTTTGCAAATATGCTTTGTGCCATTAAAGAAAAGGCATTGTGACTGGTGCTGTTATACCTGGATTAACTAAAGGGAAACCAAAGAGTGGGGAAGTAGGATCAAGCTATGGGAGGATAATTGCATGACCTTCTAGAATAACAAAAAAAGCCCAGGATCTGGCTATAAAGGATACATAAAAAATACATTTGACCCAAGACCCTTATATTTTTTCTGTAACACCACAATAACCTCTAAAGCTGTGTACACACGACCAGACTTTTCGACAGCAAAGGTCAGATGGAATGAATCTGCCAATCGTGTGTGGGCTTCATCGGACCTTTGCTGTCGAAAAATCAGACGGACTTTAGATTTAGAACATGTTTCAAATCTTTCTGGTCGAAAAATCAGTTCCTCTGTATGCTAGTCCGACAGACAAAAAACAACGCTAGGGCAGCTATTGGCTACTAGCTATGAACTTCCTTTTTCTAGTCCAGTCGTACGTCATCACTTCGAATCTCTCGGACTTTGGTGTCATAGTGTGTGGCCAAGTCCGTTCGGAAAGTCAGTCGGAACTCTGCTGAAGTCAGTCGGGAAGACCGTCGCACCTAGTCCGCCGGAAAGTCCGGTCGTGTGTACACGGCATATGACTACTTTTCAAATCCTATGTTCCTTCTGAAAAGATACTGTGACATATTCTTGGTTCTAACGCACACACCTTGTTCCAGAGTTGAGTGTCATGGGTTGCATCACTGCCTGGCATAATGGAGAGTGGGGCCATTGATCACATAAGGAAGGGGGATCTCCTAGGATTGTTCAGTGTTTTTAAAGTCTAAAGTATGATTAGTTCCAACTGGATCGAACCAAAACTAAACTGATGTGACTGCTCCCTGTCTACTGTGACGAGACTCGGAATGCAAAGGTGTCGTGATGTTTTTAGCTCTTCTTGTGGGAAAAATGGCATGTACAGTGTGGGGATGGTGCTGGCACCAGTCCACCCATTCATAGGCCGCAAAAGAGGTGGGTGTAATAAGGGCTAGTGGATGTACACATGTGAAACTGGAAAGTCTGACCTAAATCCAAACACGAGCCTCTGAGAAAAAAGAGTAATCTAGTAAAAAAAAAAAAAAGGAGGTTATGTGGCGGTAATTTACTGGATGAACGAAAATAACTTGCCATTCATTTTTAACGACGCTCTGCATATGGGAAGCTTAGTTCTCCCTCTGCACAGAAAATCCAGATGTGAAATGTGAAAAGTGCTTGCTATTTTTGTTAGAGACGCTTCCAGGTCTGTGACCCTTTTATTTAGCTGAACTATGTTTTGGGTATAGTTTGTCGCTGCCTGAACCCCGGGAGAGGCGTGTAAAGTTTGGGGTCAGACAGTCAGTGGGATGTTTGTGTTGTCCTGGCAAGTTACAAGAGAAGAGACATTCGGTCACCACTCAAGGGTGTTACATTCAGAACTGTAAACAGATAAGAAAGTCTCACATTTAATCCAGATGTATGCATTAAAATCCCAAATTTATTTTTAAATATTAACTCAATTTGTCTTTATATTAGACTCCTGTATTCATTTGCATAGTAGACTGGGAATGGTAAGGACAGCACTGAATGTCAATCACGCACTAGTGCTTTGCACCATAATAAGATAGCAGATATAGCTTGCTGATAGAAGGTGAGAGCACAGGGTTGACCTCATGAGATTTTACTATCCATTTACAGAATGGGACAGTCTATTGATCAAGCTGTATTATGTTAAATGTCCTGCAAAAAAACTGGCTAGGCTGTCTTGCAGGGTAACTGAATCCCAAGAGTGACTAAATTAAATGGCAGATTCTTTGAAATGTATTTCAATTAAGTGTTTTTCTAGTTCTGATTTAAAAGAAAACGCCACATTTAAAAAGTATTTTCATAATTCTCGCCTCTGCCACTGAAAATCACTACTTTTTATAAAAAAAAAACAAAAAAAATGTGAATCACAGGCCAAATGTCACTGCCGTACTGGAAAGTTGGTATCTCAGATTAAAACCAAAAATGCACTGCAATTTGTGTGTACTTGAGAAGAGAAAGAAAGAGGAGAACCACAATCGCTTAGGCTAGGTTCACACATATGCGGCTCTGCTAGCCACGTTTTATGTGGGCATGACAGCCCATTCATTTGATTGGGCTGCCCTGCCTCCTGAAACGCAGGGAAAACGTCCCTGCAGCATTTTAGAAATCGCAGCCAGCACAGGAACCACAAGTGCAGTGCAGTTTCCAGTGCGGGTGCGCTTTTCAGTGCGTGCGGGTGCCATTAGGATCTATGGCACCCACACACATCCAGTGCGTTTTTCTGTGCAGGTGGTTGCCGCTTCGAGAACAGGTCCTGACCCACAGAAAGAACCACCCATGCAGATGTGAACCTAGATTACAGGTACAGCATACAGTGGTGTGAAAAAGTGTTTGCCCCCTTCCTCATTTCCTGTTCCTTTGCATGTTTGTCACACTTAAGTGTTTCGGAACATCAAACCAATTTAAACAATAGTCAAGGACAACACAAGTAAACACAAAATGCAATTTGTAAATGAAGGTGTTTATTATTAAAGGTGAAAAAAAATCCAAACCATCATGGCCCTGTGTGAAAAAGTGATTGCCCCCCTTGTTAAAACATACTATAACTGTGGTTGTCCACACCTGAGTTCAATTTCTCTAGCCACACCCAGGCCTGATTATTGCCACACCTGTTCACAATCAAGGCATCACTTAAATAGGAGCTGCTTGACACAGTAAGGTCCACCAGAAGATCCTTAAAAACTACACATCATGCCGAGACCCAAAGAAATTCAGGAACAATTGAGAAAGAAAGTAATTGAGATCTATCAGTCTGGAAAGGGTTATAAAGCCATTTCCAAAGCTTTGGGAATCCAGCGAACCACAGTGAGAGCCATTATCCACAAATGGCAAAGACATGGAACAGTGGTGAACCTTCCCAGGAGTGGCCGGCTGCCCAAAATTACCCCAAGAGCGCAGCGACGACTCATCCAAGAGGTCACAAAAGACCCCACAACAACGTCCAAGGAACTGCAGGCCTCACTTGCCTCAGTTAAGGTCAGCGTTCATGCCTCCACCATCAGGAAAAGACTGGGCAAAAATGGCCTGCATGGCAGAGTTCCAAGGAGAAAACCACTGCTGAGCAAAAAGAACATCAAAGCTCGTCTCAATTTCTCCACAACACATCTTGATGATCCCCAAGACTTTTGGGACAACATTCTGTGGACCGATGAGACAAAAGTGGAACTCTTTGGAAGGTGTGTGTCCAAGTATATCTGGCGTAGAAGGAACACTGCATTTCATAAAAAGAACATTATACCAACAGTAAAATATGGTGGTGGTAGTGTGATGGTCTGGGGCTGTTTTGCTGCTTCAGGACCTGGAAGACTTGCCGTGATAAAAGGAACTATGAATTCTGCTGTCTACCAAGAGATCCTGAAGGAGAATGTCCGACCATCTGTTCGTGTACTCAAGCTGAAACGAACTTGGGTTCTGCAGCAGGACAATGATCCTAAACACACCAGCAAGTCCACCACCGAATGGCTGAAGAAAAACAAAATGAAGACTTTGGAGTGGCCTAGCCAAAGTCCTGACCTGAATCCTATTGAGATGTTGTGGTATGACCTTAAAAAGGCCGTTCATGCTCGAAAACCCTCTAATGTAACTGAATTAGGACAATTCTGCAAAGATGAGTGGGCCAAAATTCCTCCAGGACACTGTAAAAGCCTCATTGCACGTTATCGCAAACGCTTGGTTGCAGTTGTTGCTGCTAAGGGTGGCCCAACCAGTTATTAGGTTTAGGGGGCAATCACTTTTTCACACAGGGCCATGATGGTTTGGATTTTTTTTCACCTTTAATAATAAACACCTTCATTTACAAATTGCATTTTGTGTTTACTTGTGTTGTCCTTGACTATTGTTTAAATTGGTTTGATGTTCCGAAACACTTAAGTGTGACAAACATGCAAAGGAACAGGAAATGAGGAAGGGGGCAAACACTTTTTCACACCACTGTATTGCTGCTTTACCCTAAGGGCCAATTCGCACTATGCCCGCACAGGAATCGCATAGGAACACAACATTCACCCTGCATTCAAAATGCAGTCCATATGCGATCTGCGGTGGGGGTCAATAATAAGTTAACGACACCCCAAATGCACTGGATTGCACAGTATGAATGTACCAGGCGATCCAGGTGCAATGCGTTTCTAAAAGTAGTGCATGCACTACTTTTGGTGCGGTGCAATTTCAGCCCATTCAAAAGGAATGGGCTGAAATCGCACCACACAGACCTGCATGTGGATTGCACAAGAGCACACAGTGAATTCCTTTGTAAATCCTGGTGTGAACCAGCCCTAACTATTGTAACCATAATTTTCTCTTAACTTTCGAAACATGTCTGAATTTTGTAAAAATATCCCTATTATCTGAAATTCTGCCACTTGTGATAACTTGAAATCTGACACTATTTAGATGCACATATTAGCTGTGTTGTGTTAGCCATTTCTCTAGATCAGCCTTTCTCAACCTTTTCAACACAGAAGAACCCTGGAAATAATTCTCTGGTCCTGGGGAACCCCTGCTAAATTGCAAAATATACAACTCATCATACATTAGTGTGATGGTCAATGAGAAGAATGCTTCTTAGACTTGTGGTTATTGGGAAGAATTACCCCCTTACAGATAATTAAAAAGACCAATGGTGTCCTTGAGAACTTACCTGAGAGGCAGAAATTGACCATTGCTCAGGGAACCCCCAGCAAACTCTAGACTAGAGGAACCCAAGGGTTCCACAGAACCCTGGTTGAGAAATTCTGCTCTAGATCATTTAAACTTGCCTGAAGTTAAATACACGGATTAATTATACAGTGCCTTGAAAAAGTATTCATACCACTCCTAAAGCGCCCCTGCCCATTGAAATCAAGGGGCAGCGCCGCCAAGGCGCCGGCAAAGCGCCAGCCGCAACTGCACTTTGCCCGCGCTTTTGACTCTTTTTTGGCTGTTAGCGGGGGTTAAAAGTGGCCCACTAGCGGACAAAAAGCGCCACAAAAACTACGTTAAAGCGCCATTAAAAATAACAACGCTTTACCGTCGACGCCCACCCGCCCCAGTGTGAAAGTGCCCTTAGACCCCTTTCACACTGAGGCACTTTTCAGGGGCTTTCAAGCTAAAAAAAGAGCCTGAGAAGTTCACAAAAACCTATTTCCATTAAAATCAATGAATGCTTTCACACTGAGGCAGTGCACTGGCAGGGCGGTAAAAAAAAAAATGCCCAACTCCATTGAAATTAATGGAAAGCTCTTCAAAAGCACCTGAAAAGCTCTTCAAAAGCGCCTGAAAAGCTCTTCAAAAGCACTTTGTGTTTTACTAGCAGTTTAAAAGCGCCTCAGTGTGAAAGGGACCTTACTCTAAAATCTAGTGGAACCAATTGCCTTCAGAAGTCACCTAATTAGTAAATCGGCAGAAAATCCAATTAGAAAAAAATCAAACAGCATCATGAAGGCCAAGGAACACACCAGACACGTCAAGGGTAAAGTTGTGGAGAAGTTTAAAGCAGGGTTAAGTTATAAATAAATATTCCAAGCTTTGAACATTTCACGGAACACTGTTCAATCCATCATCTGAAAATGGAAAGGGCATGGCATAACTGAAAACCTACCAAGGTATGGCCATCAACCTAAACTGACAGGCCGGGCAAGGAGAGCATTGGTCAGAGAAGCAGCCAAGAGGCCCATGTTAACTCTGGAGGAGCTGCAGAGATCTACAGCTCAGGTGGGAGAATCTGTCCACAGGACAACAATTAGTTGTGCACTCCACAAATCTGGCCTTTATGGAAGAGTGGCAAGAAGAAAGCCATTGTTGAAAGAAAGCCATAAGAAGTCCCGTTTGCAGTTTGCAAGAAGCCATGTGGAGGACACAGCAAACATGTGGAATAAGGTGCTCTGGTCAGATGAGACCAAAATTGAACTTTTTGGCCTAAAAGCAAAACGCTATGTGTGGCGGACAACTAACACTGCACATCACCCTGAACACACCATCCCCACTGTGAAACATGGTGGTGGCAGCATTATGTTGTGGGGATGCTTTTCTTTAGCAGGGACAGGGAAGCTAGTCAGAGTTGATGGGAAGATGGATGGAGCCAAATACAGGGAAATCTTAGAAGAAAACCTGTTAGTGTCTGCAGAAGACTTGAGACTGGGGCGGAGGTTCACCTTCTAGTAGGACAACAACCCTAAACATACAGCCAGAGCTACAATGGAATGGTTTAGATCAAAGCATATTCATGTGTTTGAATGGCCCGGTCAAAGGCCAGACCTAAATCCAATTGGGAAAAAAAATTGTTGTTCACAGATGCGCTCCACCCAATCTGACAGAGCTTGAGCTATTTCGCAAAGAAAAATGCACAAAAATCTAGATGTGCAAAGCTGGTAGAGACATCCCCAAAAAGACTTGCAGCTGTAATTGCAGTGAAAGGTGGTTCTACAAAGTATTGACTCGGGGGGCAGAATACAAATGCACACCACACTTTTCACATATTTATTTGTAAAAAAAATTGAAAACAATTTATCATTTTCCTTCCAATTCACAATTATGTGCCACTTTGTGTTGGTCTATCACAAAATAAAATACATTTAAGTTTTTGGTTGTAACATGACAAAATGTGGAAACTTTCAAGGGGTAAAAATACCTTTTCAAGGCACTGTATATACAGGAGTACTGTTACCAATCAAAGAACTTCTATTGTGCCAATTATTTCCAAGATTTACACAGCTCCGTCACTCAAGCCTAAAGACTTTCTTTAACTGCAGTTAGCTAAATCAACCTTGTCACTTCCCCCAGCCTGTGACTGTATAGTGAAAAGTAGTAGTTGCTAGTAAATTTACCTGCCAAGTGTAGTTGCCTTGGCCAATTGATAGTAGATCAATTGATTCCAACCTAATTCTGGAATTTCTGCATTTCTCTCTTCCATCACTAGATGTCCGGGTATCTGATGGCATTAGATAAGACAAGGGCATTGCAAGGACAGATTAGGAATAGATGGGGTGTCTTTTTGGGACCCTTGGCCTGCTGAGAGAGCCTATTTATTTGGGTGAGGTCAGGTGATCTGGGTTCTGTGCCACCTGGACGGCTGTCTGGGTGGACGTGTGTTGTACTACCCCGGATTGCTAGGCCAGAGCCTGAGGCCTATCCTGGGGACATCTGACTGCTAGGCTGTCTGAGGGCCTATCCAGAAGCAAGAGAGCAGTGTAGGGTTGGGATTGCAGTCCAACCAAAAGTGATGGCTCTGCTGGCCGGAGAACCTAATGTGGTCGGAGGTAGAGGGGAAGCTGTTGCCACTAGATGACCATCCATCTTGTTACCAGGGACCACCGTGAGTAGCTGAAGCAAGTACCAGAGAGTATTCTCACCAACTGGGGATGATGAAGAATTGGGAAACTTCAGCGGGTATCAAGCCAGGGACCCAGCCAGCGGAGGTGACGCTTGCAAAGCAGTCTTGTGTGCCAAGCCAGGGACCGAGCAGGCCAGTGGAGTGACGTTTGAGGAGTATCTGTGAGTGCTAAGCTAGGGACCCAGCAGGGACGCGCTGGGGGGGGGGGGGGGGGGGAGTCTTGAGGAAGATGCTCAATGAAAAGATTGGAAGAGCTCTGGGGATCCAGTGGCAGTGGATCAGCGGATCTAGGTGATAGACTGGGAGCTCAGTTGAGTGAAGATCGAAAAGGGAGATTGTGAAGGAAGTGAAAGAGTTTATTGCAGCCTTTGTTAGAACCTGTTCAAGGTTATTGCCATAGACAGCGTGTCTACATATGCAGACGTGGTGTCCAGCTGGGTGCCTTTCCCTGAATGGCTGTCTACCTATAGCAGTCTCGGAGTCTGCTAATTAAGATTGCAACTACAAAAGGGTGTCTTGGCCCTAACACTCTTTCCCACAGTTCTGTTTAAGAGAAAATAAATCTCTTTGCATTCAAGAAGTGTCTGGCGCCCATTAATCTACCTTACATTGCATCCACCATGCCTCGTAACCCACTCTACACAGAAGGATGTCAGCTGTCCCCAACTCTGCAGGTCACCTTTAGGCCTGGAGAGGCTTGGCTACATACACTTGGTATTCCAATAAACACGTACCTGCATGATTTTTTTTTTATCTACCTTTAGTTCAACTTTAATTCTGTCCATGCAGGTAGATAACATTATTAAATGTGGCTGTAGGCACTCTTCCTATGGCTTTTCTATGGCTGATCCACATAAAATCGTATACTAAGTTTAAGGGAGCAGGAACAAATTAAATCAGCAAGTGCTAGATAATCAATTATAAACAATCCCATGTTCATACAGTGCATTACCACAGATATTGCCTCAGGAATAATATTACATTCAGAAATTCCAACACATAGGTATCTTCTACATCAGGGGTGCCCAACCAGTGGCCCGGGGGCCACATGTGGTCCGCGGAGCCCTCTGATGTGGCCCGCGACCTCCTGCTCTGGGATGGCAGGTTGGCAAGCCCAGATTGCAGGTTTTCTACCCGCCATGCCAGAGCATCAGTGTTGTGAATGAAGACAGCGGTAGAGGAAGCAAGCAGCTGCAGAGCAGAGCCACATAAGCCAATGCTTACTGTATAGCACCAGCTCCTGTCATAGGTGGAGTGATACCAAATGCACTCTGCCTGGGACAGCAAGTTTATTACTAAAATCAGTGTATACATGGACATATCTCTTCTGCAGTGGTTACTGGGCTGCTTTTAAACTGATCTGCAGGTGTAGCGCAGTGTACCTGCGGCTTACCTGCACTGAGCCATAGACTTCTGGTTTTACCTGTGGGTTTGGTGCACTTTCAGAAAGTGCATCATACCTGCAGGATATGATAGAATTCTATGGCAAAGTACAGCTAACCTGCTGGAAAGCCACAAGGTGCGGGTAGACCACAGACCATCAGTGTAAAAGTAGCCTTAGGCCCCTTTAACGTGATCTGTCTGAACCAATCGGACCCTTAATTCACCTCTATGGGGCGGCAGATGTAAACAGACTTGTGTCCGTTTACACCTGCCTCCTTCCAATCCGATCTGCTAAAAAAAAACGGAAAGTGGCTCCGTCCTCTTCCATTTGATCAGATGAGAGGGCCCATAGAGTAGAGTGGGCTGCGTCTCTGTCCACTTTTCATATGCAGATTGGACACAGAACTGTCATCTACTCATTGTGGCCCACGACTGGTTACTAAGTCGCTTAAGTGGCCCTCGCTCTTCAAAAGGTTGGGCACCCCTGTTCTACATGTTTCGTGGGATAAAGCCGGCTTCATCAGGAAGGAATTATTGTGATGTATCTCTTGCACATGCTGAAAACATCTCTCAATGTTTAAAAACATGAATAGCCCCAAAAGGATGCCACTCCTGATCAACTGAGCCCTCAGAATTTTTCACATGGTTATCATAAGGAAAATATACATCCAACATCATTACATCGATCCTCCAGATAGGGCAAAAGGAAGAAATATACGCTCCCAGCAAAAGATTAGGTCCTCCCAGACAAGTTCCTATTACTCCTACATTAATGTGATCCATAATTAAGAAGGTCCTCTTATGATCATGGAAGCCTAAATGTGTCAATGTTTCTGTTTGACAGAAGTCATTCAGTAGATCGACTTCTGTTGAATGAGAAAGATGGAACACTTTTGTCGATCGGTGTATTCTGACAGCGCCAAGTCCCACTGTCAGAATACAATGTCCCAACGAGGGGGATTTCTCCATCCACTCCATAATCATTTATGGCCAGCTTCAGATTTCAGGTAGTGGGGCTGGATGCTTAAACCGGTTGTATACCCAGAAAATGATTTATTTATTTTTTTATACACCTGCAAGGCAAAGGGCATAATGAACTAGCTCATTATGAAATACTTACCTTAGAACAAGGCATCAGTAACTCACCTGGTCCACGCCGTGGTTGCCGACATGTTCCCTCTGCGTGTCTTCCGGTTATCGCGGCTCTAGCGCTGTGATTGGCTGGAGCCACGATGTCGTCAATCCCACACGCGGGAGACTTCTTTCCGGAAAAGTCCGGAGTCTTCCGGGCTTTCAGCCGAGAATCCCCTGTGCACATTCGCCACTGAAGTCAGCGGCTCATTGTGAGGGGAATATCTCCTAAACCACACAGGTTTAGGAGATATTATTTTTACCTACAGATAAGCCTTATTATAGGCTTACCTTTAGGTAAAAGTTTACATTTTGTCTATACAACCGCTTTAACCTGTGCTTCCCAGGTGCACGAAAATCCTGGGTGGGCCCATACAGGGACAAGACAAGGGGCTTGCGACGCTGTACCCAAATAAAATGTATTTTTTTTTCACACAAATAGAGCTTTCTAATGGTGGATTTTGAAGGGGACTGAATGCTAGCCTCTTGTCTACTGATCATGGGCCCTGGCATTTGGGGGAACGGTGCTCTTTGTCAGCTGTATGCCTGGGGACCCTTGAGGTGGTGTTATTTTGGATTCAGGTACATGTCCCCCAGGACACACAGACTCTGAGAACCCTGTATATGCCATATTAGAAATAGTGACTGATTCATACTGTTGGGACACATACAGTTGGATGCTAATGTCATCAACTCCAGCCACCAGTCTGTTGTCTTTATATATGGGAAGCTGAGTAATACGTTTATCACTGCTAAAAGTGCCTGATGTTGAAAAAGGAAAGCTAACAATATGAAAAGCTTCCGCATTGACTCTTAGTATCATTGATAGTTTGAATACTCTCTGAGCCTCCACTGGATTATCTAATCATTATCTGTGCTGTAGTGACAGTCCTACCACACTACATGAATGAACTGCTCTTCCATGAACAGCGAATATTAATGACTTCCATGACTTTAAAATTCAGCTTGTTAGATTCCAGTGGGTGGGATTATTATCATCATTGAAAGTATGTCTATGGCTTTTCTATAAGATACTGTCTTCCTGGCTATCTCTACCTTCTATTTGGCTCGAACCACCGGGGGGGGGGGGGGGGGGGGGTTTATGCTGGCCCCCATGTTGCTAATTAGCATACAGTTGTTGCACATTTATAGCACCAATGTTGGACCAGCTCCAAATCCCACTGGCGTCCAGACGTGCATGTTTTTTTTGTTTTATGTTTGATGTAAACACTGTTCTTTTGTGTATATGTTTCCTCTTTGTCTGTGCCTGTTGGGATCGAATATTGTTATTCGATCAGCAACAGCGGAGACATTATGGTTATTCAAATGGTGGCTTTTGTGAATAGACCTCCTAGAAAGTTTTAGCAATTTATAGGTGCATTTTGTACATTATAGTAGATTACATTTTCTAAAACCTTTAACGAATTAAATCTTATTTTTGAGATTTTGGTGTTTTGTTCCTCAGTGAGCCTCTCTGGGTCACCAGTCTTTAGGGACCCGTGTTTTTTTATATGTATTGTGATAGAGGTTAGAGGACAGTCCCATGCAATATCTATTACATGCATTATTAGTAGACCTTTTTTTCTCTTTTTTTTCTGTACTAATTAACCCTGGAATTGTATGAAGGAGTTCTGTGTTGATGTTTATGATAATGTATAATCTACTGTGTGAAGCTTGGTGACAAGTCTGACCTGTAGTGAAATCTTGTTTAATCATAACAATGCTGAGGAGGGCACGGAGTCACATCGGCTGCTTTAAGGGATTAGTTAATTAGCTCATGTTAATTCTGTTTTTGGTTGCAGTTATATTGTTAGAGTAATATGAGCAGGGAGGGACCTCCTCTTTTACTGTATATAAGACTTGTATTTTGCTTCTAATAAAGGGGTCCATGTTCAGCAACTAAACAAGTATTGTCTTGTTTTGTGCTTGTGAGTGGTTGGAATATCTGATATCTATATTCAGACTGGGAGGAAGCAGTATATGACAAAAGCACTCAAGCGGAGTGTAGGTGGTTCGGTTACATATTCTTCTACATATTTTTGTTACAAAAAAATCCACATTTTTTAGGATTAGTAAGTTAATTGGCTTCTGTCCAAAAAAAAATTGTCTCTAGTATATGAATGTGAGTTGGGGACCTTGGATTGTGGGCTCCTTGAGGGTAGGGACCGATGTGAGTGTGTGATATGTGTGGAGCTCTGCGTACATTGATGGCGCTCTATGGGTACCTTAAATAAATAATAATAATAGATGAGCATCTTGATGAGACACAATGTATAGGGATAGGGACAACTGTAGACACGCACCCACACTTAGCCCTTGTACACACGGTCGGAGAATCCGTCGGAATGTGTCCTATCGGACCGTGTTGTCGGATAATCCGACTGTGTGTGGTATGCATCGGACTGATTCCGTCGGAATATCCGTCGGACCCAATTTTCCAACTTGTTGGAAATATTTCCCGACCAACTGGTTCGATCAGACATACTCCGATCATGTGTAGAGAATTTTGATCGGACCAAGTGCCACGCATGCTCAGATCAAATTCCTACATCAAAGCTATTGGCTACTAGCCTGAACGTAGTCCCATCATAACGAAATTACGTCATCACGTTCTGAATGATCAGATTTTTCGACAACTTAGTCCGACCATGTGTATGCAACAGTTTCGGACAAGATCCGACGGACAAAATCCGACGGGCAAAATCCGACAGATTTGGTTGTCAAAATCTCCGACCGTGTGTACAGGGGCTTACTCAGGTTGAACTAGATGGACTGGTGTCTTTATTCAACCTTACTAACTATGTAACTAATAAGCGTATATTGATCGTTTTTTGCAAAAGTTATAGCGTCTACAAACTATGGGATATATACTGAAATTTTTATTTTTTTATTTTTTCTATACTAGCGATGGCGGGGCAATCAGTGACTTATAGCAGGACTGCAATATTGCGGTGGACAAGCGGATACTAACTGACACTTTGTGGGAACCAGTGGCACTAATACAGTGATCAGTGCTAAAAATATGCACTGTACTAATGACACTGGCTGGGAAGGGGTTAAACAGCTATGGCACTCAAAGGGTTAAATGTGTGCCTAGCCAGTGCTTTCTGTGCACTTTGTGTGCTGCTTTTACTAAGGGATGTGATGGACTTTTTTTCCCCTACTTTGCAGGTAAAGAAAATCCATCAAATCCTCACTGTCAGAAAAAAGCTCTGCTTTGTTTGCACAGGAAGAGCTCCGTCCTGTGTGTCTTAGGATGATCAGCGGGTGCCCATGGACATCCATTGGCCAGACCCTGCTGATCGGCTTCTGCTGTGACTAATCACGGCAGAAGTGATGCACATGCCCCTCGCCCAGGCAGAATTGCAGAAACACATATATGCGTGATCCTGTGCAGAATGGATGCCCTGTAGCAGTAAATCCGCTCGTTAAAGCAGTGTTCCAGCTGCAATTTTTTTTTTAAAGTCAGTAGCTGCTGACTTTTAATAAGGACACTTACCTGTCTAGTGAGCCCGCGATGTCGACCCCCTCGAGGCCGATCCGTCCATGGCACCAGGTGCCGGCGCCGCCATCCTAACGAAGGGAAACAGGCAGTGGAGCCTCTGCGGCTTCAGTGCCGATTTCCTACTGCGCATGCGCGAGTCGCGTGGCGCTTTGTGAATGGGCGGCTGTCACGCGGGTCCCAGAAGATAGCGCGCTCCTTTTCCCAGTAGGCAACACGAGGGGTGAAGAGAAATAACAGCTCTGCGGAGAAGGAAGTGGCAGATTAGGACGACTGCCTAGCAAACGCCATTTCTGGTAAGTATTTTTTATTTTTTTTATGTATTTTAATGAGCCTTTTTATGTAATTTTTTCTTTTTTTTTTTTTTTAGGGTGGACCTCTGCTTTAAGTGTTAAACGGCTGCAGGAGGTTTGTGTGAAAACGTAGGTAAAGTGAATTAATTTTGCTAACTTGAGTACAGGAGTAATATATCCTTGATCACTAAATGATTTTACTTGTTGCCCGCAGCTGAGTGGGCTCTGCAGTCCTGCAAGAAATAATCCTTTTTGCGGTATATTTACAGAATGCTCCTCTTACTGTCAATCGCACATTAAAGCCAAAATAAAAAACGCAGGTGATCCTCTTCACTCATTCCCCTGGTCCTTCAGGGGCCACTCACATTACTTTGTTTTGTGTTTTTCGATCGGTCTACGTTCAAACTCAATCATTTCACATTTCTGTTCCCAAAACACAGCACAGAAGAAAGCCCTGTGTCTCTGCTGCTCTGGGAAGCTCTGGAATCCTCGGGGAAGCCAGAAAACATTCCAAGTAAATGCTGCAGAAACGTGTCATTAATCACTCAGCAGGTGTCCTATGGAGCAGTGTCACAGGCTCTACAAGGCCTGTGTATATGCACGAACTATCCATAACTGAGCTAATCCGCAGAGAAAGGATCCAATTCATAACTGGAATTGATGAATAAATCAGAACCATAAAAGCGTTGAACTTTTTTTTTTTTCTCTACTTTTGGCCAGAAATGGAATGGCTCTGAAATATTGATGTTAGGCTTTATACATTTATAATCATAAATATTCTGATTGATTATGTGGATATTATAATAAAACAGTCATTATTATTGTTTAGTGAAAGCAGGCTCAGATATGGGAAGAGGTCCCATAGGTAAAGGAGGGAGAACTGCTAGAGGCAATTCTAAAGCTGCCTATAGCGGACCTTTAGTCATTTTTTTTTCAACTTTCCATCTATTAAATCTTCTGCCCTTGTTAGTTTAACTTTGGATAGTAAAACATGTTTTTTCTGCCAGTAAATCCCTTATACAGACCACTTCCTGTTTCTTGCCTGATCATTAGCCTAGGCTTATGACATCATACACAGCTCTCTCTCTCTCACTCTCCTGAGAGTTTGCTAGGAAGGGAGGGGGGAGGAGTCATAAAAAGGACCAATGAGAGCTGCAGGGCTGGAGGTTTGTCTCTGTGTAAATTCAGGAAGTCAACAGGCAGCAGCCTCCGCTGCCCACAGTTAAAATGGCTGCAGCCAGACTCAGTGGAAGGAGATTTCTGCAGCATTTTTGGCAAGTACAGAATCACAGTATATATAAAATAATATGCAAAGAGGTTGGAGGGAAGCTTCAGATGTTTTTATTACAAATTATGTTAGCACACTTCAGTTCCTCTTTAACCACTTCAGCCCCGGAAGATTTGGCTGCTCAATGACCAGGCCATTTTTTGCGATACGGCACTGCGTCGCTTTAACTGACAATTGTGCGGTCGTGCGACGTTGTACCCAAACAAAATTGGCATCCTTTTTCCCACAAATAGAGCTTTGTTTTGGTGGTATTTGATCGTCTCTGCAGTTTTTTTCTTGCGCTGTAAACAAAAGAAGCGTGACAATTTTGAACAAAAAAAAAATATCTTTTACTATTTGCTATAATAAATATCCCACATTTAAAAAAAAAAAGCCTCAGTTTAGGCCGATATGTATCCTTCTACATATTTTTGGTAAAAAAAAAAAAACAGTAAGCACTATTGATTGGTTTGCGCAAAAATTATAGCGTCTACAAAATAGGGAATAGATTTATGGCATTTTTTTTTTTTTTTTTTACTAGTAATGGCGGCGATCTGCGATTTTTATCAGGATTGGGATATTGCAGCAGACAGATTGGACACATTTTTGGAACCATTGACAATTATACAGCGATCAGTGCTATAAAAAGGCACTGATTACTGTGTAAATGTCACTGGCAGGGAAGGGGTTAACACTAGAGGGCGATCAGGGGGTTAACTGTTCCCTCGCTGTGTTCTAACTGTAGGGTGGACTGGCTAGGAGGAGAGAGAAATCAGTGTTCATACTTAGTATGAACACACGATCTGTCTCTCCTCCCGTGAAAGAACCGGGATCTGTGTATGAAGACTGATTTCTCTCTCCTCCTAGCCAGTCCACCCTACAGTTAGAACACAGCGAAGGAACAGTTAACCCCCTGATCGCCCTCTAGTGTTAACCCCTTCCCTGCCAGTGACATTTACAGTGCAGTGCCTTTTTATAGCTCTGTCACAAGCGATCGCTGGTGCACTTGTATCCGCTCCGGGCACACGCTGCGGGCGGGCGCCCCCTAGTGTCCAAAATGAAAGGGGATGTAAGGTAACGTGGATTTGCCCAGCCAAACCAACCCATGCAGTAAAACTGTGGTGGCTGGTCCGGAAGTGGTTAAAGGAAAATGGTTGGAAACCAATGATTTCAAGCCCCACCTGTGAAAAAAAGTAAAAAATACAGTTCCCACCACCCACACCTATTAAAAAGAAAAATGTTTTTTTTCAAAGACTTACACACCTCGGTCACACAGAATGGCAGGGAAGAAGGCCTAATTTTTCTATAGTGTAGTTCAGTAGCTTAGGTATTGTGCCAACCAGCATTAATTTTGTTGACTAAAATAATTTTATTTGACTAAATTAATACTATTTTAGTCGACTAAAACACAACTAAAACTAAAACAATTCAGATGACTAAAATATGACTAAAACTAAAATGCCATTTTAGTCAAAAGACTATTGCCGCGTACACACGACAGGACTTAAGTCCGGCAGACTTTCGACGGAGTTCTGACGGACTTTCCGAATGAACGGACTTGGCCACACACAATCACACCAAAGTCCGACGGATTCGAACGTGATGACGTATGACTGGACTAGAATAAGGAAGTTCATAGCCAGTAGCCAATAGCTGCCCTAGCGTCTGTTTTAGTCCTTCAGACTAGCACACACACGAGCGGATTTCTGGGTCCGGCAGAGTTCTGTTGGAAAAATTTGAAACATGTTCCATTTCTAAAGTCTGTCAGACTTTTGCAAATCAAAAGTCCGCTGCAGCCCACACACGTTCGAATAGTCTGCCGGAATCATTCCGTCAGACTTTTGATGTTGAAAAGTCTGGTCGTGTGTACGGGGCATAAGACTAAAACTAAACTGAATTAATATCACAACGGCTAAATCTGTGTAAAACTATGTTCAAACCTTAATACCATAAATAATAAACATGTTATTAGATTTTTACTCCAGGAGTATATAATGTTTGGCAGTTCTAAAGAAATAATGCATTAAAATTTAACTAAATGCATTCGCCAACTAAAATGTACTGGAGATTTCAGTCCACTAAAATAGGACTAAAACAACTCAGATGACTAAAATACGACTAAAACTAAAATGGCATTTTAGTCAATAGACTATAATTAAACTAAATTGAAATTTGATGTAAAAATTAACACTGGTCCCAACCCTAGTCTGTGACTGGACAGTGAAAGGAGAAGCAGCAGACTGATGAGTTAATTTCTCGATAACTCTGCTCCTATCAGCATGTTCCTTGTTAGCACATGCATACTACAGCACAACTGATTGGATCAGTGTGCTGTTTCCCCAACTCTCAGTCTGAACTTTGCTGCTCGGAGGTAAAAGGCCGATACTAGGTCAAATTCAACTAGGCCAGTGTTCCATAACCTTTTTTTAGTCAAGGACCCTTTAAAATTCTGCACATTTTACATTCTCCACAATTTGAGGCACCCCATTCTAAAATGTTAGAAAGTAGCAACATCTGCACACTTAGGGCACCCAACATTGGAGGTGATTTTTTCTTACAAAGCAAACACATCTTTGCCCACTAGTACTAACTAGTATTCCATAGTTTCTCTTCTCTCTCAGTTGCTCTTCTTCACTCAGCTAATGTGACTCCAATGCTGACAAAGAGGGGCATGGAAGGGTCAAATAAGGATACTGTGCAGGCGTTGGATGTTTTCCTCATCAACCGATGATGCCATTGGTTGTTAGGATGCTGCTGGTTTAAAGGTTGTAAAGGTGCACGATTAAATCCTGTGGCTTTGTGTAACTAAAAGGTAGGCTTCATCCACCTGCTGACTTGTATACAATTTTTGGGCAATTTTTAGGCATTTTGCCAAGGCACTGCTAAAGAAAGCTGAAGGCACTCCAGGGTGAAAAAGGCTGATCTAGGCCTAGGCTAATTATTTAAAGTGTAAGTTTGCCTTTACAGAAAAACTCTCCCCCCTCTCGAGTCCCTCTGACCTGGAGCGAGGCGATCTCCGTTTCTGAGCCATGCTATGCCTATAGTCACCTCATGGGTCTGGGGTTAGAACAGGGGCGGCCCGTCCATAGGGGGCGCCTGGGAATGCTGCTGCAATTTGTTGGGATGCATGCTGCTGCAATTGGTGGTGACACATGCTGCTGCAACTTGGTGGGACACATGCTGCTGCAATTTGGTGGGACACATGCTGCTGCAATTTGGTGGGACACATGCTGCTGCAATTTAGTGGGACGCATGCTGCTGCAATTTGAAGGTGACACATGCTACTGCAATTTGAAGGTGACACATGCTACTGCAATTTGAAGATGACACATGCTGCTGCAATTTGGTGGTGACACATGCTGCTGCAATTTGGTGGGACACATGCTGCTGCAATTTGGTGGTTATACAGGCTGCTGCAATTGATGGTGACGCATGCTGCTGCAATTTGATGGGGTCACTTGCTGCTGCAATTTGGTGGTGACATGCTGTTGCAATTTGAAGGTGACACATGCTGCTTCAATTTGAAGGTGACACATGCTGCTGCAATTTGGTGGTGACACATGCTGCTGCAATTTGGTGGGACACATGCTGCTGCAATTTGGTGGCTATACAGGCTGCATGTAAGGAGGGACTCCGCTGGGGGCACCTGATGTAAGGAGGGACTCTGCTGGGGACACCTGATGGCATCTGGTGGCAGGCGACATGGCTAGTGACACGCTCAGGGCTCCCACTGATTCTGCATTATGGTGAGTTGAATGATTTCATTTTATATTACAATGTTATAATAGAAATAATGAGCTTCAATCATTCTGACACCATAACAACCATGGTGCCGGGATGATTGAAGTGCTAACACCAGGTGTTTGAAATATCTTTATCTGCTGATTGTTAAACTTTCTAGAATACACATATTTCTATTGTTGTGTAGGATTTGTCCCTGCTGTCCCTCCATCCCTCTCTCCCTTGTTCATCTCAGACACTAACCACACCCCTTAGAGCCACGCCCACTATTTCGCTGAAACCACACCCATTTTCATCAAGTTGGAGGGGTCAAAAAGGAAGGGCGGGGTCTGGCGCCCCTCATCCTAAAACTTCACCAGCCGCCACTGGGTTAGAAATCCCCTCGGCCTTCTCTCTTCTTCTTCCCTGCTGACAGGATGGGCTATGCAGGTTCTGATTGGTCAGTGCCGCCCATGTGATGGCGCCAACCAATTAGATTGTTCCTAAACGTACTTCCTGACAGGGTACATTTTGGAGATTTCTCAGGCCCGAACCCGTGAGGCGGCTATAGCAGGGCTCAAAACGGAAGGTCGCTCCAGGCCAGCGGGACTGGGGTGGAGGTGCGGAGGGGGTCTATGTGCAAGTTCGCCTTACAGATTTTTCTGTAAAAGGTGAACTTACCCTTTAAATTAACAAAATACATTTATTGATGTATTATTGAATACAGAGTTGCATTAATTTGTGTCTCTTGGAGTTGTGCCTGGAATTCAGCTATAGGGGATTTACGTATAAAGAACACGCTTGCATATTCCCACTGTTCATACATAAACCCTTAGGAGTTTACCTCACCGGAGTACTTTATTAACTGGAACAGAGACAGTTAACATACTTGATTAAAATAAGGAGGACACGGAATATGAATGTCTGGAATTCATGAGTTATCTGTGTTAATTTGAAATCTGGGAGACTGGGGGATTTTAAAGGATTTTGCAGGTTTCTTGGCAATTTTTTCAAAATCCGTCTAATAGATTTGGACACGGAACGTTACTGCAGCCCCCACAAAAGTGCACTGACCACTGAAATGTGATCGCTTGTCTGCACATTGTACCACATCTCAGTAGCTAGAAATGTCACAAACAATCACATTGTAACCTCAAATCGTTGTCACAGGAATGGGAAACATAAGGCCACAGTGACAGCTGGTCTAGTACTCACTCACATGGATACCTGATTCCTTCTGTACCATTCCTTCCCATGGAAATAAAAATATAAGATGTCATGTACATAAATATTTTATTCAGTTATTCTTACACATAGAAATAAGTATTCAAATTTGTTTCTTTCAAGCATGTTTGGTAGCAGCGTATTGTAAGTCATTAGTTAACCACAATACCGGGCACTTATACACCTTCCTGCCCAGGCCAATTTTCAGCTTTCAGCGCTGTCGCACTTTGAATAACAATTGCGCGGTCATGCTACACTGCAGTTTTTAAAAGACCGAAAATGTTGAAACATTTTTTTTGTTTCAGTTACAAAACTTTGTAAATAAGTACGTTTTCTCCTTCACTGATGGGCACTGATGGGGCTGCACTGACGGGCACTGATAAGGTGGCACTGATGAAAGGCACTAATATGAGGCACTGATAGGTGGCACAGATGGGCACTGATAGGCAGCATGGATGGGCACGGATAGGGGGCATGGATGGGCACTGATAGTTGGCACGGATGGGCATTGATAGGTGGCACTGATGTACTGTAATGTATTGTACTGATGGATGCCAATCAGTGCCAAACAATAATGCCTGCCAATGAGTGATGTCCATTGTGGGCATTGATTGGCATCCATTGTGGCCACTGATTGGCATCCCTGGTGGTCTAGGGTGGCATACCTGGTGTTGGGCATCCCTGGTGGTCTGGTGGCATCCCTGGTGGTCCAGTGTGGGCATCCTCTGAGGGGCTGCACTGATAATCAATCAGCACAAACCCCCCATGTCAGAGGAGGAGCTGATCGGCTCTCCTTTACTCACATCTGTCAGACGCAAGTGAGGAAAAGCCGATCACCGGCTCTTCCTGTTTACATCGTGATCAGCCGTGAATGGACACAGCTGAGACTCTAATTGAGACTCTTTACCTAGATCAGAGTTGCGGGGTGTCAGACTGACACACACCGCAACAACGATCTCCGCGATGCACGCCCCCGGGGCTATAAGGCGGGTGGCAAGTGGTTAACATGTATCTAGACCCAAGATCAAAAATGTGAGATATATTGCCTCACACCAAACCTTGACCAGATGTGGTGTCTGCAAGAGTTTTCTTTTTTAGGGTAGGGTGTTAAGCTGGCTATAGTTGATGAGATTTCCTTTCCTGCAACCACAGGTTATGTTGCATGAAAGAAAATCGCTTGATTCCCCCATCAACACAATCAGTGTTGATGGGGCATTCTCTCCCACAGAGCTATTGTTTTGTCCCAGCGGTGGGGAAGGGGTGGGTGCGGGTAGTCGTCCCAGCCGGGAGAACACAGTGATTATTGCTAGCGGCTATATAATCACATATGACAATTATCACATATAAAAATCTGGCATGCTGGTTGTACCCAAGTCGATTAATGAATCAATTTGGGTACAATCAGTCAAATCGTGACTGGTCCCTGCTGAACTGGCCATGATTCGAACCATCTATGGCCAGCTTTAGTTCACCTTTTCATTATTTCTGAAAAAGGTGAACTTACACGTTAAGGTTATATCTGTACATAGTTATTTACTCCACTAATACACAGTTAGCTATCAGGTTTTTAGTTTGTTATACACATATGTTATGTTTTGTATGTTTAAGTTTACTAAAAAATTGTGTTGTCTTTGCTTAACCACTTCAATACAGGGCATTTTCACCCCCTTCCTGCCCAGGTCATTTTTCAGCGATGTAACATTTTGAATGACAATTGTGCGGTCATGCAACACTGTACCTATTTTTTTCCCCACAAATAGAGATTTCTTTTGGTGGCATTTTATAACCTCTGCGTTTTTTTTTTTTTTGCACTATAAACATAAGAAGAGTGACAAGTTTGAAAAAAACACAATATTTTTTACTTTATGCAAAAATAAATATCCCATTTAAACAAAAAAAAAACATATTTTTTTCTCAGTTTAGGCCGATATGTATTCTTCTACATATTTTTGGTTAAAAAAATAGCAATAAGCGTATATTCATTGGTTTGCGCAAAAGTTATAGTGCCCACAAAATAGGAGATAGATTTTTGGCATTTTTTTTTTTTTTTTTACTAGTAATGGCAGCGATCTGTGATTTGTATCATGACTTTGACATTGCGGCGGACATATCGGATACGTTTGACACTATTTTGGGACCATTCACATTTACATGGCGATTACCGTATTAATGTCACTGGCAGGGAAGGAGTTAACACTAGGGAGCGATCAAGGTGATAAATGTGTTAGCTAGGGAGTGATTCTAACTGTGGGTGGAGGGGAGTGCAGGCGGTCATCGCAGGCGACGGGCACGCGCACCGGCTCCTCGGTGACGCGCATCCGCCCCAATGTTGCTGGGCAGCCATGGATATCATATGATGCCCACTCAGAATGGGAGATCCCATCTGTGGACATCTTAGGTCTATGGGCGGGTAGGGAAGTGGTTAAACAGTTCCTGTGTGTAGCTCACATATCTGGTCCCATCAGACAAAACTTCACCTCCTACTGGTTTCTGTCAGGCACGTGTACACTCCTGCTCCATGACATCTGCTGGTTCCAGCATATTCGTTTTGGCTGTGGCATTCTCCTTGTCTGTCTGTTCACTTGCAAAGTGATTGTGGCTAGACTCTGGGTGGAGACTCAAACTGATTTAGGCCAGTCAAGCCAGCAGTGTCATGCTTGTGATAGAGTGTGTAATACTTGGTCAAGCTACCTGTTTATCTGCCCTGTATGCTAGATTGGATTTCCCTGTGTATTTGTGACCTTTTACCTGGACTGTCATTGAACCACTCTGCCTGTCTGCCAACAAGACCTGTTTGCTTTGCTCAGTTTGCGCCTGCCTCCCATGGTGGCCAGGCACTATAGCATTGTCTATAAGTCCTGGGGGCAACAAAGTACCAGAAGACAAGAGCATTTTTGAGGTCAGGTACTGATGTTTGATGAGAACACCTGTCTCGCAACTGATGTTCCTATTCATCCCAAAGGTGTTAAACAGGGTTGGGGTCAGGGCTCTTAGAAGGCTACTCCAGTTCCTCTACACCAAACCATGTCTTGATGGAGCTACTGTACCTTTGTGCACAGAGGCACAGTCATGCTGAAACAGAACAGAGCGACCCCCAAGCTGTCGCCACAAGGTTGAAAGCGCACAAAAATGTTTTTGCATGCTGTATAAGTTACAGCACCCTTCACTGGAAACATATGAACGCGACTGATTAGTGGGCATCCTCATACTTTAGGTCATATGTTTCTAAATTGTGTATTCAACTGTTTTCCTGGGAATCAGCTTTGAAGCAGAACTATGCTCAATTTTGATTTTCATCTACTCAGGGCCATTAAACTAATAATTAGTAATAAAAAGGCTTAAAAACCAAAAAAAACTAAAAAAAAAAAAAAAACTTTAAAGGGTCTTGGATGAGAAAAATGAAGATACAACTTAAGTTATTATTGCAAAGAAGAGTAAAAGGCGATTTCTATTGGCCACTGAGAAACATCTAGTGAATTACAATTTTCATGTCTTAACGAGACTCATTTTATGTGGCAGTTTAAACGTCTGTCTCTCCCAGAGAGGAGCCCTCCCATCAGAGGTCAGATCATTTTTTACAGTATAAACACTGTAGTTTATAGAAAGGGCAGAACTTACAATATATTTAGTATTATCAGCAGGTTCCTCCCCCACAAAAAAGCTAAACTTCCCACACTGATAATCATAAAACGTAAGACAATATTTACTTTGGATGCCTTCCTTCAATAAAGAACTGTTAATGGAAACAGGCTTGTCATAAATTAATATTCCGTCATTTAAAGACATACAGAATACAGCCGCATGCACTGTCTGGAATCTTCCTGCCACAGAATGAAAATCAAGATGTATAAATAAATTTATAATGCAAAAATTGGGGAAATTATTTTATATCAGTCTCTACTTGTATGTATAAGGTGACTATCTTACAAGGTGTGTCTAAAAAGTTTGAATAGTCCGATATCTCAATGGCAACATTGGCCAGGTGCAAGCGCATTCAGAGATACGTCGAGAAGCGCCACCTAGCGTGGAGTACACGTGACCATCAGGGTAAACCCACTGCAGGCAGTCAAACGTAGTCAGTGTGAGAGGTAGGGTCACAGTGCAATGGAGCAATAAATAAACATCAACTTTTGCTACAAATTGGGGAAAATTGGGGAAAACAGAGACGCATGAAATGTTGGTGCAAGTGTACGGGACGGAAGCCGCGACCATAAATTGTGTTTACGACTAGTTCAAACGCTTTTGCAATGTGAAGCAATTGACTAAGGATAAGCCCCATTCGCGTTGGCCGTCGACAAGCAGAACCCCAGACATAATTACATTACATTATATGAAAGGTAAAGAAGAACGCTGGTCAAAACAAAGAATGATCTGCTAACAGCAGTGCTGTGTAGATCCTTGAACATCCAACATCCTATTGGACAAAACACGTCGGGCGGAGATTGTGGTGCTGATGTCACACCGCTGCTTGTTTCCAGGTTGACAGCGGCATGATATATATGAATCTTACAAATAAATACTACACCATTAGAACCTTTTTTTTCTGGCTCCTGGTGAGCTTCATTTAGCTACCGTTGGAGGTTTCTTAAGGAGAGGTCCTTGAAGTCCCTATGCTGTTACATTCCTTGCTGGATCAACACACTACTTTGGGTGTTTTTGCTCCTGTGATGGCAGCTACTCACTCCAGTGAGTTTGAATCTCACTTCATGGTGGGAGATCACTGAAGCACTTTTATGAAGATCTGCTACATCAACACTGGTGTTACTGATTGACACTTCTCCACCACGATTGGACTTATATACTGCAATTTCATTGTTTAGACTCTTTTGTAATAATTATGGCTTATGTTTTTTCCTTTATATGAGGCGCTTCACTATTATTTTGCACAATATTTTACTGAAGCACAGTTATACTGCTTTTTAGTGTAAGCAGTCTTACTGAACATCTATCTTTTCCACAGCGCAGATATCACTTTTTGCAATAACTAATGAAAAAAAATGAGTCTCTGTTTCTGAACCTGGAAGAGCTGTCAAATAAATGTAAATGAGCTACTCTGCTTCCAAAACAGACACGCAGAATACTTCGTTGTGAGTGCCAACCCTGCTTTAGGATCGACAGTGGAGACCATGTTGTGTCTGTGCCCATTTCATTAATAGCACATAAAATGTAGGAAGAAAAATGCATAATAAGGGTTTACTTCTGGCCTGATATGGCATGCAACTACATTTTTTTAATTCTACCCTAACTGAATAACTGCTAGAGACATGGAAATCCATGTGTTTTTTCCTTTACATAATAGGTTGCATTTTTATGAAAACACACTAGGGTCATAGTAGTGTGGCTGTATGTAAGATGAAGTAAAAGTTACGAAATATAGTATGTCCATTGAAGTGTCTGAGTATACCTTGTGGCAGAGCTGTGGCCTGCCAGGGTAAAAAACAGAGTTGTTGACCCAATTTCACTCAGGCAGGTTGAGGGGCTCCAGGGGTATTTTTTCATTCAGAGGAAACTGGCTTTTCAGTTTCCTCATTGTTCAGCAAAATCTGTTTTGGGACCTGCAGCCTGGAGATATCTTAGAAATCTGGTAGGGATGTCATCTCCAATCCTGGGTCATGGTTTTCAGAACCAACAGCACCATAATTGGTCAGGTGTATACGGGGCTTCTTGTAGAGACCTGACTATGGTTTTGGACTCCATCCCAGCAGACAGAAAGTCTTAGCCCGAGAGTCAGAAGGGCTCCACCTAGGAGAGAGATGGGAGCCAGAGCAGCAAGAAGCTACTAGCTATCTGGAGAATGTTGGTGAGAAAACGGTCTGCAGAAGACAGACAAGAGCCTAAAGTGAAGGGCCAGAGTGGCAATGCTGTATGTATAAGCCAGGAGGCTGAGTGTGTATTTCTTTGCAAGAAAGAGAAATGCTGAAAAAACCCTCGAGTGAAGCTGTTGTTTTGTTGCAGTTTTGTTTGTACCAGGGCAGCAGTGCTCATAGAAAGACCGTGACTTGTAGCGTATGGGGAGAGAAGGCTCAACCCATCCCAATCAAAGCCTCAAAGAAGAATTCCAGGTATGGGTATTTTGCATTGGGAACTATGTATATACCATATCAGGCCGATAACCCTAGAAGCTAGAAATCACTGTAATAGACACAGCCGCTGCCCTCCTACCTTATGAACACTTAAGGTTGCTTACTCAGCACAGGCACCATTTAGAGAATGCTTTGCATTTCCATAATAAATGTAAAGCATTATCTGATTGGGTGAAATGGAGAGGCAGGGCAGTGACGTCAATGTCTGAATGGTGCCCATGCAGGACAAGCAACCTTCTGTGTTCAGTAAGCAGCAGGACAGTTGCTCGGCACAGGACTGGGAAGCTAATGTAGATTATTATAGTAATGGTGCCCGGTATAGTGATTTTCAGCTTCCAGTGGGATCAGCCAAGTATGGTATATGCAGTTATTTTGGTCGAAGCTATGTGAAAAATATCCATACCAGAATTAATCTTTGAACCTGAGACAACTAGCAGCAGGGCTAAACACTGACAAATTTAATTTTCAGGTAAATTTCACATAATGTGCTAGTATGCAATCTATACTAGCACATTATGACATTACCATTCAGGTTAAAAATATACAAAGAAAAAAAAAACAGAACTTGAAAAGCACCTGAACCCAAAAAAGAAAAGACTTGCTTTGTGTTCTCATTGTGAACATCTAGAAGTCTTAATTTTGTCTAAGCAGTACCCTTAATTATATACCTTTTCTTTTGAATTCCTCTTGGAAAATAGCAGTTCACTTCCTTGACTAGGTGCTCCTATGCCTCGAGCTTCATAGCTATGCTGTATATTTGAATTGTGAAATAGTGTAACGCACTGCTAGTCTTACAAGTGTTGGAATCAGGTCTGGTGATGTTACTACTGTTCTGCTCATTGTTCTTGCTGGAGAAGAAGCTGTTCCTAAAAACCTGCAGTACAAAGATCTCCCTGCTTCTGCTTCATTCATCCTTCAAATCTGCGCTTCTTGCACCTCTCCTGTTGCTTCTTGAATATTTCCCCATCATCACCAGTCATCAGCTTTGACATGAAGAAAAAAAGCCCTGCCTTTACCAACATGGTCACCTTCACAGAGAGTGAAGGGCATGACAACAAGGCATGACAAATCAGTCATAGGGGAAAAAAAATAGCTGCAGGGAGCCAATAATCAATATTGGTAAATAGTTCCTTGTCCTTTGCTAGCCTATTTTTGGGACACACCTTCCACAGTTCAGGTCCACTTTTAAGCTTTAAGGTGTTCTTCTTCTTGTAGCAGAAAGTCTAAAATTGAATTTTAGTTGTGTCTGGATTCTATCCTATTCTTTCAAGTTTCAGAACAATTTCCCCTAAGGCCTAGTACCTGGTCTGGCAAGGCCAGAGATATGTAAGACTACATTAGCATGATAATTTTTGCCCCCGAAAACATTACCGGTTGGGAATAGCTATACATTACAGGACATATAATCCACCTAATTGGATCGAATCCAGAAACCACGAATCGGCTTGGAAGGCCTTGGAGCCAGCTCATTTCGCAAGCAAGCCCATTGCTTCTTTCGTTTTATCAACAAATATTTCGTCGGTCGGAAGGAAGCGGTTCACTGGGCACAGAGGGAACGCACATTCTGCCAAACCTTAATTAGAGCTCACAACTTCGGCTTTAACTGTCCGATAATTCCTGAGTCCCCTCCACCCTTTTACAAAGACCATTCACAAAATTCCCCCATGCATTCTGCCAGCTAGCTTCTTTGTAAGAACTGAAGTAATTCCCTGAAGGATTAAAGAACCCAAATTGTTACAATAGCTTTGTACAGTACAGCATATGAAGCAGAACACCACTGAAATTTTCTACAGGAAACATTAGAAGAGACTTTTCTTCCAGTGTATTTCACTTTTTTCCTGTCATCAGCCTGAAGGTCTTCTGTAGTTCTCAGTCGATACAGCTGCTACAAATTAAAAATATATAACAAAAGCCTACACTACTATCCAGAAGCACAGAGAAAGCCCTGCTGAATTAGGCAGTGATGAATTTCAAACAGTTTTTTAGAGGTTAACCTGAGGAGGGCTTTTTGACTTTTGCACAACTGCAAAGTTTCCTTTATAGGATTAACAGCTCACTGATTGATATTTCTTGTTGCCTGAGTTACTGTTTAAAGGAGTGTTTTCTACACTCTGAAGGTTAAGCAAAAAATACATTTTACAAACAAGTTACATATGAATGTTTGTTCTGGAAATTGAGCGTAAGTTCTATTCCTATAAAACTGCCGGTTCCAAAATAGGTACAAGTCTATAAAAGAAGCTGTTTGATTTCATTTCGGGAGTGTGAACGAGCTGATTCTGGCTGCGTTCGGGTCCCTGGCAGCGGACAGACCTCCCGTACTCCTGGATGGAGAGCGCTGGCTGTTCTCTATGCTTATTGCCTTTCCATATTCCCTCCAGCTCCGGAGAACTCTTAAAGTTCTGCAACACCTGGACTGACAACAGACAATTATGGATTCTTTGTTTTATGGGATTCTAACTTAGAGACCTGATTGATCATAATATTTACAGGAATGTTCATGTCCGCCAGAATGAGTTATGAGGCTGGCTGTACAAGAAGCTATTCCTTTGCTCTGGCAGCTTAAGGCCACGATGGAGACAGCTTAGAATGAATACACTTCTCTGGTTTTACTATTGCCCTTGACCCCAAATAACTACATAATTGGGCTTATTTAGCAAAGCAAGCCCTTATTTTGAGTGGATGTACATAATCCTTGCAGTTACTTTTATATAAACAAGTAAACAGCCTTACTAGATTATCTTAAAGTGGACTTTGAAGAAAAGTGCAACATTGGCTTACATTGTCTGGGCCCCCTCCACTTGAAAAGTCACTAGGTCTTAGCATGTACAAAGAAAAAAGGCTCTTACCCTTATCTCCCTCTTGCAACCCCCCCCCCCCCCCCCCATGAAAGTCACGAAACACTTCTTCCGGCGAGATCCTAGGCAATACAGAGCAGTCCAAATATCGTAAGAAGCCATTTCTCTAATTTTATTATTGCCATTGACCCCGAATAACTACATATTCAGGCTTAGTTAGCAAAGCAAGATCTTATTTTGAGTAGATGTACATAATCATTTTAGTTACTTCTATACTAACATGTAAATAGCCCTACTGATTTATCTTAAAGTGGACTTTGCAGTAAAGCCCAAGGTTTGTGTACATTGTTTGGCCCCCTCCACTTAAAAAAGTTACTGGTTCTTAGTATGTGCAAAATGTATATTTAAGGGCACTTTCACACTGGGGTGGGTGGGCGTCTGCACTTGTAACCCCCACTAATGGCCCAAAAAGGGTTAAAAGCTCCGGTGGTGCTGCCCATTGATTTCAACGGGCAGGAGCACTTTAGGAGCGGTGTATACACCGCTCCTACAGCGTCTCAAAAATGCTGCTTTCAGGACTTTTTTGAGCGTCCTGCAAGCACACCACTCTAGTGTGAAAGCACTCAGGCTTTCACACTGGAGTGAGAGGAGAGACGCTTTACAGACGCTTTGCAAGCGCTATTTTTAGCGCTATAGTGACTGTAAAGCACCTCAGTGTGAAAGTAGCCAAAAGGATCTTACCTATCCTCCCTCTTCCACCTGCAGTGAGAGTCATGTGACACTTCTTCCGGCGAGATCCTGGGGATGCAGAGCAGCTTAATTCTTGTGAGAAGCCACTCTTGACATTGACTGGAGTGTATTCTCACAAGACTATGCCCACTGTGCATTGACAAGTAATCTTCCTGGAAGGACAGTGATGTCACACCCAGCGATGCCGAAGAATGGGGTAAGGTATGTATTATTCAAACCTTTTTCTTTATAGGTTCCTTTTGGACTTACTGGGAGCTAGTGACTTTTACAGGGGGAAGGGGGCCTAGACAATATAAATGGACCCTGGATTGCATTGCTCCAAACTATCCCTGATTTTGAGGGACTGTCCCTGATTTGGAGCAATGTCCCTCTGTCCCTCATTCCTCCTCATTTGTCCCTCATTTTGGTCTGATCTATATAGTTGTATATAAAATGCACTTTTTTTCTTTCAAAAAGAGTTTCCCAGTGTTAAACCTTTCATCTGATTTCTAAATGGCTGCATTTGTAAATTTTAAAAGCCAATATAAAGGAATAGTAGTGGTAAAAAAAGCACTTGTGGATATAATTAATCTTTTGTTTTGGTTTATTTTCCTTTAAGGGGATATGGCAGGGGGCGTGTCCTATGCCTACATACGTTTGCTAGTAGGTGTCCCTCATTCCCATCTCAAAATGTTGGGAAGTATGGAATTGTATTGCAAGGTTAGCTTTAAGATTTTTACAGGCCTTTTATCTTTATTTCATTTGTAAGTATATTTGTATATGGGGGAAACCATATTTGCTTATTACATATGCAGACTCCATGTCCTGATTTGATTTGTTGCACAATGGTTGTGTTTTACTTCTCGCAATGCAAGCAATGTCAAATACATTCATGTTGTAAAGCGCTTCGCAAACTGTTGGCACTATATAAAACCTGAATAATAATAATAATAATAATACACCTTTTGGAGTGGCCTATCAGGAGCCCAGACCTTAATTTCTTAATGCTGTATAATGACCTCAAGAGAGCCCTATACACGAGACATCCTAAAAATGTGAGCTGAAGCAGTTTTGTACTGAGGAATGATCTAAAAATCCTCATGAACATTGTGCGGATGTGATCCAGAGCGACTTGCATGAAGTCACTGCTGCAAAAGAAGGTTCAACCAGCTATTAACTCCAGTGGTTTACCTACCTTTTCCTCCAGCAGCTGGCGGAAAAAAAGAGAATTTGGCTCTGAAACATGTTGCCACCCCCCAACATCACTTCCTGTTTGTTCCAACATCACTTCCTCGCATGTGCTCCATCAATCCACATGTCCTGCTTCCTGTCCTAAGGCTGCCTGGTCACCCAGGCTACAACACTCCACTTCTTGCAGCAGCAGCAGCTCCATCTTGGGATCCTGGATGCTTCCTCCTCCCAAGCTGCAGATGCAACAATGATTGTAATGCATGAGATCATCCACACACTGTCAGCTGCCAATTATTTTGTGCTGTATCCACCTCTCCACCTTGCTGCACTTAGATTGGTGCCCCCCTGCTGTCTCTCTTAGCTTCTGAAGGTGCCATCCAGCCCATATTCAGTGCATCCACTATGACAGTTTCCTTGGTGTGTTCCGCAGCTGGGAATCGTTTTGAGAATCATGATAAGCATATGTAGCAAAGTCTCTGGCCTTGTCCAGTCTATTGAGAACTTTCCAGGCCAAAGATAGCTGACATCCTTCTGTATGTGGTGGGTTGTGAGGCATAGTGGGTGCAAGGTGGACAAAGTTATTGGGCGCCAGACATTTCTTGGATGTAAAAGAGGTTTTATTTCTCTTAACAGTCCTTTTTGTATTTTTGGTTAAAGGAGGGTTAGGGCCACGACACTGTTAAGTAGCTGTAAATTAAATTGGCAGGCTCCGAGACTTCAATAATAGGACAGCCGTGCAGGGAAAGGCCCCAGCAAGGTGCCACATTTGCACATGCAGGAATTCTGTCTCAGTTCCTTCAGCTTCACTACAATTGTCTCTTGTAGTTCTTCAGTAGTGAGCTCCCGGTCTCCGCTAGACCCTCTGATTCACTGACTCTGAATCCGTTGAGCTTCTCCAATCTTTGTGGTGGTATTTCCCTCAAGAGTCACCCCTGCTTCCTTGCTGGGTCCCTAGCTTGGCACTCCAGATACTTCTAAAGCTTCACCCCGCTGACTGCCTCAGTACCTAGGTTGACACACAAGGCTGCTCTGCAAGCGTCACCTCCATTGGTTGGGTCCCTGACTTCATCACCACCTGAAGTTTCCTGATTCTCCACCGTACCCGTTCAGTGAGAATGCTGCTCCGGTACTTGCTCCAGTTACTCATTGTGGCCCATGGTAATAAGGGGGTCTGTCCCTTTGTGGCGACAGCTTCCCTTCTACCTCCGACCACTGACAGGTTCTCCGGCCGGCAGAACCATCACTTCTGGTTGGACTGCAAGCTGCAATCCCAACCCTGCACTGCTCTCTTGCCTCTGGATAGGCCCTCACACAGCTTAGCAGCCAGATGCCCCCAGGATAGGCCCAATCTCCAGCCTAGCAGCCCAGGGCATGCAACACACATCCACCCATCAAATGCTCCCACTGTGCGCCATCAAATGCTCCCACTGTGCGCCAGCAAATGCTCCCACTGTGCCCCATAAAATGCTCCCACTGTGCCCATCGAATGCTGCCACTGTGCCCCCCCTGCCTGCCATCTGCCCAGCACTTACCCTGTCTCAGTGGGGCAGCGGGTGACGGCAGCGAGCAGAGTCCTCCATGCCTTCTCCTGTCCGCTCCTCCCATCCTCTCCTATGATTAGATGCCTGATTGGCTGAAATGACAGGCGCTGTTATTGGACGCCTATCAGGCGACGGGTAACAGACCCGAGCACCTGATTGGCAGAGAGGGGTTCAGTGTTAGGAAAGCAAATATTCATTCACTTTTCCTACCACAGCTGGGTGAACTGCGAGTGCCAAGGATGGCACTTGATGTTTACCTTTTTTTGACGCCTATTAGAGCCTATGGCTCTAATCAGGTGCTTCAAAAACACCCCCGCTGTAATTCAGGCGCACGGCGCCCAAAAGGGACCGGGTGCATGAATAGGGGGTGGCAGCGGCAGCAATGGATAGATTCATGCAATGCATGAATCTATCTATTGGTGATAGAGGGGGTGGCTGGAGAGAGGGGGACGGGCCCGTTTGCCCCTTATGGTCACTGGTTATCAGCTTAAGCATATAGGGGTTGGTTTACTAAAGGCAAATAGACTGTGCACTCTGCAAAGTGCAGTTGCTCCAGAGATTAGTAAATGAGGTAAAGCATCACTTTGAATAGAATACCCAATCATGTGCAAGGAAAATTTTAAAAATACAGCATTTTTGCGTGCACGTGATTGGATGATGGAAGTCAGCAGAGCCTCTGCTCATTTACTAAGCTCTGGAGCAACTGCACTTTGCAAAGTGCACAGTCTTTTTGCCGTCAGTAAATCAGAGGGGTTCAAATACATTTGCTTGCCACTGTACATATTGTAAATTCAATTAAACATTCATGAAAATGTATTTCATCTAGAAAAAAATGTATATTTTGCTGCATAAGATCTGTTCATCTGCAATGTATTATTTGAAGCTGTTTGGTTTTGCTGTAGTCCCGTCACCAGACATTCTTCAACCATCGAAAAATATTTGCTCACAGCAGAGCCACATTTGGGATGGAGATGAGCTGCACCACAGGCAAAATGATGTGGATTCCAATCATATTGGATCTATATAGCCTAAAATATGTCTTTCAATGGAAAATATTTCACGTGTACAGCAGAATTCAGCACTCGGTTTGCACAGCCTCCTGCTAATCGCACTGAGAAGATGGAGTTTAAAATAAGTCTTGACATCCAAACCAGACGTGGTGTGAGCATAAACATTTGTTTTCTATCTGTGAGCATGTGCTGGTAGCGGGAGGCCCGTTAATCCAAAATGAACTATTGAGGACTCAGTGTTCTTTTCAATTACCCTCAACCGGTACTGCTGTGTTCCACAAGGAAACATTCACTCTTCCTATGGAACAAGGTCCAAGAAATGACTAGCAAAGCATAAAAGCAGATTTTTTTAAAATCATGTTTCACAAGCTGGAATTACCATTCCCTATTAGAATCAAACTGAAGTCCTGTAAGGGATCATTCACACCATGTTGATCTGTATAGTACATCGTAGGCTCAACACAAGGGTATACAGAAAACAATTGTTTTCTATGTGACCTGCTCAATCCATACATTGTAGGGCATACCTCCCAAATGTCCCTGGTTTCGAGGGACTGTCCCCGATTTGGAGCAATGTTTCTCTGTTCCTCTTTCCTCCTCATTTGTCCCTCATTTTGGTCTGATCTATATAGATGTATATAAAATGCACTTTTTATCTTTCAAAAAGTGTTTCCCAGCGCTAAACCTTTCATCCAATTACTGCATTTGTAAATTTTAAAAGCCAATATAAAGGAATAGTAGTGGTAAAAAAAGCACTAGTGGATTTAAGTAACTTTTTTTTGGGTTAATTCTCCTTTAAGTGGGTGTGATAGGGGGCGTGTCCTATGCCTACATACATTCGCTAGTAGGTGTCCCTCATTCCCATCTCAAAATGTTGGGAGGTATGATGTAGGGTGGTTTGTTCTGTGTAAAAATGTGTAACGCAGCGCAAATCCCACACATCCCCACAGAGTTGCCACCTGTAAATTTTAATTTACACATGTAGTTGATCTTTTAACCACTTGCCGACCACTGCAAGACAATGTGCCTCGGCAGAATGGCACGGGTGCGCAAATGGGCGTACCCGTACGTCTCTCCCTCATCACAGGCTGGGGGGCGCGCGCACCCGCCGCATGCCGCAGGAGCATGCCCGTGGACTTGATGTCCGCTGTTGTCCCACGATCGTCACACAGAAAGGCAGAATGAGGAGATGCCTATGTAAGCATTTTCCTGTTCTGCCTAGTGACATGACAGGGATCTACTGCTCTCAGTGATCGGGAACAGGGATCTCTGTCATGTCCTAGTGAGCTCATCCCCCCTACTGTTAGAACACACACTTAACCCCTTGATCGCCCCCTTCCCTGCCAGTGACATTTATACAGTAATTTATACAGTAATCAGTGGCTATTTTTAGCTCTGATTGCTGTATAAATGTCAATGGTCCCAAAACAGTGTCAAAAGTGTCCCCCCCCAATGTCGCAGTCACGATAAAAATCGCTGATCGCCGCCATTAGTAATAAAAAAAACAGAAATGCCATAAATCTATCCCCTATTTTTTAGACGCTATAACTTTTAGGCAAACCAATCAATATACTGCAATTTTTTTTACCAAAAATATGTAGAAGAATACATATCGGCCTAAACTGAGGAAGAAATTTGTTTAATATTCTTTTTTGGATATTAAGTGATTATTGATTGGTTTACGCAAAAGTTATAGCGTTTACAAAATAGGGGATAGTTTTATGACATTTTTATTAATTTTTTTTTTAAATGGCGTTGATTAGCGATTTTTATCGTGACTGCGACATTATGGCGGACACATCGGACATTTTTGACACATTTTTGGGACCATTGTCATTTATACAGCAATCAGTTCTATACAAATGCACTGATTCCTCTGTAAATGACACTGGCAGTGAAGGGGTTAACCACTAGGTGGAGGTGTAGGGGTTAAGTGTGTCCTAGGGGCGTGTTTCTAACTGTGGGGGGCGTGGCTGTGTATGACACATCATTGATCTCTGCTCCAATCACAAGGAGCAGAGATCAGTGACACTATCACTAGGCAGAACAGGGAGATGCTTGCAGGGAGATGCTTGTTTACATTCTTCCTCTCCGTGAGGCGATCGCGGGTATCCCCATGACGATAGAGTCCGCGGGACCCACGAACCGACTCATGGAGCTTGCCACGGGCATGCGCGCGCCCACTGGCCGCCTTTTAAAGGGCAACGTACAGATACTTGATTCTGCCTGTACGAGCCCTTCTGACGACGTATATCGGCGTGAGGCGGTTGGCAAGCGGTTAAACAAAAAAGTCCAATGTTCCCACTCAGTAAGTGCAAAAGAAGGTGTCCGACCACCATAAGGATTGAAAGACTTACCAGAATTTGTGGCTACACAATTAGGTGCAGAAAACACGCTTTGATAATGCCACTTATGTGGAGTATGATGAATCCTCTCATTTTATCCTTCTCTGGAACTCCAGATAGGCTGGAAAAATTAAAAATTAAAAATGAATATGGCGTAATATTGTTACCACTCTGATCTCACTTCAAAGGGTAGAGCTCCATTATTAAAAGGCCATACAATGAACAGGTACATTTGCATAAAAAACAATATATCACGCCGCTAGACTCACATATAACACTGCCATATGGACCTCCGCTGTGGCGGCGCAACGTTCTGGCTCTGAAATCCTACCCTTAGCGGTTTGCATGAAAATGTATCCTCAGGGGCCTCTAACATGTGCAACAGCGGCCATACTTATGTAGTCCAAATAGGAAATGTAAAAATTCTGGTAAGCCTTCAATACTTGTGGTGGTTGGACACCTTCTTTTGCACTTACTGAGTGGGAACATTGGACTTTTTTGTTTAAATCACCTTTTTTGTTTTTTTACATTTACAGGCATCCCCTGCTTTAGACAAACAGTAACTATTTGAGAAGAGAGAAAAGGTAGAAATTTGCAGGAAAGTTTTGTAAAATCCCTTGACTGTATATTTTTCACATTCCTATTACAAGAGGAAAAAGAAACCATGACTCATAAGTCGACAGCTAATAATTCTGGCTGTCCGGTTTGTTGGGGAAGGAGGTGTCATTTGCATACTGACGACCTGGGCAGATCTCATATTCAGTATTTGCACATATTTACAGCATGGTCTTGCAAATGAATATTGTTTTTTTGGCTAAATCTGCAGCTGTTATTTGAATCCTTTCCTATGTAAACTACTGGCTGGGGGGACAGGGCAAAATTATAGATGGTTTGTCAAGCTCCCTGGATTTCCAGGGACAGTATAAGGTGTTACAGATTTGTCCCTAGCAGTTTCCGCACATGGAACGGTCTTGATTTTATGCAATGAGCAACTGATGGACAATGCCTACCATTTAAGCAATGTGAATGAAACTCCTGTTCGTGAAGTTGACCAGGACTTTCTAATATTCATGTTTAGTGATAAGCAATATTTAAGGAAAAAATGTAATGGTTTAATGGTCAATTTTTAATGTATGTCGTTTTTTAACATTTAAAAGGTTTATTTTATGCTGGTCTTGCATTGTAGGTGATTTTGAGTCTGCAAGATGGGTAATGGCATGAGTGGAATGGTGAGCAGCTTCGGTGGACCAGTCATCACTACTAGATGAAGGAGGAGGACCGCGCATTAATCAAAATTATCCCCAGGAAAACTGAGCATTATTTTCTGCATCTGCTATTTAATGTTTCTGGCCAGCCTGGAGTTGAGGATTAAGTTGAGTGCATGCCCTGTTTGCAAAGCAAGCCCGGACTTTTATTAACCCCTTTCCTGCCCGTTGGAGGCCCTTTATATGCATATTAAGGTGGGGAAGGGGATGAGGTTGGCGCTTTTAGCTCAGAAACCTCATTCAGCATTGACATGGGCATTAAGGCTTACCTTTTTTTTTTTTTTTCTGGTTGAACTGGATGGACTTGTGTCTTTTTTCAACCTGACTAACTATGTAACTATGTTAAAACTCTGCTAGAGTAGAATGGAAGTACGTCTCTCTTCTGTTAGTCAATCTGATCTCCTTGTCATCAACCTGACTAACTATGTAACTATGTTAAAACTCTGCTAGAGTAGAATGGAAGTACGTCTCTCTTCTGTTAGTCAATCTGATCTCCTTGTCATATAGATCTATTTTAGAATAAGATAGAACTGGCTGTGTGCTTAAACTTCACCGCCTACTGGTTTTTATAGGTGGTACATTTATATTTTTCTATCTAATTACTTGATTAAATAGGAATTACCGTATTTTTTGCTCCATAAGATGCACTTTTTTACCACCAAAAAATTTGGGTAAATGTCTGTGCGACTTATGGAGCGCATATTGACCTTATCCCTCGCCCCATCCATTGCCGCCATGGTACAATACTGGGCCGGCCACTTAGCTCATCTGTGGCAGAAGAGAGGAGGACAGACATCCCAAGCCTCCCGTGAGCTCTTGGCGATCTCCCGGCTGGGCCTGTCACTCAGCCATAGATAGAGCAGCCAGAGTGGCCGAATCGAGTATGGCCACGATGGCCACTCGGGCTTCTCTGTCTTCTATCTGAGGGGCAGGCGGATGTGATAATGTCCTTTCTGGGAAAGGCTGGGCAATGCAAGGTGCAGGACTGTAACAAAGTCCTAGATAGATGGAACACTGATCCAATGATACTTTGTTACAGTAGGCGGTGGGACATTCAAATCTGTGACAGAGGTATGGTGTGGTAAGGCTGCATTTAATTGGCCCAGCTCAGGCTGCATTTCATGGGACAGGTAATGCTGCATTTCTTAGGCACAGCTCAGGCTACATTTAATTGGCACTGGTCAGGCTGCATTTCATGAGCACTGGTAAGGCTGCATTTAATTGGTACTAGTAAGGCTGCATTTAATTGGCACTGGTCAGGCTGCATTTAATTGGCACTGGTCAGGCTGCATTTAATTGGCACTGGTCAGGCTGCATTTCATGGGCACTGGTAAAGGTGCATTTAATTGGCACTGGAAAGGCTGCATTTAATTGGCACCGGTAAGGCTGCATTTCATGGGCACTGGTAAATATTTTAGTACAGAATATTTTTTTTCTTGTTTTCCTCCTGTAAAACCTAGGTGTATCTTATGGTCAGATGTGTCTTATGGTCAGGTGCGTCTTACGGAGCAAAAACACGGTAATATTATTCAAAATGTTTTTTAGCACTGAAAATTACAAATACATAAACAAATTGGAGCTGGAGTGTTCCCATTATGCAGACTAGAATGTTTTCAAGAGCTTGGTGCAAAAAAGTTTTCTAAATAATGTCTGTCATTAGCAAAACTGGCTAGTAGCAATAGCTAGTGCAGACAGCAGGAAAATCTGACTTGAGATGACCGCATTCGCAAAGAGTTGCTGACCACCTAAAAATTGCATGAATGCTGTGTGAATGCTTGCTGAACCCCCCTGCACATCTTTATACATCTGGAAGTGATGATATGAAAGGTGGACTGTCTGCTTTACGGTACATATGACTTATAACAAAAGTCATACGACTGTCTTATCTGCACTTAGCAAAATATATTTTTTTCCAATAGGGATGCCTTTAGAAGAACGATATACAAAGAGCAGTGTTCAGGTTCAGCTAGATATACACTGCCTGCCAGTCCCTGCTATCTTTCTACTGCTATTCCAGTGATTAACATACTTATGGGTGATACAGGCATCTGTGATCATAATGTACAACATCTGTGGAATGTCGACAAGCAAGTTCTCTAGGGTTTCCCAAAGATAGAGGTACAGAACTTTAAGGGCAAGCTAAAAATAATATATTTATATAGCTACATATACACAGATCAATTTAAAGGGGAAGCTAGAGCATTGAAGCACTTAACAGTTTCTCAGATCGCTCAGGAATTCCAGTGGTGAGGTCTCTGCACTTGAGGTCCTGACTTTTCTTATTATTATTATACAGGATCTATATAGCGCCAATAGTTTACGCAGCGCTTTACAACTTGAGGGTAGACAGTACAAATACAATACACTTTAATACAGAAGGAATCAGAGAGCCCTGCTAGTTACAGCTTACAGACTAAAAGGACGGGTCAAGAGGTAATAACTGTGGGGAATGTGCTGATGGAGAAAATAGATGTACAGTTAGGTGTGGGCCAGATAGGCTTCTCTGAAGAGATGAGTTTTCAGGGATCATCTGAAAGTGGACAAAGTAGGAGATAATCAGACAGAGTGGGGTAGAGCATTCCAGAGGATGGGAGAGGCTCGGAAGTCCTGGAGGCAAGCATGGGATGAGGTGACAAGGGAGCTAGAGAGCAGCAGGTCTTGGGAAGAGCGAAGAGAACAATTTGGTTGGTATTTTGAGACTAGACTAGTGATGTAGCTGGGGGCCAAGTTGTTGATGGCTTTGTAAGTTATTAGTATTTTGAATTTAATTTGTTGGTTGAGTAGCAGCTAATGGAGGGATTGGCAGAGAGGGGTAACAGACGCAGAGTGGTTTGTAAGGTGGATGAGCCTGGCAGCAGTGTTCCTGATGGACTGAAGGGGGATAGTCTATTTAGAGGTAAGCCAATGAGGAGGGAGTTGCAGTAGTCGAGGCAAGAGATGACCAGGGAGTGGATTAGAAGCTTTGTGGTGACATTGGTTAGGAAGGGTCGTATCTTGGAGAAGTTGCGGAGGTTGAGGCGGCAAGCTTTGAACAGCAATAGGATGTTGGGCCAAAAGGATAGTTCAGAGTCTAGGATTACACCTAGGACCTTGGCATGGGGGGACGGGTTGATAGTTGATCCGTTGATTTTGATAGAGAAATCAGGGGAAGTGGCACTTGGGGAAGGAAATATCATGACCTCGGTTTTGGATAAATTGAGTTTGAGGAAGTGATGTGACATGCAGGCTTATATGTCTGTTAGTAAGTTGGTGATGCAAAATCAAGGAGGTTGTACTTCAACCATTTAAACAATCTTATAGTGCCAAGGAATCATGCACAACTCCTCTGGGCTCCTTTTTTAGATGCATTCCATGCAAAAGAGCTTAATTGTATAGTAAGAGTAGAAGCCTAGGTGAGTTGTGTGAAGGTTCTCATTTATCCAGGCCATGGTGTAGCCAGTCACATTCGACAGGATTTATCCTGTAATGCTGAAAATGTTGGGTAGTTCCCCAAGCCACTTCTTCAGTTCCGATTGCGAGGATGGAATAAGCCAAGGGAAAGCTGGTACCTAGGTACCACCCAAAAGGTGGTGAGCTAGAACATGAATCAGCTTGCAGCAGGACAACCTATTACAAATAAGAAACCTAAGGAGAACCTACTGGACTCTATATATAAGTGTACTCTGGGAAGCCAAAACCCAGGGCACCCAGTTAGTTAAACCTCTATGAAAAATGAACAAAACATATGCCTCTATAGCAGGGTTTCTCAACCAGGGTTCCATGGAACCCTGGGGTTCCTCCAGAGGTTGCTAGGGGTTCCTTGAGCGATGAGCAATTTCTGCCTCTCAGATAAGTTTCCACTGACACCATTGATGTTTTAAGCTATATGTAAGTGGTAATTCTTCCCAATGACCACAAGTGTAAGGAGCACTCTTCCCAATGACCATGATACCAATGTATCAGGAGTTGTAGATATAGTAATTTTTATCCGGGGTTCCCTGAGACTGGAAAGTTATTTGGAGGGTTCCTTCGTGAGTAAACGGTTGAGAAACCCTGCTCTATAGTGTGTACTAGCCTGAATCCAAAGCAGCATTTGTCATTTCTCTACTATCTCTCCTGTCCCTGTTATCTGCATGAATCACTGATTAGACTCTAAGCCGACCCAACCTCCTCCCAGGTGACAGCCTGCCCCCCTCCCACCAGCACACAGCAGGTGACTCAGCCTGTATATTTCAATAAGGCAGTGTATAGAGAGGGGTTGTCCCTTCCTTCACCCAGGTTTCAGGTTTCACTGGAGCTCTGTGCTCTGTGTGTGACATCAGATCCTTGCCCCCTGCTTTCTACTGCTGAGAAAAAATCATTTACCGGTGTGTTTTACAAGGCTGTACAGGAGAGAGCACTGCAGATAAACAGGTACAACTTATGTAGAAGGTTATATTTCATAATCACACATTTCGTCAACATGTGAATAATTTAGTGCCCAGGGTTTCAAACCACTACAAGCCATCTAAGGTTAACTGCAGGCATCTTTGCCTGTTTTCTTTACAGTTTGGAAACTTATCCTGGGTATGCAGTGTTGGGGCCTAGCTGGGTTCACGACGGCTATGCCCCAATGTGACTGTATTCCAACCTGGCAAATTAATGGACCTGGTGAATGAGTTAAACTTTGATCCTTGAGGACATTTTATTAATAATTACACTACTTACAGATGTGAGCATGCTGTTTTGCTTGGACACGAGTAGCAAAGCTTATGTTTGTCTGATAACTAAGGAAAGCAATTACCGTATATACTCGAGTATAGGCCGACCCGAATATAAGCCGAGGCCCCCAATTTACCCCCAAAAAAACTGGCAAACTTATTGACTCGTGTATAAGCCGAGGGTGAGACATGCCTGTCCATCCCTGTGTGTGTGTCCGTCCATCCCTGTGTGTCCGTCCATCCCTGTGTGTCCGTCCATCCCTGTGTGTCCGTCCATCCCTGTGTGTCCGTCCATCCATCCCTGTGTGTGTGTGTGTCCATCCATCCATCCATCCCTGTGTGTGTGTGTCTCCATCCATCCATCCATCCATCCCTGTGTGTGTGTGTCTCCATCCATCCATCCATCCATCCCTGTGTGTGTGTGTCTCCATCCATCCATCCATCCATCCCTGTGTGTGTCTCCATCCATGTGTGTGTGTGTGTGTGTGTGTGTGTGTGTGTGTGTGTGTGTGTGTGTGTGTGTGTGTGTGTGTGTGTGTGTGTCCAGCCTACCTTTGTCCCGAGCCTCCGTCCCGTGCCTTGCCTCCTTGCCTCCGTCCCGTGCCGTGCCTTGCCTCCTTGCATCCGTCCCGTGTCGTGCCTTGCCTTGCCCCCGTCCCGTCCCGTCCCGTGCCGTGCCGTCCCGTGCCCTCTTCGTCGGCGGCCATTGTAAAGTTCAAAAGCTGCGCCGCCGCCTTCGCCTGTGATAGGCGGAACACTGAATTTCCCAGCAGCCTGTGTTCCGCCTATCACAGACGTCGTATCATCCTCGTCCGTAGTACGAGGATGATACGATGTCCGTGATAGGCGGAACACAGGCTGCTGGGAAATTCAGTGTTCCGCCTATCACAGGCGAAGGCGGAGCCGGAGGCGCGGCTTTTGAATAGAATGGCCGCTGTCTGTCTGCTCGACACGCTGATCGAGCGGGCAGACAGCGATGACTCGAGTATAAGCCGAGGGGGGCACTTTCAGCCTCAAAAAAGAGGCTGAAAATCTCGGCTTATACTCGAGTATATACGGTAGTATGAATTGTAAAAGCAATATATTATGAGATCAGAGAACAGGATATGTAGTAAAAGGGGACTAGAGATGATTACAGGCTACACAAACACGGACATGTGTAAATCCATCGGGGCTTGTGATAGCAGCCGCTGATGCAGAAAACAGATGAGCTCTGCGGTCTGACAGGGAAACACCCCATGTACCTTTAATTCTTTAAATCTGGGGAAAAGAAAATGAGCACAACATTGAAGGTTTAACATATAATTCTATAAAATAAAACAATAATCTTGATGGGTTGCTTTTGAAAACAGCGCCAATTCAAAGCACACTTATGCCCCGTACACGCGACCGGAAATTCCGCCAGCAAAAGTCTGATGAGAGCTTTTGGTCGGACGATGCGATCGTGTGTATGCTCCATCGGAATTTTGCTGGTGGAATTTTGGCCAGCAAAAGATTGAGAGCAGGTTCTCAATTTTCGGGTTGGAAAAAGTTTTGAACGGAAATTCCCATCGTCTGTACAAATTCTGACGCGCAAAATTCCTACGCATGCTCGTAAACAATTCAACACATGCTCGGAAGCATAGAACTTAATTTTCTTGGCTTGTCATAGTGTTGTACATCGCCGCGTTTCTTGACGGTCAAAGTTCAGAGAACTTTTGTGTGACCGTGTGTATGCAAGACAGCTTTAGCAGAATCCCGTCGGAAAAACCATCAGAGCTTTTTCCGACCAAAATTCCAATCGTGTATACACGGCATTACTTTTGTCCAGTTCTAATGAATGGACTTCTCTGGGGTCGATTTACAAAAGGAAAATTGACTGTTTACTTTGCAAGGGAAGTTTTTGTTTTTATGGAGGGGGGAGGGGGTTCCAGAAGGCTTCATTATAAGCAAGACTTTTGTCTCCATGATGTTACTTAACATCACATACAAGTACAAAACATAATATGTTTACATAAACCATCAGACATTAAGGTAAAATTAAGTTTGGTTCATGAATTGTCACAATCATAATCACAATCATTTCAGTGTGGCACTTCAGTCTTCAGACTCAAATACTATTTCCACATTAAATGGTTTCTGTGGAGGTTCCTTGGCTCTCAGGAGCAACCCGCACATTGTCTAGATATATATATCCCCAGAGAGCCCCCTATTTAGATCAGGGTCCCCAGAGAGCCCCCCCTTACATCAAGGTCCCCAGAGAGCCTCCCCTTACATAAGGGTCCCCAGAGAGCATCCTTCTTACATCAGAGTCCCCAAAGAGCCTCCCCCTTGCATCAAGGTCCCCAAAGAGCCCCCCACTTACATCAGGGTCCCCAGAGAGCCCTCCCTTACATCAGGGTCCCCAGAGAGCCCTCCCTTACATCAGGGTCCCCAGAGAGCCCCCCCTTACACCGGGGTCCCCAGAGAGCCTTCTCCTTACATCAGAGTTCCCAGAGAGCCTCCACTTACATCAGGGTCCCCAGAGAGCCCCTTACATTAGGGTCCCCAGAGAGCCTCCACTTACATCAGGGTCCCCAGAGAGCCTCCCCTCCCCTTGGGGACCCCTGCAGAGACTCGGGGCTATGGGCCCCATATTCGGGGCTATAGCTCCAAAAGCCACCCCCTAGCGACGCCACTGGATGTCACCATTACAGTTTTGCCAAATACTCCAGTAGCACAAATGTATTATCCACCCAAGGTTCCAGCACCATCAATCTACCTCTTCATAGCCTCAGAGAGACCCACTTGAAATGGCAAATTTCTGCTACTATTTTCGAAACAGCATGTGGCTAAATAATTCAAGACAATGCTGGTTCTAAAGTGGTTAAAAAACAAATCCAAGACACAGAATATTTGTTCTGAAAAAGGCAGCATTTACAATGGAAAGCAGCTTAAGAATTCAAACTGTACACATTCTTCTTACTAAAAATGTTTGTAATAAAGTTAATAATTTTAAAATGTTATAAACTTGGACAAGGATATGTTTTTGCTCTTTGGAAATTCTACAGAGAAACAAGAGAAAATGTTATACTTTCTTAGTAACAATAGCGATATGCCAGTCTTGAACAAGCCAGGAGAGTAGATTTAAGATTAAAGCTAAACTTCAAGCAAACAGCTAAATCCAAAGATGAAATGGAAACTGTATATTTAATATATTTTACCTGTCAAATGATTGTTTTTCTGTTCACCCAGTCCAGGAATTTACACAGCTCGGCCTCACAGCAGATCTGAAGACCTGAGTGTTTTCTTCTGAATTTAAAGAGTAAAGCCTCGTACACACGATTGGATTGTTGGCCAACTTTTGTCCGAATGGGCGTTGGCCCAAACTTGTCTTGCATACACACGGCCACACAATTGTTGGCCAACAATTACGAAACCCTTTGGGCTCCTTCTGCTAATTTTGTGTTAATAGAAATTTGGTGAGTGTTGATTCGTGCTTTTCATTTTGCACTTTTCATTTTGCACTTTTCAGTTCCTTCCTGAATGGCCGTTCATCAACCAGACATGTTGCGGAATCGGAGGAGATAACTTATTGGCCTTGGAGTTATTGCTTTTTTTGGTTGAACAATGATTTGATTTGGTATATTTTCTATATTTTTGGATGCATAGAATACACTTTTTGGTTAAGTTCTATTGGCAGATAGCATGTCTATTTTTTTTTTTATGCACAATAAAAAAATTGTGGAAAGTACTTGGCTATGTGTTTTACTTCAAATGACAGTTTGGGAGTCGGCAGTTACATTTTAAATAATACAATGTAAAATTGACAAGGGACACCAACATAGTTGTATCTTTGATCTTAAAAACTCCCGGATAACTGTGTTGTGGTAACTTGCCCAAATAAAAAATTAAAATAAAAAAACGTATTTTCCTTGATATTACTAGAAAAAAAAGCCTTTGAAAATGTGTTTGCGATAACTCCATCAGTATCACCAGCAAAGCAGGTTCATTATTATCCCATTAAAGAAGAAGAAAATGTATGCTGCATTTGGAGATTTCATGATTTGCCACGTCACCAATGTTAATTCTCCATTACGAACGCTAGTTTACAAGACTTCTGCTTCCGAGCATGTGTGTTTGTACTTTGGACTTTTGTCCGACTGACTTGTGTACCCCTGGTCGGAAAATCCGACAACAGAAATTTGAATACATGCTAGCCAACATTTGTTAGCGAAAAGTCAGGCAACAATTGCCTGATGGAACGTACATAATTCCGCCAACAGCCTGACATCACACATTTCCCGTTGGAAAATCCGATCGTGTGTAGGGGGCTTAACTCTTGCTGGGAGAAAACAATCCCCTCTGGATGATCTATGTATAGGATTTTAACAAACTTTGCAGGATAGTGCTTATTTTCTAAAGAAAAAGCTGTATGTTTGACTATGTCCTTGGAAAACTGATTCCTGAATGGGAGTGTCTGTGTTCAATCTAATTGGCTAATGCATTTGCTGAGTTCTAATGGCTGAAAGGTGAAATGTCTGCAACCCTTTAGATGTAATTACCCTTACGGAGTATCGCACTAAAAATATAATTTTTATTGTGCAGGATTTTACTTTAGAACAAAGAGAGAGAGAGGCACAAGCACCTACTAAGTGTGGCGTTTTAGTCACTTTAATGGGGTTTAAAAGAATGTTACTCACAATGGGAGTATAAAACCAAGCATGTAGCCCTATGGGGGGTGGTCCCCAGCAACACAAATCTCGAATTCAAGGCCATTGGGAGATGGACAGCAGGGCCCTTCGTTTTATGCTCCCATTGTGAGTAACATACCCCAATAAAGTGACTAAACTGCTACACTTAGGGGGTTATTTACTAAAGGAAAATCCACTTTGCACTGAAAATGCACTTGGAAGTGCACAAGCTGTAGATCCAAGGGGGACATGCAAGGAAAATTAAAAAACAGCAATTTAGCTTGCACATGATTGGATGATAAAATCAGCAGAGCTTCCACTCATTTCAGATCTACCCCTCAGATTCAGAGTGACTGCACTTACAGTGCAAAGTGGAGTTGCCTGTAGTAAATAACCCCCTGCTACTCTCTTTCTCTCTTTGTACTCCTATGGAGCCGCTTCTTGCTCCAAGACTGAGCTGCCACTACCGTGTGCTTTCACACACCAATAGACTGTATGAACCTGAGCCCCATCCCACCCCCTAAAGCCTGGTACACACTAACACTTTTTTGTTTCATTTAACCCAGTGGTTCGATGTCAGTACAGCAATGTTTAGACAGGGGGACAGTCCTCCCCCCGCCAGAACACTCTGGTCAGCGTTCTCTGCCATTGGCTGAGAGTGCTGATTGGCTGCTGGTTTTCCAGCATGCTTGTCTGACAGAAACCGGCCACTGGCTGACATTAGACATGTCGGTTGTTCCGAATTGAAATTCAGACAAATTTTCATTTTTCGGAAATTTGGATGTATCCGAATTTGAGAATTACAATAGTACCGAACTTAAACGAATCCGAAATAACGGGAAAAAAGATTTGGATGTAATTCAAATCGTTTTCAAATTTTAATAGTTTTCCAATTTCCAAAGAGAATAAACTAGAATAGAAAATAAAGGAATATAATAGAGAAAAAGATTGATTAAAAAAGGGATATGGCAGAAAATAAAAGAATATAATATAATAGAGTAAAACAGAACACAATAGAATAGAAAGTAAAAACAGAATAGACTAGACTATAATATAAACAAATATAATAAAATAGAATAACATAGAAAGAATATAACCGTCTTCTGAAATTTGAATTTCAAATAGAATAAATTTGAATTCAGAAAAAAGGAAAAGAATAGACTATAATAGAATAGAAAGGAATAGAATAAAAAAAACAATAGAATAGAATGAATATAACCATTTCCCAAAATTCAAATAGAATCAATTAGAATTTGAATAGAATATAAAGTAACAGAATAGTATAGAAAAAAAAACAACAGAATAGAAAACAGTAGAATAGAAAGAATATAACCATCTTCCGAAATTCGAATTTTGAATAGAATACATTTTAATTTGAATCTAAATGAATAGAATAGAATAGAAAAGAATAGAATAGAAAATATAATAGAATGGAACAGAATAGAATTAAATATACAAATAGATTATATATTCTATTCTATTCTATTCATTTCGATTCAAATTAAAATGTATTCTATTCAAAATTCGAATTTCGGAAGATGGTTATATTCTCTCTTTTCTACTGTTTTCTATTCTGTTGTTTTTTTTTTCTATACTATCCTGTTACTTTATATTCTATTGAATAGAATACATTTTAATTTGAATCGAAATGAATAGAATAGAATAGAAAAGAATAGAATAGAAAATATAATAGAATAGAACAGAATAGAATTAAATATACAAATAGATTTTATATTCTATTCCTTTCTATTCGATTCTTTTATTTTCTATCCTATTTTGTCCTGTTTTACTCGATTATATTCTGTTCTTTTATTTTCTATTATATGTTTTTCTATTCTATTCCTTTATTTTCTATTCCATTTTATTCTCTTTGGAAATTGGAAAACTATTCAAATTTAAAAAGTTTTCGAATTTCAAAACTTTTTTAAAATTTGAATACGAATAAACAAAACAAATTCCAAAAATTAAACGGATTAAACTAATTCAACAAAACTAATTTATCTAAATAATGAACAGAAACAAAACAAATTTTTTAGTTCGGCACGCGTCTAGCTGACATACACACGGAACAAATGTCATACGTTTTTTATTGAACCGGCTGATGTCTACCGACATCTGGCCCCTGTGTACTAGACATTAGTTGCGCCAATATCTGTTTTTGTTGTACTTGTGTCTTAGTGCCGACTGGCATTCGAGAAAATTACATTTCTGGGGAAGTTCTGTACATGAACTATGTACAGAAGGCCTCCAGGTTGCCATATTGCATTGACTTTGAGAGAAAGTTAAAGTGACTGTAAAGTCTGTTATTTTTATAGAAAAAAAAAATGAAACATGTTATACTTACCTGTTCTGTGCACTGGATTTGCACAGAGCAGCCCAGATCCTCCTCTTCTCGGGTCCCTGGCTGGAGTTCCCTCCTGTTGAGTGCCCCCACAGCAAGCAGCTTGCTATGGGGTCACCCAAGCCAAGCTCCAGCTTTGTGTGTCCATTCAGACACAGAGCTGTGGTTTGGCCTCGCCTCCCTCTCTTCTGATTGGCTAACTGACTTTGATTGACAGCAGCGGGAGCCAATGGTGCCATGGCTGTGTCTCAGCCAATCAGCATGTATTAGGGGGGCCGAGGGGGCTTCTGCACACAGAAGGCTTTTACATAGTTACATAGTAGGTAAGGCTGAAAAAAGACAATAGTCCATCCGGTTCAACCTGTGTAGGTGTACGTGTGTCAGTGTCTATAATGATTTCACATAGAATACATTAAAGCGGAGGTCCACCCAAAAATGGAACTTCCGCTTTAAGTGCAGGTGACATTCTGACATGCCACATTTGGCATGCCTTTTTTTGGGGGGGGGGGAGCGGACTCCCTCTTTTTTAGAGGCACACAGCTCACACTCCCGCTCCACGCACTGGAAGGAAGATCGCCTCCCCCCCCCCTCCCTCCCTGAAATCTTCTGGGACACGTCACAGGTCCCAGAAGATTGCCCAGCCATTCACAACGCGCAGCGCGGCTCGTGCATTCGCATTGCGCCACAGCCGGGTGTCCACAGTAAGAATTTTCAAGTGCCTCGGAGAGGAGGGGGAGAGGAGCGGGCTTCATACGCCCGCATCGCTGGACTGTGGGACAGGCGAGTGTCCGATTATTAGATGTCATTAGCTACACTTTTTGTAGCTGCCGACTTAAAATGTATTTTTTTTTTGGCGGAAGTCCGCCTGAAGATAAAAAAACCTTCTGACTTTACAACCCCTTTAAAGTGGATGCAGAATGAAAAGAAAGGGGCATTTTTAACACCATTAAATTTCAATATGGCTTGTGCAGCAATTGTATATGATATATCTGGGGTATTTTTCACACAAAAGTGGAGCTACCCTTTATTAAACAAACTGAAGTTATAAGCTGATTGGCTGACATGCACAGCTCCACCAGATTTTGCAATCTCCAGTTTTAGTAAATAACCCCTGTGTTTGTATCTGTGCACCCACTCTTGTCCGCATGTCAGATTTTGACATGTGACTGTCTGTGCATCTGCATCCAATTCTATGGGCTGCCTGCATGAAACTCAGAGGTGGATGCACAGGCAGCAAAAAGTGGCTCACCACAGAGGATGGATCTTGAAGCCCATTGAATGAGCTATATAAAAATTGGAACATGCACTAAGGTTTGGAAGTCAAAAGTCCAACTGTCACACAACACCAAATAACACCAAGTATAACCAAACATTTCCACAACCTCACTTGAAGAAAACCTGTCATTGATTTTTAAAATACTTTTAAACTCCCCGCTTTAAAAGGAACTAGTGGAGGCAGATTGCATTTATTTAAAATGAACATTTTGCCAAGAATTTTATACTTAATCAGAGCCCTGCCAAGTGGCCATAAACATTTCAGATCTCAAGAAATTCCAACAAAAACTATAAAAAAAAATGTCTGGGGGGGGGGGGAGGCCTAGGTTGAACAGACGTATGCTTTATACCCCCAAAATGAGAGTGTGGACTTGGGGTTCCTGATTCGGTCACATATTTTTAGGCGGCACAATTAGCTCAACTAATCAAATTCCATACTCAGGCACCATGCCCCATATGGATGCAGCTGGAATCTCTCGTCCTCCCCATGAGACCGGTAAGCCATTTGTTATGGCAATGGGCCAAATATAGACCTATGATACTATGTCCCACTCTTTCTTTTCCCCTTGACCTTTGGGACAGAGTCATGGACAGATATCAATTCAGTTCTGCCCATACTCTGCTGGCTTCATTACTTAATAACCCTGACTTCACCCCTGATTCTGCTGAATCCTGCACACTGGGGTGGTAAAGGGGCATGCTTGAAAGTCTTGCCTACCAGTGGTGTCTCTAGCTTTCATATTTAGGGAGGGCACATGGGGGTACAGGGACAAAAGTAGGGAAGCCAACTATAAACCGCAATTTTATTTATAAAAAAAAAAATATATATATATATATACACACACACACACACACACACACACACACACACACACACACACACACACACACAGAGTGCCTTGAAAAAGTATTGGTGGAGCAACCGGTAGGGGGGAGAACAGAGTGGAGCAGCCAGGTGGGGGGAGGACAGAGTGGAGCAGCCAGGTGGGGGGAGGACAGCGTGGAGCAGCTAGGTGGTGGGAGGACAACGTGGAGCAGTCAGGTGGGGGGTAGGACACAGTGGAGCAGCCAGGTGGAGGGGAGGACAGAGTGGAGCAGCCAGGTGGGGGGAGGACAGGGTGGAGCAGCCACGTGAGGGGGAAGACAGGGTGGAGCAGCCAGGTGGAGGGGTTACACAGTCACACCAGTGATTAGGTCCTATCCCTCTATTGAAGCCCATTCCCCCCATCGCTCACCCCACAAGGAGGTAAGTTCTTACCTTGGGGATATATAATAGAATCAGATCACTGGCACTCTCTCTCTCGCTCATTTCATCCAACAGTTTTGTGGTCTCCTCTGCTCCTCTTCCCACCCGGTATGCTGGGGGTTGTAGTTCACTCCCAGGGAATCGTCCTGGGCCTGCTAGTACAGGGGACCCCATGTCCCATAATCCTCTAGTTAGCTGTTAGTTTCCCATTGGCCCTTAATGTGGCCAATAGGAGCGGCATTGCTGGGCCAGATGAATTCTCGGCTTGAGGAAATAGGGGTGGAAATCCCCCGCAGCTGTGGCTCTGCCTGTTTCACTCCCTTCACAGAGCCTGTCAGTTCTGGCACCGCAGCCTTTGCCCTGTGTGTGTGTCCTGCGGCAGCAGCGGCTGATGGAGTATGCAAGCGAGGTGGACTGACACCTGGCATCAGCATCCGCTACGCAAAAGAAGGTGTTTTAATTGGAGGGGCACAGTATAATGTTGGTGGAGCCATGGCCTCCTCTGGCCCCACACTAGTGATGCCAATGCTGCCTACAACTGTGGTCATTCAGCCTAACATCAGCCTGTTCTGCAAGGGTAAGCAAATTGGAGATGGAGCCCTTTTTCAAAATAACATGGTACCACAGCACTGTGAATTTTGGTGCATGTAAATACATACATCTCAGTCGATGCATGAGGGCATCATCATCATTAACAATTAATGGAACTGTTGTATATCTGCAGTTCCATTAATTGCAGCATGTTTCTGTGGTGTCAGGAAAGTGATTTTGCATGCATTCCCAACACACACAAATGTGAACGTAGGCTAAATGTCTCAGTTGCATTGGTAGTCAGTGGGAATATTCTCATTATATTGAGGCTTGGTGTGCAATTCTTTCATTCACACTAGTGATCAGTGTAAAGCAGTATAGTCAGTGTTTATCTGGCACTCCAGATGGAGTAATCGTTAGGGGTATAGTCTGTGGCTGTAATAGCTGGATGGTGATGTATCCATAGAAAAGGGTATTAAGGGTTAAAAAGGAAGGCAGTCATCCTTCAGAGTGTGTCCAGAACTCTGCAAGACATGTAAGGAAAAAACAGGAAGAGTAGGCGCCGATCTGAGTGTAGTATTAAAATGATGACTTTAATAGGATAAGATTAAAAACACTTACAAGATGATAGAAGATGCATGCTCATCAAAGTAAAGTGCAGGTCTGGCATTCCACATGGCTCTGTGGATCCCACCACTGTTCTGGATAGCTGAAAAGGATTGAGCAGCTGGCTGGAATGGATCACAGTGTTTTTCCAGGAGCAAAGGAACAAAGCAGCTCCACATAGACCAGCGTGGACCGTGGAACAGGAAGTGATGTCACCGGCGTCTGATTGGACCTAGGCATTGCTGGAATCTTGTCAGTCAGGGCTGCATTGATGAAAGGCTTTGCGCTCTGAGCTGACTGCTCCTTCTGTTGGTCTATTGTTTTTTCATTAGTGATCAGTGTGAAGGTCCCCCTTACATTGGTGGTCAGTGTAAATCCCTCCTTACATTGGTGGTTACTGTGAATGCTCCTATTACATTAGTGGTCAGTGTACATCCACATTACATTAGTGATTAGTGTAAATACCCATTACATTAGTGGTCAGTGTAAATCCCCATTACATTAGTGGTCAGTGTAAATCCCCATTACATTTGTGGCCATTGTAGAAACTCCTCTTTATATTGGCAATCGGTAAAAAAAATGCAAATTTGCATTTGTGGTCAGTTTTGAATCCTCACTTACATTGGTGGTCCATGTAGAAGCCCCCTTCAAAATGGGTGGTGAGTTTAAATCCCCCCTTACATTGGTGGCCATTGTGGAAATACCCCTTTATGAGTTGTTGATGTAAAATCCACCATTACATATGTTGTCAGTGTAAATTCTTCATTACATTGTGTACATTTCTCCTTACATTGGTGGTAAGTGCAGAATTGCCCTTACACTGGTGGTCAGTGTAAATCCCCCCTAACATTGGTGGTTGGTGCAGAAGTGTCACCTTACATGGAGGTCATTGTATATTCCTCATCACACCGGTGGTTGGAGTAAATTCTCCCATTGCATTGGTGTCAGTGTAGAAATCCCTCTTTTTATTGGTGGGTGGCGTATAATCACCCGCTACATGGTGGTCAGTGCAAATTCACCCTCACATTGGTGGTCAGTGTAAATCCCCCCTCACATTGGTGGTCATTGTAAATTCCTCAATACATTGATGGCTAGTGTAGAATACCCCACTATATACTTGCCAAAGATTTCCAATTTTGCTCCGTCTACATGATTCAGAACTTACCACAGTGTACTGCCTCCTAACTACTCCCATCTCCCCCAGCACTGCCACTGATCCCATCAACCCCCCCCCCCAGCATTGCCACTGATTACACCCCCCTCCCCCAGCATTGCCACTGATCCCAAGAGTCCTAGGAACCCTAGGAGTTTTATTGCCTATTGATGGGTCCCCTCACCTTCCCAGTCCATGGTGTGCAGATAGTGAGGACATGATGTGCTATAAACTTTAGTAACCAGTGAGCAGTAATGATGTGCACTAACCTCTTGCAACCTATCATTGAGCGGTAAGGATATGCAGTAATATCTAGCAATCAGTGAGCAGTAATATTGTGCAGTAACTAGCAACCAATGAGTGAGTGGTATGGATGTCCAGTAACCTTTAGCAACCAATCAGTGAGCAGTATTGATGTACAGTAATCTCTAGCAACCAATCAACAAGAAGTCATGTGCTGTAACCTCTAGCAAATAATCAGTGAGCCATAATGTGAGCTGTAACCTCTAGCAGCCAATTAGTGAGTGGTAGTGATACACTGTAACCTCTGGCAACCAATCCCAATCGCTGCCTGATCTGATTCAGTAAACTGATTTTGAGTCAAATGCCGCATACACATGATCGGATTTTTGGCCCGCAAAAGACAGTCGGAAAATACAACCGCGTGTATGCTCCATCTGATTTTTGCTGGCCAAATTCCAGCCAGCAAAAGATTGACTGCATGTTCTCAATTTTTCAGTCAGGAAAAGTTCCTATCCAAAAATGCGACTTCTGTGGCAATTCCGACGTGCAAAAAACTCACGCATGCTCAGATTCAACTACGAGAGGGAAGCTATTGGCTACTGGCTATTGAACTTCCTTTTTCTAGTCCCGTCGTACATGTTGTACATCACCATGTTCTTAACGGTCGGAATTTGGTGTGACTGTGTGTATGCAAGACAGCTTCAGCGAAATCTCATCGGAATTCCATCGGATAAAACCATCAGAGCTTTTTCTGACCAAAATTCTGATCGTGTGTACATGGCATAACTGCTATTTATTGTAGGTCTCAGAGCAGATGGAGACCGAAATTGCATGGAGTGGGGCCCAAGAAAACATTTGCCCAGGGTCCAATCAAAGATGGCCCTTGTATTAACCACACAAAGTCCCCACAACAGACATTGCTGGGTCGTCCAGTGGAGGGAGCCCCAAAACCCACAAGAAGATTGATAACATTTATATTCATAGCATCGACGATCACTATAGCTAGATCATGGAAGTCTACAATGGTCCAATTTGATTTACTAAAGACAAAGATGTCTTGGATCATGATCAATGAATGCCTATCAGCATTCTTAAATGATAGGCTATCGTTATTTGAAAAAACACGGGATCCTTGGATCCGATGTTTGACGGGCGCTGCCAGCTGAACTAGAAATATGTCTACCGGGTTTGGAGGGGATGTTTGTGCCTACTGTTCTTCTTTCTTTCTTCCTCTACTATATTCTCTTTTGATTCCTGCATAATGGGAGAATTTCGTCAACTTATGCCGCGTACACACGATCAAACAAGCGGGTGGAAAAGTCCGGCAAACTCAAGTCCGCCGGACAATCCCCCCGTGTGTAGCCTCCGGCATACTTTTTTGACCCGAAAGTACGGCGGACTTAGAATGCCGTGTTGCACTCCAATCTTCCCGCCGGACTCGCATTTCGGCGGACAATCCGGCCGTGTGTATGCCAGTCTGCCGTACTTTTGAAATGAGCGAACTTTTCCCGCCCGGAGAAAAGTCCGCTCATTTCGAGCGGGTCTCCAGGTAGGCGGGGCCCCCGAAGGAGACGTCGCTGGCCCCGCTGCCTGGTATGGACTTAAAGGGGAACCCCAACGCCGAAAAAAATCGGCGCGGGGGTTCCCCCAAAGTCCACAACAGACCCTTGTCCGAGCACGCTACCCGGCCGGCCAGGAAAGGGGGGCGAGCGCCCCCCCTCCTGAGCCGTACCAGGCCGCGTGCCCTCAACATGAGGGGTGCCTTGGGGAAGGGGGGGCCACGCGGCCCCCCCACCCCAAAGCACCTTGTCCCCATGTTGATGAGGACAAGGGCGTCTTCCCGACAACCCTGGCCATTGGTTGTCGGTGTCTGCGGGCGGGGGGCTTATCGGAATCCGGGAGCCCCCTTAAATAAGGGGGCCCCCGGATACCGGCCCCCCACCCTATGTGAATGAGTATGGGGTACAATGTACCCCTACCCATTCACCTGTAAAATAAAAGTACAAAAAAACACACCACACGAGATAAAATACTTTATTGCACAGCTCCGGGGGTCTTCCGTCTTCGGGGGTCTTCTCGCCGGACTCCTCCGCTATCTTCTTGTAGCTCTTTTACTAGCGGAGAAGTCCGGCTTTCTTCCTCGCCGCCGGCGGCGGCGGTGACAGAAGACCGGGCCACCGCCTGTAAAAGAGCTATAAGAAGGCGCGGTGGCCCGGAAGAAGAACCGAAGAGGGGGACAAGGCCCCCGAAGTCGGAAGAAGAGGCCGGCGGCGAGGAAGAAAGCCGGACTCCTCCGCTAGTTAAAGAGCTACAAGAAGATAGCGGAGGAGTCCGGCGAGAAGACCCCCGAAGACGGAAGACCCCCGGAGCTGTGCAATAAAGTATTTTATCTCGTGTTGTGTTTTTTTTGTACTTTTATTTTACAGGTGAATGGGTAGGGGTACATTGTACCCCATACTCATTCACATAGGGTGGGGGGCCGGTATCCGGGGGCCCCCTTATTAAAGGGGGCTCCCGGATTCCGATAAGCCCCCCGCCCGCAGACCCCGACAACCAACGGCCAGGGTTGTCAGGAAGAGGCCCTTGTCCTCATCAACATGGGGACAAGGTGCTTTGGGGTGGGGGGGCCGCGCAGCCCCCCCTTCCCCAAGGCACCCCCGATGTTGAGGGCACGTGGCCTGGTACGGCTCAGGAGGGGGGGGGCGCTCGCTCGCCCCCCCTTTCCTGGCCGGCCGGGTAGCGTGCTCGGACAAGGGTCTGTTGTGGCCTTTGGGGGAACCCCCACGCCGATTTTTTACGGCGTGGGGGTTCCCCTTTAAGTCCATACCAGGCGGCGGGGCCAGCGACGTCTCCTTCGCGGGCCCCGCCTACCTGGAGACCCGCTCGAAATGAGCGGACTTTCCTCCGTGTGTGTGGGCGAGTCCGTTCATTTCAAAAGTAGGGCGGATAGTACAGCGGACTTAGTACGCCGTATAAGTCCGCAGAAAAAGTGCCGTGTGTGGGCAAGTAGCCCGTTTGGAAAGTCCGACGGACAGTCTGGCGGGAAGTCTGCCAGACTAAGTACGTCGGACAGACGGCTACGTGTGTACGCGGCTTTAGGCTGGCCATACATGTTTAATTTTCCTTTAGATTTGCCTTAAACTACTGCAGGGCCTACCTAATTGGATAAAGTTCTTTAGGTTTCGACCTCATATTTTATGTTTTTGGTAATCTAAAGGAAACTTGTACAAGAAATTTGAACATGTATGGCCAGTCTTGAACATGGTAGTTTAGGACTTTGCATTGTATATGGATAACTTTTTGAAGTCCTACTGGGTATAAGGTTTGCACATCATGGGAGATAATGGACCCTCTGGGTCTGCTAGTCAAGTTGGGAGGGACTTCAACATTGGCTTCCTGCTCAAAACTCAATGACTATTACTTTGTATCTTTTTCTGTTACAACACCTTTGTTTGAAATTGTGACCAGCTGACAGTCTTTTGTATATTTGTATCTCCACTATGCATGCTTCATTTGTTTACTGAAAAATGTAATAAACAATATTGTAAATTAAAATTGTTTTAAACTACATGTCCACAGTGGACATCACCAGGTGTCCACTACTAATCTTAGTAACCAAAGGGACATCCAACTTTCTTCCAAATGAATAACTGTTTCTAATAGTTAGCTAAAAATAAACCAAACCAATACATCTGTACACAAGCTTTAGCTTCCAATTTCCAGATGTAGCTCATCCAAACATACTATGTAAATTAATTAGCTTTTAAAAAAAGAAGGTTTTCCAATATTTAATTAAAACTACTGCCTGGAAACAGTTTGTTCAGCTGGAGAAGGCATATGGGTGCCCATGAATAAATAATGAATAAATAATTAAAAACAAGCGTGCAGTCTATATTTATCCAGAGAGTCTCTTCCCCTGTTTGCGGTTTGATGCGATAGATCTGTCTATATGTATCTGCTAACTTTTCTTTTTAGTTCCATACCTTATGTTCTCTTTCAGCCCTGTACTTGTCTCATTTCAGAGTCTTAAAAGTGGCAATCCAGCCATACTTTTTCTAGTTCTAGTTAGAACCCTTTTTAATGCTGTCTGTGTTATTGTTGGGGAGATTTCCCAATTACTGTATTTATTGGTGTATAACGTGCACCTTTTCACCCTGAAAATCGTGTGCAAATAGTGTGTGCGTGTTATAGGCTGTTAATTAAATTTTAGCTGCCTCGGAAGGGACAGGGATGGTGCAGGACGTGCGCCATCAGATTACATACCGTGAGAATCTCCGGTTTACTTGGCAGCCTCTGTAATAAGAAGTCCCGTCTCCTGGGCCGCCATTGGACCACTGTTCTGTCTATCAAAGGAGATTCTCACTGTGTGTAATCTGTCAGCTTTCGTACCGTCCCCCTCCCTGTCCCCTCTAGGTTGCAGATGGGCATTGATCAGGCTGCACTGATGGCAATGTTGGGGCTGCTGCATTGATGGCAATGTTGAGGCTGCTGCATTGAAGGCAATGGTGAGGCTGCTGCATTGAAGGCAATGTTGAGGCTGCTGCATTGAAGGCAATGTTGAGGCTGCTGCATTGAAGGCAATGGTGAGGCTGCTGCATTGAAGGCAATGGTGAGGCTGCTGCATTGAAGGCAATGGTGAGGCTGCTGCATTGAAGGCAATGGTGAGGCTGCTGCATTGAAGGCAATGGTGAGGCTGCTGCATTTATGGCAGTGGTGAGGCTGCTGCATTTATGGCAATTGTAAGGCTGCATTGATGTGGACTGATGAGGCTGCATTGATGGCACTTGTGAAGCTGCAGATGGCCATTGATCAGGCCGCATTAATGTCAATGGTGAGGCTGCAGATCGACACTGACCCTTATTTTGCTTCAAAGTTCCTTTTTTAAAATGTAAAATTTTTTTCCTGAAACTTCCCTCTTAAAATGAATGTGCGTGTTGTACGCTGATAAATAAGGTACTTACTGTCCCAGGAAAAAACAGGAAAGAACTTTTCTAACTGAGGGGAAATCCCACCGTTGTCATCGTTAGGAGATTTCTCCATAACTAATTGTTTGGTAGCAACTGTATTTTAGATTTTTCTCACACCTATTTGAAAGCCAACGATGACCTAGACGGAAACTGACAATGAGGCTCTTAAACAAGGTCTCGGTCAATAATAAATACTTGGGAGATAATCTCACATTTTCCCATTCTATGCAAAACCAGAAAGAATGTTTTGTCTGAAATCCCACTTTAATCAAACTTATTTGGGTTTTGTGATTTTATACCCCCTATATATCTCCTTTCTTCTCAATACCCTGTTACTTCTTTTGCACCCAATAACCTCTCTCAAACTCAGCTTCTCCTATCTGGAATTGCCAGCGTTTCATTTGGCTAAGTGAATGTGTAAACTGGCCATAGAATAGTTCTAAAGGCCAAGAAGCTAAAAGGAAAGCTTAAGTTTTTACACTGGAACACAATGCATTCCTCCAGCTCTGGCCCTCCAGGTTTTTGTACTCATTCAGTGACAAGCTGTGACCGCTCAGGAAGTTGGAGGCAGAGTGCCTGGCTGCAGACCAATGATACCTCTGGACCTTTGCTGTCACTCTGCGCCAATTTAAAAGAAGATATCTGTAAAACAACAGACATAAGTCTTCCACAAAGGCCAGAACAGTGGAGATGAGTCTTTAATACTGCTGAAATAATGTTTGCACAACTTTCTACAAAATCAGATTTGCACAGGCAACAATGATATAAAATGTTCTAAGGTTGCATACCACATTCTCTGATCTCCCTTTTCTGTGTTCCTTACGGCCCATTTACACTTTTGCAGTTTGCTAAAACGAACAGAAAGAGCAAGCAATAGTCTGTAAGATTGTAACAATTTCCATCTGTTTGTGTGAGTTGTATTTTAGCAAGATGCATTCTGCAGATTTTTTTGTGCTGCAAGTGATGGGCTGGAGGAAGCTGAGGAGTGTGTAAATAGGCTGTACAGAATGAGTTGTCCCTGAAGTTTTTCAATTCAAGTGGGCATCCCATAATACCCCTATACCCATCCAAGTTTATTCCCATCAATAATAAAAAAAAAAAAGCACTGGACTGTTTCCTGACTGCAGTGTGATTGTGAAGATGCAGTGTGCCTGGCTGTGCAGGGTGGGGGGAATCCCTTTCTACTTGCAGCTCCTTGGGGGGTGTGCCACACACGCAAGCAAAAAAAATAAATGTTGCTTTCACATGATTGGATAATAAAAGTTAGCACAGCTTTACCTCATTCATTAAGCTCTTTGGCAAATATCCTTCCAAAGTGTAAGTTCCCTTGCAAAAGCACAGCCTTTCGCCTTCAGTAAATCAACCCCATTGTTTTCAACTGCTCAGAGTGTACACCAGAAAGTAAACACTTGTTTTTAATTCAACTGCGGAAATAAGCACTTAACAGGGGGTATCCACCCTACTTGTTGGAAAAACTGCCACCATGGACTGTAAGCAACTCAAGAAAAGAACCACCCAATTTTGTTCTAGCAGGTCATGTAATCGCTTATGGAGGTTTACTGAGTAAGCTACAAAATGTTTTCAACATTTGCTCTTAATGGCTATATCCTATAAACCTTTCCATACAGAATTAATGTTATACCAATGATACAACAAGAGTAGGAAGAAAAAATGAAAAATCAAAGAGAAAAAAGAACACTCAGTAGTAAAAAATTGTATACACTCGCCTATAAACGTTAGTTAAATATACAGTGCCTTGAAAAAGTATTCCTGGCCCTTGAAATTTTCCACATTTTGTGATGTTACAACCAAAAACGTGAATGTATTTTATTGGGATTTTATGTGATAGACCAACACAAAGTAGCACATAATTGTGAAGTGAAAGGAAAATGATAAATGTTTCCAAATTGTTTTCCAAATAAATATCTGAAATGTGTGGATGTGATGTGTAGTTTTAGTTTTCTGCCACACATAGTGTTTTGCTTTTAGGCCAAAAAGTAAAATTTTGGTCTCACATGACCAGAGTACCTTCTTCCACATGTTTGCTGTGTCCTCCACATGGCTTCTCGCAAACTGCAAACGGGACTTCTTATGGCTTTCTTTCAACAATGGCTTTCTTCTTGCCACTCTTCCATAAAGGCCAGATTTATGTAGTGGACGACTAATAGTTGTCCTGTGGACAGATTCTCCCACCTGAGCTGTGGATCTCTGCAGTTCCTCCAGAGTTACCATGGGCCTCTTGGCTGTTTCTCTGATTAATCCTCTCCTTGCCCAGTCTGTCAGTTTAGGCGGATGGCCATGTCTTGGTAGCTTTGCAATTGTGCCATAATCTTTCCATTTTCAGATGATGGATTGAACAGTGCTCCGTGAGATGTTCAAAGCTTGGGATATCTTTTTATAACCTAACCCTGCTTTAAACTTCTCCACAACTTTATCACTGACCTGTCTGGTGTGTTCCTTGGCCTTCACAATGTTGTTTCTTCACTGAGGTACCCTAACAAACCTCTGAGGGCTTCACAGAACAGCTTTATTTATACTGAGATTAAGTTACACACAGGTGGGCTCTATTTACAAATTAGGTGACTTCTGAAGGCAATTGGTTCCACTAGATTTTAATTAGGGGTATCAGCGTAAAGGGGGCTGAATATGCACCCCAGATATTTATTTGGACAACATTTTGAAAAACATTTATTATTTTACTTCCACTTCACAATTATGTGCTACTTTGTGTTGGTCTATCACATAAAATCCCCCAAAAAGTAGATTTATGTTTTCAGTTGTAATATGACATAATTTGGAAAATTTCAAGGGGTATGAATACCTTTTCAAGGCACTGTATATCCAAATCCTAAGACAGAATATAGCTATTTCACATCACCCCTGTGGAAGCCTGTCCACTATGAATTGTGGTGACCTGGGATATCCAAAAAACGTTGCCATATTTGTAAAAAAATGACTAGGGGAAGTACAGTATTAATAGTTAAATTTTTCTTTCATCAAGGGAGAATGTTTATTTTATTGTGCTCGGTATGTTAAGCTAAAGAAAAAACAAGGAGGGTTTAATACTTCTTTAAACCATAACCACACCCTAAACTTAATCAAAGTCTTACTTTAATGCTGGCCATAGAAGGTTTGAATCTCAGCCAGTTTAAAAGGAACTGGCCGACATTCCAATCATGTACGGGCAGGCTGATTGTACCCAAATTGATTGATCGATCAACTTGGGTACAACCAGCCTGTCGAATTTTGCATGCAATTATTGCGGCTATAGCCACTAATAATAAACACTGTGTTATCTCCCGGCAGGGTCGCGCCCCCCCCCCCCCCTTTGGGAGACACAGTAGCTGGAGGGAGAAGTATGGAGAGATTCCTCTAATAACACTGACTGTGATGATGGAGGAAGCTATCGATTTTCTTTCCTGTACATAGATGACAAGCATCATTCAAATCACTTTGCCTGCGCGACTATCTTCCTAAACCTGCCCCAGCCTGTGACTGGACAGTGAAAAGAGTAGGAGCACAGTGATGAGCTAATCTCTCTGTCACTCTGCTCTCCCTTCCTAACAGCATGTTTTTTTGTCAACAAATGAACTGGCTGGTTTCCTTGTGCTGCTTCTTCCTCTCACACTACAGACTTACTGTACAGGGACTCCAAGAGGCTGACACAAGTCAAATTCAGGTACGTACAATAGCATTTATAAAAATATATTTATAGATCTATTAGTGATTACAAAGCTGCATAATTTGTATATTTTACATCTGCCTAGTCTTCAGGTTTAAAAAATTCTAAAACCTGAACCCTAACCTAACCACTGTACCCCAAACCTGATCTTAATCTCTATATTTTAATTATAATTTTATATTATATTTTAATTTTAATATTCTTATTGAAAAAGAAACACGTTTCAAAGTAAACAGACACATCAATTTCTAAGATTGTCAACAAAGCAATACAGAAGTGCAGAAGGTATGGTCATTATACATATCTGTCCCCTACTATTACAGTAGAACGCAAAATGTGCGATATGCATCTAAGTACCAGTGGGACTGAGTAATATTTTCCCCCATGGTCCGGAACCCCCACCACGTACGGTGAATGGCGGAGACCCAGAATCACATGGAATTTTGTCAGAGAACCCCGAGATTATCCCGGGGCCCGCTACTGTGTTAGGCCCTATAGGCGATCATCTGTATTGTACATATAAGATCCAGAAGAAGAAAGTAAAATAGAAAAAGGAAGAGGGGAAGGAAAGAGAAAAAAAAAAAAGGGGGGGGGGGGGAAGAGAAGAAGGAGATAAAGAAGGGGAGGGTCAACCCCCACAACAGCGAGATATATTTGATCCACGGATCCCACACCATGTTAAATTTGTTGGTGTTATTACAAAGTATATAGGTGAGTTTATCGTTAATCATGATCCAGTTGAGTTTACTTTTATGATCTTAATCTCTAACCCTAATCCTAGCTTAACCTCTAACAACCCAATTTTACCAGGACAAAAAACACAAGAAATTTCCCCAGGGGTTTTTTTAGCAGCAGAGAGTGGGTGTAAAAATAGTTGGTGTAAAAAATAATTTATTTGACAAACAATAGTAATTCCAAATGAACAATAGTACATCATCCATATAGGTAATGCGACAAATACAAACATGGAACATCACTCATAGCAAAGAACTCCATATACAGGCATAGTTTGCCAATTGTATTCGTAACATATGTATCACCATGAAAAACCCCGATGCATTTCGACCCTTGTGATTTACAGTCTCTTCAGGGGGATTTATATTCTATGGAAAGGTCAAAATATCTAATTAAAGACTTTGGACAGTAAAAATATATATAGGTATAGTATTTTAAGCAAAAATATGTCTCCATGCATATAGAGATATAGTTACCAATGGGTGTATGAGGACATGAGGACGTGTCGCATGAACCGGCATTGCAGGATTATAACCATCCAGTGATCCCATCGCTGCCACATGTTCCCCCCGTGCCCTCTGGGTGGGTGCATAGTCCACTGAGCTTACAAGGGGCCACGTTTTAGGACCCAGAGAAGAGGAAGGGGGGTAAAACACCTGCAGATGGACATGCAAAAAACTTTTTGTAAGTCATTATTAAATAATAGAGGGAGTATGTAGAAGTGCTTGGCAGTTATAGGCTTATTACTTGGTAATTAATAAATTCATATTGTAAAAGAATTAAGCTGATTATATATAGCATGGCGTAGTTTCTTCATTAGTTATATTAATTATAAAAGGGATTGGCAGTCAGTGAAAAAAGGTGAGTGAGGGATAGGGTGTGGAAATGTGATGGGTGAAGTGAAAATGCATGATGTGAGGTACACGGAGGACGGGGCAAAAGGGATGTGAAAGTGAAAACAAAACCAAACTACTGAAAAAGAAAACTGAAACAACAAAATTAGAAACGTCAAAAAAGTGATGGTGCATGCGTGTGTGTGTGTGTGTGAGAGAAAGAAAAAGAAGGAGAAAAGAAAAAAGGTGAACAATAGAATAAGGTGGTGAAAGTGAGATGGATCAAGGTGCCAAACATGAGTGATATGACACTAAATGCTGTCTGCATAAAGTGAGGGAATAAGATGCTAATTATATTGCTAAAAAGTAATATTGTGTGGGTAAAGTAGTAATGTTATTAAATGAATGGGTGTCACATAAGTACAAGGATTACCCAGTCATAATCATTCCAAAAGCTGCACTTACCAAGCACTCCATCAGTCTTGTATTAGTGTATAACAGCACTACCAGGGAACACCTCAGGATCTCCTGGGAGCTGTGGAATTTTAAAGTATCTGCATGATTTGTCCATTGTCTGCAGGTGTAGGACCCCACCCAATCTTCCCTCCCACAGGTCTACACAGGTCCCCCCCTCCATCTTTTTTATGTAATTGATGGCACTGTATATGCTTTTGGCTCCTTCTACCAACAATATACCTATACTAACATATGATCGTTTGTAAATCATTTTATTTGTACTACTTGGCATGCATTGCAGTGTTCTACTTTCTCTCCATCCCCTTAGTGCAAACCGCTCTGTTCAGCCCCGCGCCACTGGGTGGGGTGCCTCTTTTCCGCCCCGCTTCCCGGCACGGTGGGGAGACGCAGAGGTTATCTGCGATTCTCCCCAATGTCTGTTCCCCTACAGTTGAGTCCTTTTTGGGCCACTGTGGGGGGCTTTCTCCGTGCCGGCGGCATTCCGTGATCGCCACCGGACTGTCAGTGACGTCGCGCTTTTGTGTCGGAGGCGATGGCTTAAGCCAGGGCTTATGCCTTCCGGAACGCCGAGGGGACCATGCGGACGATGCCCCTTTGGTGTTGTAGACCTGTGGGAGGGAGGATTGGGTGGGGTCCTACACCTGCAGACAATGGACAAATCATGCAGATACTTTAAAATTCCACAGCTCGCAGGAGATCCTGAGGTGTTCCCTGGTAGTGCTGTTATACACTAATACAAGACTGATGGAGTGCTTGGTAAGTGCAGCTTTTGGAATGATTATGACTGGGTAATCCTTGTACTTATGTGACACCCATTCATTTAATAACATTACTATTTTACCCACACAATATTACTTTTTAGCAATATAATTAGCATCTTATTCCCTCACTTTATGCAGACAGCATTTAGTGTCATATCACTCATGTTTGGCACCTTGATCCATCTCACTTTCACCACCTTATTCTATTGTTCACCTTTTTTCTTTTCTCCTTCTTTTTCTTTCTCTCACACACACACACACGCATGCACCATCACTTTTTTGACGTTTCCAATTTTGTTGTTTCAGTTTTCTTTTTCAGTAGTTTGGTTTTGTTTTCACTTTCACATCCCTTTTGCCCCGTCCTCAGTATACCTCACATCATGCATTTTCACTTCACCCATCACATTTCCACACCCTATCCCTCACTCACCTTTTTTCACTGACTGCCAATCCCTTTTATAATTAATATAACTAATGAAGAAACTACGCCATGCTATATATAATCAGCTTAATTCTTTTACGATATGAATTTATTAATTACCAAGTAATAAGCCTATAACTGCCAAGCACTTCTACATACTCCCTCTATTATTTAATAATGACTTACAAAAAGTTTTTTGCATGTCCATCTGCAGGTGTTTTACCCCCCATCCTCTTCTCTGGGTCCTAAAACGTGGCCCCTTGTAAGCTCAGTGGACTATGCACCCACCCAGAGGGCACGGGGGGAACATGTGGCAGCGATGGGATCACTGGATGGTTATAATCCTGCAATGCCGGTTCATGCGACACGTCCTCATGTCCTCATACACCCATTGGTAACTATATCTCTATATGCATGGAGACATATTTTTGCTTAAAATACTATACCTATATATATTTTTACTGTCCAAAGTCTTTAATTAGATATTTTGACCTTTCCATAGAATATAAATCCCCCTGAAGAGACCGGAAATCGCAAGGGTCGAAATGCATCTGGGTTTTTCATGGTGATACATATGTTACGAATACAATTGGCAAACTATGCCTGTTGTGAGGGGTTAGCTCGGCAGCGGGTGTGTGTGACCCCCTGGATGGGTTCACAACACAAAGTCAGGCACAGCAGACAGCGGTGTAGGTTCAAAAAACAAAAGATCCGGTTTATTTAGGCTACATGCAGTGATACATATAACAGCCAAACAAAATAAAACAAGAAAATAAATCCTGGTCAGCTTGACCTCTAACTACACACGTAGACTCCCTGTCTAACAACTGGGTGCAGCCTTGTGCTGCCCCAGTCCCTGTCTCTATTGTAGGGGTTTGCCACACAGGCGTTAACTCACCGCACAGAACAGATCTCAGACTCCCCAGTCTATACACACAAAACTGGTTCCAGGATGGAGCATCTCCCTAAGCATGCTGGTTTTTTTTGTAGAGGTCTTAATGAGCCCACTTACTTCAGCTGGGCTCATTAACTCTTCCCCTCTAATTGTAAAAGTCTGCATAAAGCCTGAATCTAGGACACACATATTTACCATCCTGGATACAACCAGGTGACTTTACCTGCCTGCTGCCACATACCCCCCCCTCTTGTTTCAACCTTGGGGTTGTAACACCAGCAGTCAGACACGCATGTATCCGAGACAAAGCATCCACATTCCCCATTTTAACACCAGGGCGATGCTTAACTGTAAAGTTAAATTCCTGTAGGGCCAGGAACCACCTATTTACCCTTCTATTGGTCTCCTTGTTCTGAGCCATCCACTTTAAAGGAGCGTGATCAGTCACCAGGTCAAAGTGCCTACCTAGCAGATAGTACCGAAGGGAATCTAGAGCCCACTTCACTGCTAAACATTCCTTCTCAATCGTGGAGTAATTTACCTCATGGGACTTTAACTTCCTGCTGAGGTAAATGACTGGGTGCTCTTCCCCGTTCCAGACCTGGGATAACACTGCTCCTAACCCAACGTCTGATGCATCAGTTTGTACAACAAAGTCCTTAGAGAAGTCTGGTGAGTACAACACTGGCTGGCTACATAAGGCTGTTTTTAAGGACTGAAATGCTTCCTCAGCCTCTGGGGACCATTTAACCATAACCGACTCTTTCCCTTTTGTCAGGTTGGTGAGGGGCACAGCCTGAGAAGCAAAATGGGGAATGAATCGTCGATAATAGCCAGCGATTCCCAGAAAGGCTCGTACCTGTTTCTTGCTGTTGGGACGTGGCCAACTCTGTATGGCCTCGACTTTATTGACTTGGGGTTTTATCACCCCCCTCCCAATAGTGTACCCAAGATATTTGGCCTCCTCCTGTCCAATGGTACACTTCTTTGGATTGGCCGTAAACCCAGCTTCCCGGATAGAGTCTAGGACTGCTTGTACTTTTGGCAAATGTGAGACCCAGTCTGTGCTATGGATAATCACATCATCCAGGTAAGCTGCAGCATATTTCTGATGGGGCCTCAGAATCTTATCCATTTTCCGCTGGAATGTTGCCGGTGCATTCTGTAACCCAAACGGCATTCTCTTATATTGGAATGCCCCATCTGGGGTTACAAACGCAGTTTTCTCCTTGGCCGACTCGGCCAGGGGAATTTGCCAATACCCTTTGGTGAGATCAAGAGTTGTCATATATCGGGCTGTTCCCAGCCGGTCAATCAACTCATCTATACGCGGCATGGGGTAGGTGTCAAATTTTGTAACTTTATTTAATTGTCGAAAATCGTTACAAAACCGCCAGCTCCCATCAGGTTTGGGCACTAGTACGATAGGACTGGACCAGTCACTCTGGGACTCCTCTATCACACCCAAATCCAACATCCTTTGAACCTCCCCACGTATTGCCTCCCGTCGGGCCTCTGGTATTCTATAAGGTTTTAGTTTTACCCTTTCTCCTGGCGGGGTGATAATGTCATGCTCTACGCCAGATGTTTGTCCCGGAAGCTCAGAGAAAATCTCTTTGTTACGAAGTACAAACTCTTTAACCTCCTGTTGTTGGGCTTTCGATAAGGTGTCTGCTATTCCAACCTCAGGAACTAAGCAATCAGGCTGTACTGTGACTAGGGATTCCCTATCCCTCCAGGCTTTCAGCAGATTGACGTGATAGATCTGCTCCGGCTTTCGCCTTCCTGGCTGTCTAACCCTGTAGTTCACCTCACTAATTTTTTCAATTACTTCATATGGACCTTGCCATTTGGCCAGAAATTTGCTTTCAACCATAGGGACTAGCACCAAGACCCTATCCCCCGGGGAAAAAGTACGTGTCTTGGCCCCACGGTTGTACACTCTCTGCTGTGCTAACTGCGCTTGGGTTAAATGTTCCTTTACAATTGGCATTACCTGTGCAATTCTATCTTGCATCAGGGCAACATGCTCAATCACACTCCTGTGAGGAGAACTCTCATTTTCCCAAGTTTCCTTGGCGATATCCAGCAGCCCTCTTGGGTGTCTCCCATAGAGCAACTCGAAGGGTGAGAAACCCGTAGAGGATTGGGGTACCTCCCTAATGGCAAACATCAGATAGGGTATTAGACAATCCCAATTCTTTCCATCTCTATCCACCACCTTCTTTAACATTTGTTTTAGGGTTTTGTTGAATCTTTCAACCAACCCATCTGTTTGGGGGTGATACACAGATGTACGCAATTGCTTCACTTTGTACAACTTGCATAATTCTTTCATAACCCGGGACATAAAGGGTGTACCTTGGTCCATAAGCAGTTCCTTACAAATACCCACGCGGCTAAAAACAAGAGATAGCTCTTTGGCTATGGTTTTGGCCGAGGTATTTCGAAGAGGAATTGCTTCCGGATAACGGGTGGCATAGTCCAATATAACCAAAATGTACTGATGCCCCCTAGCGGACTTCATTATCGGACCTACCAAATCCATTGCGATCCTTTCAAAGGGGACCTCAATGATAGGAAGAGGTACCAGCGGGTTACGGAAATGTGGCATAGGTGCCGACTTCTGACACACAGGGCAGGAGGAACAATAATTTTCTGTTTCCTTCATGACCCCAGGCCAATAGAATCTCTGCAGTACCCTCTCTCTGGTTTTTTCAGTCCCCAGATGACCTCCCAGAATGTGCCCATGGGCCAATTCTAACACCAACTTCCTGTAAGGTTTGGGCACCACAAGTTGCTCAATGGTTTCTTCTGCCCTTTTAGCCACTCGATACAGCAGGTCCCTTTCCACAGTGAAGTACGGGTAAGTGCAAGTCTTATCTGGGTTCACTAACTCGCCATCTATTTTCACCACATTTTCCCGTGCCTTTATTAGGGTGGGGTCTTTAAACTGTTCTGTGGCAAAATTTTCCCTGTGAACCTCAAGATCCGAAAACTCCACAGACGGCATGCTTTCAACTGAGGATGTTGGCTCCTCCCCAGTTTCTCGAGTTTCCCCCGCCAATACCGACAAGGGAAATTCAGGAGAGTCCTCACCACTCCCAGAGGAATTCTGGTCATCTTCCTGGTCTATAGGGGCACCAGTGGGGGGCTCAGGACAATCCCAGAGTTCCCAGAATTTTGGAAAATCCCTTCCCACAATAGCATCATGTGGTAAGTGAGACACTAACCCCACCTGATGAGAGAGGTTACCTTTGGGGGTCTCAAAAAACACTGAAGTTACAGGATACTCTCGGGTGTCCCCATGCACACAAATAACAGCCACCCTGTTCTTCCCAGAGACCTCTGTAGTAACTAATTCAGCTTTTATCAATGTTACCAGGCTACCTGAATCTAGCAACACATCAACATGCCTACCATTAATACACATTTTACATAAATGTCTCTCAGGTCCCCGAATGGCAGTGCATGCAACTGTCGCAAACAGTGACTGACGTCTCTCCCTTATAAAGTCACATTGCATAGGCTCATCCACAACTGGGCAATTGGCTGCAATATGTCCCTCTTGCCGGCAGCGGTAGCAAATAATCTTTTTCGCTGCCTCTTGCAGCATGGGCTTCCTGGGCTGCTCCCGCCAGACCTTAGGTAGAACTCCCACCCTCTCACTCTCTCCACCCTCACCCCTTGGAGTCATCTTACCCGTCACTGGGGATGATCTGGTCTTAGGGGGGAAAGTCCGTGAGTCCCTGGAAGAGGTGGTCAGGTTCTCTGTAGCCAAGTACCTCTCAACCAGATCCACAAGTTTATCTGCATTTTCTGGGTCTCCATGGCTTACTCATTTTTGGATGGCAGTAGGAAGAGCTCTCAGGAAACGATCCATAACCACACGTTCCACAATGTTTGGTGCAGTCAAAGTCTCTGGCTGCAGCCACTTCCTGCTCAGGTGAATGAGATCATACATTTGAGACCTGGGAGGTTTTCCAACCTGAAAAGTCCAGTTATGCACACGCTGAGCCCGGACGGCCAGGGTGACACCCAGCCGTGCCAATATTTCTGCTTTTAGCACCACATAGTCTTTTGCTTGGTCAGGCTCTAGGTCATAATAAGCTTTCTGCGATTCCCCAGTTAACAGAGGGGCCACCAGTCCAGCCCATTGCTCCTTAGGCCACTTTTCCCTTTCAGCAGTCCTTTCAAATGTGGTCAAAAACACCTCCGGATCATCCTCTCCAGTCATTTTTGTCAGTAAACGGCTCACACCAAAGGATGCGGTATTATTGTACCCACTTGCTTCATTGGTCTGTGGACGTTGCTGTATTAATGTCTCTATTTTCTGTTGAAAATTCTGCTCTTGCTTCTGCAACAGGTCTATGAAGCGGGCTTCAGATCGCTGCTGGGCTTGTTGCTGAGCTTCCAAACTCTGCTGGTGAGCCTTCTGCTGATTTTCCAAACTCTGCTGCAAAGTTGCATTTATCTGCTGCTGGGCTGCAAGGCTCTTTTGTAAACCTGCATTTGTTTGCTGCTGATTTGCATTTGCTTGTTGCTGGTTTGCATTTGCTAGAGCCAGCTTTCTCAGTATCTCCTCCATGCTGGCCTTAACAAAAAAAAAAGTGCCCGCATTCTCCACCAACTGTGAGGGGTTAGCTCGGCAGCGGGTGTGTGTGACCCCCTGGATGGGTTCACAACACAAAGTCAGGCACAGCAGACAGCGGTGTAGGTTCAAAAAACAAAAGATCCGGTTTATTTAGGCTACATGCAGTGATACATATAACAGCCAAACAAAATAAAACAAGAAAATAAATCCTGGTCAGCTTGACCTCTAACTACACACGTAGACTCCCTGTCTAACAACTGGGTGCAGCCTTGTGCTGCCCCAGTCCCTGTCTCTATTGTAGGGGTTTGCCACACAGGCGTTAACTCACCGCACAGAACAGATCTCAGACTCCCCAGTCTATACACACAAAACTGGTTCCAGGATGGAGCATCTCCCTAAGCATGCTGGGGTTTTTTGTAGAGGTCTTAATGAGCCCACTTACTTCAGCTGGGCTCATTAACTCTTCCCCTCTAATTGTAAAAGTCTGCATAAAGCCTGAATCTAGGACACACATATTTACCATCCTGGATACAACCAGGTGACTTTACCTGCCTGCTGCCACACTGTATATGGAGTTCTTTGCTATGAGTGATGTTCCATGTTTGTATTTGTCGCATTACCTATATGGATGATGTACTATTGTTCATTTGGAATTACTATTGTTTGTCAAATAAATAATTTTTTACACCAACTATTTTTACACCCACTCTCTGCTGCTAAAAAACCACTGGGGAAATTTCTTGTGTTTTTTGTTGTATACTTATGGGTTATGCAGCTTTGGGGGCTGTTATTTTTCCTTTTTACATAATTTTACCAGGACTATCAATGCTGAAAGCACAATCTTCTGCACCAAGGTCTACCGGCTGCCAGATCTTGGCACCAAGAACCAAAGCATTGTTAAATTTCATACATTACTGGGTTTGCCTTCTGTCTAAACAGGCGTTTGAAGTTTAGATTTCAAAAGCTTACAAGCTCCAGGACCTGGAAGACAACCGTAGAAACAAGACTAAAGTTAAATGCCTTAATATCTAAACAACATGGTGTGGGGAGACTCAAGGTCTATGGTCAGCTACGGGGCCGCATTTAACTGAATGTACAAAGACCATATACCAAATTTTGCCAAGCCCAAATTCTTGTAATTTTTGCTTACTGAATTCTTCAGCTCACTGTTAAAATAATAATACAATAAACAAGAAAAAGGTATTATGTTTATGATTTTTTTTTTATATATTAATTAATTTTTCACAAATTAAAATTTCTTGATAATTTGGATTAAGAAAGCATCCAAACAAAATCTTAACTTGTTGATCAGGAAAGCACAATCTACTGCAAAAATTATAAAATTATATGTGTGTATATGCAGTATAGAGGGCTGGTAATGACGATACCAGAGGAAAAAGTAGTAGTAGTTTGTATGTTCATTTATAACTCTGACATCTTCCATATACAAGTGTTCAAATTGGTCATTCTAATTTAGGTGTATTTCCACTAAAAGTGTTGTCTGGTGGGCTGCATCTTCCCCGCCTTCTTATATATGTCTTGTATACTTGAACAGCAACATCACGCTGGCATAATTCTCAACTTTCACTGTTACTCCTGCTGCATTCTATAAACAAAAATGATAAAATCCAGCAGGAATACTCGTTTCCACTGAGCGAATCGGTACGGTATGCTATTTTGAGTTTACATTATGAAAGCGGCCCATACAACTGAACCATACCACACCCTTCATGGTCCTGCTTCAGATGTGGGGCCATAGAAAATGGTACGGTATGGTTAGGGTGGAGCTACTGGGATCAGATGATACATTCCACTGATTGGCGGACAGGAAAAACGTCAATGCTCATGTCAAAGGCATTTTTTCTAAACCCCGTATGGCCCCTGGCGGTCCGACTTGCAGTGGAAATGCTCACCTGAATAGGCCGGACCATTCTAACCCTTCCAAACTGTATCGACCCGAACCGTTCCGCTCAGTGAAAACGAGGCATATTAGAGCCCTTATAATGGCCACAGAAGTGTACTGAAACCCAAACTCAAAAGCTGAGATCTCATCAATAAAGTCCCCAAGAGATATAAGAAACTGTCATGTGATTTTATCTGTTCAGCATCTACCAAAACTGTATTCTGAATAGACCTACCCTTTAAGGCATGAGTATAGACATAAGATTTGTGGCAATGTATTCCATGCAACAAATTGACTTAACCAGCACGTCCAACTGCAGCTCTGCACAGGTGTAATAATAAAATACAGTACCAGGAACTGGTGACACCTTAGCTGCAAGCAGAACCTCATTCTGGATTATGCAAGTCTCCCTTTCTGCTCCAGTGACCCTCTTCAGACGGTTTGAATTTCGCAGTCTGACAGACAGCAGAGCAACTACTCCAGGGGTAAATGTAATGCCTTGCAGAAATAATTGGCTTTCTGCAGTGTTTGGAGCTAACCAAAAAATCACCATCTTCATTAGCTGCATAGATAGGTATTGTCATCTACAGCGCTAGCACCATAGCCAGCTACAATAACATTTTCAGAACCCCTGGTAGCTGCTACAAGTTTTGCTGGTATGATATGACCAAGGATAATTCTGATTATCACTTCCAACATCTATGAAATGGAATGCAATGGAAGCATAGAAGCTGCAAAATAGTGGATCTGGGTGCCATAATGCAAAATCAAGAAGAGAAGAAAAGATTGATCGCACAATTGGATCCAAAAGATGCTGTAGAAATTTCTTTATTGTCATGAGCCAGACAAAATTGCAATGATGATCAGTTAGCGGTATGTGCACCCTTGTTCTGTTTGCGATAATGCAAAGGCGTTATGCACGAGTTGAATCATCACTGGTGGCCCAACAACTGAAAAAAAAAGACGCCTATTGCAGTGCAAGTACTTTGCAACCCCACTCATCCTCCAATCCAACCATAAGAAATGCTTGTGTAACCCTATGTTTAGAAGGGAACTCGTCTAAGCACTACTTGCATCCAATGCAGTATAACAAAACCCCAAGGCACCTGCAGACAAGCAGGGCTCTCTATACACTCTGAAGAGTAGATGCCAGTACTTTATAAAAGCCAGGTTAATAATATAACAGGTCCCTTTTCACATGATTTTCCTAGCACTACATATCGACATACACAAATCTGCTTAAAATCATTAATGTGAAAAATGAAGCCGCCGTCTCGCTGTTCCAGACATCTCTGGGTTTTAGCATCGGGGCAGCCATTAAAAGCCGTTATTACAAAGTGTGCATCTTGTGTGGAACAGGATGTTGAGGAAAGTCTTTTATTGGAGTAATAAAATCTTCTAGAGTAAGTTTTACAGGAGTTTGCTTCATGGCTCACAAAATACATGTGTTTTTGGGCACTTCGCCCATGCGTGGCCTCTGTTTTAATTATTAGCTCAGATTTTAGAAGCAGCACTTCATCGTCTCTGGTATAAGTGCCTGAGCTGTGTGTCGTCACCGATGAGGGTTAATTCCAGTCTTTTTTTGCTGGCCCTCAGGTGACTCAGTAAAGCAAACAGACTTTAGGAGACTTTGAAGACTGAAATTAAAATATCTGCGTTACCCATCGCAATCATAACCTTCTTAAGATAAACAGAGGTGGCTGTGGACAGGGGGATACAGGGGTGAATGTAGACGGGGAGGGGTACAGGGGAGGCTGTAGACAGGGGGGTACAGGGGTGGCTGTAGACAGGGGGGTACAAAGGTGGCTGTAGATGGGGGGACAGCTTTAACTGGTAATTGCGCAGTCATGCAATGTTGTAGCCAAACAAAATTTGCATCCTTTTTTCCCAGAAATAGAGCTTTCTTTTGGTGGTATTTGATCACCTGCAGCTTTTTTTTGTGCTATAAACTAAAAAAGGTCCAAAATTTTGAAAAAAAAATTATATTTTCAAATTTTTGTCATAAGAAAAATATAATAAACTCAATTTTAGTCATACATTTAGGCCAAAATGCATTCAGCCCCATGTCACGGGTAAAGAAAAAAATCCAATAAGCGTATATTTATTGGTTTTCGCAAAAGTTATAACATCTACAAACTAGGGTACATTTTCTGGAATTTACGCAGCTTTTAGTTTATGAATGCCTTCATTTCTTGAGGTGCTTTAATGGCAGGGCAGTACAACCCTCCCCCCCCCCCCCATGACCCCATTTTGGAAATTAGACACCATAAAGAATTTGCTGAGACGCATGTTGAAGCACATTGAATATTTCATTTTTTTGTCACAAATGATTGAGAAATGACAAAAAAAAATTAAAAATGTACACAAAGTTGTCAATGAAATGATATATTGGTTATATGTGGAATTACACCCCAGAATACATTCTGCTGCTTCTCCTGAGTACAGGGATACAGGGATACTACATGTGTGAGAGTTTTTGTGAGCCTAGCCGCGTACAGGACCCCAAAACCAATAACCGCCTCAAGGCTTTCTAAGGGCACAAAAAATACATTTTTTACGCCCTAAGAAATCCTGAAGGCGGTGATTGGATTTCCTGGTCCTGTACACAGCTAGGTTCCCAAAAAGTCTCTATGTGGTATTCCCATACTCAGGAGAAGCAGCAGATTGTATTTTGGGGTATAATTCCACATATAACCATATCATGTGTGAGCAATATATCATTTAGTGACAACTTTGTGTAAATAAAAAAAATATATAGTAATTTTCCCAAAACTTGTGGATACATATAAAATATTCCATGGACTCAACATGCCTATATCAGCAAATAGCTTGGGGTGTCTACTTTCCAAAATGGGGTCATTTGGGGGGTTTTGAACTGTCCTGGTATTTTATGCACAGCATTAGAAGCTTATGTTTTTGAAGTTTAATGCATTAAAACACACTATATTGCCCAAATGTTTGGTAAGATTTACAGAGGATCTGTAGAATTACTGCCCTTGATCTGACGTTTGTGGTGATACCTCACATGCATGGTGCAATTGCTGTTTACATACGTCACGAGACCAACACTATTGTTATTTGTTTTTTTATTAGTGGGACTGCTTTAGCAGTCCCACTATTGTTATTCATTTTTTTATTAGTGGGAATGCTTCAACAGTCCCACTATTGTTATTCATTTTTTTTATTTATTAATCATCATCATCTTTTTATTATTATTCCATACGTTTTTTGGCTCTGCATAACTTCTGCATACTTTCAGCTATTAAAGCCATTCAACTTTTAAAATGTTCAGCTCTTTCAGCTGATGTGTGCACTTCTTCAACTTTATTTCTACTATTTATACTTTTAAATTTTTTTAGCTTTTTTAACACTTTTTTTAACATTGAAGTCAATGAGAGCATGCTTAAAATCCTTAAAATCTTCTTCCGCTGCCAAAAGTTTCAGTTTCTTCATACTTTCACCTACAGACGCCAAACACACTTTAAAATGTCCACAAAATATAGAGCTATCTGGCTATATCTTTTCAGTTTGATATCTTTTACAGTTTTTGTGAAAAAGCTGTTTAAGTTTAGTGACCATTTCAGAAAAGTTCATTAAATTTAGGGCATCCAGGCTTTTGTTGTCTGTTTTGTTTCCATAGTTACCAAAGCTTCTTATAAACAGTGATGGGCGGTGGGGGAGAGCACAGACACACCATGTACTGATTTATAATAGAGGAATATGAGGGGCAGTTTTGATGGGGGCAATATGATGGGGCAGTTTTGATGCTATTCGGCATTCCCACGCATTTTCTCCAGGAAATGCATTTTCTAGTTTATTAATCTTCTTTTTATTATTATTCCGTACATTTTTTGGCTTTGCGTAACTTCTGCATACGTTCAGCTATTAAAGCCATTCAACTTTTAAAATGTTCAGCTCTTTCAGCTGATGTGTGCACTTCTTCAACTTTATTTCTACTATTTATACTTTTAAAAAAATTGAGCTTTTTTAACACTTTTTTTAACATTGAAGTCAATGAGAGCATGCTTAAAATCCGTAAAATCTTCTTCCGCTGCCAAAAGTTTTAGCTCCTTCATACTTTCACCTACAGACACCAAACAAACTTTAAAATGTTCACAAAATATTCAGCTATCTGGCTATATATCTTTTCAGCTTGATATCTTTTACAGTTTTTGTGAAAAAGCTTTTTAAATTTAGTGACCATTTCAGAAAATGTCATTAAGTTTAGGGCAGCCAGGCCCTTTGTTTATACACAGTGATGGGCAGTGGGGGGGAGGCGGCTGGAGCATCCCAGATTACAGAGCTTGGGGGAGAGCACAGACACACCATGTACTGAATTATAATAGAGGAATATGTTGGGCAGTTTTGATGGGGCAATATGATGGGGCAGTTTTGATGCTATTCAGCATTCCCACGCATTTTCTCCAGGAAATGCATTTTCTAGTTATTTATTTTGCTTTTTTTATTTTATTTTTACACTGTTCCTTTCATTTTATTTTTTTGTTATCACAGGGAATGTACATGTCACCTCTGATAGCAATAGGTAGTGACAGGTACTCTTTTTTGAAAAAATTGGGGCCTATTAGACTCTAGATCTCTCCTCTGCCTTCAAACCATCTGACCACACCAAGATTGGCGTGATAAGATGCTTTTCCAATTTCCCAATGGCGCTGTTTATATCCAGCTAAACCGAAGTCATGAAATGCTTGTAGCTTCCGGTTTCTTAAGTCATAAAGAGGTTATTTTTTTCATGCAGCCTGTGGGCTGCACGATTCTTGGAGCCATTCTAGTCTTCGATCAGCTCTATGGTCAGCTGGCAGAACCAGTTCCCCAGTGGGACAGAAGAGACAGAGAAAACCATGGAAGACAGAGGGGGGGGGGGGGGGAACGTTCCCTCCCACTGCTAGTATATGCAGTCTAGCGGCTAATTATACACTAGGATTGCATTTACATGAAAGCTGACGCCGGCTGAAAAGAACGATACCAAGATGATACCTAAACCTGCAGGCATCATTCTGGTATAGCCACTCATAACTACTCAATACCAGTATGTCGCTGGTCCTTATTGTAATGTTCTTTTTTCATGCAGCCTGTGGACACTCCTCCCCTCTCCTTGTCTGACAATTGCAGCGGACGGGACCCTAGAATGACGTCAGGCAGGAGGGGAGAAGGACACAGGCAGCGAGCCACCTGAACGCCTAGCAGCGCCCCCAATGAGGCACACAGCTGCATTTCCACCATACAACATAGAACCAATTTACAGATGACACCACCAAACAGATACCCACTTGTCCGCGGGCAGGGTGCCCGTGAATTAATCAGGGGCACTGATGGGCTGGAGATTTAGTGTCAATATGTAAGTTAGCATTCCATTGTCCGCTGCAATATCGCAGTCCCGCTATAAGTTGTTGAACGCTGCCATTACTAGTAGAAAAATTCCTTAAATATATACCATACCATTCGTGTAAACCAATCAAAATACGCTTATTGGAATTTTTTTTTAACAAAAACATGTATCAGAATACATATTGGCCTAAATTTATGAAGAAATTGGATTTTTTACGTTTTCTAATTTGGTATGTTTAATAATAGAATGTATAAAATATGTTTTTTTTTTGTTTATAGCACCAATAATAAAAAAAAACACAGTTGTGATCAAATACCACCAAAAGAAAGCTCTATTTGTGGGAAAAAAATTACATTATTTGTATTTTTGGTACAGTGCCTATGACCATCCAATTGTCAGTTAAAGTAATGCATTGCCGTATACCAAAAAAAGGCCTGGTCATGAATGGGGGTAAATCTTCCAGAGGTCAAGTGTAACCTTATAAGTGTAAAAAGCGTAGGCTGGTAAACAGACGCATAGGAGTTGAGTATTCCCTACCTTAGGGAATTGATTATGTTGGAGGGTCAGGATGGCTTTGGACACACAGATGTCTCCTTGAGTACAATGAACAGGAAAACATTTGACCATATTTACCTGTCTCCCCAGGATCTCACTGTGGGTTTGATTTACTAAAACTGGAGAGTGCAAAATCTGGTGCAGCTCTGCATAGAAACCAATCAGCTTCCAGTTTTTTTTTGTGAAACGGAGAAAGCTGAAGTTAGAAGCTGATTGGCTACCATGCACAGCTGTACCAGATTTTGCACTCTCCAGTTTTAGCAAATAAACCCCTATGCGTGGAACAGCTCATATACAAAATTGTAAGGCCCCTTTCACACTGGGACAATTTTCAGGCGCTACAGCAGTATCAGTGTCAGTGCCATCTGTCCCCAGTGCCTCGTATAAGTGCCATCTGTCATCAGTGCCACGTGTCAACAGTGCCACATAGTGCCATCTGTCATCAGTGCCATATCAGTGTCATGTGTCATCAGTGCCACATATCAGTGCCATCTGTCATCAGTGCCACGTATCAGTGCCATCTGTCATCAGTGCCACATGTCAGTGTCACGTGCCATCTGTTATCAGTGTCACGTGCCATCAATGCCACGTATTAGTGCCATCTGTCATCAGTGCCATGTATTGGTGCCACGTGCCTTCGGTGCCACATATTAGTGCATCTGTCATCAGTGCCACGTATTAGTGGTATCTGTCATCAGTGACACATCAGTGTTACGTGTCATCAGTGCCACGTATCAGTGCCATCTGCCATCAGTGCCACGTCAGTGTCACATGTCAATGTCCTGGTGCTCCAGGGCCTTCAAAAGTGTAATAGGTAGTCAACAAGTTATATGTGTAATTTATGCTCCTAGAACACGTGATGGTTCTCCCTGCACGTTGGGCCTCTCTGAGTGGCTAGGCTGTGGAAAAGTCCCACACATGTGGTATCGTAATACTCAGGAGGAGTAGCAGAATTTATTTTGGGGTGTCATTTGTGGTTTACACATGCCATGTGAGAGAAATAACCTATTACAATGACAATTTTGTGAAAAAAAATCTTCATTTTGCAAAGAATTGTGGGAAAAAATGACAACATCAAAAAGCTCACCATGCCTCTTACTAAACACCTTGGAATGTCTACTTTGAAAAAAGGAGTCATTTAGGGGGTATTTGTACTTTGCTGCCTTGTTCGGTTGTTCAATTTTGTATGATTTGTAGACTCTCTAACTTTCACAAAGACCAAATAATATCCACCAATTTGGGTTATTTGGGTTATTTGTACCAAAGATATGTAGCAGTATAAATTGTGGCCAAAATTTATGAAGAAAAATTAATAATTTACAAAATTTTATCACAGAAACATAGAAAAATTCGTTTTTTTTCAACATTTTCGGTTTATTTTCATTTATAGCGCAAAAAAAAAAAAAAACCCAGAGATGATCAAATACCACCAAAAGAAAGCTCTATTTGTGGGAAAAAAGGACAAAAATGTATTTGGGTACAGTGTTACATGACTGAGTAATTGTCATTCAAAGTGTGAGAGCGCCGAAAGATGAAAGTTGGTCTGGTCACGAGGGGGGTTTAGGTGCCCAGATGTCAAGTGTTTAAAGGTAACCATCCTCACCTGTGATAATGCATTGTATTCATCAGCCAGGAAGCTGTGCATGAGATGTACATGGACAATTCAACATGACAATGATCCAAAGCACGACCTGTCATTGGCTACAGTAGAATAAAGTGAAGGTTCTGGAGTGGCCATCTCAGTATCCTGACCTCAATGTCCACTCTGGGGAGATCTCAAACATGCAGTTCATGCAAGACAGCCCAAGAATTTCCTGGAACTTTTTGCCAAGAGGAATGGGCAACTTTACCATCTGAGAAGATAAAGAGCCTCATCCACAAATACCACAAAAGACTTCAAGCTGTCAATGATGTTAAAGCAGCGTTCCACCCAAAAGTGGAACTTCCGCTCATTTGTCTCCCCCTCCGGTGCCACAATTGGCACATTTTGGGGGGGGGGGGGGTATGATACCTATCTTTGACAGGTATCCTGTTCCCACTTCCGGGAGTCCGTGCTGCAGCCCATGATGTCACAGCAGGGCTCCATCCTCCTCCCCCTGTAGTTGGGCCAGTAGGAGAGAGAAGTGGGGCCTCATGCATGCGCAGTAGGGTTCCTGGCGTGAAGCCGTAAGGTAATTAGCCATTTGTCACAAAGTATATTTTTTCATTAGTATACCTTATGGTGAATGGAAATGACCAACAAAGAGGAAGAAACAGTAGGTGGCAAAGGGAAGCAGGGGCTTGGTCTTCGGCACAGAAGATCCTGACACAGGAGAGGTGGGTATGCAAAAAAATGTAGTTCTTACATAGGGAGGGTTAATGTGAGGGTGCAAACAAGGGTAGTGTGAGTATAGGTGTAGGGCAGTGATGGCGAACCTTGGCACCCCAGATGTTTCGGAACTACATTTCCCATGATGCTCAACTACATTGCAGAGTGCATGAGCATTATGGGAAATGTAGTTCCAAAACATCTGGGGTGCAAAGGTTTGCCATTACTGGTGTAGGGTAAAACATTGCTCTTTGCCAAAAAAAAAACTACCATTGCTGATCTTCAACTTCTGAAAGCTAATACTACCTGTTATTTCAGACACAACAGTAGTTAAAACAAGAAACTGGAAAACATTCTAGTGAGCTTTCACCCAAGGGTGAGAATGTTTGCTACCAATAGCAGAATATTGTCCAAATCTGTGGAAGACTTTGGAGTCATGCCCATGCTTATCATTAAAATGAACATTTTATCATCTCTGCTTCACAAATGGCATAAAAATATAAGGACTAGCCTCCCCATATAATCCACTCCCAAGACTCTGCAGAAATGTGTTTGTTTTATCTTAATCCCCCTACTCCCTCATCCCAGCCTGGCTAGTTTATGCATTGAACGTCATAAAACATAATGGGCTATCTCCGTACATAAGAATAAACACAGTGTGTACAGATGAGAGAACAAGACATAACCATCCATAAATCATATATGACAGAACAAGATACTGTAAAACCTAAAGCAAAACTTCCGTGAAAAGATAACATTCTAACAGTTTATTCTATTAACCCATTGTGAAGTTAGGGATATGCGTAAAATATTACCTGGATTCTGTTCTGATAAAAAGAATCTGTAATTTTTTTGAACTGCAGCTGGACACTGAGCAAATGCCAATAATATAAAGTGGACCTTCATTGTCTGCTGAGGGAAGTGGAAAAATTGCACTGGACCCATAAGGTTATCTTATTGGTATTGCTATGTTAGTCCCTGTACACACGGTCAGAGATTTTGACAACCAAATCCGTCGGATTTTGTCCGTCGGATCTTGTCCGAAACTGTTGCATACACACAGTCGGACTAAGTTGTCGAAAAATCCGATCATTCAGAACGTGATGACGTAATTTTGTTACGATGGGGCTACGTTCAGGCTAGTAGCCAATAGCTTTGATGTAGGAATTTGAGCATGCGTGGCACTTGGTCCGATCAAAATTCTCTACACATGATCGGAGTATGTCCGATCGAACCAGTTGGTCGGGAAATATTTCCAACATGTTGGAAAATTGGGTCCGACGGATATTCCGACGGAATCAGTCTGATGCATACCACACACAGTCGGATTATCCGACGACATGGTCCGATAGGACACATTCCAACGGATTCTCCGAACGTGTGTACAAGGGCTTAAAGTATTGATGTCGGTCAAGTACTCGCCGATACCGAGTACCAATACCTTTTTGCAATGTGATTTGAGCCCATACAAAACCAATTGGTTGAACGCTGGTTGAACGAAAAAAACAAAACTCACAGAGTGTACCAGGCTTTAGCAACGTGTAGCCAACCAGAGCATTTAAATGATCACAGCATGTCAAGCTAACCTGTGGCCCAGTGCATCAGCAGTGTTAAACCAAACTAATTCCATGATACGCAGGTGTGGTCTCGTGGTTTGGGGTTTTTGCATTAGGTGGTTTCAAATGCAAACAGCATGTCAAATATCTTAAGCTTGATGAAGGTATGGAAACAAAGTTTCCCCTTTCTCAGCATAACGCTTGTGTGCTGAGCTCTTCGAGACCTTCTTTGTGAATTTTGCTTTGTAGTTCACACTCCATTACAGTCAGTACACTCCAGTCAGAATGACAGTGTACAGATCACCCGTGAGTTGCCATATTTGTAAAGAAACAACATTTGACATTTTGAAAATCACAGCAGCTGCAGGCTAAATTGGAAAGGTGATGTTCAAATACATCACAAGATGGGTTGAGCAGCGATTACAGTATATGTTATATAAGACTTGGACATATCTTCCAAAAATCTGTAAGCTAGCTTCAGAAAGCAGGCAGCAGTAATTTGGCTTTTACGTGGCATATGTAATTCTCACCTAATGCAGCAACCATACAGTGCATCCGGAAAGTATTCACAGTGCTTCACTTTTTCCACATTTTATGTTACAACCTTATTCCAAAATGGAATAAATGTATTATTCTCCTCAAAATTCCACAAACAATACCCCATAAGGACAATGTGAAAGAAGTTTGTTTGAAATCTTTGCAAATTTATTAAAAAATCACAAAACTGAAAAATCACATGTACATAAGTATTTTGCCATGACATTCAAAATTGAGCTCAGATACATTCCGTTTCCACCGATCACTCCTGGGGTGTTTCTACAACTTGATTAGAGACTACCTGTAGTAAATTCAGTTGATTGGACATGATTTGAAAAGGCACACACCTGTCTATATAAGGTCCCGCAGTTAACAGTGCATATCAGAGCACAAACCAAGCCATGACGTCCAAGGAATTGTCTGTAGACCTTTCAGACAGGATTGTATCGAGGCACAGATCTGGGGAAGGGTACAGAAAAATGTCTGCGGCATTGAAGGTCCCAATGAGCACAGTGGCCTCCATCATCCGTAAATGGAAGAAGTTTGGAACCACCAGAACTCTTCCTAGAGCAGCCCGCCTGGCCAAACTGAGCGATCGGGGGAGAACTGCCCTAGTCACGGACATGACTAAGAACCCGATGGTCACTTTGACAGAGCTCCATTGTTTCTCTGTGGAGAGAGGAGAACCCTCCAGAAGAACAACCATCTCTGCAGCACTCCACCAATCAGGCCTGTATGGTAGAGTGGCGAGACGGAAGCCACTCCCTAGTAAAAGGCTGATGAGGTGGCACTGATGGGCACGGATAGGCGGCACTTATGGGAAATGATAAGTGCCACAGATAGGCGGCATTTATGAGGAGGCACTATAATGCTGCACTGATGGGCACGGATAGGTGGCACTTATGGGAAATGATAAGCATTACAGATAGGCGGCACTGATGGGCACTGAAAGGTGCTGATAATCAGGGCATTGATGATCAGGGCACTGATGATCAGTGCCCTGATTACCTGCACAGGTTTCCCCTACGAGGAAATACCATTGATCAGCTCTCCTCTCACTGTCGGTGTGAGGCAAGGAGAGCCAATAAATGGTATTTCCGTGTATACATGTGATCGGCTGTGATTGGACACAGCCGATCACATGGGTAAAGAGTCACGTCATCGGTGATTTACAGAGATTGGGGTCACGCCATGTCCTAGAGAGCGGTGATACTGGGGCGATGTTATATTATGTTGTCCCAGAATGAGAGGGGATCCCACCCGCCGTCATTTTACTATGCGGCGGGCGGGAGATGGTTAAAGTGATTGTAAACAATAAAACAAATTCCCCCACCAACGGGGTTTTTAGGCAGCAATAAACAATAAGCGTAGCATAATATAAAAAAAGATTATTTTATTGTATGGTAAAAACATGAGCTTCACCCAGGTATTTAAAACAAAAAATAGATAGAGCCAAGCTTTTGTATACAAAAAATACAATAACATCAATGGGCATACACTAAGCAGACCTAACTATAAGTATACTGTATAAAATTAGTAACAGCAAAAAAATTATAGTTCTAACGCGTTTCAACCACTAGGGTCTTCTTCAGAGATAGTCTGTTGATAGAGAGACAAGATAAGACTTAATAAATCTATCGAATAGTATTAATATTAAAAATATTCTAAATTTGTTAGTGTAGTTACCCAATATAGTATAGCCGAGAGGTTCACATAAATTATAATGCTTAATGGTGGAGTTTACCCAGGTTCATGCTTAGACGTCCCTCACAAATTAAAGAAGGTACATGGTCCATACATCTCGCCACAGAATCCAGCAGAGGGGTAAGGGTCGGAAGCCCAGAAGCGCGACTCCCCGACAAGGGTAGGAGGGACCCCTGTTTGTGCACATGCAGGGCTCTCTCCATAGATGTCTCCCTATATGACTGGTGCGGGCTGGTCCCGCCCAGCCACTGGAGACACGTATTTCCTTGTCGGCGGCGTCCCTGAACACTTCCGGACGTGCCTCACGTTCGCCTGACCCTTCGTACGGACGGACGTGACGCAATCGCGTCGTGCAATTGCGTCGGAAGTGACGTCGTTTCGGGGTCGCTTTACGACCTTCCGGGACGCCGGGGCGGTCACACGTGGTCGACCTGTTTAGGCGGCCAAGCAATAATAGGCAGTACCAGCCAATGGGTGGGCGGCCATTGCCTGTGATTCAATCCCGGGGCACTATATAACACAGTACACTTGGCAGCAAACGTCAGCTCCTACACACAAACAAGGACTCTCTTATCTCTGAATCCCTGGTTGGTAAGTTTGACTATTTCCTAGCTTGGCTGGCATGCCCCCATTTTACTTAAATAATTTCCTCAAACTAGCTTTCTTAATAGCTGGCTCGCTTTACCACTCTATTCATTTTTAGATGGGGGTGCCCTTATGGATTAGGAGTCATTGACCGTGTCTGGCACTCTTCCCGGGATAGTTTTCCAGCTACTGTCTCTCCTTTTCCACCTTGGGAATCTTCTGTCCAGCCTAGCTATCCAGGTAACTGTTATTACCCTCAGTACAAACATGGTTTACTACATCTGAATAGTTATTGTAATCATTTTTTTTTTTTGTCACTTTTTACTAGTCCCCCATCAGTACTTCATGCAATCTTATTTTTACCGGTCACCAGCACCTCAATGCACTCTTTCCATTGTCACCCCGATTTCCTATATGTCATCTTTTAAATTCCTTTCACTACACCAACACCCACACCTTTCACCTCACAGTTCACCTTCCGTGTACACAATCCACTCACTCAGTCACTCTAGTCACCCAGTATTTGGATGTCATTACACACACTATCTCTATTACATGTCATTTCACGCTTGTCTTTTTTTGATTAGAGTTACGTTTGTTTTATTATTTTGTCCCTCTTTTTTAGCGTGTGTTTGGTTTTTGAGTTTTTTTTTTTTCTGATGTAGATGTGGATGCAGATATCTGGGGATATTCCCTCTATATGCACACAAATCATGTACATGATATCTTCATACCACATATGTGGGCCTATATATATAAAAAATATATATGTCTAATTCCGATTATGTTGGGATTTCTATCACAGGCGTGGCTTACCATACGGGCAGGCTGCCTACGTTTGCACCTACTTCCTACAACCTTTGTGGGGCATAGGGTTTTGTCGTGTGACCGCTCGTGAGCCGCGCTTCTGGGCTTCCGACCCTTACCCCTCTGCTGGATTCTGTGGCGAGATGTATGGACCATGTACCTTCTTTAATTTGTGAGGGACGTCTAAGCATGAACCTGGGTAAACTCCACCATTAAGCATTATAATTCATGTGAACCTCTCGGCTATACTATATTGGGTAACTACACTAACAAATTTAGAATATTTTTAATATTAATACTATTCGATAGATTTATTAAGTCTTATCTTGTCTCTCTATCAACAGACTATCTCTGAAGAAGACCCTAGTGGTTGAAACGCGTTAGAACTATAATTTTTTTGCTGTTACTAATTTTATACAGTATACTTATAGTTAGGTCTGCTTAGTGTATGCCCATTGATATTATTGTATTTTTTGTATACAAAAGCTTGGCTCTATCTATTTTTTGTTTTAAATACCTGGGTGAAGCTCATGTTTTTACCATACAATAAAATAATCTTTTTTTATATTATGCTACGCTTATTGTTTATTGCTGCCTAAAAACCCCGTTGGTGGGGGAATTAGTTTTATTTTTTCGATTTATAGGGGTGAGCAGCACCCTTCTCGCTCTTGTCAGCAGTGTGTTCTTTCCAATATCAAAGTGATTGTAAACAATCACCTTGTAAAACAACCCATTCAATTTAAAATGGAAATGAAAGGCGAAACATTTTTGTATAGATAAATAAAAACATTTTATGTTGCGGACATTGCATCGATTTGGTATGGGCCCTTGAATGCTGAGGTCGATAGAGGCATTATACTCAAATCCTACGGCGAAACTTTAGGTCAATGGAACTCTGAGACTTTTCGGTTGTTTAATGGTACACGACAAGGGTGTCCACCTTCGCCTCTACTCTATGTGTTTTCCCTGGAACCCAACCCCTCAGCCTCTATAATAGCTAATCATAAAGTAACAGGTACAGAAGTCGTAGGACAGGAACATAAGATATATAACATCCCACAAAAACACTGAAAGAACTTAAAGCGGGGTTCCACCCTAAAGTGGAACTTCCTCTGATCGGAACCCCCCCCCCCCCCTCCGGTGTCACAATTGGCACCTTTCAGGGGGGAGGGGGGTGGAGATACCTGTCAAAGACAGGTATTTACACCCACTTCCGGGCATAGACTCCCGTGGGAGTCTACGCCATTTCCTGTCCTGCCGCGCTGTCTGCTGGGACACACACGGGTCTCAGAGACAGTGCGGACAATTCCTATTGCGTTGCGCGACTCGCGCATGCGCAGTAGGGAACCGGGAAGTGAAGCCGATTCGCTTCACTTCCTGATTCCCTCACCTAGAATGGTGGCGACAGCAGCCGAGAGCCGAGCGATCGATCGGCCTCGGCTGCCGGCATCGCTGGAACCCGGGACAGGTGAGTGTCCATTTATTAAAAGTCAGCAGCTGTAGTATTTATAGCTGCTGGCTTTTAATATTTTTTTTGTAGGTGGAATCCCTCTTTAACCACTTGCTTACTGGGTACTTAAACCCCCCTCATGCCCAGACCAATTTTCAGCTTTCATCGCTGATGCACTTTGAATGACAATTGCGCGGGCATACAACACTGTACCCAAGCTAAATATTTATCATTTTTTTCCCAAAAATAGAGCTTTCTTTTGGTGGTATTTAATTACAGCTGGGAGTTTTATTTTTTGCTAAACAAACAAAAAAAATGCAAAAAAAAAAAAAAAATCATGTTTAATAGTTTGTTATAAAATTTTGCAAACAGGTCATTTTTCTCCTTCATTGAAGTGCACTGATGAGGCGGCACTGATAGGCTGCACTGGTGGGCACTGATAGGCTGCACTGGTGGGCACTGATAGGCTGCATTGGTGGGCACTGATAGGCTGCACTGGTGGGCACTGATAGGCATAGTTAAGGCGGCACAAATAGGCACAGATAAGGCGGCACCGATGGGCACAGATAAGGCGGCACTGATGGGCACGGATATGTGGCACTGGGGTGTAGCACCTTTGTTGAGGCAGATTGTGGGCACTGCTGGGTGGCACTGTGGGCACTGCTGGGTGGCACTGTGGGCACTGCTGGGTGGCACTGACGGGGGGCACTTATTTTTTATTGAGGTGGCACTGGCAGGGGGCAGGTGGGCACTGGCAGGGCTGGCCGTGATCGGGACTGATTACCGGCTCCGTTGTATCACATGATCAGCTGTCATTGGCTGACAGCTGATCACGCGATAAGGGGTCGGGATCGACCCCTTGCTCGGATCTGTGATCAGGCGAGTCTCATAGACTCGCCGATCACAGAGTGCGCCGCGCGCGCCCCTCAGGGGGCGCGCAGGCCGCTCATGCACGGGACGACGTCAATAGACGTCGTCCCGGCAAAGGAGGTCCGCGCTGTAGCCGTCATTCGGCTATAGTGCGGGTCTCAAGTGGTTAATAATTATTGGGATATCTCAAATCTTAAGATAAATATGGAGAAGACTGAGATACTAGATATCTCAGTCCCCTTAGATGACGGAAGGGCCCTTATAAGCCTATACCCCTTCAAGTGGAGAAAGAGAGGACTGAAATACCTGGGAGTGTTTTTGTCAACATCAACAATGGATCTATATTAGGATAATTACCTGCCTTTATTGAATAAAATCAAACAAGACCTGAAAGGTTATCATACCCATAGCCAGTCATGGTTTGGCAAGATAAGTGTAATTAGAATGATGACTTTCCCAAAAGCTTTGTAGATATTTCAGTGTTACCAATAAAAATTCCGGTGACCTACTTAAAAACTCTTAGCCCTTGTACACACGGTCGGACATTCTGACAACCAAATCCGTTGGATTTTGTCAGTCGGATTTTGTCCGAAACTGTTGCATACACACGGTCGGACAAAGTTGTCGGAAAATCCGATTGTACATAACGTGATAACGTTATTTCGTTACGACGGGACTACGTTCAGGCTAGTAGACAATAGCTTTGGTCTAGGAATTTGATCTGAGCATGCGTGGCACTTTATCCGTCGGAGTAGGCTACACATGATCGGAGTATGTCCGATCGGAGCATGTTGTCGGAAAATTTTATAGACAAGTTGAAAAACTTGGTCCGTTGGATATTCCGACGGAAACAGTCCGATGGAGTCCACACACAGTCGGATTATCCGACAATACGGTCCGATTGGACCTCCGACCGTGTGTACAAGGGCTAAGATTGATAATACAAAAATGTATATGGAACACAGAGGGAATTGTATTGCTTATAGAGTTTTGAGTAGACTAAAGGAGAAGGGGAGGATTATCTCTGCCAGATTTTGAAAAATATCATGAGGCTGTAGTATTATGGAGAGTTTTGGACTGGGTCCATGGATCTCCATATAAGAAATGGGTAATTCAACCCAGAGTCAGATTATTTGGATACCAAGCCAATATAGAGATATCCCTAGAGATATGGCTCCAATCACAGTGGAGACACTTAGAATGTGGGATAAGCTCTCCAAAAGTACATCCTGGCAATATAATAGTCCTTTGATGCCTCACACAGCTAATAAATATTTCCCTCCAGGTAAGGATAATAAATTATATTTAAAATTAACTTCTTTTGATCATTTGAGATTAAAGGATGTGCTGAAAGGAAATATCCTTTGCTCCTTATCGGAACTACGAGAAAAATATGGTGGAACTCCTTGGGACACATGGAGATAGACAACTTCAACATTTTGTTTTTAGATTCTCTCCCAAAACCTCCTTGTTCGGTAAAGGGGTTGGATCCTTGGGAAAGATTAGTTGACCAAGGGGGAAAAAATAGACAAGGGATTTCCAGTATATATAGGCTGTTGATGACTCCCCCAGATGTGGGCTATTGGTGTCCATTAGAAAGTTGGGAACTAGAACTAAATCACTCACTGCCTGAAATAATGAGAAGTAATGTTTATGATTATGTTCACTTGTCTTTAGTAGACACAAGGATGAAAGAAACAAATGACAAATTATTAATGAAGTGGTATTATGTCCCATTAAAAATACATAAAATTAATCCTGACCTATCTTCTCTTTGTTGGAGGGAATGTGGGCAGGAAGGAACTCATGCTCATATATGGTGGCAATGTCCCCTAATTCAACCATATTGGAGGGAAGTAGTAGAGTGGATTAAGAAGATTAGTGGGAATGAAACTGAACTCGATCCCTGGCATTGCCTGTTTCATGTAACTGTGATACCAAGGAAGAAATATCTAGAAGCAATTACACCACTCTTGCTGAATGCGGCAAAGGTATTAATCCCGAAATACTGGAAGCTAAAAAATATCCCTACGATAAAGGAGTGGTTTAGGGAGATAGATAAAATTAGGTGTATGGAAAAAGGAATACATTTACAAAATAATTCTGAAATAAAATACACCAACACCTGGAAAAGTTGGTTAGAATTTAAGCGAACTCAGATTTATGCGAACTATATGGGGGGTAATTAGGAATTTTGTTGTTCCTTGTCTCTTTCCCCACCCTCCACTTATTTTTCTTTTTTACTTTTTCTTTATTAACAAAATATTTTTTTTTTGTGCACGTTCTCCTCTTTGAAATAAACACTAATAGGTTTGGGAAAGATACAATATCAAATTATATATATATATATATATATATATATATATATATTGGGAATACAGCACTGGATTAAGGATAATTATGAGCGGAAATAAGTAGTTAGGGTAAATGGGTCACTAAAATTAAGGGAAAGGACATGGGGTATACTACACTAAAATGTTTGGAAGGTTGTCACGTTCATTTTAAATTTTTATATATTTTTCGCCAAGGAAAAATATAATATTGGTAGAGAGTTGCGACTCCCTCCTCTTCAAAATAACATAATAGTTTGGGAAAATATTAGGGTTATAGTACAGGATAAAGGATAAAAATGATCAGGAATAAGTAACAAGGGGGGGGTCACTAAAGCAAAATAAAGCAAAGGAAAAAAGGTAAAGGGGGCCCTGAGTCACGCCCAGTCCCGTCCTATGATAGACATAACATAGGGACTGGGCACGACTGTAAGCTGAGCCGAGTACACTCAGCTACTCTCAGGACTGTGAGAGGACCCGAGAGCCTCCGAGAGGACCCAAGAGCTGCCAAGAAACACAGGACTCTGTATCTCGGTGGCGCCATTTTTAAACTTTAAGACTGCAATGACAAGGCTGCAAATGACAAGGTTGCAAATGACACTAGGGCAAGGCTGCAAATGACAAGGCTACACTGACAAGGCTGCAAATGACAAGGCTGCAGATGGATGGGCAAGCCTGCAGATGGACACTGATAAGGCTGCATTGATGGGCATTTATATGTACGTTTTGTTCCTTAAACTTCCCTCCTAAAAGTTTTTTTTCCTTAAAATTCTGTTATACGACAATAAATACGGTAATGTATAGAAGGTAGGGCCCAAAAGTGACTCAAGCCCAGGGGCCTCCACAACCCTAAGTCCTGCCCTGAATACACTTTACTAATATGTTTGTATTTCCCTCTTCTTTTTTTGGCGGTTGGGAGAGGAGTGAGACTGTGGAAAACATTTAACATTTTGACATTGATCCATTAACTATGTCGATTGTGGTGATTATGTGTTTTGTTTTATATATTTGTATATTAACCACTTAAGGACCGCCGTATTGCCAATGTACGTCAACACAATGGCACAGGCAGGCACAAGCACGTACATGTACGTGACTGCCTTCCAGCGGGTGGGGGGTCAGATCGGACCCCCTCCCGCTGGATACGGCGGTCCGTTTCCCTCCGGGAGCGTTACGTGATGAGGGGATGGCCGTTGGTTTTCGGCCACCCCCTCTGGATCGCTCCTGGCCAATGAGAAGCTTCCTCCCACTGTGTATTGTTTACACAGGAAGGAGGAAGTGATGTCATTCTCCTCGGGGCGGTCTTTTTGACCGGACTACGAGGAGAAGACACAAAGTAAGTGTGCACCAACACTACACTGACATGTAGGTACACACAGGTTCACCGCCAGGTTTTTATAGCGCTAGGTACCCCAATATACTACCCAATTATGGTTTTAACCCCCTGATTGCCGCTAGTTAACCCTTTCACCCCCTTTTGCCAGTGTCACTAAGCGATCATTTTTCTGATCGCTGCATCAGTGTCGCTAGTGTCGCTAGGTAGCTAGTTATTTTTTTAGGTCCACCGCCAGGTTTTTATAGCGCTAGGTACCCCGATATACTACCCAATAATGGTTTTAACCCCCTGATTGCTGCTAGTTAACCCTTTCACCCCCTTTTGCTAGTGTCACTAAGCGATAATTTTTCTGATCGCTGCATTAGTGTCGCTAGTGTCGCTAGTTATTTTTTTAGGTTCACCGCCAGGTTTTTATAGTGCTAGGTACCCCGATATACTACCCAATTATGGTTTTAACCCCCTGATTGCCGCTAGTTAACCCTTTCACCCCCTTTTGCCAGTGTCACTAAGCGATCATTTTTCTGATCGCTGCATTAGTGTCGCTACTGTCGCTAGGTAGCTAGTTATTTTTTTAGGTTCACCGCCAGGTTTTTATAGCGCTAGGTACCCCCATATACTACCCAATTGCCCCTAGTTAACCCTTTCACCAGCGATCACAGTATAAGTGTCACTGGTGACGCTGGTTAGCCAGTTAGTTATTTAGGTTCCCCGTCAGGTTTTTATATAGCGCCAGGGACCCCCATATACTACCTAATAAAAATTTGAACCCCCTGATTGCCCCTAGTTAACCCTTTCACCACTGATCACCGTATAAGTGTTACGGGTGACTCTGGTTAGTTTGTTTTTTATAGCATCAGGGCACCCACCATTTATTACCCAATAAAGGTTTAACCCCCTGATCACCCGGCGGGTGATATCAATTAGGTTTTAGGGTCAGGGTCTGCGTCGCCCCAGGCAGCGCTAGGTTAGTGCCAGTACCGCTAACACCCACGCGCAAAGCATAAACCTCCCGTAGTGGTATAGAATCTGAACAGATCAATATCTGATCTGATCAGATCTATACTAGTGTCCCCAGCAGTTTAGGGTTCCAAAAAAACGCATTGTTAGCGGGATCAGCCCAGATACCTGCTAGCACCTGCGTTTTGCCCCTCTGCCCAGCCCACCCAAGTGCAGTATCAATCGGTCACTGTCACTTACAAAACACTAAACACATAACTGCAGCGATCGCAGAGTCAGGCCTGATCCCTGCGATCGCTAACAGTTTTTTTGGTAGCATTTTATATTTAAATCCGGAAGGCAGTGCTTGGTTTTCGGGGGCCCGTACGTGGCTAGGCTCCCAAAAAGTCCCCCACATGTGGTATCCCCGTACTCGGGAGAAGCAGCAGAATTTATTTTGGGGTGTAATTTGACTTATGCCCGTAGCATGTGTGAGCAATATATCATTTAGTGACAACTTTGTGCAAAAAAAAAAAAGTTTGTAATATTCCCGCAACTTGTGGCAAAATATAAAATATTCCATGGACGCAACATGCCTCTCAGTAAATAGCTTGGGGTGTCTACTTTCCAAAATGGGGTCATTTTGGGGGGTTTTGTGCTATTTTGGCATTTTATGGCCTTCGAAACTGTGATAGGTAGTGAGGAGTAAAATCAAAAATTTACACCCTTAGAAATCCTGAAGGTGGTGATTGGTTTTCGGGGTGCCGTGCGCGACTAGACTCCCAAAAAGTCCCACAGATGTGGTATCCCCATACTCGGGAGAAGTAGCGGAATACATTTTGGGTTGCAATTCCACATATAACCATGGCATGTGTGAGCAATATATCATTTAGTGACAACTTTTTGTAAAAAAAAAATTTAGTTTTATTTTTTGTCATTATTCAATCCCTTGGGACAAAAAAAAAAAAAATATTCAATGGTCTCAACATGGCCCTCAGCAAATAGCTTGGGGTGTCTACTTTCCAAAATGGGGTCATTTGGGGGGGTTTTGTGCCATCTTGGCATTTTATGGCCTTCAAAACTGTGATAGGTAGTGAGGAGTAAAATAAAAAAATGTATGCCCTTAGAAATCCTGAAGGCGGTGCTTGGATTTCGGGGTCCCGTACGCGGCTACGCTCCCAAAAAGTCCCACACATGTGGTATCCCTGTACTCAGGAGAAGCAGCAGAATGTATTTTGGGGTGTCATGTCACATATGCCCATGGCATGTGTGAGCAATATATCATTTAGTGACAACTTTTTGTAAAAAAAAATTTTTTTTTAATTTTTTGTCATTATTCAATCCCTTGGGACAAAAAAAAAAAAAATATTCAATGGTCTCAACATGGCCCTCAGCAAATAGCTCGGGGTGTCTACTTTCCAAAATGGGGTCATTTGGGGGGGTTTTGTGCCATCTTGGCATTTTATGGCCTTCAAAACTGTGATAGGAAGTGAGGAGTAAAATAAAATAATTTATGCCCTTAGAAATCCTGAAGGCGGTGCTTGGATTTCGGGGTCCTGTACGCGGCTAGGCTCCCAAAAAGTCCCACACATGTGGTATCCCTGTACTCAAGAGAAGCAGCAGAATGTATTTTGGGGTGTCATTTCACATATGCCCATGGCATGTGTGAGCAATATATCATTTAGTGACAACTTTTTGTAAATAATTTTTTATTTTTTTTGTCATTATTCAATCCCTTAGGACAAAAAAAAAAAATATTCAGTGGGCTCAACATGCCCCTCAGCAATTTCCTTGGGGTGTCTACTTTCCAAAATGGGGTCATTTGGGGGGGGGGGGGGGGTTTGTACTGCCCTGCCATTTTAGCACCTCAAGAAATGAGATAGGCAGTCATAAATTAAAAGCTGTGTAAATTCCAGAAAATGTACTCTAGTTTGTAGACGCTATAACTTTTGCGCAAACCAAAAAATATACGCTTATTGACATTTTTTTTACTAAAGACACGTGGCTGAATAAATTTTGCCCTCAATGTATGACTAAAATTTTGTTTATTCGATTTTTCTTATAACAAAAAGAAGAAAATATCTTTTTTTTTCAAAATTTTCGCTCTTTTTCCATTTATATCGCAAAAAATAAAAATCGCAGAGGCAATCAAATACCATCAAAAGAAAGCTCTATTTGTGGGAAGAAAAGGACGCAAATTTCGTTTGGGTGCAATATTGCATGACCGCGCAATTACCAGTTAAAGCAGCGCAGTGCGAAATTGGAAAAAGACCTCTGGTCCTTAAGGTGTTTATTGGTCTGGGGCTGAAGTGGTTAAGCATGTTTATAGATAAGGTTGTTAAATTAAATGATATGGAATGTTTTTATGTGAAAAATATCTTAATAAAAATAATTGAAACAGATTATTAACTACCTTAATAAATACCTTTTTTGCCCCTTTATGTGATCAGATTCCCTCTGTTCTCAGTTGCATAAGAGCTGGGGGGAGGAGAAGCAACAGCACACTGAGCTTCCCAGGGAATGTCTGTGCAGTGGGGGGGGGGGGGGGGGGGGCTGTCAGGACAAGTCTGATCATTAGAGGAGAGTGCACTGAGTTCCCAGCATAGCTATAGAACTGTCCACGGTGTGTTTTCCTGCTTAGTGTGGTCAGCTTTTAATAATAAAGCAAGGGGACTAGCAGGAACACCAGGGATTTCCCATAAAGGAAGCAATACAAAGAGAACAGGATACTTTCTCATACAAATACATGGTACGGCAGGCACATATTAGGAATATGGAGTGTTGGGGTAACAAATGTTTTAAGGGCAACTGGCCATTTGAATTCCCATAGTGACAAGGATCTGTCTAGGCCAGGGGTCTCAAACTGGTGGCCCTCCAGCTGTTGCAAAACTACAAGTCTCATCATGCCTCTGCCTGTGGCAGTCATGCTTGTAAGTGTCATTCTTGAAATGCCTCATGGGACTTGTAGTTTTGCAACAGGAGGGCCACCAGTTTGAGACCCCTGGTCTATGCCACGTGTTTTCTTATATATAGAGAGTATATATACCAGTGATAGCGAACCTTGGCACCCCAGATGCTTTGGAACTACATTTCCCATGATGCTCAACTTCACTGCAGAGTGCATGAGTATCGTTGGGAAGTGTAGTTCCAAAACATCTGGGGTGCCAAGGTTCGCCATCACTGATATATACAGTACAGAAAATTAGCTTGGTCTGAGAGTGTTTTGCAAGACGAGCAAAATGTTTTTATACATTTTGATAAATGAACAATGTCCTGATATACAAGTAGCGTAATGTCACAACTGAATATAAAAGAAAAGATAAGAGAGGTGCCTCTAAGTGTAACAATATGGTTATATTTAATGAAGGTACAACATTTAGCAACTTACATGGTTGATGATAAAAACAAGCTGTCCACATAGACCGTCCTTACCACCACCATTGATGTCATCCCTTCCACACTGCTTTCCACGAGCGCTTCAAGCCTTGCTTTCAGATCGCTCTACTGCAGGGTAGTCTTCCTGATCATGATTGCAGACTGACAGAGGTGAGAGCCGGCGGTGCGAAGGACGGTCTATGTGGACCGCTTTACCCTGGATGCCTGCATACTTAGATGTGCCTTTTAACCCCTTGAGATCCGCGCTATAGTCAATTGACGGCTACAGCGCGGATCTCCTTTTCCGGGACATACGTCTATTGACGTCGTCCCGTGTACGAGCGGTCCATGAGACTCGCCTGATCACCGATCCGTGCAAGGGGTCGATCCCGACCCCTTATCACGTGATCAGCTGTCAGCCAATGACAGCTGATCATGTGATATAACGGAGCCGGTAATCGGCTATTATTCCTCCTCACGCTGACAGCGCGAGGAGAAAAAAAAAAGCCGATCACCGGCGGCCGTGATCGGGACATCAGTCCCGATCACGGCCAGCCCTGCTAGCGACCACCTGCCCCCTGGCAGTGCCCACCTGCCCCCTGCAGTGCCCCACTTATTAAAAGTAAGTGCCCCCCGTCAGTGCCACCCAGCAGTGCCCATAGTGCCACCCAGCAGTGCCCACAGTGCCACCCAGCACTGCCCACAGTGCCACCCAGCAGTGCCACCCACAGTGCCACCCAGCAGTGCCCACAATCTGCCTCAAAGGTGCTGCACCCCAGTGCCGCCCATCAGTGCCCAGCAGTGCCGCCCATCAGTGCCCAGCAGTGCCACCTATCAGTGCCCATCAGTCCCATCTATCAGTGGTACCTATCAGTGCCCATCCGTGCCACCCATCCGTGCCACCCATCCGTGCCATCTTATCTGTGCCCATCTTTGCCCATCAGTGCCGCCTTATCTGTCCCCATCGGTGCCGCCTTATCTGTGCCAATTAGTGCTGCCTTAACTATGCCTATCAGTGCCCACCAGTGCAGCCTATCAGTGCAGCCTATCAGTGCCCACCAATGCAGCCCATCAGTGCCCACCAGTGCAGCCTATCAGTGCCGCCTAATCAGCGCACTTCAATGAAGGAGAAAAATTACCCGTTTGCAAAATTTTATAACAAACTATTAAAACATGATTTTTTTTTTTTGCATCTTTTTTGGTTTATTTAGCAAAAAATAAAACTCCGAGCTGTAATTAAATACCACCAAAAGAAAGCTCTATTTGCGGGAAAAAAAATGATAAAAATTTCATTTGGGTACAGTGTTGTATGCCCGCGCAATTGTCATTCAAAGTGCATCAGCGCTGAAAGCTGAAAATTGGTCTGGGACTGAGGGGGGTTTAAGTGCCCAGTAAGCAAGTGGTTAATCATCAACCATGTGAGTTGCTAAATTTTGTTCAGATCAAAGAATAATAATGTGTAAGCCCTTGTACACACGGTCGGAGATTCCGTCGGAATGTGTCCGATCGGAGCGGTTTGACGGATATTCTGACTGTGTGTGGTATGCATTGGACTGTTTCCGTCGGAATATCCGTCGGACCAAACTTTCCAACTTGCTGGAAATATTTTCCGACAAACTGCTCCGATCGGACATACTCCGATCATGTGTAGAGAATTCCGATCGGACAAAGTGCCACGCATGCTCAGATCAAATTCCTACATCAAAGCTATTGGCTACTAGCCTGAACGTAGTCCCATCGTAACGAAATTACGTCATCACGTTCTGAAAGATCAGATTTTCCGACAACTTTGTCCGACCGTGTGTATGCAACAGTTTCGCACAAGATCCGTCGGACAAAATCCGACGGATTTGGTTGTTGGAATCTCCGACCGTGTGTACAAGGGCTAAGAATGGCCCAGTCAAAGTCCAAATCTAAATCCAATTGAGAATCTGTGGCAAGACTTAAAAATTGCTGTTCACAGACGATCTCCATACAATCTGACAGAGCTTGAGCTATTTTGCAAAGTAGAATGGGCAAAAATGTCACTCTCTAGATGTGCAAAGCTGGTAGAGACATCCCCAAAAAGACTTGCAGCTGTAATTGCAGCAAAAGGGGGTTCTACAAAGTATTGACTCAGGGGGGCTGAATACAAATCCACACCACACTTTTCACATATTTATAAAAAATTTTTAAATAAAAACCATTTATCATTTTCTTCCACTTCAGAATTATGTGCCACTTTGTGTTGGTCTATCACATAAAATCCCAATAAAATACATTTATGTTTTTGGATGTAACATGACAAAATGTGGAAAATGTCAAGGGGTATGAATACTTTTTCAAGGCACTGTATGAATGAGCAATGTGTTGTAAAGGGGGGCTGTGATGTAAAAGGAGGGACTGCAATATAAAGGGTGAATGTGCCATCTAAAGAGGGGCTGTATTGTAAAGGAGGGACTGTAATGTAAAGAGGAGAAATGTGATGTTAACCACTTAAGGACCGCCGCATGGCAATGTACGTCGGCAGAATGGCACCGACAGGCACAAGCACGGGCATGTACGTGCTTGCCTTCCAGCGGGTGGGCGGTGGTTGCGGCGGTCCGTTTCGCTTCAGAAGCGATGAGGGGATGGCTGTTGGTTTCTGGTCATCCCCTCTCAATCGCTCCTGGCGAATGAGAAGCTTCCCCCGCCTGTGTAGTGTAAACACAGGCAGGGAGGAAGTGATGTCATTCTCCTCGGGCGGTCTTTTTGACCGGACTGCGAGGAGAACACAATAGTAAGTGCACCAACACTACACTGTAGGTACACATAGGCACACAAATCCCCCCCGATCGCCCCCCCCTCCCAGTCACAGTGTCACTGATTGCAGTGATCATTTATTTACTGATCACTGCATTTAGTGTCAGTTGTGAGAGTAAAAACTGTCAGGGCAGTTAGTGTTAGGGCCAGGGTAGCCCCCTACCCCCCCATAAAGGTTTAACCCCCTGATTGCCCCTAGAGTTAACCCTTTCACCCCCTTTTGCCAGTGTCACTAAGCAATAGTTTTTCTGATCGCTGCATTAGTGTCACTGGTGCCGCTAGGTAGCTAGTTATTTTTTAAGTTCACCGCCAGGTTTTTATAGCGCAAGGTACCCCGATATACTACCCAATAATGGTTTTAACCCCGATTGCCCCTAGTTAACCCTTTCACCAGCGATCACCGTATAAGTGCCACTGGTGACGCTGGTTAGCCAGTTAGTTATTTAGGTTCCCCGTCAGGTTTTTATATAGCGTCAGGGACCAGTGTCACTAAGCGATCGTTTTTCTGATCGCTGCATTAGTGTCACTGGTGCCGCTAGGTAGCTAGTTATTTTTTTAGGTTCACCGCCAGGTACCCCAATATACTACCTAATAAAGATTTTAACCCCCTGATTGCCCCTAGTTAACCCTTTCACCAGTGATCACCGTATAAGTGTTACGGGTGACTCTGGTTAGTTAGTTTGCTTTTTATAGCATCAGGGCACCCACCATTTATTACCCAATAACGGTTTAACCCCCTGATCACCCGGCGGGTGATATCAATTAGGTTTTAGGGTCAGGGTCTGTCGCCCCAGGCAGCGCTAGGTTAGTGCCAGTACCGCTAACACCCACGCGCAAAGCATACACCTCCCATAGTGGTATAGTATCTGAACAGATCAATATCTGATCAGATCTATACTAGCGTCCCCAGCAGTTTAGGGTTCCAAAAAAAAGCATTGTTAGCGGAATCAGCCCAGATCCCTGCTAGCACCTGCGTTTTGCCCCTCTGCCCAGCCCACCCAAGTGCAGTATCGATCGATCACTGTCACTTACAAAATACTAAACACATAAGTGCAGCAATCGCAGAGTCAGGCCTGATCCCTGCGTTCGCTAACAGTTTTTTTTGGTAGCGTTTTATATTTAAATCCTGAAGGCAGTGCTTGGTTTTCGGGGTCCCGTACGTGGCTAGGCTCCCAAAAAGTCCCCCACATGTGGTATCCCCGTACTCGGGAGAAGCAGCAGAATTTATTTTGGGGTGTAATTTCACTTACGGTATGCCCATAGCATGTGTGAGCAATATATAATTTAGTGACAACTTTGTGCAAAAAAAAAAATTGTAATATTCCTGCAACTTGTGGCAAAATATAAAACATTTCATGGACTTAACATGCCTCTTATTAAATAGCTTGGGGTGTCTACTTTCCAAAATGGGGTCATTTGGGGGGGTTTAGTGCTATTTTGGCATTTTATGGCCTTCGAAACTGTGATAGGTAGTGAGGAGTGAAATCAAAAATTTGCACCCTTAGAAATCCTGAAGGCAGGTTTTCGGGGTCCTGTACGCTGCTAGACTCCCAAAAAGTCCCACATATGTGGTATCACCGTACTCAGAAGAAGCAGTAGAATATATTTTGGGGTGCAAATCCACATATAACTATGGCATGTGTGAGCAATATATCATTTAGTGACAACTTTTTGTAAACTTTTTTTTTTTGGGTCATTATTCAATCACTTGGGACAAAAAAAAATATTCAATGGGCTCAACATGCCCCTCAGCAATTTTCTTGGGGTGTCTACTTTCCAAAATGGGGTCATTTGGGGGGGGGAGTTTGTGTTATTTTGGCATTTTATGGCCTTCGAAACTGTGATAGGTAGTGAGGAGTGAAATCAAAAATTTGCACCCTTAGAAATCCTGAAGGCAGTGATTGATTTTCGGGGTGCAGTACGCGGCTAGACTCCCAAAAAGTCCCACATTTGTGGTATCCCCGTACTCAGGAGAAGCAGCAGAATATATTTTGGGGTACAATTCCACATATAACTATGGCATGTGTGAGCAATATATCATTTAGTGACAATTTTTTGTAAACTTTTTTTTGTGTCATTATTCAATCACTTGGGACAAAAAAAAATATTCAATGGGCTCAACATGCCCCTCAGCAATTTCCTTGGGGTGTCTACTTTCCAAAATGGGGTCATTTGGGGGGGTTTGTACTGCCCTGCCATTTTAGCACCTCAAGAAATGAGTACTGTACAGAACAACTCCATGTAGCCATATTGCATTTATAGAAAATTACAGTGGCTGCAGATTGAAAAGGAAAGGTCATTTTTAATAACCATCAATTACAACATGACTTGTATCGCAATTGTACACGCTATATTATTTCTTCTTTATTTGCTATTTCTTTTCACCCATGAAAGTGAAGTTGCCCTTTAAGCGATGTTTCATTCTGCAAAGTTTCTCCATTGGGTAAAGTTCCAAAAAGGTTCAGGAATTATATCCAAACTTTCAAGAGATATGGGACTTACAGTATGCTACCCAGGAAAGCATAAACAGCCCACAAACTAATAGTACCACAATCAAAGCAAAATAGTAACCAAATCAATAGTAAAAACCAAGTTTTACTAAATAGCATTATTAGACAAAAATTACTCAAAATATTCAGCTACTGATAAAAGAAAAATTATGAAAACACAAGGGTTGTATTAGGCGAGCAGTATATAGACATATATGTCCTGACAATAGGGCTGCACCAATACCGATTTTTTATTCGCGAGTACGAGTACCGATACTTTCGGTCAAGAACTCGCCGATACCGACTACTGATACTTTGAAGTGTGATTTGCGTCCATACAAAATAAATGGGTGCAAGTCATACTGCAAAGAATCGCATGCAACTTGAACAGGAATGCAGTGTTATTCCTGTCTGAAACGGATGCGATTTCTCCCACCGTTCCTGTGTGTGTGTATCAAAAAGGGAAAAGGGCCATCTAGTGGGCAGTTTATTTAAAATGCTAGAACACATTAAGTACACATCTGCTCAAATGAAAATTCTGCATATGTGTCTCTGTCCCGCCAATGATAGAAAAATCATGGGCGCTGGAGGTGCTCACAGGGCTGGAGGAGAAGCTCCAGGACCCCAGTGGGTATAAGGCAGAAGAGATGTCATCTTGGAGGTGGACCGCCTCCACATCTGGACCGCCTCCAGCCCTGTCAGCACCTCCAGCAGCCATGAATGTCTATCATTGGTGGGATTGGGACACCTATGCAGATTTTGCATTTGACCAGATATGTACTGTGAGTTCTAAGATTTTTAATTAACTGCCCACATTTTTAATAAACTGCCCACTTTTCCCTGTCTATACACGCACACACAGAGAGGTGGAAAAATTTGCACCAAATACCTGTTAAAATTGCATGCGATTATTTGCAGTGCTATTTGCGACTATTTATTTTGTATTGACTCAAATCGCACCGCAATGTATCGGTTTCGGTATCAGAAGTCTTTTCACGAGTATGCGTACTCGTGAAAATACTGGGTATCAATACCGATAATGGTGCATCCCTACTTGACAATATTATGTCATATCTATGCATTTCAAATAAACCACTTTTTCAGGACTAAGACAAGCCCTATATGTCTTCAAAGAGAGATTTATCTGTTTCAGGTACTTATATACGTTCACATCTGTCCCTGCCCTCAAGGAGTTTACAAGGTTCCTAACTAACATTCATACATACACATACTAGAGCCAATTTAGACAGGAGCCAATTGAACTACTCACAGGGAGCAGGGAGTAAGGAGAACATACAAACTCCAGGCATTTAGTGCCGTGTTTGGGATTCAAACCGGCGACCCTAGTGCTGTTAGGTGGAAGTGCTAACCACTTAGCCAATATTTAATGAAACTTTATTAGTTGTCATTATTAACCGGTTTGTGGCCGTTTATGCTTTTCTGGTTAGTATATTGAAAATCCCATATCTCTTGAAACTTTGGAACTAGTAGTAGTATTGGAATGATGCTCCCAGAAAAAAACACTATGCATATCTTCACCTATTACTATCACAAGGAATTCCACCATCACATGCATTGAGTTGCCAATGATAACAATAACTGTAGTATAAGTATTACACAGAATATGATAGGCCTCACGTATGGTAATATGGGCAACATTTGGTAAACATATATGGATATATAAACATATTTGGAACATATACGGATATAGATTTTATATATATATATATATATATATATATATATATATATATATATATATAAAGAGAGAGAGAGAGAGAGAGAAAAAAATCAAAAGGGATTGTTGCACATACATTTTTTGTGAAAAAGTAAAATTATACCAACATGTCAAAAGTATTCTACGGTATGAAAAATTCGGGCTAACATGGTTGTGCCCTTCTTCAGCTAGCGACACATCTAAATAATGATACAAATATGAGCATTTACATATATTTCAGAAACGTTTGAAATCAATTATTTAATTAGCAATCAATTAAGTTAACACAATAATATACATTTATAGGAAGTGGTTAATGGGATATGTACATTTACCAACATTCCTCCAGAAGCATCCAAACATTAATCTATTATTGGAAACACAATGCAATGATTAATAAAGATTTAAAAAAAGTTTGTAAAAAGAGCCACTGTGGGATCAGAGTTAACCAGAGATCACTCTATAACATTATAAAATTAGTAGAGGAATTATACAAAAAGATACAAATCAAGATCTGAATTTAGTCCCTTGGGGTACGGTGTGTCCAGAGAGTGTATCCACTGTACTTCCACTTTTTCTTAATAATTTACGATTACCTCCCCTTCTGTTTTTGTTTATCCCATCAATACCCATAAATTTGAGTTGCCTTTTTTCTACAAAATGTCTTTTGAACTCGCTTATCCCAAATTGAATATTTATGATGGGCAATACATTCTTTAATTTTTTTGTGTTGTCTCACCCACATAAAGCAACCCACATGGGCGCTTAATCACAGATTACATATGAAGACTGACAGGTAAAATAACCATTATCACTAATATTATATCCTCTATGTGGGTAAGACAAATACTTTCAATCATGGAATTACACGATTGTGTACAAATTACACAAATGTATACAATTCAAGCAGGGATACGAGCTAATAGTACACGGCCCTAACAAATTTTTATATTTTGTGTGGCCACCATTATTTTCTAGCACTGCCTTAACCCTCTTGGGCATGGAGTTCATCAAAGCTTCACAGGTTGCCACTGGAGTCCTCTTCCACTCCTCCATGATGACATCAAGAAACTGATGGATGTTAGAGACCTTGCGCTCCTCTACCTTCTGTTTATATTTATACAGGGCTTTTTTTCAGCAGGAACTTGGGGGAACGCAGTTCCGGCACATCCAGAACTGAATAGCAAGGGGTGCTGGGGTGTGCTGGAGAGTCTATTGAAGCTGACTGTTGATGAATCTATTTCTGCTGGAGGGGATCTATTTTTGGGGAGGTAGGAGGTCTACTGTTGCTGGGGAGGACTTATGTTGCTCGTGGGGGATCTATTGTTGCTGGGTGTGGGTTTTATGTTGCAGAGGGGGGTCAATCATTGCTGGGAGGAATCTACCGTTGAGGGAGGGGTCTTTGTAGCTGGCTGCTGGAGGGTCTATTGATGCTGGGGAATCTATTGTTGCTGATGGGGGATCTATTGTTGCTGGGGGTGGGTCTTATGTTGCAGGTGGTCAATCGTTGCCGGGTGGGATCTACTGTTGAGGAAGGGGTTTGATGTTGCTGGCTGCTGAAGGGTCAATTGATGCTGGCTGTTGGGTAGGCATTGTTGCTGGAGGGGGATCTATTGTCGCTGGGCTGTCTATTGTTGCTATATCTATTTTATTGCCGTTCTTGTTATCATTAACAAGCTCCATATAAAATACTTGGTTCTGTATTCTCTTAAAGGGGCAGTACTGGGAGGTGGGTAAGGGTTGGACCCAAGGAACGGTGCTTGGAGGTGGGTAGGGGTGGAGTTAAGGGGTGACTCGGAAGGGGGGGGGGTTCCTGCACCTTCTTTATGAGAAAAAAAAGCCCTATATATATATATATAAATATATATATATATATGTATATATATATAAATATATATATATATATAAATATATACTGTACACACACACACACACCTAAACGTATGCAGGGAGTAAATGTATTGCTGGCGGAGTATAGGTATGTACTTACAAACTGCATTGAGAACCAACTGTCTATCTCTCAATATATTTTTTGTAAAGCTCCTACTAAAAAATCTTTAGACAGTGGAAAGGTTCTAAATTGGTTTAAGGCTAGCAATAGTTGACCCTGAATCTATGTCCACCACTGAAGTCAAGTGAGAACTTTAAAACCAAAATCTAGGCACATAAAGTATGAGGAATATGCCAGAGGAAAAAAGTAAACCTGAGATGCAGATCAGCCAGAGATCCAAGTTTAAACCTCATCACCATTTATTCTCAACATAAACTTGTCATTTGCTCTGCCTGTCACTGAGGCGACATGGCAGTGAGTTATAGGCCTGTCACTAACCCCTTTCATGCTGAAACCAAGGACTGATCTCAGACTAATATGACTCCTTTTATCACTCCAGTCTCACAGGCTCTGTCCCTGCTAATAAAACTACGCTTCTGGATATTTTATCCCGAAAGTAAGGTAAACGTGACATTTTGCCTTAAAGAGGAAATACAGCCTTTTCATGTTTCTTTAGATAAAAAATACATGTGAAAAACAGGAATTTTAAGTACACTGATAAAGGCATTTTAAAAACCTTGATGTTACGTACAGTTTGTAATGATGGGTGGCCATTTCTGCTCATTACATATAATATATAGGCTCTGCTTAGTACTGCATAGTTGCCAACATTTAAATACATTTTTTTTGTTGTGTCCAGCAAGCCATTGTATGTAGAAAATACACTTTAAAATGGAAGTAAACCCTTCCAAACAACTTTGACCTACAGGTAAGCCTAGATTAAGGCTTACCTGTAGGTCCAAGTAATATCTCCTAAACCTATATGGTTTAGGAGATATTTGCCCGAAAATGGGCACCGCTGTCTACGGCGCATGCGCCGTAGACAGCGGCGCGCAGGCGCACTAAATGCGGCAAGTCCAAGAATGGATTTGCCTAATTTGTCGACTCCCGTGCGCATGCGCGGGAGTGACGTCATCGCGGCTCCGCCGAATGGCAGCGTCGGAGCTCCGAGACGCGACTCCCGTGTGCATGCGCGGGAGTGACGTCATCGCGGCTTCTCCGCTGTCATTCGTCGGAGCTGCGAGAGACGCCACAACCAAGATGGATGCGGCGGACTACAGGTGACAGCGGCGACTTCGCTGGCTCCTGTGTCAGGTAAGTGACACATAATGAGCTACTATGCGATGCATAGTAGTCCATTATGCTTTACCTTTGCAGGGAAAAAAAGAGGAAGTAAACCCATCAGGGTTTACTTCCTCTTTAAGGCCTCATGCACACGGGACATTTAAAAAATGCCAGGAGAAAAGAAGTGTTAAAAATGCGCTGTTTTTTAATAGCGTTTTTGGCGTTAGCTTTTTTTGGCGTTTTTTAGTAAAAACGCTCCCTATAATGCTAAAAGTGCCAAAAGTAGCTTGTTACAGTGTTTAGCAGAGTTTTTTTTGGCATTTTTTCGGTTTTTACATGCGATTCTGGTGCAGACAAAAAAAGGATCCTGCATCAGTTTGGTGCAAATGCGGTGCGATTTTAAGCCATACAAATACATAGCTCAAATCACACACCAGAGACACCGCATGTAAAACGACAGAAATGTGCTGCAATTCCTGTGCGAATTGCATGCAGTGTCTCGCCACGCATCAGTGTGAACCCAGGCTGATGGTTCCGTCCCACCCAAGACACTTTGGAACCTTCAAGCTCTAAGCCCCAATCCAGGACTACAGAATCTGGAGAAAACCAGAACACATCTTTCTCCATTCAGAAACAATAGTCTGGAACTTTGCAATAAGCCTTAGGCTGGGTTCTCACTTGAGAACGCAGTGGCTCAGAGCAGTATTCCGAGGGGTCTCCATTCACCGTTTTCAGGTCCGATTTCAGCTAGAATTTTGGGCTGAATTGGGACCTGCAATGGACCAAAAGACGCATAGTGCTCTTGTGCAATTTATTCCGGAGCTGAGATGTGTGATCCAGCCCCATAGAGAGACGGTCACAATCTGCTGCTATGCGAAACCCACATCTAATTCGCAATAGTGTGAACCCAGCCTAAAATGTGAATCCTGTGTCATTTTATCCTATATTTCCACAGTGGCAAGGCCTCGAACTAACTACACAAATACATAAATAATTTTACTAATGAACAACACTTTCAGTCTTGTTTCAGTACTTATAATAAATCTTCTGGTAGGTACATTTTCAAATTAAATTGTATAATATGGTAACAATACACCTATTGTAAAACTATGCCCATTTTATGAATCCTCTGCCCCTATTTTTTATTTTTATTTTCTATTTTGAAAAAAAAAAAAATTATTAAAGTTTTAAACATAGTACAAACATGACACTTGTAAAATGACAACACAAAATGAAAAAAAGAATAAAAAACAAAAACAAAAAGTAAGAAAAAACATAAAAGGGTCATATGACAGCCCAGGTGGCCAGCATGGCCCTGACTAGCAGAAGAAGACTATCTCAGGAGAATAGCCAACTACATTTCCACATAAAGTATTACTTTCTTTTCATAATAGAATGATATGCAACCGACTATTGCTTCCAGATTTTCAAGCAACTATTCATAGATAAATCCCAAAATTATAATCCTGAAGCGCCAGGGTGGATTTGATTTAAATCACTAGTAAAAAGGCTTGATCTTAATCAACTTGATTTTAAATCATAATTTTTAAATAGCAACTGTCATCTCTGTCCCGCAGCGGCTCCTCCTCTGTTGACTCACCGACAGTCCCAGTTCACTTTAATGGGATGGATGGTGATGCGGTGACACAACAAGGTGAGGGACGTGGCGGGGGCAGCAGGTGAGTGGATGCCAGCTAACTGGCGCTGCCATGATGGATCTGAAATGACAGGACACATCCTTGCTAGTAGAATCTTTAATATTTTCAAACCAATAAAGCCAAGGCCAATAATAAAAGGTTATCTCCTCCGAATCCGCAACATGTCTGGTTGACGAATGGCCATTTAGAATCAAAATGAAAAGCGCAAAATGAAAAGCGCAAAACACTCAAACTTCTACTAACACAAAATTAGCAGGAGCCCAAAGGGTAGCGCTAAAGAGCTGAAAAACCACGTAGTACGTTAGTACGTTCGTGTTTGTTGGCCGACAATTCCTTGCCATTTGTATGCAAGACAAAATCCAGGCACATGCCTTCGGACAAAAGTCTGTGTGTGCGAGGCTTAAGTCAAGTGATCCAGGAGAGCTGGGTAACACATTCAGAAGGACTGGTTAGAAGATCAGTAGTTTTTAGTTTATTATTCATGTTGCTGTGGAAGAACCCTTGTGTGGGCAGCAAAAGTGGGCTGCCATGCCCTAAATACAGTTTGGATTGGCACACCTACCTTGTGAGTATAATCATCCCAACACTACATGTGCTACAACTTTGTCTATTTAAAGTGCAGCAACCCAACAGCTCTTGCAGAGAATATTCTATTTCTATTGTTTTCATTCTGCTTTAAGAGCTTGTGCCCATTTTTCTGCCTGCTATCAACACATCAACTTCATGGACAACTTGATGACTAATATATCGCACGACTTTTAGATAACATTGTAACAAGATAATTCATGTTATTAACTTAACCTGTCATATACAGTGGGTAAAATAAGTATTGAACACATAATAATTTTTCTAGGTAAATACATTTCTAAAGGTGCTATTGACATGTAACTGAGCAAAAACCTGGAAGAAACCCACATATGGGGATACCATACAAACTCCATGAAGGCAGTGTGACATTTAAAGCGATATAAATGCATGATGAAGGTAAAAAAAAACTTGTGTCTTTGCACCACATTAAGTAAATTTTCTGGAAAAGAGATTTCATCTCCAAATACGGAAAGGTTTCTTCACAGTAAGCCCTTGTACACACGGTCGGAGAATCTGTCAGAATGAGTCTCATCAGGCCGTGTCGTCGGATATTCCGACTGTGTGTGGTATGCATCGGACTGATTCCGTCCGAATCTCCGTCGGACCCAATTTTCCAACATGTTGGAAATATTTCCCGACCAACTGGGCCGGACGGACCTAATCCAATCATGTGTAGAGCATTTTCATCGGATCAAGTGCCACGCATGCTCAGATCAAATTCCTACATCAAAGCTATTGGCTACTAGCCTGAATGTAGTCCCATCGTAATGAAATTACATCATCACGTTCTGAAAGATCGGATTTTTCGCCAACTTGGCCCGACCGTGTGTATGCAACAGTTTCGGACACAATCCGTCGGACTAAATCTGACGGGCAAAATCCGACGGATTTGGTTGGCAAAATCTCCGACCGTGTGTACGTGGGCTCAGAGCTGTGAAGATGTGGAATAGACTCCCTCCAGAGGTGGTTCTGGACAGCTAAGTAGATTGCTTTAAAAAAGTCCTGGATTATTTCCTAGGTGTATATAACATAATTGGGTACTAACATTTATGGTTGCCTCTCTGATTGCCTCTCTGGGACCAGGAAGGATTTTTTTTCCCTGCTGTAGCAAATTTGATCATGCTTTGCTGGGGGTTTTTTTTTTTTTGCCTTCCTCTGGCTCAACTGTGGGTATAGGATTGTGTATATGGGGTTGTATATATTTTTTGGTTGAAGTAGATCAGTGGTTCGCAACCTTTCTGGTGCTGTGACCCCTTGATAAAATGTCCCAGGGGGCGTGGCCTGCTGTTGCATGGAGTAGGACACACTCTCCGTGAGCTCCGGCTATCCTACATCCGAAATACTATCCTGCTGGACTAATTTTCCCCGCTACCGAGGCAAAAACCTCCCCCCTTCTCGGGAGAGACCCCTGCACACATGTCGCCGCCGAAGAAGTCTCAGAGCGCGGTCGCCAGGCTCGGAAAGTTCCGCGCGGATGCTCCGGACCACGCGGAGGAAGATGGTGCCGCACCGAGCCCAGCCACGGAGAGCTCCCCGCCTGATGGCACGGCTCGCATCCTTGAGGCTGTCAACCTCTGCCGAACCTCCCTTACTTCCAGAATCGAGGAGGTTAAAGTGGACATTTCCCTCATACGCCAGGACTTGCACAAATTGAGGGAGAGAGTGGGGGAGACGGAGCGCAGGCTTGGGCTAGTGGAGGATGATATTTCCCCCCTGCAAGTTTCTACTGAAAGGCTGCAACACCAACTGAATGTAGTCTTGTGCAAACAGGATGAACTTGAAAATAGAATGCGCCGCTGCAATCTCCGCTTCGTAGGGCTGCCTGAAAAAGTGGAGGGCTCTGACCCTTCTGCCTTCCTTGAACGCCTTTTAATTGCTAATTTTGGCCGTGAGGCCTTCTCCACCACGTTTGCGGTCGAGCGTGCTCACCGCCTGGCCTCGAGACCTCCGCCTCCGGGCGCCCCGCCGCGCACTTTTATAGCAAAAATGCTGAACTACCGTGACCGGGACGCGGTTCTGCGCCTCACCCGTGAGAAAGGCAACATCCCCTATGAGGACAAGCGCATAGCGGTGTTCCCGGATTTCTCCGCCGAGATTCAGAAGAAGAGGGCTAGGTTTACAGAGGCCAAGCGTCAGCTCCGCATCCATCACCTGGCTTACGCGATGATGTTCCCTGCTCGGCTCCGTGTTATCCGTGACGGCAAGATAAAATGTCCCAAGTTGTGGGGACCCCAACAGTAAAATGATATTCGTAGCGTGGGTAGTCAGCACCCAAGGCAAATCAATTTGTTCCCCTAACCCACAGACATTAAATGCTCCCTGGGGCCCTTCCACTCGTACAGTATTAAATCCCCTTATGGTACATTTTAGGATGTACCACTCTTTCTCATTGTTCTCCTTTGTTTCCCTGTTATTCCTCTCTATCCTAATTTCTTGTTTTTTTCCCCATCCCTCTCTCTAGCTGTCTTTCTCCTATTCTTTCTCTCCCTTTTTCCTTGTTCCTTCTCCTCTTTTTCTCTCCCTTCCATGTATTTTCTATTTTTATTCCTTCTCTTACTCCTTGGTGGGTGGGTGGGTGGTTTTGGGTAATCGGATGAGTGGCAGTGCTGGTTGGGGGTGGGATCAGTGGCAGTGCTGGCGGGGAGTTGGGATGAGTGGCAGTGCTGGTGCGGGGTGGGATCAGTGGCAGTGCTGGTGCGGGGTGGGATCAGTGACAGTGCTGGTGGGGGGGTGGGATCAGTGGCAGTGCTGGTGGGGGGTGGGATCAGTGGCAGTGCTGCCGGGGGGGTGGGATCAGTGGCAGTGCTGCTGGGGGGGTGGGATCAGTGGCAGTGCTGGTGGGGAGGTGGGATGAGTGGCAGTGCTGGCGGGGAGCTGGGATGAGTGGCAGTGCTGGTGGGGGGGAGGGATCAGTGGCAGTGCTGGCGGGGGGGGGGGATGAGTGGCAGTGCTGGTGGGGGGATCAATGGCAGTGCCTGGGGGAGTTCTGATCAGCCAACTTAGATGCTCTTGATCAAGGTCATCTGCTGATCTGAGAACTGTAGTGGGGACTTTTAATGGCAACTATAATCACAGGCAGTGTTACTTACTGTGTCTCCGACTTTGTAGTGTTTTTCAGCAGTGACACCTGTCGCTGTAATCAGGAAATAGGGTCCCCTCCAGCCCCTCCCACTTCACATTCCTCACCAGTCAGCTGACACCTAGTCTCTCCTAGTCTCCCAGGGACAGCCCTGCTGGGTGGCCACGAAAAAGGCTGGGAGAGTGGTACGGGCTTCAGGAACAGCCCAGGACTCGGTGACCCCTGGCAAATCATCATTTGACCCCTGAGGGGGTCCAGACCCCCAGGTTCAGAACCACTGAACTAGATGGACTTGGTGTTCTTTGCCATGTTTGATTGAAGCACTGGATAGGAGAGCTGCTGCAGGGTCTCAGCGCAACACACAAAATTGCCTTTATGGTCATGGGGTTCTGGGCGCTATATTTAAAAAAGAGCACTAGTTCGTAAACTAGACCTGTTGTGGGGTCACACTAAGTAAAGCAGGTATGTGTGCTTATAGCTGTGTTAGGTTTGGTAAGCTCCTTTGAGGACAAGCACTGATATGAATGATCCATGCATTCTGTAAAGGGCCTTTCACACATGCTGGATCCGTATCCGGCCATCAGCTTGCTCAGCAGGAATCACTCCGTTGATTCGCACTGAGCCAGTGGATGACCAGTCCGTCTCTGCACACTGTGCCGGGACGGACCTGTCAGATCTCCGCTCTCCTCTATGGGGAGTAAATCGGATGATTATGGACCGCCTGTCCTTTTTCATCTAATCCGATCTGCCAGATGGATGGAAATTTGGACATCCATCCATCTGGATTTTGCGGAGCGCGATTGGATCGGGGCGGATTGGATATCCGCTGACATTGGTCGCTCCATAGAGCTGTATGGAGCGACCATTCAGATCCGCTGAAAAAACAGGCAGATCTGAATGGTCCACACGTGTGAAAGGGCCCTAAGGCCTGATTCACACCTATGCATTTTTAGTGCTTTTTGCATTTTGCAGATTTGCACTACAAAACGTGTTCCATAAGAAACCATATTAAATAGACTGTAGTACAAATCTGCAAAAAGCACTAAAAAAGCATAGGTGTGAATCAGACCTAAGAGTGCAGAGGAATGTATCAGCATAACATACTTATTCATATAAATGAATAAGAGAAGCAAACAGGTAAGTTACAAAATTCCACTGCATTCGACTAACTAGTACGTGGTGGATAATGATGGGACTTGTAGTTCTTTAACATATAGAGTCTAAAAGATGCCCAGAAATGACATAATGTGGCTAATGAATGCTCTGCAATGGGAATTTTGGAGTTCATTTGAAGGAGATCATTTGTTCCAGGAAAGCAATCCATATAGCACTGGAAAAAGTTACACATTACTCATACAGATACAGTTAGTAATACATACAACCTGAAAGTAAATGAGATATTTTTAATAAGGGAAAATAAATCCCAGCTGGAGTGGCTGCAACATAAAGTAGAGATTAACAATTTCAACAAACTTGATTATTGCAAATGAAATTACAAATAAAGGTAGTCCAAACTGTCATGTCAGTTTATCAAGTGTTTGGAATTGCTTAGCCTTCTATCGTCTTTTTAAAGTTTTTCTTTAGACATACAGAGTGACTTTTTTTAAGGCTCGGTTCACTCTACTGTGATGCGATTTAGATGCAATTTGTAGTGTGATTATGTAGTGTGACTTTGGTTGTGTTTTGGATGTGGTTTGCATATTTGGATATGGCCACATCGCACTGTAAATTGCACCAAAGTAGCACAGGACCCCTTCCCAAAGTCGCATCGCAGCTGCACTGCATTGATGTGAATGGACACCATTGGAAGCAAAACCAGGCCTAAACGCTGTCTCAAGAGGTGAATGAAATGAAAATTTGTTGCAAACATGACATCAATTGCATATTGCAATGATATAATAAAGTAGATATTACTTCTGTCATGAATGTAATCAAAGGGAAAACCTGTCCCACCCTAGCATGTACATGAGTGGCTGTGTTCTAAATGTGTCTGTCCAGAGCACAAAAAGGGTATTGGCAACACTGAGCTGAGGAACACTCAACTGAGAGTGGAAAACATTTTTGCTTTAACCCCCGTTCACATTTACTGCGGCTTTGAAATCGTGCGACTTCATCTGAAATCGCACAATTTCAAAGCCTCATGTCAGTTGAATAGACATCTGGGCAGGTTCACGCGCAGATATCTATTCAATTCGCACCCAAAATCGCCAAAAGTAGTACATATTCTACTTTTTTAAATGGATGCGGCACGGCAAAGTAATCAACACACCGTTTTGAACAGTGCGATTGCCGGCAATAGGATGCAACTTGTCATGCAATTTAACCTGTCAAATCGCATGACAAGTAGCTCCAATGTGAACAGGTAATAAGTGTCCAGAGATGAGACCTCTTCTGTGCCTTTACTTTCTGACTGTCACGCTTCTGGCTCAAATCATATGAGGAACCTGAGAAATTCTCATTCCTACCCCTTACTGCCTGGGTGGAGCCAAAGGAAATACATCTGCATTACTAGTACTAGAGCAGCAGGGGCTGTAGTGTTAGGTTAGTGCCCCTGTTACACGAACAAGATTTGAGCATGTTTGTAGATACTAAAACTTTATTTATATTATTACAAAATGTGATCCTTAATGAAAAGCTTGTTTCTTATTATACATGTTAATCATTTTGAAGTAGTTTGTTGTATTATATATAAAATTTGCCTGTACACGCTGAACCCTCTTATACTACACATACCATTCTGTTATTATATATACAGTATCCCACAAAAGTGAGTACACCCCTCACATGTTTGTAAATATTTTATTATATCTTTTCATGTGACAACACTGAAGATGACTACTGCCTTGCTAAAGAAGCTGAGGGTAAGGCCCCTTTCACACATGCGGACATTATGTCCGTATTTCATCCATCCGTTTGCGAATGAAATACGGACATACACGCATCCCTATGGGATAGCGGGTGTCTGCGGATGACACCCGCTATCATCTGCCTCCGCAATTGTCCAATTCTGCAGACGGAGGAAAATCCTATTTTTCTATCCGTCTGCAGAGCGGATCGGATGAATACGGACAGACGGTCCTTGTTCATCCAATCCCCCATAGAGGAGAGCGGAGAGCTGACAGGGCGGTCCCTGCACAGTGAGCAGAGACTGTCCTGTCCGCCGCCAGATCAGCGGGGACAACGGAGCGATCCCCGCAGAGCAAGCGGATCATCACGGGGCGGATCATTACTGATCCGTCCCGTTTGAAAGGGGCCTAAAGGTGATGGACTGGCCAAGCATGTCTCCAGACCTAAACCCTATTGATCAACTGTGGGGCATCCTCAAACAGAAGGTGGAGGAGCACAAGGTCTCTAACATCCACCAGCTCCGTGATGTGGTCATGGAGGATTGGAAGAGGACTCCAGTGGCAGCCTGTGAAGCTCTGGTGAACTCCATGCCCAGGAGGGTTAACACGGAGTTCCACCCAAAAATGGAACTTCCGCTTTAAGGGAAGGTGACCCCCTGTCATGCCACATTTGGCATGTCATTTTTTTTGGGGGGGGGGGGGGGTGGAAATCCTCTTTTTACAGGGATCCAGCTCCCACTTCCTCCTGGCGCACCCGCGGTGCTGGAAGGTAAATCACCTCTCCCCCCCTCCCTCTCGGCAATCATCTGGGACATGTCCCAGGTCCCAGATGATTGCCCAGGCCCATCACAGTGTGCAGCGCGGCTCCCACAGTGACAATGCCAGTGCTGCAGAGAGGAGGGGGAGATGAGCGGGGCTTCATTCGCTGAACCCTGGGACAGTTAAGTGTCTGATTATTAAAAGTCAGCAGCTGCAGTATTTGTAGCTGCTGACTTTAAAAAAAAATTTTTTTCGCTTTAAGGCAGTGCTGGAAAATAATGGTGGCCACACAAAATATTGACACTTTGGGCCCAATTTGGACATTTACACTTATGGGTGTACTTACTTTTGTTGCCGGCGGTTTCAACATTAATGTCTGTGTGTTGAGTTATTTTGAGGGGACAGCAAATTTACATGGTTATACAAGCTGTACACTCACTACTTTACATTATAGCAAAGTGTAATTTCTTCAGTGTTGTCACATGAAAAGATATAATAAAATATTTACAAAAAAGTGAGAGGTCACTTTTATGAGATACTGTATAGCATTTCAATGTTTGACATGCATTGGCCAAGCATACTTGCACATAGATGCTTAGCAGTTCCTGTGTGCTGAGGCATAAATTTCTCAACACTTTCTGGCAACCGGGGAGTCACTACTTGTGTCACGTACAGTCACCAATACAAGCAAATGGCTGTACTTGGCTTTCTCAGGAAAACGCAGATGACTTCTGCGTTGCATTTAGCTGCACATGCATGTATGGAGCTTCTCCCCAAACAGACTACTTGTCATGTTTGGGGAAAAGAGCCATACGTGCATGAGCAGGTAAGCTGCTGCATAGGTGTTGACCTAAGCACTACCACATACAGCCTATCATTTGTACTGGCAGCTTTACATGGCACAGGCACCTCCTTGGGTGCCTAAAAGTGTCAGGGATTTTATACCTCAGAACATGGGAGCTGATAAATGTCTATGTCATCCATTCTCAACTTTATAAATGCTTAGAAACCCTTGAAATAACATCCCAGTCTCAGGGAACCCCTACTAATAATTACTGTAGCTACAGCTCCTAAACCATTGGAATGATGATCAGCAGGAAGAATGCGTCTTATAGGTGTGGTCATTAGGGTGCCCACGTGTCCCGGATTGCCCGGGATTGTCCCTTAATTCAAATTCATGTCCCGTGTCCCTTCATTCCAGGACAATACAGTGTCTCGGAATGAAGGCGGCGGTAAAACAGTGCTATTTAAGGGTTAAAATGGCCCGCAAAGCGCTGTTGCAGCGGCGCTTTGCCAGCCATTCTGCATAAGTGCCCATTCAGATCAATGGGCAGGAGCAGTGAAGGAGCGGTATACACACCGCTCCTTCACCACTCCAAAGATGTGGCTTGCAGGAGTTTTTTTTAACATCCTGCAAGCGTACCGCTCCTTCGGCTTTCACACTGGAAAGACAGGAGTGGCTCTTTACAGGTGCTATTTTTAGCGCTGCAGTGGCTGTAAAGCATTTTTATCATTATAATTTTTTTTACTAGTAATGGCAGCGATTTGCGATTTTTATCAGGACTGCGACATTATGGCAGACACATCAGACACTTTTTACACATTTTTGGGACCATTGTCATTTATACAGCAATCAGTGCTATAAAATGCACTGATTACTGTGTAAATGTCACTGGCAGGGAAGGGGTTAAAACTAGGGGGGCAATCAAGAGGTTAACGGTGTTCCCTCAGTATGTTTCTAACTTTAGGGGGAGGGGATTGACTAGAGGAAATGACAGATCGTTGTTCCAAGCTATTAGGAACTCCAGATCTGTCACTCCTCACAGAACAGAACAGGGATGTGTGTGTGTGTTTACACACACACACACACACACATCCCTGTTCTGCCTCTCGTTTCTGTGATCACTACCGTTGGACATCGACACCCCCGCAGTGCAGCCTGTTATCCCGATCCCGCAAGCTGATGTATAGCTACAATGGTTCGTGGGATCGTTACGAACTGCCGCAGTATAGTTTTCCAAAAAATTGGCAAAAAAAAGTACCAAAAACCATATTTTTTGGGGCTGGCGCAGGTGTGTGGATGGGGTCCCTGAATGGAAGTTTGGAAATTTGGTCACCCTAGTGGCCATTAGGTAGAATCTATCCCTTACAGATAACTAAAGAGATCATTGTTGTCAGTAATTACTTATCTGAGATGCAAAAATTGCTCTTTGCAACCTCAGAAGGAACCCTGGTTGAGAAAGGCTAGTCTCTAGTCCCTGTGCACGAGGCTTTAAACTTATGCCTAAACATATCTGTGGTAGCACCTCTATCTATTACACTAACACTAATGTTACGTCTACCCAAATGCAGGTGGTCAGACACTATAGCTGGGTACTATGTGCTTCACTTATAGCACACCATAGCATACTATAGCATACCTTTCCCATAGGGCAAGCAAACCTACACTGTACTCAGTTGCCCCAGGACTTATACACAATGCTATAGTGCCTGGCCACCACGCCAGGGCAGATACAAAATGAGCAAATCAAATAGCTACTTGAGGTTAGCAGACAGATAATGTGGTTTTATGACAGTCCAGGAAAAAAGGCAAGCTGATTGAGTCCAATTATCCGGTCCAAGGTCAAACACAGGGAAACCCAAACTAGCAAAGCAGGGCAGTCAGACAGGGAAGCCAGATCAGGAGCAACACACGTAGCCCCCAAATGAGGTTTGAGCTGGCTTATAACAGGCTTGGTTTCCACCCAGAGACTGATAACATTAATCAGCCTGCAGGTGGACAGACAGACAAGGAGAGTGCCATAGCCAAAACGGATGCTGGAATGAAGAACAGGAGCACTAAGCGATCCTGACATAACCACCCTGCCCCGAGGAGGGGCCCTTAAAGACAGGCTGGACATCCAGCACAGGACCATCAGACTGGGCAGACGTCAATGGATCCGTGAGGTCAGGTTGGTAAGCAGGTGACATGTCATAAGAGTCAAGCTGGATAGCCGAAACACAAGGAGAATGCAGAGAGCCCAGAAAAAAAAATTGAAAGCCGAATGAAGCAGTTTAGCCAAAGGATGGTTTGAACTTAGACAGGTTTGAATGGATGTAGTAGAAGTAGGGTGAGGCCAGGTTACAGAAAGTCTTAAATAAGGAAAAGCAGGAGGCTCAATAGGCATGGGCTGGACTGGCATAACTGGTGCAGAGGCTGACTGAATCGCATCGCCAGGTGTAGAGAGTTGTTGTTAATATTTATTTTTGTAACTTAATTCTGCATAAGACATTTAAGTGTCATTTCATGAGGTAATTTATGAGGGTGTGTTTATGGGCGGAATTAGGGGCGGGGCAGGGTAGGGGTTGGGTGGGGAAAATATTAGCGAATAACCCTTAAGGCCTTGCCAGTAGCTCAGGACTTAAAATGTTGAGTCCTGGGTTAGATTTCAGTAGCTGTACAGCAAGGATCTTCTTGTGCAACCTACTATATAATTACAGTCACAAGAGGGCAAATAGTTATATTATAACTGCAGATCACTATGGTAGGGCTTAACCAGAGATATCAAACAACCAAGATCTGGCCCACAAAATATCATCTATTATTTTGTTGGAAAAAATAATATGTCTGCTCAGTGAAAATGTGTTAATACGCCAAGGTGATGTAAGAATGCTCCTTATACAAACAAAAAGGCAATCATACATACAGTAAATGTCTAGGAGCAAATATAGAGGCAATTGGCACAAAAACCTCAGCTTCAGTTGACCCTAAATCAATTCCAACCTGACAAAGTCTCTTTTATCAAATATAAGTGAACCTGACTTGGCAGTAAAACGTTTAAATTTGTTCCTTTGTTCACCTTTACTCACTTTTCTTCTGACTGGCTTGAGGATAGGACCTGCCAGGCCTCACAGTCTTCCAGGTACAGAGTATGCATAACATTATTAAATGAAGTTCTCCTTTCATTTGATGCTTTTATGGCTGTAAAACATGTGTGAGGTCAGCTGAAGGACAGGACCCCCAAAGAGATTTTTATCTAATAAATATTGTAGCAGACACCCGGGGGTTACCTGTGGTGCCTCCTATTAGGCAGGAATTTTATTTGAAAACGTTTAAAATAGGTGACTGGTTCACTTTAAATAACTTTAATAAGATAGATATATGGATATTCTCCTGACTGCCATCCTTATTTTTAGCTAAGCTGGGAGATTTTCTCCTGTGCTGGTGATTCCATGACTGAGCTTCTTACTCTTTCTCCCCCCCGTGCTGTACTATTTAAAAAAAGGACATTCACACTCCATAAAAACGTATGTCGAAGTTTTCACACCTATTAAAAGGGATGTGAGACGGGGAGGCCCTATTGGGCTGCTAAGTGGGCAGGAAAGTGGAGCTCTTTTCTTTCCTGCCCACTCTACGGGTTAGAGTGCCACCATAGTGGATGATGGATATGTCATCTAGCAGAGGGCTCACAAATCCATTCTGTTTGTATAGGACCCGGCCAAGCCTCCAGAAAGTTTAGACTCCTTGGTGTGTCGTAAAATTCAGAGCAAAACACTATAAATCTCGAGCAGCCTGTCAGAAGGAGGCCGTCACTTAGCAGTTCGCATTCCTCCTCTCTCTAGCCCACATCTCGGGTCCAAAAGGCCAAGAGGAAGTAGTGGTACAAAAGCCACTTGAATTTCATGTTTACTTTGAACGTGAGCAGAGCTGTCTGCCATACATTTACGAATATTTTGCTTGACATAATGAAAATGATATCAGATGCACAGGACTGGGGTTCATATTTTTAAGGCCATACAAGCATTAGATAATCAAGAGATCGTGTGCTGGTTTTAGAGATTTACAAGCATTTTTCGGAAGGCTGCAAATGTATCAATAGTTCTACTTGTGAGGGATGTTGGTTTAGCCTACTGGGCCCATAATTCCATGAAGCTTTGGCTTTCACCCACCTTGACTCCGTGCCGGTTCCATTAAACTGTTTTGTGAGCTGCATGGCATCTTTTGAGCCAGAAGCAGTCATTTTTATAGGTTTGTTTTAATAGCTATTGGATATTGAGCTTCGGGACAGTTATTGAGTTTCCCTGGAATGGCTAAAGCTTGCTAAAGCTTTGAAAAAAAATGATAATTACGTTAAAAGGTCAACTCACCCACAGCTCATATTTCTATTTTTGAACATGCTAGAGAATTAAAACACACTAAACAAACTCCTACATCTATTAAGGAGCATGGTGGCATTTCTGTACTTCTGCCTCTAAATCCATCCAGCTATGGTCACCTATTACAAAAGGGTCCCTCTCTCCCTGCTTTTTTTATTTTTAACGTGAATCTGTAAATTGCCTGGACCTGGAAAATAACAACTTCATCTGCTAGCAGACACCACAAGGAATTTAAACTTACCTTACCGTGTTCCCTTTGATACCCAAATCTACTGCCATTATTCATTTAAACCCAGTACTTCTGACTATATGGTGCATGTGTTCAGTGGTGGAGTTGCCAGTTAACAACCCCTATCACATGGGTCCATGTAATAGACCATGTGAAAGTTTAACATTGTACAGGAATTTTCAGGGGCTACAGTATAGAATAACAGCAGGAGAAGGTGATTACAGACTACTTGACCAGTGTAGCTCAGAGGTCCCTGACCTTTTTTTTATGATTGGCCGACCATTAGTACTTAGATTACCCCTTAATATTACCTACAACCTGAAATGGTGTACAAATGAAAATTTATTTTTTTATTAGCAAAACAACTTATTAAAATTAACATTATCTTTTTTTTTTGACAGCACACAGAATTCCAATACTATTCCACTTATACACGGCGGACCCCTTTTACCATAATGGGCCTCCAGCCTTGACACACCAGCTCGGAGACAACCCACTACCCGCAGTGCAACCATTACCATATTCCAGCTAACCTATTTAACTGGAATACACCAGAGGGGCACACACCGATGAGTCCCCAACACTTCCATCTCTAAAGCATTTTCTTACAAAAGACCAACCGCCACCACTGCTCAAAAGGGTGACACCTTACCCTTGTAGGTCCCTCCACACCCGCAATGCACATTGAATTCCGTCCTGTAAACCCAGGGACCATAAATCTATTCCCACCACAGATAAATGGACTCCATCCACTGTCAGGTACAGCCTGGTATCCGACTCCAATTCAAAATGGCGGGTGACCATTCCCCCATTTCGAATAACAAATTACCCTACTTTATTGACTTTTATGCTGGTTTTGTGGAGTCTGGCAACCGACCTCGCCATACACCAAGTCGTCCGAGGCACCATGTTGGACCACAAGACCATCATTTTGGAGAAGGCTGTACGGAGCCGCAGGAAATCGAATTTGATGTCCATAATGAGCTCCCTGCAAGTTCCTGAAACCTATCCCACTGAAACTGAGACAAATCTCTTGGAGTCCCATCTACCAATCCCCCTAAAAGCCGCCTCGTCCAGCCCCACCGACGGCCTCCGTAGCTGCCCCGATACGGAAGGAGTGCGAGGCATACTGTTTTTCTTCCAAGCCCGCTGCCCGAAGACCTTTCTTGAAGATGGCTATGAACTGAAACTTGGACAACAGAGACCCATCCTCATGTATCAGAAATGGCCCTTCCACAACCGGGAGCATATCTATAAGCTCACGTACCACCCTCAGCGGACACACCGGGGTACCAGGCAGTGTAAACATTTGCACCCACACTCCCCTACCCGCTTGGTCTGTCTTTGACCTGCACAGCAAAACTTGCAACCGGTCCCCACTACAAAGCACATTCTGCAGCAATATTCCTCCCGGGACCTTCCGAGATGGCTGAATAAGGCAACCTCGTATGCGGAGGAACATAATGAGCCCAGTCCCACAAAAATGGCCTGTAAATTACTAAAGGACACGACCTGCCTAGCGTCCCTGCAATTATGTGACTTCTGATATCCTTTCACCGCCTGACAAAGCCAAAAATCTTTCGTAAAATCCACCCAACCCTGTAACTTAAATAAAAGCGCCAAACTGGCCAGTTTCCACTCCAGGGGAGACACTGATGCTCCTTGCTCCATGTTCCTAGAAACAAAGTACAGAACCACAAACCGTACTTCGAATCTCCCTGCTCCACCCCAGATAAACGCAATACCTCCAACTATTCCTGCCATACTTTGGAGTAGGCCATCCATGTAGCCTCACTCACGGACCTTCTGATCCATCCGGCGACGACTCCAAGGCAATCTTCCACAGCCACCCGGGACAAGAGACCCCCTTTTTCTCTGCCGCTGGTGCAAGTTCCTGAAACCTGTCTCACTGAAACCGAGACAAGGAGTCAGATAACGTATTGCCTAATCCCGGGAAGTGTACAGCATACAGAAAAATGTTCAACTGAAGGCAGCGAAGCACCATATGCCACAACAGCCTGATGACGGGTTGTGACGATGCAGAGATGCAGTTAATGACTTGAACCACTCCCAGGTTGTCGCAATTCAAACAAATTTTCACCTTTTTATATGACTCACCCCATATTTCCATAGCCAGTACTATCCCAACCACAACATTACCTGCCTGGAGTTTGCATGTTCTCCCTGTGCCTGCGTGGGTTTCCGCCGGGTACTCCGGTTTCCTCCCACACTCCAAAGACATGCAGGTAGGTTAATTGGCTTCTGTCCAAAGTTTGCCCTGGTATATAAATGGGGACCTTGGATTGTGGGCTCCTTGAGGGTAGGGACCAATGTGAGTGTGCAATGTACAGTGATGGGGACAATTGTAGACACTCAGGTTGAACTGGATGGACTGGTGTCTTTATTCAACCTTACTAACTATGTAACTATGTACTACCGGAAAAAGCTCCAGGAGCACTATGTTACTAAGAAAACCCATTTCTCTCCAGGAATTCGGCCAAGGTTCCGCACTCCAATGACCCTGTTAGAAAGCCCCATAACCTGATGACCCTGCTGACCGTAAACAGCTGCAGGTCAAAATTACTCACCGGACCAGACATCCATACTGATCTTCCATTATAGTGTTTCAGGAATGTGTGCCACACCCTCAAATCCTCCCGATGTTCCCGATTGATACGGATAAAATGGGTAGAGGACTTAACCCTTGCTGTGGCAGCCGACAGCTGTCGGCAAAAAACCCTGCCCATGGGAATAATGCAGCATGCAAAACTAAACTTACCCAACAGGGATTGCAGCTTCCGCCGGTGGATTTTGCGTAGTCCCAATATCTCACGTATCTCTGTCTTGAGGGCTAACAATTTATCCTCCGGCAAACGACACTCCATGGCGTCTAGAACTATGCCCAAGAAACTTAGCATGGTAGTTGGGTCCTCCGTCTTGTCCATAGCCAATAGAATACTGAACCTACCTGCAATGCACTGCAACATGGACAAAAGAATCGCACACACCTTTGAAGAAGGTGACCCCTTGCAAAGGAAATCATCAAGATAACTGATGACGGAATTTACCCCGATACATCATGTACCACCCATTCCACAAAAGAACTGAACTTTTCAAACAGAGCGCAGGAAACCAAGCAGCCCACAGGCAAGCAGCGATCTACATAAAATCTGTCTTCCCAACAGCACCCCAGGAGGAGGAAACTGTCCTGGTGGACAGGGAGTAAACAAAAAGCGGATTCAATGCCCACTTTTGCCATCAGAGCCCCTTTTCCGTAACCGCAGACCTAGCCAACTGCCACATCAAAAGAAAAAAAAATGTAAACGCCTCCGCATCTATGTCGTTGTTAACCGAACCTCCCTTCGGGAAAGACAGGTGGTGTATAAGGCGAAATTTGTTCAGTTCCTTCTTAGGCACCATCCCCAATGGTGAGATCACCTAGTCCGGCAGTGGCTTAACTGGCCCTCCCATGCGACCCAATGCCACTACCTTAGCCAGTTTCTCCAACACCACCCCCGGATACTGTAACACGCAACGTAAATTCCGCATCATAGGCGGCACAGTAATCAATGAACATGGGATCCTAAAGCCCTCCAAGAAACCCTCCCCCAGCAGCCGCGCAGCCTCTGTCTGGATATCTACTTAGGAAAGGTTGCATCCTTTCCCCCCTCACTGGTGTTCTCCTTGTTTGCAGACTCTCCGGACCAGCCCTTACCTTTTTTTAAAAATAACGGAACACTGGATGGGCACTTCCGCACCCAGGGTACTCGTGTTTAAAACAACAGAAACCCTCAAACTTACAAGATCCCTCATTGTACTGCCAACAGAGACCCCACTTCTTAGCAACCAGTTGTCCCGGAGAAGCTGAACCACAGACCCCTCCTGGAAAAAAATGGTTCAGGGCCTGTGTCGAGGACATAAGCCGCATCCAGAGGGTTATGTCCTTGTGGTCCCACCGCAGGGATGGATGTACAGCCCTGCGCTTACGAAACTGTTCATCATTTCGCAGCCAGGCAGATCCCCTATAGACACTATGAGCCTCACCAACAGCATCCATATAACAAAAGAGCACTGAACAGTGTTCTTCTCCCCTATGACGCTTGCCATAATGGCAAATGCCTGCAGCCAATTTTCGAAAGTCCTAGGGATCAACCTGTACCGCTGCCTTTCCTCATCTTCCTTCTTAGTGTCATCGGGCTTAACCATATCCAGGTTAATTTTTTCAAGAGGCAGCAGAGAGAAGATCTCTACATACTCACCTTTGCAAATCTTATCCCGGACGTCCTGTTTTAAGTGGGCCCCAACGGACCTTCAAAACACACATAAACCTCACATTTTGCTGCGTTAGCGATCCGAACAGCATCCACCTTTGTCAGGGAATCCTTGACGAGCCGGCCTCCTGACTCTACAATGGCAGCCCCTTGTGCTGGTGGAGATACTACTGGCCCGTGGTAGAAGGGGCAACCGCCCTGACCAGTGGGAGGGGGGTACCACACAGGGCCTCTTACCTGCACCACCTGCATCTGCTCCGCTACCCGACTAGATTCACGGTAATCCCTGTGGGGTTGTCCCCATGTTACACCCGGTGAAGCGAAGTCCAGCAGCCCACCTAACAAATCCCTTAGTTCCTGCAGCACTTCCCCCTTCTCCTTCCTAGCAGGGGTCATCTCGCTCACACCGGAGCGTCCGGTCGCATCAGGTGACGGCCCAGCAGCCGCGACATGGCCTCTCCCTCACTGTGACTCCACCCATCCTGATACGTCAGAGGGGGAGTAGTCTGCGGGCTCTGGACAGTACCGCCAGGCGGGTGGAGGAGGCATGCGCACTCATGCGCTCATTAAACTTAGAAAAGAGGTTTAATCTTCAACTACGTAGAGGGTTCTTTACTTTAAGAGCGGCAAGGATGTGTAATTCCCTTCCACAAGTGATGGTCTCAGCGGGGGGGGGGGGGGGGGGGGCATTGATAGTTTCAAAAAACTATTAGATAAGCACCTGAGTGACCGCAACATACAGGGATATACAATGTAATACTGACATATAATCACACCCATGGGTTGGACTTGAAGGACTTGTGTCTTTTTTCAACCTCCCCTACTATGTAACTGCTCCCCATTCATGCCTGAGACCTTGTAACACTAACAAGTCACATGACAACGGGGAAGGAAAATGGCTAATTGGGCACAATTTGGACATTTTCACTTAAGGGTGTTGTGTGTTGTCACATGAAAAGACATAATAAAATTTACAAAAATGTGAGGGATGTACTAACTTTTGTGAGATACTGTATATATGTACAAGCATATGGTATCCCCTAAACTCTATTCAAGTACACTAAAGTAAAATCTCAATTTATTTCACTTTTAAACAATTTCTCCAAGGCCCCTCATGTGGTTCGGGGAGGGACCACAATCACCTTCCCTGGGGTCTACATTCTTCTGCACACAGTTCTTTCAGAGCAAGCAATGCAAGCAATTCAGGTTGCGAATAATCTATTCCAAACTAGCAAGGTCACCTTGCGTATGCACAATGAGCATGCATAAAACCACATAGATCCCTAAAGTTTTCAGATGGGCAGAACTGGACCTGCATATTCAAAGGCTTGGAACAGTGCTTTACAGGAATCTGGCTTACTGATAACCACAGATATATTAAGAATTAAGCAGTCTGCTGTACAAAATGAATGCTCCGATGATACTTTGGAAGACAGAGTTCCATGATAGGGTCTCTTTAATGGTTACTCAGTTTTAAGGCTAAACAAACCCCAAAATGCTGAGTGACAGATTTCCTTTAATAGAGTGTCTCAATATTCACAGCATGGCTGGACAGCTGCTGAAGCCTTCTCTGTACAACACCTCCTTCCTTCCATCCATCCTCAGCAGATAGCGATCACATGGGCACAATACTGCATTGTACAGATACTGCGTTTCACATAGTTTGCCCATTACCTGCGGTTTTGTGATATCAGGACTGTCTGACCTCGTTACTGTAAAGAAGTAGAGGCCCCAAGTGGCAGACCCAGTTTATCTTGGAGTTACTACAAAGGCTTTTTTTATTGCTCTTGAATTTAACAGCAAAATAAAATATAACGCTAATGCATTTAACCTGTTCAGTCATGAACATTCCATATTGCTGGCTGATGAGGGGAAAAAAACCCTACGCTACAATGTCTAAAGTGGACAGTGAGAGATCTCTTAAGGACTTTTTTAAATGGGCAAAAGATTTAGTAAACTGGACATGCACTCAGTTTTGGGATGATTGTAGTATGCCTTTGTGTTAGGGGTTGAACGATATCGTTTTTTCAGGGCCGATACCGATTTTGCAGCTGCCTTTCAGGCCAAAAGCCGATATGAGATTATGATATTCTGTAGATTTAAAGTTTTTATTTTTACACTGTCCTTTTAATTTTTTTCACTTTTATTGCTGTCACAAGGAACGTAAACATCCCTTGTGACAGGTACACTTTATGGAATGATCTGGGTTCTATAGGACACAAAACCTTTCCTCTGCACTTGAAAGTATGCAAAACGCCAAGATCTGTACCTTTAGAATGCCAGTAATCTGGAAGTGTTGTCATGACATCGCTTCCGGGTTACTAGATCCAAGACCCAAACAAAACTGGGACAGAAGACCCAGGCAGAGTGGCATAAGGCAGGGGATGTCCCCTCCCACTGCTTGTAATAACAGCCGAGCGGCTGCTTAGCCACATTGGTTGTTGTTACAAGAAAGCTGACTGTCCACTCTAAAGAACAGTACCAGGGTGATGCCTGCAGCTGCATGTATCACCCCGGTACAATCCCTTGAATCAATATCGGTAAGTTTGTGATCGATACTTCTTCAAAAAAAGTGAATATCAGCCGCACCGATAATCGGTCGACCCCTACTTTGTGTAAATAAAAATTCATCACCCCCTCCGTGACATTTATCATTACTTCTCCATTTATGTGCAAGTTCTCCTGCCATGTGGCAGTCGGTTAGTTTGTGTCCAACACAAACACATGTGACATTTGCTGTGACAACAGTGACATAAGGTCATAGAAAACAGAGCTGTCTGGTATAGTCAAATGAAAACCCTCTCCATTTCCATGGTCTCTCTCTCTCTGTGAGGGAGAGAATGGAGCCAGCTGAAGTATAGACATTTTCTCCACATAACGCTGGGTATTTGGAGAGGAAATGGCTGCGTCTCTGTCAGTTTCCAGGCTTCTTTCCCCAGGACAGCTATGAATGTTGCTTGGCTTGTAATCCACCTTGTGCAGCCCTCACCTACAGCAAAGCTCAGAAACTCACCCTGTGCTGCCAAAATGGCCTCGCAAAGCAGGTCCAAGGTTGGTGTGGCTTCCGCTGATTTCTGGGTGGGAGGAAGTGTCAGACTGACAGTATGTACACACAACGCTCATTAGAGGTTTTAATGCTGGGTGGGGTGCAGATGACGGACAATTATATTATATAACAGATTTGCTATTCTAAGGACAAATATCTTTATTATGCTGACTAAGCACATTCATCTTTATGGTGTTTCCAACTAGACATGTCGACCTCCTACTATTGAGTATTTCAGTATTAACATGCAAAAACTGCTACTGGTATTTTAAAGCTAAAATCCATTCAAATCACTAAACAGATGAAGCATATACTGGTTATAGAAACTTTTCTATATGTCAAACGATTTGTAATTCTATTGGGTCAATTGTGTGTCCCAAGGAGCCCTGGCAGACAGCATAGCCTGGTCAAGTGATCTCATCATTCTCCACTGTAGTTACAGCAGTAGAGCTTGCTCACCAACCCACGCTCAGCCTAATGGTTGGTTGAATGGATAGATGGATGAAAAAATGAGCAGCAGAACAATAAATATACCTCCTAACTTTTTGAGATGGGAATGAGGGACACCTATTAGCAAAAGTATGTTGGCATAGAACACACACCATGCAACGCCTACATATAGGTGAATTATACCAAAAAAAATATTAGTTAAACAAACAAGTACCTTTTTTTTACCACTTCTATTCCTTTATACTGATATAGCACCCTGGTATTTAGGCAGGGATGCTAACAAATTCAGTTTGCCAGGTAGTATTTGTCCTGGCTAATTGTTAGTAGATCCACTGATTTCCCCCTAATTCTGTAATTGCTGCACTTCTCTCTTCTGTCACTATGTGGCATTGTAGCTGGTGACATTGGATAGACAAGGGCATAGCAAGGACAGATCATAAATGGATAGGGTGTCTCAGCCAATAGGCAGGTGTTTATTTAAGTCCCTTGGCCTGCTGGGAGAGCCTATTTCTTTGGGTGGAGTCAGGTGATCAGGGTTCTGTGCCACTTGGACTGCTGTCTGGGTGGACATGTGTTATGTTGCCCCGGGCTGCTAGGTCGGAAGCCTGAGGCCTATCCTGGGGACACCTGGCTGGTAGGCTGCCTGAGGCCTATCCAGAAGCAGGAGAAGCAGCATAGGGTTGGGACTGTAGGATTGGAGTCCAACCGAGTTGTGAAGATTCAACTGGACAGGGAACCAGTTGTGGTCAGAGGTAGAGGGGAATCTGTCGCCACTAAGGGATCATCCACCTTGTTACCAAAGACTACTCTGAGTAAGCTGAAGCAAGTACCTGAGCAGTCTTCTCATCAGCCAGGGATGGTGAGGAAGTGGGAAAGCATCAGCAAGTGCCAAGCCAGGGACCCAGTTCTCCCTAACCCTTGAGGTCACCATTAGGCCTCTGGGGCCCTGGGACACTGGCTTTTAAAATTTACAAATGCAGCCATTTAGAAATTGAATGAAAGGTTTAGCACTGGAAACCACTTTTTGAAAGATAAAAAGTACATTTTATATACAACTATATAGATCAGACCAAAATGAGGGACAAATGAGGACAGAGGGACTGTGCTGCAAATCATCGACAGTCCCTCAAAATCAGGGACAGTTGGGAGCTATGATAATATCATTTCTGTGCTTTCTAATCCTGTAAGTGTTAGTGCTAGTACAAAAGCTTGTTTGTTTGTTTGCACCCCCCATGATTCATGTTTTTCAAAGTTGCCAAGTGGTTACCACTTCTTCATTACAGAACTGAAGTCCTTAATTTAATTCCCACTATGGGATTCTGCATAAAAGTTTAAAATCTTCACTGTGTTTGAGTAGTTTTTTAGAGGTGCTCTGGCATTTTCCCACAATTCAAAATTATACTGCTATGTAAAATAGCTTCCACCTAAACTGGCCTTTGTGTTACAGGCACTGGGTTGTAAACTAATTTGGGTATTGGGATTGCTACAAGTTTAATGTAAAGATTTTGTGGAAAACGTATCATCGCTTTGTTGATGATTGAACTAGGGATCATACACCAACTGGTGCAGGTATCCAAGAACAAAAAGCAAATGCTGCAGATTGCCAGAGAATGAGATGCCACATTTTGTCAGGTTTTTGTCTGGATTTGAGATTACTGGAATATCCCAATTCTGAAATGCTGTTATATGTCTTAATGAATTCCTTGCCAACGATGCCACTAAAGGTCTTGTAATATTGGATGGCCTATGTTGTTGCATAGAGAAGAAGGCTAGAACAAACTCATCTTCAGTAATAGGACACTGCGTAGTGCTCCCACCTGCAGCTGACCGTTGTGTCAGAAATGTAATTCAGATTTGGGTCTCGTCCCAGTCAGTAGAGGATCCAGAAAGAAAAACTGACCATAGTGTAATACTGTCTGTACTTTATTAGGTATAAAAGTATTGCACTTACATAAATTTGTTTAAAACTCGCATAGATAAAAAAATCTGGCTGGCTAGCATCAGATCGCCCGTCCTCCGGGTTACAAACAGCGTGGGAATGTCAACACATCCCTCCTCCCAACGCGTTCCATCATAAAGTGACGTCGTACTGGGGAATGGGCAGCATGTTGACTCACCACCTTATAACACAGAGCCACACCTTGTTCTGAGTCCCGAGTGGCTGGCCACAAAGCACCATTTTATGTAAGGGCATCCCTCATCTATTGGAGATCAGACGGATTACGGTGATGTCCCCTGAAAATAACTCAACACACAGCCTTAACCCTCTTGGGCATGGAGTTCACCAGAGCTTCACAGGTTGCCACTGGAGTCCTCTTCCACTCCTCCATGATGACATCACAAAGCTGGTGGATGTTAGAGACATTGCGCTCCTCCACCTTCTGTTTGAGGATGCCCCACAGATGATCAATAGGGTTTAGGTCTGGAGACATGCTTGGCCAGTCCATCACCTTTACCTTCAGCTTCTTTAGCAAGGCAGTGGTTGTTTTGACAGATGTGTTTGGGGTCATTATGTTGGAATACTGCCCTGCGACCCAGTCTCCAAAGCGAGGGGATCATGCTCTGCTTCAGTATGTCACAGTACATGTTAGTATTCATGGTTCCCTCAATGATCTGTAGCTCCCCAGTGTTGGCAGCACTCATGCAGCCCCAGACCATGACACTCCCACCACCATGCTTGACTGTAGGCAAGACACACTTGTCTTTGTACTCCGCACCTGGTTGCCGCCACACACACTTGACACCATCTGACACCATCTGAGCCAAATAATTTTATCTTGGTCTCATCAGACCACAAGACATGGTTTCAGTAATCCATGTCCTTAGTCTGTTGTTTTCAGCAAACTGCGGGCTTTCTTGTATGTCATCTTTAAAAGAGGCTTTCTTCTGAGACGACAGCCATGCAGACCAATTTGATGCAGTGTGCAGCATATGGTCTGGGCACTGACAGGCTTTCAAATTTGTGTCTGGTCACTTGAGATAAGCATAGGCTCCACGTTGCTCAAACTGTAAAGGTGAGGTTTTAAGGCCAAGGTTGGGAAATGATGATGGAGATCAGAATGTTCATGCCTCTTGTGTTTTCCAGTGTGCTTGCCCCATTGTTGCATGAGAGAAAAAACATTCAGTTGCTGTGGATCCCATCAGTAATGGCAATACTGGTACAGAGCTCCATGAAAAAGCATCTTTATGCCACTATAGCCAGACCGCACCCCTGCTCATTGGAAACTTTCAACTGTACACCTGATCTGCTGACAACTGCAAATTTTTGATTTTTACTCACTTTCAGTCCTAGTGATCATGGTCACCAAGACAAATAGAGATGGCAAATCTCCTCAATGGGAATTCAAACAGCAGAAAAACCTAAAAGGGATTCTAACTCTTGCACCCTACACCTGAAAAAAAATTGACTTAAATACTAGTTAGAAAGTCATTATGCAAATAAGGGCTAGATCCCTTTTACTGTTAACATGTCATCTCTGTCTTTGTAATAAAGGTGAACAGACCACTTCCCCTTATTTAACGTCGAAAGTAGAATGTGCTGGAGACACATTCCCAAATATTATTCTCAAAGCCGCTTAGTCTCCACACTTGACTACTTCCAACCGAGTGAGCTGTGAATTGCGGTCGTCTAAGAATATGACCCCTTGATGGCTTGCTGACTCCTCAGTCTTCCTTTTCCCCAGCAGTGCCTCGAAACCACTTTAGAATAATGTTAACTGTAAATAAATCTTGTTGCATTTCCTCTTGTCATATCACACCTACTCAGCATCTAGGTCAAACTTAACCGCCCTATATCCAGCACGCTGTACCGTCAAAATATGACATTACAAGCAGATGGTTCAAATAAGACGATTAAGTGGAGCACATATTAACACCGTGAAAGGCTATCCATCAGGGCTGATAGGCCCATGACAGCCTTCCATCCGCCACTAAAGCCTTATTCCGTGTGGGGGTGAGAGGCCAAATATGGCAGATGTGGAAGATGTCAGAAAATGAAGCATCAATAAAATGTCCTGTGCTGACCACATATTAACACTCTGAAATGTTTTTACTGATCGCCAGGGCACTGCAAAGCAGCCAACTTTCGAAAGAGTTAATGTATTTCACAGGCTAAATGAAATGCTTCATCACTGAGCTATGCTTTGCAACAACTATAAAACATTCAACACACTGCTTAAACCCAACCCCCCCACCCCACACCACCACCTTCCTCGGCCGGGACATCAAGCCAAAGCTTTTGCTCGATTAAAAACAGAATTTCACTTAAAATTGTTTTATAACCTTTTCTCAAGTGGTGGTATAATTTATGTCTACGGGCTGCCACAGTGGTGGTTCTAATTAAATGTAACACACAAGAAAGGAGCTGAGGCAATATGGCTGACCTGTTAACTGGCCAAATTGTAACAGGGTTATTAAGTAACATGCTTTATGCGTTTAGAAAAGATGTGCAGCCAGGGACATCATTAAGAAGTCCTTGGCTCTAAAACAAAATCCATATAGGGCCCAGTGGCCCTCCAAAGTCCATTTTAACTGACAGCGATAGCCAAAGAAAAATCTCTTTTTTAGGCAATTACAACAGCCACTGTAATGATAAAATCCGTCAGCTTGCTTTAGGGCTAAACAGTGGAACATCAGCTTCTAAGCCTAGAATTATTATTATGTGTCATATCCCCACCTACTAATGCATGTCTGTTACTTTGTACTTGTAGCCCTTTCTGCCAAATCTAGAATGCCTTAAACTAAGATTTTGAAATCTTAACCCCCTTTCTACAAGCAATCTGTATATCACCATTTCCCAGTATGAAGCCCTGTGCTAGGGAATATATTGATAAATGTCCTCCCATCTGACACTGTGGGGTTGATTTACGAAAACTGGAGAGTACAAAATCTGGAGCAGCTCTGCATAGAAACCTATCAGCTTCTAACTTCAGCTTGTTCAAATAAGCTTTTACAAAAAATCTGGAAGCTGATTGGTTTCCATGCAGAACTGCACCAGATTTTTCCCTTTGTTTGGCTGGTAGTTTTTAATTCCAACTGTCATTGACAACTCCAGTGCCCATTGATGATCAGAAACCAATTTGAGTGGTTTCTGATCATGTGATCACTATGTTATAGTCATCACAGGAAGTTTAAAGGCTTCATTGTCAAAATTAGCCCTGCCTATAGAAGGCACCACAACCTAAATGTGGCAGTAGTCATCTCTTTATTGTTGACAATAAAGTATTAAAGAATGTTACTCCAACATTTCATATTTCTGATATTTGTTTGTTGTACCAATACTGTTTTTATTATTTCCTTTCTGTGAAATTCCTGGTGTTTCTGGTGTTGTGCAGAGTATTGAAATCATGCGCTGGAAGCTTCTTGTTTGCAGAGAATAGCTTTACTTAGCTATAGCTATACTTTACAATATGTCTTTATCATGGAACAGGAACAAGGGACATACAACTACATACACTGAGAAACATAACACTTCCACTGATTACATTACCATAGATACACACTACAGTGCCACCTGCTGGATAGATAGGTATAGTATATAGTTAACAGTATAAAAAGCTATCTGCTATTGTTCTTCCAACACCTGGCAGTCCCACTGATTTCCTATTTCAAACTCATCATACTAGGCATGAGAGCACATCCATCCTAGCATGGTCAGTTTTCTGGCTGTGCTGGGAGGACAGCTTGCCTATCCTCCAATGGTCAAACTTCTGCTGGCACCGCCCCCTGCACAGCCATTCACTGGGAAGATCAGTGTATTGCTGTTTCTCCACCCACACCACTCCAAGCTTCTTAATGCAGCCAGATCAGAGATTATGTGATCACTTACAAAAAAATAAAAATAAAAAATAATATTTTTTTTATATATACACAAATGCTCTGCCTTTCATTTTTACTTTAACCCCTTGGCGCTGGCCGTATGCAAATATATGGCCTCTTGGCCCCTGGTCCTTTGCACCGAGGGGCTGCATATTTGCGTGAATTGCCCCCAATACACCTGTGCTGAGAGTGTATGTGTTGTGCGCTCCCGGCAGTTACCGCACCTAACCAAAAGCTCCCGATTGCTTTTGGACCACGTGACTGCCGTGACAGCCAATCACAGCGGTCATGTGATCTTAAGAGGTGCCCTGCCTCCCGGCGTCATAAACCGCTTAAAGGCCCCAAGAGGGTAAACTGAGTGGATTGTTTTACAAAGTGAGGGTTCACATATATTTTAAGAAATAACAATGATTAACCACTTCAAAACTCCTGTAGAATTGATCGAGCAGCTATACAGCAACTCAGATTACTACTATAGCAGTGGTTCTTAACTCCTGTCCTTATGAACCACTAACAGGCCAGATTTTCAAGATAACTGAAAAAGATCACAGGTGGTATAATTTGCTGCTCAGTGATTGTAGTATTCTAGCCTGCATCTCACCATGGTAATACTTAAAATCCGGCCTGTTAATGGCTCCTGAGGACAGGAGTTGAGAACCACTGTTCAACGGTAAAGCCCATTGGTGGCTGAAAATGTTGATACCGTGATCACGGCTGCAACCACTTCAACCTGAGGACATACAGGTGTGCCCTATGGGGGTGCAAAGTGGTTAAAGAAAGAAACTTAAGTGAACCAACAAATGCTGAATCTCCTGTGGCCTGGGCACCTAGGCAGCAATCATCTCTGGTTAGGAAAAGGTTACAGGAATCCTGTCATCAGAGAAAATATGTGGATAACTACAGTAAAACCTTGGTTTGAGAGTAACTTGGTTTGAGCAAAATGTTTTAATAAACTTTGACTTGATATACAAGCGATGTCTTGATATACAAGTAGCGCGATGTCACAACGGAGTATAAAAGAGAAGAGAGGCGCCTCTAAGTATAGCAATATGGTTATATTTAATGAAGGTACAACATTTAGCATCTCACATGGTTGATGATTAAACTAGGCACTTCTAAGTATGCAGTCATCTGGGTAAAGTTGTCCACATAGAACGACCTCCTCACCGCCATTGACATCATCCCTTCCACGCTGCGCACCACGAGCGCTTCAAGCCTCGCTTTCAGATCGCTCTACTGCAAAGTAGCCTTTCCAGTCATGATTGCAGACCGACATCGGTGGTAGCCAGCGGTGCGGGGGATGGTCTATGTGGACAGCTTTACCTCGGATGCCTGCATACTTAGATGTGCCTGTTTTAATCATCAACCATGTGAGTTGCTAAATGTTGTACCTTCAATAAATGTAACCATATTGCTACACAGAGGCTCCTTTCTTCTTTTTTATACTCTGTAGTTCCTGCTGGATTTTGCTTCTAATCCCCTTGTGGAGGCTTCCATTTGTGGATGGACATTTTATGGGTACACAATCTAGCACATTGCTATAATCTTTTTATATAGACTATAAACTGAAAGACTTATTAATAAATGGTTGTGGAACGAATTACCTGAGATTCCATTGTTTCTTATGGGGAAATTCGCTATGCTATAAGAGTGCTTTGAATTACAAACATGTTTCCGGAACGAATTATGCTCGCAATCCAAGGTTTTACTGTATTGCTAACTATCCTGAAAATTTTATAGCCATCATGCTTTAGCTTCAAAAAATTCTGTGCCACTTATAGCACTCAACATTACAAATGAGGAATTCCCAATCTTCCCTGATTTATGCACTGCATGCTTACTCTGGGTCTGTAACTTAAATGTAATGAAGTCACACAAAGCCAAGAAACTAGGATTCTCAAAAGATGGCCAACAATGATGGCTCCATGTTTTTCTCATAGGTTTCTTCATCCCAAAATAGCAAACACAAAAACATCAATGTACTTTACATTGGTTGCATAGAGTTCTAAAGTAGAACTGTGGCGAGGCTATGGACACTCAATTATTTAAATATTATTTAACAAGCAGTAAAGAAGCTTTAATATTCTCTCATCAACCTCTGTAGCTGCAGCTACTGTGGAGCAATTTATTCCTAGATTTCAAAATAGAAGAGGGAAGCTGTTCAAATCTGGTCTCAGCACAGTTCTCCCCATTTCCTGTGCAACTGCTCTGTGTTTACATTAGAGATCAGAAGGCTAGCAGGCTACTGAATCATTGCTGGCAGGGGGAACTTGGGCTACAGAGAGAAAGAGGAAGTAAAACTGAGAAGCTTCAGTTGCAAATTTTGAGGATACCTTGCTCCACAGTGGCAGAAGTTACAGAGGTCTGTGAGGGCCAGCTTCTAAGTTTGTTGTTTGTGTTTATCTAATAATCTACCCTAACTTGTCTGATGTGCAGTATGTCTGTCAGTTGTGTGAATTTTTATCACACGTAAGGACGACCAGACAGTCTATGCCAGTCACTGGTGCAAAAAAGTGCAATATTAAGTTTTTGGACATAGGTGGGACATTTTAGGAATGACTAAAGCTGTTTGACTCTGAAATTGCAACTCTGACACTGCACTCACCTTAATTGACAAGTAAAATGTTACCAGAAGGAGCACAGCGGGAAATGATTGTTCAACAACGCTGATGGTGTATATTCTACAGAATTTTTTACTTGAATTACAGAATAGTAGATGGCGTTAAGATGTCCAGAAACGTGAGTTGGTCTTTCCTCATTCTGATCTTTTTTGGCCAAATCTTTTGGCTCCCCCACAAATGGGGCCAAGTATATCAAGCTCATATCTAACTGTCACATTAAGACTGTAACGTTGAATTAAACTCTCTACTGAATGTTGTTAATACACCCATCTTGTTTAATAATTATTAATAAAACACATGGCCGTCGCTGGTATGGGGCCTCTTCCTGGGATTAAGGTCCAGTGACTTCTACATGCTTGTCACAAGCCATGGAAATACTTTGGCACACCATACCCGTTAAAAGATTTACTCAAAACCTATGGGAGCATTTGGAATGTCGGTGTTATTGTCCTGGAATGAGAGCCACAGGCACAGCTTTGGGTCTGTACTAAATCAGGTTTGAATTTTGCCACAATGAGTTTGAGCTGGAAATTTTGAAACGTGCCTGCCAACTTCAAGTTTAATTATGCTTTGGCTGGAACATGAAACAAAGTTCTCAACATTTCTGTAGAAAATGTTATATATGATCATAATATAAGTAGTTGGTTGGAAGTACTTTTTCAAAGTGTGTCACCTAAAAAGGAAACCCGTACTGAGAAAATTACTGAGGCTGCCATTGCCGTCCTTCTGAAGCTGTTTCTCGTTTCAATAGTTTCTGACACTTACCCAAAGCAAGTGTGCAGATCAGGAAGGTCAGAGTGAAGTCAGAGCTTCTAATCTACATCCTTGTTCCAGGCCAGCTGTTCAGAAAGTACCGAAGTCATTGGACCTGTATGACAGCAAATGAACTGTCTCCTGATACATGCCTGAACACAATAAACTGCATCTTAAATTCTTAAAGTAAATTTGTAAAAGTGTGTAAAATATAATGGTATATAACATGACCTTATAGTAAATAAGTGCTAATGCGCTTCACCTCACTAAAAAAGTGTCAACAAAAAACTGTGTATAGTAAATATATGTACGCGTGTAAAAACAATTTATATGCGTGTAGAAAAAAATATATAATAAATAAGTGGAAGCAGCCAGGCAAAGAAATAGTAATCTCAGTACTACATAAAATACAAGTGTTAATAATAAATGCGGCGCTGCCAGCAAACTAGACTAAAAATTTCCAAAAAACTCTAAGCACATAAATAAGTGAGAAAAGTGAATCCACCTCACCAAGTGTTCCAATGTGCAATATAAGGCAATACACTATAATGACTGAAAAAATGTGCGTACATAAAACAATCGTGTAAAAAATAAATAAATAGCACAATCAAAAAATGATAAAAAGTGGCTGAAATAAAATGTGCAAATAAATACAGTAAACAATAAATGGTGTCCACTTAGTAAAAGTCCATATGATTGCTTCAAAGAGAAAGTCACGAGGGTGTGACGCAACGCGTCAGGGAAGGAGCTGTGGTGTTACACTCATCACTTCCGGTCGCGGCCGAGACCGGAAGTTCGGATCGTACGACGCTATCTGCTGTTTTCTGCCTATATGTAAGTGACCAGTTACCTTATTAAACTACCTGTTTTGAATTACTACACATGAGAGCTCCCCTGTCCTTTTATTTCATACTCTATATACCGCACACTGTACTGGGAGACATGTGAAGAGCCTGAGAAAGAAATGTACAGTTATATACTATCTGCTGGATGGAGGAGGATGGAGTAGCTTTTTGCTTTCATACAGAGTCTACTTACTAAGCATTTGAGGTGAGAGGCTGGGGGAAACTGGTGGTGCACCTGTTTGGCACTGAAGTTGGTTGCTGGAATATCACTTGTTTGGAAGTCACGTTTTCATGCATGGACTTTGATATATGTTCACGAAGCAATCATATGGACTTTTACTAAGTGGACACCATTTATTGTTTACTGTATTTATTTGCACATTTTATTTCAGCCACTTTTTATCATTTTTTGATTGTGCTATTTATTTATTTTTTACACGATTGTTTTATGTACGCACATTTTTTCAGTCATTATAGTGTATTGCCTTATATTGCACATTGGAACACTTGGTGAGGTGGATTCACTTTTCTCACTTATTTATGTGCTTAGAGTTTTTTGGAAATTTTTAGTCTAGTTTGCTGGCAGCGCCGCATTTATTATTAACACTTATATAACATGACCTGTGCTTACTCTCAAATCAGTTCTCAAGACTCTGGCACTGGATTGGCGGGGTTAAGGCTTAGCACATAGGTTGAGGCCCTATGTACACGATGGGCCTAAATCCAGGGTCTTTCTCAGCCACACAGTAGTAGGATTGGAGATACACACAGGTACTCTGGTGCTTACACTTTTACAAACGTCACCTTTAAAACATTCAACATTTCTTTTGATAGGTTGACTGTTTTAAAGGTGACCTTTGTAAAAGTGTAAGCGACAGAGTACCTGTATAAGTATCAACATATTTTAAAAATCCTAGGTAATTATTTGATCACTCAAAGGATGGCAAGCACTGTGATCAGCTGGCTGCTAGTCAACAAATGCTGCACTGACTGTGGAAAAATGTTTTCTGTAACTTCCCCAAGGCCCATCCAGGCAGCGTAGGATGCTGCCTCTTCTGCATTGGTTGTGCATGTACATGAATGTACAAAGCTGGTCGCAGACTTTCTGAGGTGCCTGCAGTGGAGTTACAACCAGAAATATGGTTTTATTGCACAACTGGGCTGGCCATGGATCTGAATGGGGCAAGTGATTCATGCACTAGGTCCCCTGGGTGATTTAACCAGGATTTTTTCATGTCATGGTGATACTTACTTAACATTCTAAAACAGTGCATGTATGTGTAACACTTCCAAGTATTTATTATCACTCACAGAGAAATCTGCTTTTCTCTCCAAAAGAATGGTATCATCTTTGTTTAACTCCTTCCCGCTGCCGCCTCCCGGGTCTTTAATGCTAGGAGGTGGAGGCAGGCATTCCAATCACGTGACAGCTGTGATTGGCTGTCACAGCGGTCACATGATCGGAAAGCCCCTCAATCACAAGTATGCCACCAGTAACTGCTGGAAGCATACAGGGCACAGGCTCTCAGCACAGAAAGATGTTTACATAAGGCTTTATATATGCGGCCACTCAGCATTAAAACCCACCTGGCGAGAGACCGCAGATATGTGCACGGCCAGCGGGAAGAGGTTAAAGACACTATAAACTTTCCTACCTATGGCTTGTGTTTTTGACCTACATAATTATTATTATACAGGATTTATATAGAGCTAACAGTTTGTGCAGCGTTTTACAACATGAGGCAGACAGTACAGTTACAATACAATTCAATACAGAAGAAATCAGTGGGCCCTGCTGGTTAGAGATTACAATCTAGGAGGGAGGATCAAATAATACAAAAATAATCAAATAATACAAAAAGTAATAGCTGTGGGGGATGAGCTGATGGAGAAAAAACAAATACAATTTTTAGGTGAGGGTAGTATAGGCTTCTCAGAAGAGAAGAGTTTTCAGGGATTGTCAAAAAGCAGACCGAGATAGTTGGACAGATTGGGGTAGGGAGTTCCATAGAATGGGAGAGGCTCAGGAAAAGTCCTGGAGACGAGCCAGGAGGTGGTGACGAGGGAACTACAGAGAAGGAGGTCTTGGGAGGAACAAAGAGAACAATTTGGTTGTAATTTTGAGACTAGGTAAGTAATGAAGCTGGGGGTCGAGTTGTGGGTGGCTTTGTAAGTTGTTGTTAGTATTGCAATGCATAAAAGGTCCATTGAAATTTCATGGTGCCATTTGTTTCCTTGAATGTGCACCCCACAGTAGACTAAATCTACTTCTACTAAATCTTCTGCCCTGTATGTGCACCCTATAGTAGACTAAATCTTTACATACCAGGGGGCAGAAGCTTCTGTTTGGTTTCAAACATGAGTATGTGGCATGGCACTGCACAGGTTAATGCATGCCCTATACCTGTAGTAGTAGTGAGAATTAAACTTTCTTCTGAAGAAACTACATAACCCTCAATCTCAGGGTCTTGTAGTCTAGCACCGGTGCAGGTGCAGTAATTAGATATGACACAGCCACACACAGGCAGAACATTCATAGACACAGAAAGCTCACTAATGCACCTGCAAGATATTTTTTTATTACACTAGCACTCCCACACTTGGCATGCTACACAAAGTAGATGGCAATGCATACATTGGGCGCTACGCAACCATAAAGTTGTCTTGTCTTGGCGAACAGGGATAAAATAGGTGATTGAGTACATGGACAATGGGGAATCGATCAGCCATGACACTACAAAGTGCAGCCACAACACGTGAGCCCATCATTACAACGTAAGGCAAACAACAAAGGGAATAGATCTACGCTAATACCTAGATAAAACAAAGAAAACATTTGAAGGGTCAAATCAAGTACCTTCTGCCTGCAGCAGACTGGTGACAGCACTTCAGCCCAAAGTCACTGGACTGGAGCTCAAGGACTGTTTTTTTTTTTATTAGATATTAATCGTTTTCTTTGTCAGAAATGTATCAATATATTGGGAGCCGTGGATCTCCTATGAGTTCCCCGCACTCCAAGCAGCATGCCTAGGCTTGGTCTAACTCCCCTTGGCGAAGCACCCACGCCCGAACTTTCTCCCTCCTTCCTTCCCCCTCTTTTCTCTCTATCTTTTCTTCTTTTGTTCCCTATCTCTCTTCACTCTTCTTTGTAATCTCTCCCATTGCTAACGAATTCTGCTGCCCCCCATAGGAGGGGGTAGTGGAAGAAGGGCCTGCCCTCCGGAAACGACGAGGGAACGAGTTGCCTGGTTCTGGAAACAGCCTCGATACCATCCCCTACTCATATTCCCTCCTTTTCTTCTGTTTATTACAAGTATAATGTGATGGCTGGCCCTTTGGTTTCATATTCATGTTTTGTAGCCCCTGCGAGGGCGCACAAGGAGCAGATTGTAGACTCTTGTTTATTCCTGTTTATTCAACTTTCCAATAAACATATTGAAACAGAAATGTATCAATATTAGTAAGTGAGGGTTGCACATTAACTGGAAAGTAGCTTTAACCCCACATTGTCTGAACACCTCAAATAATTCTAGGATAATGGCCTAAGTAAGGGCAGCATTGTATGTATTTAAAATAATATCTGAAACCTTTACTGGTCTTCTTACCTCTCCACAAAGCTCAGTACCTATTTCCCCTTGTGAGCCATGTGAAACACACTTCTTCAACATACATTAAATAGTTGTAACACAAACCAATAATCCTAATTTCCTGTGGCTTTCAGCTCATATGCAGCAAATAACCGAGCAGACACACCCAGAATGAAGTCAGACAGAGACTGGCCGGATGAACAGAGCTTGGCACCAGAGAGAGCCCTGGCCTTCGGAGAATAATATAACCCTGAACTATGAACGCCTTTGCCCATACATGAAATGTTTGTGGAGCAAGAGACTGGAGGAAGAAAAAGCCTTTTAGTATAATAACTTGGGACTGGAATTATTTGTGGGTAGCAGACAATTTGGCCCAGCCAAAGTTGTGGAGTTTCTCTGCCAAAAGGGTCAGCTATTCACTGCAAATGCCAGTTGGAGCCCACTTGTATCAACTTAACCATCAGATATCATTTGCCGCAGTGTTATTTTTTATGCATTAAATGAAAATAATTTATTTTATACATTTCTTTAAAGTGGTATTGCACTAAAAATTAAGAGGTACTGCCATATATATATATATATATATATATATATATATATATATATATATATATATATATATAAAATAGAAAGGAAGGAATCTAATGATGGGTCTTGACCAATTACTCTCAGTCATTTACCATTAAATAGTATCCAAACTTCCTCTATGGAAAAAAAAAGGCTTGTGTATTACCCATTACATTCTGGCACAATGTTGTTACCTTTCTTAAAAGCCCAATTCCAGGAAAAGCTGGTTTATGTTTTTTTAATCATTAATGCACACATAAACACTATAATTTTTTTACTAGTTCAGGAGCTCTCTAAGCCCAGCTAAGCCATTCCCATATGTACAGCGGGAGCCACATTTCCTGCTCCAGCCACACTGGAACCATGTCTGACACCAGTTTTTGGTGTTTTGCGTCAACCCCCTCACAATCATGGTGCCATTCACACAGCATAACAGTGACGATGCAGCTTTGTTTGGTGAATAGCACAGAAAACTGTGGAGGGTTTATTTCTGAAATCAATGTGTGTAAAATCATAAACGGTGCAGTATCTGGGATCCCCATTTATTTTTAATAGGGGCTTCTATATTCTGATAAGCTTCTTGTCCAAAAAGGCCCTTGTTCTCATCAACATGGATACAAGGTCCTTTGCCAGAGAGGGCAAGGTACCCCCCTATGTGGAGGGCATGTCATCTAGAATGGATCAGGGAGGAGGCAGGGGTACACACTTGCCCCCCCCCCGCCCTCTGGGCCACCAGGCTGCATGCTCAGATAAGAGCTGGTATCAGTTTTGGAGGGGGACCTCATTTTTCCCCCGACTTTAGAGACATGTCTGGTAGGGAATTTGGAAGTACCCCATGCCATTTTTTTGGGGTCACTCTTAAAATCCATTCCAGACCTAAAGGGCATTGTGTGAATTTTTTTTGGGGGGGGTGCCAATTTTTTCATTTTAATTTTGAATACTATCTCAGCAGGGATGGGTCACTAGTTGTTGGGATTCTGATGGGTGCTGGCTCCCTATCAACCAGAAGGCAGTTGTTACATTTAGCGGTAATAATAATCCCATTGCTAAATGTTTCGCTTCACAATGCAGCTACAGGTTCTTTTGACAGAACACCTATTTGTTCGGTCGTTCGCATGAGGTTGTCCATAGGTAAGCACACAGTGCTTTTTCTTCATTGATTAACTCAAATGGTCAAATTCACCCGGCAAAAAGCAAAAAGAAAACTATTATACACATATTACAAACATTACGAGTATTATTTGTATTATTACGAGTATTATTTGTTACGCTTGCGCGAATATTAAGACATTCACAACACAAAAATTTTATCAACAGACTTCTTACAGTAAGTTATTAGGAAAATGAATAAGCTAAAGTTATTAGACCATCATGACCGTCAGGCAGCTGGCTTTTTCACAATGAGAGCTGATCTCCTGACCAGTTTCCACTAAATCATATTTTACTTTTCAGAATTCAGTGTTTACCAAGACCTCTCTGGTGAGGCTCATCCCTTGATATGTAGGCATTTGTTATCTGTAACTGCTTAAGGTTTTTTAAATCAACCCTTTTTCCTTTGAAATAACTAAAAATAATTATTTGTGTCTGTTTTATATAAACCCATATCATTTATTTTAATAAGTCCTTGTCAGAACATCCTTTTTTTCTGGTACAACCAACCAATCTGGTTTTATGGCTACAATTGGCAAAAACTAAATTTTTGCTCTAATTTTATATTCTCTAGTTCTTATCAAATCTGCCTTAGTGGGGTTGATTTACTAAAGGCAAATAGACTGTGCACTCTGCAAGTGCAGTTGCGCCAAAGCTTAGTAAATGAGGTAAAGCTTCACTTTGAAAAGAATACCCAATCACATGCAAGGAACATAAAAAAACAGCATTTTTGCTTGTACATGAGTGGATGATGGAAGTCAGCACAGCTTCTGCTTATTTATTAAGCTCTGGAGCAACTGCACTTGCAGAGTTCAACTGCCCTTTGCAAAGTGCACAGTCTATTTGCCTTTAGTAAATCAAGCCCAGTGTGTCCAAAATGCAAGCAGGCATTGACCATTAATGATGGCAAAATTATACTTTAATATCAGTTTAACAAAAAAGGAAAAATAAAATGTTTTCTGTACTGCTTATGAAGTGTTACCTAGAGTTTGTCTTCAATTTGTTAGTGTATCTAAATATGATAGTCCTACAGTAAGTCTAACACTCCCTTCCCCCCAGACTGACAATACTGCCGTATAAATGTGCCCCCCCCTGTGCTCCTTCATGCAGAATGGGGGTATGCTAACACATGAGATCTTATACTGGCCAGATCACCAGGTGAGAACAGAGGGGGGAAAGCCTTAAAAAACTGGTAGGCTGCAATATATTAAATTTTTGGTTTTGGGTTTATTAATGTTTTAAGAACATTCTGTCTTTTTGTGGGCATAAGATAAATTGCCTCGGCATTGGTCCATACTAGAGTCTCTCAGACACTATTGCAACAGGGCTCCTAGACTCTGATGAGTGACCTCTGTTGGGTTAGAGACAAAAAAGAGCATTCACACTGTGCATCTGCAACTTTATTTTTCCAGCCTTTTTTCCTTATATTTTCCAAGCTGTTATATCCATATTATTATATGCAATTATTAGATCAATGGTAGGAAAAATATTAGAGCTTCTAAGTACTATTTCAAGAAACATGATCTTAATGGGTCACTTTACAAGTCAGAAGAGATTCAAGGCCAATTTCCACAATTATCTACAAAGACAGGTTTATAACTGCTCTGTGTCCCAAACCGTAATATATGTGTAATACAACACGGGTCACATGATAAATCAATTGCTCTAAATAGCAGTGGACTGATAAAATATCGCATATGGTCATGTGGAGAGCTTACAAATGTGGCACAAAATGTCTTACAGCATGTCATTAGATACATCAATATATACAGTAGACTGATTGGATACAGATGTACATGTCATGTATGTTTGATCCAGATCAGAGACACACTAGTAGTAAAGTCAAGATCAGGATGGCAGCCATTAACGCTGCACCTTTACAAATAGGTCAGCAAGTTAGCATAATTTCTCACAATCTTCTTCTAGATCGTGTTTCACAGAGGTGGTGGGGGCTCACTAGAATGGTCTCCCCTTTTAGCGCCTCCTATGTTAACATCCATGGCATCTGTACACCTTTACTTTGGAATGATCCACCTGTATGGTGGTGGAAGAAGAAGTAGAGAAGGGCTCTATGCAATGTAGAATTCCATTTTAGGCCAGGCTTGGAGCTGCAAGACAGATAGCATGGAGGATGGTGAGTAATGCCGAAGCAGGGTTTGGTCAAAGGGGGACCTAGGGGTGTGTAGAGGAAGGAAAGTAATGTAAAGACCTAACTCAGACACCGGGGGAAATAGACTGCAGTACTACTGCCAGAGAGGACCATGCTGCTGTCAATGTTGTTTTTAAGTATACAGTAGTTTCAACTTTTATAGAGGTAATTTATTGGTACTCTTCCACACAAAAAATAACCCACAAATTTCTCTGAAATAAATTGCAAATGACCAAGAAATTGGCATGTATCACTGTTATTTCATGTAATAAAATCAGACGTTGCTTTTGATTCAAAAGACCATTTTAATAATAAAATAAATGGAAAAGGCATGGACAAAAATGACGAGTCCATTAACCTAATATTTTGCTGAACAGCCTTTAGGGGTAATTACTGTAAACAAGTGACTTCTGTAGTTCTCTATGAGATTTGCCAGCAGGTAGCTTCTCCTACACTTCTTGACTAAACCTTAACAGCTGTCTCAGGTTTGAAGCGTGCCTTCTCCAGACCGCTTGTTTCACTTCTCTCCATAGATGTTAGACATTAGATTTACATCAGGACTCACAGTATGCCACTTCAGAATAGTCTGTTTTTGCTGTGTGTGTTTGGGTCATTATCCTGTTGGAGGACCCATGGCCTGAGACAGAGCATTCTGACACTGGTCAGTATGTTTTACCCCAGAATTCCTTTACAGTCTTGAGATTTCACTGTGCTCTGCACAGATTGAAGACACCCTGTGCCAGACTCAGCAAAGCAGCCTCAAAACATAATCAAACATAACCAAACGTCCTTCATGATTCACAGTAGGTACAGTGTTCTTTACTTTGAATGCTTTTTTGGCTGTGAACATACATAGAGATTTGGATGGGATCTACTAACCCTCCATGTGGGGGGTACCTTTCTCACACATGCACACTCATTAATGTCCAGGACCAGACATCTGCATTCATGTGAAAGTCAACATCATGGCGGTACCCCGGCTTAGAGATTAACCATACACTGTGTGCAGTAGTTATATGTACAGAACCTCTCTGCAAAATGTACTGTCCCATGTTACTACAAGCCATGCTCAATGTATGTTGCATATAGGAAGGAGGCTGCTGGGAATGTGCCCTTTCCACTAGTCCAGCGTAACTCTACCACCTCACTCCCTGTAACAGAATGGGGTTCTACCGTACACCTAGCACGGGCCTCATGCTTGCACTCTGTTAACTCCTTCCACTCTCCCATACCATGGGACTAGGTCCATGGGGTCTCCATTCAGCGGGTTCAGTCTTGATTGCTTTTGGGGAATGACTGCTAGGGAGGGGGACAGAACACCAACCCCCTCTCTACCAGAGGACCTGTCATCCATGCCAGGTACCACCCTTTATGAACGGCTGCTATACATTCCCATAAGTTCTTGGTTACCCATGGTAACTACTATCTTGTTCCATCTCTTGTGCAGAGTTAACCTTTCCTAATGGCCTTACTTTTATACCTCCCATGCGGTCTTGCCCCTGTAGTCCTGCCTTCCATCTGTATATACTTGTAGCACCCTGTAGTTAGTGAGTGCTAGAAGTAAGGATTTTTGACAGGGTAAGCAAAATTAGGCAGGCTTAGCTGGGCTTGGAGTGGCTCAGGGAGAGTTGGGTGACTGACAGGTGGCATCATCATCACCTCTCCCTTCCTTCTAGAAGGTACTGGAAGGAGGGGAGAGGAGGTGCTGCCTGAGGTATCTGGGGAGTCTTGTCCAATCCCCAACTTGGACTGGCAGGGGGCAGGCCTTCTTAAATGCCTATGGTCACCCCAGCTGGGGAGGAGTGGTCGAGAGGAAGAGGTGGAGAGAGAGAGGTGTGGAGGCTGTCGGGCCCACGGGCAGCTCCCCAGTCTGCGGGGGTGTCCCTGGGCTGGCCTTGGGTGCATCCAGGATGAGTGTTGAGATCTGGAAGGACAGGCACATGAGAGAACAAGCAGAGTATAGAACACTTCTAAGAGTCTCCATGGAGGGCTACTGGTCACAGCTGGCAGGGCTGGTGAGTGAGCACAGTCGAGAGGACTGGGGAGGCACACCTGAGAGATTGCAGTTTGAAAGATTGGTACAGAACCAGTGCAGAAATGACTGTGGAGAAGGACAGTGGAAAGGGGTCTTTCCAGCCAGGCTGGCTGGCAGGGCCTGAAGGAAGCTATATGGAAATGGTAGCCAAGTAGAGGATGGCTAGCACCTGGACTATTCTACACCACAGTCAGGGACCTGGGATCCTTGTCCGCAAAAGGCAGTTCTTTGAGGCTTGGCTGAAGTAGTGTCAGGCCTACCCATGCAGTGCTAGCTAGTCTGGAGGAGTGAAGTCTGAAGCAAGTGAAGTGCTAGAGGAGAAAATGGTGAGCAGCAAGTGTTTGTGCTGGAGAGAGAAGAGTGAAGCGTATATACCGGAGTGTATATAGGAGTCCTAAGCAACTTTGCACTAAATTTTCCTGGGCATCCCATAATTTTTATTGCTTTAATTCCCCTCAAATAAACAAAACAAAAACCAAGCAATGAACTGGTTTCTGTCTCTGAGTGACTGGGATGGATGTCTGGCTGGGCAGGGTGACGAGTGAACCACTACACACAGAAACCCCTGAGAGGGCATGGCTACATACTGTATATCAACTGGGAAGGAAGGCAGGACCCAAAGAGCCCGGGAAACCGGCAGTAAAAAATTTAATTCTTCTGGGCAGCGTAAACTCACTTGCTATTGTAGAACATTCCCCTTGTAGGAACCTGCCTACAAGCTGATGTGATGTGCTAAAAAAGCTCCAGTTTTGTCTAATCTTATCGAAGAACATTTTTCCAGAAATATTGTGGCTTGTCAATATGCATTTTAGCATAGTCTGGCTTTTAATGTTTTTTATGTTTTTTTTTCTTTCAACAGTGGAGTCCTCTTGGAACTTCTTCCTTTGAGCCCACTATTTCTCAAGATGCCACAGATGGTGTCATTAGACACAGATGTACCTTGACCTTGGATTTCAGCTTGTTTTTCTTTGTAAGTTTTCTTTGGTTCTTTGTCTACAATTTAGAATATACTTCTGTTCAATTTGAGGTTGATTCCTCTCCTGTGGCTATGTCCAGGGAGGCTGGCTAAATGTCATATGAGCATCAAACTGTTTGGAGATGATCTTATAGCCATTACCTTTGACATGCTGGACTATAATTTTCCTTCTGACTTCTTCAGACAACTTCTTTGCTTTCTCTAGTCCATGCTCAGTGTGGTGCATATGATGATACCAAACAGTAGAGTGACTACTGTTCTCCATTTAAATAGGATGACCAAATGACTACAATATTGAAGATATGTGTGATACTAATTACAGAAAACAGTTTGTTTGAAATATCATTCTTAATCACTATGATGCAATTATTCAAATTTGTCAGGACAATTTTAGAATAAGGAATAATTCATCATATTTTACACTTTCTTTGCTTTACCAAAGGATTGCAAGTATACATGATGCAACAGTTTTTTTTCATCACTTTTTGTGAGGAACTGTTTCAAAGCATTGTTTCAATAAGCCTAAAGGGTACCAAAATGTTTGTCCACTTTTGTATGTGCACGGGGAGGCCAACAAAGCTTTAGCAGAGTTCACTTTAAATATTGATTAAGCCAAATGAACACTTCCTTATGCAAAAGCATAAAATATATACATGTGAAAAGCACTCTTGAAATGTTCATTCAATCAACATTTACATTAGGCCCTTCTGTATTGAACTGTATTGTAATTGTACCCCACTCTGCATTGTAAAGCGCTGCGCAAACTGTTGGCACTATATAAATCATGTATAATAATAATTTGTACCCAGTTACACCACTTCTTCTAACCTGACGTTCAGAGCAGTGTCAAACACACAAGTATTTATTTCCATTTTACAAGTCATGAAGAGGGCAATCAGGACTTTACTGCTGTCCCTAATTAGAGGTCGTTCTGAAGATGTAAGAGAAAGTGTATTTCATCAAGACATAAAGAATGACCTTGTGTCCTCCATCATGTAAAAGTGACGAATGACTCTCCAGGGGAATGTTTTGTGTGTGGAGTTTGTTTCCGCTATCTGAACTATCTTCAGTTCTATAGCATTCCTCCATGGCTGCATGTTCGGAGCACGGCCAACCAAATTCTTTAAAGACTTGTGATTTATCACTTTTGTTGATCTAGTGTACAGCCACACTTGACATGCAGGGTGAATCTAGTCTCCTGGTTTTTGTGAAATTTTGGTTTTGGTTTTCATCAAATTTTTATGATTGTCTAGCAAAAAAAACATTTTCACAGCCTTAAAGTGGTTGTAAACCCTTCCATATACCCAGTAAAGTCACTGACCTCAGGTGATACACAGCAATGAAACAAATGCTCCTACATAAATTGTAGCTGTTTATCTGCAGTCTTCTCTTTTCTACATCTGTTCAAAGTGCAGAATTTATAAAGCTTGTTTGTGCATTCAGAAAAAGGGGGCAGAGGGCTTAAATTACACTCCGCAGAGCTCAGTGAGGAGAGCTCTGAGAGCTGATTGGAGAGAAGGGACACCCCCCCTTTCACACAGCACACAGGAACAGTGCTGAGGCTGTCAATCAGTTGGAGGTCCCTCCCTGGACACCTTTTTTTCTCTTGGTGTCAGGAAAACTTATCAGAAGTGATTCATGCTGATAGCAGAGGAATAAAGCAGCAGACAGCAATGATACTTGGTGCTCTTAATTAGGACAAGTACACACTATAGAGAGATATGATTTGCTTACATTTCATGTCTGAGGTTTACAGCCAGTTTAAAGCAAAACCAAATTCCCCACTCTAGTTAAATTCTCATCAGCAATGCGACATCTATTATCTCCCTTGCCAGCACAAACATCATCACCTGGTCTCCTTGTAGGTATAGTCTTCCACCACCTTGATTGTCCAACCTGGGATGGCATAACTCCCATGCATCAAGACAAGCTGAAGATGTACACAGGCCAATTTATGTTCTAAACAAGATTCTGAGCAGGCAGAAGGTTTTATTGCAGAAGAGATATAATGAGGGTTATTTACGAAAGGCAAATCCACTTTGCACTGCAAGTGCATTTGGAAGTGCAGTCGCTCTAAATCTAAGGGGTAGATCTGAAATGATGATTTTATCATCCAATGATGTGCAAGCTAAAATGCTGTTTTTTATTTTCCTTGCATGTCCCCCTCGGATCTACAGCGACTTTACTTCCAAGTGCACTTGCAGTGCAAAGTGGATTTGCCTTTCATAAATAACCCCCACTATGTCTCTAATGAGAAAAAGCTTGCCTGCTCTACAATTTAGTATTTTTATGTATAGTTCTCCCTAAAGAAGAACTCAAGCTGCCCCTGAAGCACATTTTGTTTTTGCTACAAGATGTCCTCAGTCTTGAATGACAGCCAATAACATTCAGCTCAGCCTGATTTGGACCCACCCCCTGGGGCAACATCATCTTAGCAACTGTATGGAGGCTAGGGGTTGAGTATATTGAGGTAGCCTTTCATTTCCTGCAGGGATGTTAGTGCTATCTGTAGTTTTGCTGGAAAATTCTTTCCCACCCCTGGTCTAGTCCTGACTGTGTGTTGAAGTTCCTAGTTCCTCTCTCTGAAGTTCATTCTACCTAAATTCCTTTTCCCAGTATGGAGTGGTAACTTTAAATATATGTAGCATGCACTCCAGAGTGGAGAAACTAGGAACTCATGGCAGAGCCTTGAATTTTTTTTATTCGCAACCCATAATTGCATTTACATGTTTTTCAAAACAATACCATATATTTTTCAATAATAGAAACGCTTATTCAGTTCCATTTTGCAAATGAATTATTAATTGTGAACACATTACACTGTTATGATGAATGTACTTGAAAGAATAACTGGATATAAAACAACCCATATTTAACATCAGGCAGCTGTTGGCTGCTCTTAAGACAGTGAAAAAGTATGTTGTCAGTCCAGCAACTGTACTGCTGCACTCTGCATTCTGTGTTAAAAGCTATCGAAGCCAGTATCGGGCTGTATCTGCAAGATGCAGGCAAGTGGGCGGAGTCTGTCCCAGCCTGGGAATGATTCCCAGCCCGAGGCAAATCACCACCCACTTTACTGCAGCTTGAAGACACAGCTCAGCAATGGCTATGAGGTTGGTCACATGCCACACAAGGCAACAGTACAGTTTTGCGCATCAAGGCCTTCGGGTAAGACTGCGTAGGTTAAGCATTTTAATAAATAAATACTGAACTGCAAAAGTCATTATTTAATGTTTGTAAGGTAGCCTGGAGCTTGCTGGTGGTAAATAAGGTTTTAATTTTCTTTCAAGCCGGTTGTAAACCTCTGACATGAAATATGAATAAAGCAAACCCCTCTATAAGTGTAATTTCTGTCTGCTGCCTAATTCCTCTGCAATCTGTGTGAGTCATTTCTGACAAGTATTCATGACATCAAGAAGAACTAAGGTGACAGGGGACAGAGCTCCAGCACACATTCTGTGATTGACAGCCTTAGCTCTGTTCCTGTGTGCAGTGTGAATGAAGGTGTGTGCCTTCCCTCTAATCAGCTCTCACTCAATTCTGCAGAGTATAACTTCAGCTCCCTGCACCCTGCTTTCTGAAAGCTCAGGCAAGCTGCATAAATTCTGCACTTTGAACAATTTAGAGAAGAGAGGGTTGCAAATAAACAGGTACCACTTATGTAGGAGGATTTGTTTCATTTCTGTGTCACCTGAGGCTCATCACATTCTAGTTATATGTAAGGGGTTATAACGTCTTTACCAAGAAAAAATAGCCTCTGAACCCTTGAAATGAACCCTCAAGAGTAGCCTCTGCATTAATCCATCAGCATTCCTCAGTGCTTATTAATTGACTATGATGAGGCAGCCAGCTCTTATATTGCAGCTTGTGGGACGATACTCATATGAAAAAAAGCTGTTTGTTTATTCAATTTCTCAAAAGCTGCATATATTCAGTGATGTTTTTTTTTATAGAAAGTTGACCAACATCAGTATAAGCAGACCAGCCCTAGCTTCTTTTCACCTCGTAGGTATTTTTTTTAAGCTAAAATGCTGCTATGGGTAACTCTAATTATTCAGGAAAATTATCATTATGCTACAGTCAGTAAGCCACGAGTGAACCATTTTACAATATTTTATCATTTTATTCCATGTACCTGGCTCCCAGTCCTAGGAGATTCCGACAACCAAATCCGTCAGATTTTGTCAGACGGATTTTGTTTGAAACTGTTGCATACACGCGGTTGGACAAAGTTGTCGTAAAATCCGACGTGATGACGTTATTTCGACGGGACTACGTTCAGGCTTGTAGCCAATAGCTTTGGTGTAGGAATTTGATCTGAGCATGCGTGGCACTTTGTCCGATCGGAATTCTCTACACATCATCGGAGCATTTTGTCGGAAAATTTTACCAACATGTTGGAAAACTTGGTCAGTCGGATATTCCCACGGAAACAGTCTGATGTAGACCACACACAGTCAGAATATCCGACAAAACGGTACGATCGGACACATTCCGTCGGAATCTCCGACCGTGTGTACAAGGGCTTACTCTTTAAATACCCCGAGCTCATGTCCATTCAGTAAGAACAGGAACTTAGACTGACCAGGAGATCACAATTCTGTCAACAAATTTAGCTCTTGCTTTCTTGCTGTTCTACAGCTGGTAAATATTTTAGAGGCTCTTTATAGATCACTACCTTCTTTGGACACCTAATACTTTCCTGCTGTTCCCGGTAAAACTCAAAAACTGTACCGAAGACAAAAACTTCTATGAGTATTGAGGGACTACATCGAGGATTGATGTGTCTCTGTTTTACTCCAAGATGGTGTTAGGCTAAGTAGCTCATCATTTCCAATAGTCCAAAACATTAGATGAAATGTTTTATGAATGGCTATTTTGCAACCGTCAAAAAAAGATTGGACTTAGAAGTGCATCCAGAAATACAGACTGATTTCATTAAACAATTGAAAATAAATAAAACATCCACTGGTGTGCTCCGTCATGCTGATATCTCACAACCTTGTGACCTTCAGCCATGATGGATCAACCTTGGTCACATCTACTACACTCTGTCAAAATTGCAGCCCCTGATAACAAAGGCCAGATGGTTTGAAAAAATTCCCTGAAACCCAATGAGCACTGCCAAAAGGTGGATAGAGAGGATGGATAGATTGCAGACTGGGATTTGGCTAACACTCGAACTTAACATTCAACCTGCTGTTGATGACATTACCGGCCTTGGTGTTTTGTTAAATGACTACAGAAGTGACTGGAGCATGTAGATGATAAACTTGGCAATGGATAGAAGGAAAAGGGGTCAGGGAAGCATTTATTAAATTGTATGAAGGGAGACATCACAGCAGTGACATAGCTTATATGGCAAGAGTTCAATTGGCCCATACGATTATACAGTCATGAGACATTCCTTAGGAACTATGGTTTTGCCATCAGGGAGCAGTGATGTTATTATACTTGTGCCCGAAAAACACATGAACAGTGAACACCTTAAAAGTACCTTAAAACCCCATCTCTGGGCAAAATATTCACTTTAAATGCTGATCCACATGATGGCATTATTTACATGGATTGACAATAGAAAAAAAAAAAAAACATGACAGCTGCCAGTTTGTTTACCCACACAAGCTACTTGAGATTTTCTATCCCTTCCCTATTTTAATATACTATATTCAAATATAACTAAACTCTGAAAAATAAAAAAAATAAAAAATGCTAGGAAGAAGATATTATCAAGGAAGAGACATGCAATGTCTCCTCTACTCAAAAACGTCTTCCTCTTTCTATTTTCTGGGAACACTGCATGGCACATGCACAGTGACGTCTACACCCCAAACTTGTTCACAGCATAAGATGCTAAGAATATAGCTGGGTTTTGGGGGCGACATAACTACTGGGCTCATGTGCAAATGGCCAAAGATGATTGGAAACTCATGAGTAATGGCAGAGGAGATGGTGGTAGCAGGGAACAACTAAAGCCTCGTAACACATGGTACAATTGTTGGCCAACCAAGCGTCTGATTTTTGTCAAAAGGATGTGTGCCAGAATTTTGTCTTGCATACTAACGGTACACAATTGTCGTGTCATAAACAAGAACGTAGTGACATACTACGAAGAATTTCAGCTCTTGAGCGCCACCTTTTGGGCCCCTTGTGCTAATTTCATGTTTGATGAGCATTTACTCTGAGCATGCGTGTTTGTACTTTCGATTTTTGTGTAACGGATTTGTGTGCTGACCATAAGAAAATCTGATGTCAAGCCGTTGTCCACCGAAAATTTACTAGCCTGTCATCCAACATTTGTTGGCCATAAGTTGGACAACAATTGTCAAAAGGAGCGTACTAATGCCCCGTACACATGTTCCGATTATCGTAAGACAGATCATTCACATTTTGTTAGTTGTTTGTTATACAACTAAGGCCGCGTACACACGGGCGGACTGTCTGTCCAACTTAGTCCGCTGAAACGTGTTTCAGCGGACAGTCCGCTCGTGTGTGGGCTTCAGCCGACTTTTTCAGCAGACAGTCTGGCGGACTAAGTCTTTCGGAATTTCCGTAATATTGTCCGTCCAACTTTGGTTTCAGCGGACAGTCCGCTCGTGAGTAGGCAAGTTGGACGGACTAAGTATGGCGCATGCTCAGAAAGGATTTACACGGCCGAAGGTTGCATTGCAGTGTATTGGACGTCGTATTTCTAGTCCCGTCGTACGTGCTGTACACGTCATCGCGCAAGCTTTCAACGGACTGTCTGTTCATCGTGTGTGGTCAAGTCCGTTCATTCAAAAGTAGGACGGACTGTCTGTCGGATTGTCTGACGGACTTAGTTGGCCAGACAGTCCGCCCGTGTGTACGCGGCTTAAGATTGAATACAACAGTGCAAAATGTGTGTAAGATTTTTGTCGTACGATTCTGGAAAAATCTTCCATTGTGCGTAGCTACGTATTTTAAATGATGTCAAATACGTGTGACCTGTGTGTCCTTCTGGTTTATTTTCACGTTGCCGATCATGCGTGGTGTTTGTCGAATGACTTTTATCGGACGCATACTGTACTGGCTACACGATTGTTGTACGATGGGCTGTTTTCCTGTTTGTCCCTTCGGATTTGGTTGGACGGACTGTCGTGATCGGCTGTCGAAAGCTGCGTACTAACGATCAGATTATCAGAACGATCTGCCCGAAACGACTTTTGTGGTCCGATAATCGGAACGTGTGTACGGGGCATAACAGTAAGATTTTAGGACAACAGTCTGTCAACAGACAATACCCTGCCAACAATCGAACCGTGTGTTTGAGTGGCAACTAGGAACCATGTTTGGACAGCACTGGAGGAAGGCACACTTGAATATTTTCTAAGCTCCTCTCACATACATGTATTATATTTTTTAAACCCTGCTTTTTGTGTCCTTACAACACTGAAAAACAAAGAGCATTTTTATGTGGGAGAACAGCAATGTCCACAATTAAAGGTCAGGTAATATTGCGCTAAATCACTTGCCAAATACATGCACCACCTTTGTTGGTCCCCCAGTCCAGGAGGAAACCACTGCCAACTGCGACATGCATATTTAGAATAAAGGATGCAAAAAGTAGGTTGTACGACTTCTTAACTAAAGGCCACTTAATGTTTATAATACTCCTCAGCTATTTCATAAATGACCCCTCATGGCCCAGAACATTCCATGACTCATTTGGAGGGTTGGCAGATGGCAAGGCAAATAGATGAAGTTTGGTGTTAATGTATACACATTATGAGAAACAAAATTCCCGGATGGCTTATTTAAGGCTACAGAAAATCAAATGTTCAAACGGCTCAGTTTTCCCCAACTGCTAAAATTCCAACTTTGCTTCTATCTCAGCACGCATTGTCTCCAAGAGTTAATTGGCCATTTGTCCCTGATATTGCCACCAATTTAGATGTCAGGAGGCAATGGAGTCCGTTCCAGGCCCTGTAAGTTAGATTTAAATTGCTATCACATGGAAGCTTGGAACTTTTGAATACAACTCCTGACATTTCTTATTCTTGCTAGCCTACACGGTGGAGACAGATGGTTTTAATAAATTCCTCATTGTTGTTAATGAAGTGTTTGGTTTATCTACATCTAGATGCATGAGGAGGGGGGTGTCATTCAGTGTACTATGAATAACACTAGTCTGTATTCCATGTTTTTCATGTTATAGGGAAATAGACATGAACATGTTAAGGACGTATGTTGAGGTTGTGCTGCCCTGCTCCATCGTTCGGAAGAAAAATGTTAATTTGGTTCAATTTATCCCATCAGAAATGAAATACAGTTTGTTTGGTTTCCTTCTAGTTAATGCTTGTTTTTAAGCTCAATAAACCACAAACTTAGCATGTCCCTGAACTGCTACTATAATTTTGTCTTTGATATATGACCTTTTCCCAGACTGTTCCTAAACCTGCCAACTAAAACACTCCCCAATTGCTCATAAAACCTATCCATCTAACTATGCCTATTATCTCCTACCAACAACTACTATAGCTCCAGTAACGACCCTGTAATATTTTGTTTCCACAATGTTTCTAAGGCTGCACACTCAGAAAGAGGCTTCATTTTTTACTCTTTTATAATTGCTCATCAGCAGCCGTTACCTAAAACCTCATCAACAACAGAGAAAAACTAAAGTGGGGCCTGACTTCCAAATACCTAAGAGCTAACCCCAGCAGCACAGCAAATTTGCTCGTAAGTAGACATTTACCCGTTGTCATGGTTCACTATGAAAGCAAAGCTGATCTGCAACTCTGTGTACTTCTATCATAATGTAATTTTGCTTACCTTGTACTGCAGCCTGCTCTGATCCACAAGACTGGGAGGTATATATGTGGCCAAATTCTATTTGCTGATTAATACAGCAACCACACAGCCTCGCAATCAACCTTCATTTTTAGTTGTGCTTAGGCCAACACACATTGCCTGAGCAGGGCTCTGCTCTTGCACTGTTGGTTCTCTGGTTACTGATTTTAAATTTGACTATACTTGTTTGCAGCCTGCCCTGACCCTGTTTCTGAATCTGCCTATAGATTTTGTACCATGTTCTAACCCCGGGCAGCTGCCATATGCACAATTTCCCGGATGGCAGCAACTTGATACACTTCCTAGTTAGTCGCCTCTTATAAAGTGCTCTGGTGAAGATCTGGTGGCATGTTCTTAAGGCCCAGTCACAACAATGGGTATGTGTTATGGTCTGCATAATTCAAATCTGCTGGTGTTTGTTGTGTAGGGGCAGTGCAGTATGTGAAAATGCATATCCTACTTTTTTTCAGTGTGTCAATGTGAACTGAAACAATAAGACATACGGCTAAGTACCTTGTCTATGAGGATTTGGGGTTCTGCTTGTTAAAGCGGAGGTCCACACAAACTGGGTACGGTTCGGTTCACACCAGAACATCCGAACAGATCAAAGAATTTGGCAAGAACATACAAATACCATTAAAGTCTATGGGACACAAACATGAAAAATCAAAAGTGCTCATTTTAAATATGCAAGTTATTGTCATAAAAAGTGTTTGGGGACCCGGGTCCTGCCCCAGCCCAAAAATTAAAAAAAAAAATTGCATGGGGGTCCCCCCAAAATCCATACCAGGCCCTCCATGTCTGGTATAGGTTTTAAGGGGAACTCTGCGCCAAAATTTTAAAATAATGGAGTAGGGGTCCCCCCAAAATCCATACCAGACCCTTATCCGAGCACGCAACCTGGCAGGCCCCAGGAAAAGAGGGGGGCGAGAGAGCCCCCCCTCCTGAACTGCACCAGGTCACATGCACTCAACATGGGGAGGGTGCTTTGTAGTAACCCCCCAAAGCACCTTGTCCCCATGTTGATGGGGACAATGGTCTCATCCCCACAACCCTTGCCCGGTGGTTGTGGGGGTATGCGGATGAGGGGCTTATCTGAAAAAGGGGGCCCCTACGCCATACCAGAGTTCCATACCAGACCCTTATTTTTGGGGGACTCCTACGCCATTTTTTTTTTTTTTTTGGCACAGGGTTCTGCTTAATTTTCATACCAGACCTGAAGGGCCTGGTATGGATTTTGGGGGGACCTCCATGCAATTTTTTAATTTTTGGTTTGGGGTTCCCTTTAATATTCATACCAGCCCCAGTGTTAAAGCTTATATAATAGATATTAGTGACTGAGTTTACATATTTTTTTAACAATTCATTCTGACACTTTTTAATACCGCTTACTATAACTCCATGTCTCTGATTTATCTCAGGATAACAAGAACAGATGGCTAAGAAAAATCAATTTCTGGAAATAATTTCTTCTCCCATGTTTCACCACCACATATTGTCTACAGAGGTCACAGATTGCCCACCAACATATCTGCCAGAATAAGCATTGATCTCCTAATTACCTACAGATATGAGATAGCAACAGCTTCATTCAGCTGAATTGGAAAACCATCTTATGTATATGGGAAGCTCACAATTGGGCCCGTCTGCCCACTGGGAAAAGCTTTTACTACAGTTTCTCCTGAGCAAAGAGAGCAATGTTCCAGTACATTGGCCCACTGTGACTACATCACAGGTTTGCAGAACACTTTTAGTCTGTCTACCATCAATAAAACAATTTGTACATCTGCAAACACAGACGTGCATTGGGAAGAGGAGACCACAGTCCTTTAGCAAAGGCATGTCAACAGAGGTTTCCAACTTCATACCTTGTAATAAACACAGCTGCCAGTAAGTCAATGAATTCTCCGCTAAACATAAAACTGAACAAGTCTCCTCTCTTCTCTGAACTTAGAAACATTATAACTCAATATTAATACAGTTTATGTTTAAAGGGAACCGATCGGCCATTTTTAACTTTTAAAATCTAAAACTCCTGCCTGGTAAATAGCACCCCTTTGATCTTTGCTTCCATTTGCCACTAAAATATTGACTTCCACAACTTCAGTACTGATCCTCGCCCCCAGAGCTCTGCCCACCCTTGTGATCCAATACAATTGCAGTCACCTCTTTGGCCACTGAGGAGCACTCACTGGAGAGGGGGATGATGAGTGGGTGGGGTTTGTTTCAAAGTCAGAGAAGTCCCTACTTAAAAAGGGGCAATAATATAAAAAATAAATAAATAAATAAAAAGCTCTATGTTTTATATTTTTACTTTGTAATTAGGCTCTGATGCAGGACATTTAAACTTTCTTATGCAGGACTTTTAAACTTTCTGATAAGCAATCTTTAACTTTGTGTGGGGTAGCATGTTTCCAGTAGAGGGAAGTTCAATTCTTATCGCTTGACGCCCAGGACATGCAATTCCAGCCACTTGGCAGGAAGTTTCTTTTTTTTTTACATTTAGCTGTACTGCAGGTAAGCAGTAGGGTTTAGAGCTGACTGTCAGCTCTCTTGTAAAAACAATCAGAGTGGCTAACTAGCTGCTGGAACGCTTTTACAAGCAGCAGGAGAAGTCTCCCCTCCCGCTGCCGACATCCAATTGACCAGCTGGCGCTTCCGCCAGCTAATTATAGAGGCGGACAAAGACTGGAACTGCTCTGTCCACCTCTATGATATAGGAAACAGGAAGCAATGAGCATACATCACTTCAGGTTTCCCCAGCGCCATTTTTAAAGATGGAAAGTATTTGATCACGCTGATCTTGATGTGATCAAATGCTTTTAAGGGCAGAGGAGGTCAATAAGACCCCAGATCTCTCCATAAAGTGTACCTCTCACTGCCTATTGCTGTCACAAGGGATGAAGGGATGTTTACATTCCTTGTGACAGCAATAAAAGAAAAAGAAAAAATGTAAGTTGACAGTAAAAATGTTTATATATATATATATATATATATATATACATACACAGGGATCCCCGATCATTCTGCACATGCATGGCCGACTTACGAACATTTCCGAATTACAAACAGGAGGAAAGTCCCTAACAGGTTCGTAACCAGGGGACCCCCTGTATATATATATATATATATAACTGAGGCATGATGGTTAAAGGTGGGGTTATATGGGGGCTGGCTTAACATATTTTGTTTACCAGTGTTCCAATCTCCTGAGGGCAGCGGTATAACCTGGCAGCTTATGAATGGCTGTGTCCCTCAGTATACAATAAAGAAAATCCATAAAAAATATATATATACATAAATATTTGCTAAGGTTACAAATTTACTTTTTCTTTAGGTTGGCAGCTAGCTATGATTTTCCATCTTGGCAAAAATAAATGCAGTGAAAGGGGGGATGGTTAAGCATAAGACACCTTTCATGGCATTCTAAAGACAACAGTTCCAGTCTACATGCTACCATGGAACCAAAGCACAAGCTGCCATAAAGCAGAGCTTCCGTTTAAATGTAGGGGTGTGTGCAAGATGGTCAACAGAGCAGATACTTAGAATGGGAAATCTGCTGCCTACTTGTTACTTACCCTTTAGTGACAGACTTTTAGTGCCCTTTAACACAAGCTTTCTGATTTACACCCGTCTATGTCCGAGTGAATTCAGGTCTCCAAAAAGAAGGACTCCTAAGCCTTTATACAGTAGGAGTACATACAGCCCATTAGCAAGGCTAGGGAACACTCCCAGGCTGCACTTTCATGCACAGATATTGCTGCTCGCGTTGTAGAGGCGTCTAACACTATTACTAAGAACCCAGATAAATATTCAGGCTTGCAAAGTGCCCTGCAGGAAATCAACCACCTCTCAAAAAAAAGTCCTGCTGTACCAATCTCAGCATATATTTGAAAAGGGGTCCAAACACAGGAAATTGTTAGCTTGGTTGGCCAAGGAACAGCCTTCCAGCAAAAGCTAACCCGAGAACCTATGTTTCCAGTGATCAACCAATCACTCAACCCAAACATCAACAAGCACTTTGTCCAACATTATCAGAAATTTTACACCTTAAGGCCGCGTACACACGGGCGGACTGTTCGCCCAACTAAGTTCGTCAAACAATCCGACAAACAGTCCGTTCAAAATTAGCATGAACGGACTTGACCACACACGATGAACGAACAGTCTGCTGAAAACGTGCGTGATGACGTGTACAGCACGTACGACGGGACTAGAAAAACGACGTCCTATACACTGCAATGCAACCTTCGGCCGTGTAAACCCTTTCTGAGCATGCGCGATACTTAGTCCGTCCAACTTGCCTACACACGAGCGGACTGTCCGCTGAAACCAAGTTTGGACGGACAAAACCAAGTTTGAACGGACTGTCTTACGGAAATTCCGTAAGACTTTGTTCGTCAGACTGTCCGCTGAAAAAGTCCGCTGAAGCCCACACACGAGCGGACTATCCGCTGAAACACTGTTAAGCGGACTAAGTTGGGCGAACAGTCCGCCCGTGTGTACGCGGCCTTAGGCTCCATGCACAATAGCCTAAAAATCTTTGCTTCTAGAGAAGTTTAATTTGTTGTCTGTAGAAGCAGCTCAATGCTATCCTATGTGTCCATACACATTAGGATGATTACTGGCATATTTTGAGCTCAGCATTTGGAGACAGGAAAAAAAAATCCTTCTGGTTTGCGTTTCTGATGGGAGCTTTCTAGCATTAAAAAAAAACGTTAAACTCTTATAAACTGTAAACAAAAATGCTCTGTGTGAGTGTTTTTTCTGCCAAGGGAACTGATTTTTTTTAAGCCCAGTGTATAAGGAGGCGAAAGGCCACATACACCCCTACAGAACGAGATACATTTCTAAATAGCACAAACTTACTTTTCTTTAATCCTGTACAAGAAGCCACACTTGAAGATGATATTTCATTATACAATATAAATTACACCTTATCCTCACCTTAAGTGGGTTAAACTCCAGGGCAGATGGCATTTCCTTGTTTAATAAAAACAATACCCTGAAATTACGGCCCTCCAACTGTTTACCCTCTTTGAATCTATATTTGATACACAGTCGCTACCTTGCTCTATGTGGCAAGCCATCAGTCTGGCCAGACTTGCTGGTTAGAAGCTGAACCGAGGGAACCTAGAGTGGAGAGTATGAACACGTTTTGCTTTTGACTGTTGGTGATTGCTGTGTTGCATTTTTAGTTTTTAGTTTTTTGGGTGGGGGGGGGGGGGGTCCTTGCAGCTTTTTTAACACCCTCTCTGTCACTTTTTAAACAGCCTTTCCTGACGCCTTCATGGCAGCACACACTGGGTTGTGACTCTGCCCCCACAACCTGACAGGATTGGATTAGCTATAAATTTGAAGGGGAGACCTCCCGCTGCATTCTCTTTTTTATCCTCACCTGACGGGTTGGACGGACAAAGTTTCCTGTTACAGATGAATAAGCCTCTACCGCATTCGCCCCAGCAGGTTCAAGCCTCTCCTGTTTGGAAGTCCCTCCTGTACAGTCTCTAAAGGAGCTTCTATGGAGGGAGCCCCCCGCTCTGGTGGTCTCAAGGGGCTGTTTTTTTCTGGCATATTACAAGCTTTAAAGAAGCTTTTTTCTGCAGTGGATTCCCTTCCTAACTTTTTCTTTCCTCTCTCCCGTTGTTGGCTACTGCTAAATAGGCACCTAGCATCCTTCAGGTTAATTCTTCTATTGAGATAAACAGTACCTTATTATTTTCCTGGTAGAGGGACAGGACTTGCTGGTGCCTGTTATCCCTCTTGATCGCCGTCTGTTTCGCCGCTCTGCGCATGCCCAGTACTTAGTTTTCTTCTTACCTATGTTTTTCCTCGTGTTGCCCTTTTCCAAGATGGCGCGGGGGTGCTCGTGTCACTTCCGCGCATGCGCGGAGCGTCATTCACGTCGGAATGGCGCCATTTTTTTAAAAACACAGTGTCTCTGTGTAAGTTCAATAGATGCTGTATTGCCTCCTACTGCCAAAAGAAAAAAAAAAAGGGAAAAGACTGCTCTGCATCTCTGTGTTAGAAATACTACTAAAGGTAAGCCCTGTGGGGATTCTTTATATTATTCCTGCTTGGTAAATTTCTGCTGTTTAAATAAATTGAAATATTATTTAAAAATTATTTAAATAATTATAAAATAAATATTTGGTTTATGCTTTTTTTATTTTTGTGCATTTTTGAGCGGTTAAATGTCTTTTAAAAAAAAAAATATATATATATATAATAATAAAGTGTGTATATGTGTATATATATATATGTATATATGTGTATATATATATATATATATATATATATATATATATATATATATATATATATATATATATATTTAATAATGTTTCGGTGGGAATTTCAGTATTTCTTCGCACTTATGCGTTCCTTCTTACATTTTAGACTGTCCTGTACCCTTTTCTCTTATGGAATCCACTGCCCACGTAGACCACCATCAGCAAGTTAGGTAAGAGGCTATACCGGTTAGGTACGTATTGAAGGGGAGATCCAAAGAGTGCCAGATGCTTAGTACTGCCTTTCTTTTCTTTCGGCAGTCCAGCTGAGTCAAGAACTACAAGTTCTAGACAGGGGAGAAGATCCAGCCATACCTCAAGCAGGAAATCTCGCAGAAGTCGCTCAAGATCCCCTTCACGCTACCGAAGGCATAGCCATTCACGGCATAGCCACTCACACCATAGCCAGTCAGGACGCAGGAAATCTCCCTCGCACCATCAGAGTCACAATGGCGGTCCTGCAGCAAATGCTTGCTGGGTATGCTCGCTTGTCGCTCCTGCTTCAGTGAGGCCACTAGAGAAAAGGAGGCAGATGCTAGAATGGCCACGGATCTCATTAGGGAGTCTGTTCGGGAGACATTACTGGGATCAGCCACGCCAGCGGTGGATAGAGCAGTCCCTAGCACATCCTCTGCAGAGCCTCGTCTCACCCCGGCATCAGAACCCTCCTCTGAGGATGAGAGTCAAGATTTGTCAGCCGGCTTTGATTTTTCCCTTGTGGAACCCTTTGCAAAATCCGTTAAGGAGGCAATTGGCTGGCAGGAGGACGCGACTAATCCCCCTAAAGTACGGAAATATTTTCCAAACTTAAAAAGGGATCCAGAGACCTTTCCTTTTATCGAGGAACTGGAAGATCTCATCCGGGACGAATGGGAGAGATCAGATAAGAGAGCTAGCCTCTCCAATAGACTGGCAAAAATGTATCCCTTAAAGGAAGCGAAAGTGAGGCCCCTAGTGAATGCCCCCATCGTTGACTCTTCATTAATGCGCCTTGCCCGTCACGTAACCTTACCGATCGAGGATGCGGTATCTTTCCGGGATGTTTTAGATCGAAAGATGGATCTGGAATTAAAAAAAGCTTATTCCAAAGCTGGAGGGGCCTGTAGACCAGCGATTACTACGGCGGCAGTGGCCAGAGCCATCTCAGGATGGGCATCCGGAGTGGAGAAGGACCTCAAGGACGGCGTCGAGATGGAGAAAATAATATCCTCCCTGCAGGAGATCAGACTCGCAGGAGATTTCGTGGCAGAGGCTTCGGTAGATGTTATTAGATCTTCTGCCAGGTCAATGCTGGCCTCGGTGACAGCTAGAAGAGCTCTATGGCTGAAACCATGGATAGCAGATGCAGCCTCCAAAACAAATTGGTGCAGGATTCCATACGACGGTTCAAATCTGTTTGGTGCCAAGCTAGATTCAGCCATCTCCAAAGTTTCCGGAGGGAAATCAGGTCTGATCCCTTCCGATAGAAGACCTAGGGCTCAGAGAGGTCCAGCTTTCAAACGTAATTTGCCAGACAAATACAGAGAATCCAGATCCTACCGTCCAGGTAGGGAGTTTAGAAGGGACTGGAGGAGCACAAAACCCTAATTTCTCAAATTGCAGAAATCCAAGGCTACCCCGGCTAGGGATCAGCCGAAGTCATTTTGAAGATCCGCCTGCCCACCCGGCCCAGGTGGGCGCCAGGCTGAAAAGCTTTTTCAAAATCTGGGCGAGACACATAAAAGACCTATGGACACTTTCCACAATAAAATTGGGTCACAAATGGAAGTTCAGGAACAGTTTTCCACCAAACTACTTCCGTTCAACCAGGCTCCCGCCTTCACTATCCAAGAGGAGCCTGTTAGTAAAATATATAACAGAGCTGAAACAAAAGGGTGCAATCCTAGAAGTACCATCACACCAAAAAGGGAAGGGATTCTATTCCCCTCTTTTTTTAGTAAAAAAGAAGACAGGCGACTTGAGACCCGTGCTGGACCTCAAGAGACTCAACAGAGGCATCCAAGTGGAGTCCTTCAAAATGGAAAGTTTACAGTCTATTCTTCTAGCGATAAATCTAAACGACTGGATGCTTTCTATAGATTTGTCAGATGCTTATCTTCACGTTCCAGTTCACCCGTTTTTTCAGAAGTTTCTGCGTTTTGCCATAAAACAGTACCACTTCCAATTTCAATGTCTTCCGTTCGGCATTTCCTCGGCTCCCAGGACATTTACCAAAGTTCTGTTGCCACTAGTAGCTTTCCTCAGGGAAAAGGGATTGCGAGTCCATCACTATCTGGACGATATCCTGCTGTTGGCAGAAGATCAAGAATCTTTGATTCTTCACCGGGAGATTCTCCTTGCGACCCTTCAGAAATTTGGGTGGATAATCAACTGGAAGAAGAGCAGTCTGCAACCTACACAGAGAATGACCTTCCTAGGGGCAGACCTGGACACCATATTGAACAGAATACAGCTTCCGCAAGAGAAAGTCAAACCTCTAGTATGGAAAATGCAGAGACTATTGACAACAAATCAGTTGCCAGCCAGAGCCTGCCTAAGCGTACTGGGGTCCATGTCAGCAACTATACCCATGATACAGTGGTCACAGTGGCACATGAGACTTCTCCAGAACTCATTTCTCAGGCAGTGGGATGGAGTATCGATGCGTCAAATCATCTTTGTCTCCAGTTCGGTAAAGCAGTCGATATGGTGGTGGACACACCGCAGCAATCTCGAGAGATACAGACCAATAGTCCCTCCAGATCCAGAAGTAGTAACTTCGGACGCTTGCCAGACGGGTTGGGGAGCCCATTTTCAGGATCAGGCAGCCCAGGGGCAGTGGCTTTTTCAGGCATTAGGCCTAGTCTCCAACATTCTGGAGCTCAGGGCAGCTTTCCAAGCTTTGAAAGCCTTCGCGCCACTACTGAGAGGCAAGAATGTAGTTATCCGTATGGACAACAAGGTGGCAGTGGCCTACATTCAGAAGTAGGGAGGTACCCGGAGTGTCACTTTAATGGAGGAAGTTCGACCCATTTTAGAGTGGGCCCAGATTCACCTTTCAAGCCTGAGAGCAGTATATGTTCCAGCAGCGCAAAACATGCTAGCCGACTGCCTAAGTCGAGAGGTTTTTTCCAACAACGAGTGGTCCCTGAATCCTCGAGCCTTCACTCTTTTGACGGATCTTTGGGGAATGCCAGAGATAGATCTAGCGGCTACACCAGCGAATACCAAATGCCTCAGGTTCCTATCGAGGGGGTCATTCCCATCAGCGGAGGGGGTGGATTGTCTGACTCACCCATGGAACTTCAGGCTGGGATACATTTTTCCTCCAGTTCCATTAATCGCAAGATTTCTGTCCAGACTCCGGAGATCCTCAAAGGTGGTGATCGCAATCATCCCACTATGGCCACGAAGGCCATGGTTCACGACCCTTCTGCAACTCAGCCTTCAACCTCCTATCCCTCTGCGGATATCTCCGGACCTTCTATCCCAAGGTCAGTTCCTGCATCCAGCTCCGGAGAGGTTGCACCTGATGGCCTGGAGATTGAGAGGGCTAGGCTGAGAGCTCAGGGATGCTCTCAGGAGGTGATATCAACTCTAATGCAGGCCAGGAAAATCACGACCAATTCCATTTATTCTAGAATTTGGGAAAGATTCTGCTCCATGGCCCAACAAAAAGGATGGAACAGCGTCTCTCCAGAACCTGCTCACATCCTGGAATTTCTCCAATCAGGGGTCAACAAGGGTCTGAGTCTAAGTACCCTCAAGGTTCAGGTGTCTGCCCTATCAACCAAAACGGATACGAAATGGGCCTTTCATCCTTTAGTTGTCCAGTTCTTGAGAGCTTATCTGAAAATCAAACCCCCCAGGAGGCCGATTTTTCCGTCATGGGATTTATCAGTAGTTCTTCACGCCCTGTCTTCACCTCCGTTTATTCCATCTGAAAAGATCTCTCTATGGGACTTAACTTTAAAGCTGACTTTCCTGATTGCAATCACATCAGCAAAGAGGGTATCAGAAATACAAGCATTAATGATCTCGGAACCACATTTAGTTCTTTTTCCTGACAGAGTGGTTCTAAGGCCCTCGGAGCAGTTTATACCCAAAGTGGCCACTCCATTTCACTACAACCAGGATATCGTTCTTCCATCCTTCTCTAACGATCAGGGAGATCCACACCCTCTGGATGTAAGGTCAACCATCATCAATTACCTATCTACTACTGCCTCATTCAGAAGGACAGATTCTCTCATAGTCATCCCTCATGGATCCAAGCGAGGTCAAGCAGCTTCTTCACGCACCATCGCTTCCTGGCTGGTTAGGATCATTAAGAAGGCATATTCCTCCCAGCAACTAGCAATTCCTGAGGGCATCAGGGCTCATTCTACAAGGGCAGTGGCTACCTCCTGGGCAGCATATTGCAGAGTGTCTCCAGAGACAATATGCAGAGCAGCATCCTGGTCCTCCAGGCATACCTTCATTTCCCATTACAAAGTGGATTCAGCTCACTTGTCCATGACTGACTTCGACAGAGCTATCATTAGAACAAATTGTTCCGCATTATAAGGAATTAAAGTTTATTTTTTACTTGCACCCACCCGACTGGCGAGTTATTTCCCAGTGTGTGCTGCCATGAAGGCGTCAGGAAAACGGAAAATTGTATACTCACCTTCCGTAATTTTCCTTTCCTTCATGGCAGCACACGGTTCCCTCCCTGTCTCTTTGTGATGATATATACGGAGAATGCAGCGGGAGGTCTCCCCTTCAAATTTATAGCTAATCCAATCCTGTCAGGTTGTGGGGGCGGAGTCACAACCCAGTGTGTGCTGCCATGAAGATGCGTCAGGAAAGGAAAATTACGGAAGGTGAGCATACAATTTTCCGTTTTTCTTTTTCTTTCCTTCCTTCAGCCTACTAATTAAGGGGAGTGATTAATTGGTCACAGGTGCTTGAGGCCTATATAACTTTCTGTAGAGCAAGTCTGAATCTGCCAGACTTGATGATTAGAAGCTGAATCATGGGAACCTAGAGTGGAGAGTGTGAACAAGTTTTGCTTTTTGACTGCTGGTGACTGCTGTGTTGCACATTTCGTTTTTTTGGGGAGTTTCCTTGCAGCTTTTTTAACACCTTCTCTGTCACTTTTTAAACAGCCTTTTTTTTCCTTCCTTCCTTCAGCCTACTAATTAATGGGAGTGGCTAATTGGTCTCAGGTGCTTGAGGCCGATAACTTTCGGTAGAACTCATTTTGAGCCTGTTAATTTTTGAGCTTGCTGGAACTTAGACCAAGTGGACTAAGGCCTCTTTCACACGAACGATCCGTTCAGGCCCGCCTGTCAGTTTTTCAGGTGGACCTGAACGGATGCTCCATAGGGGTCTATGGAGCGTAGGACACTGTGGTCCGTCGTCATCCGATCTCCCATAGGGGAGAGCGGCGCTGTGACAGGTCTGTCCCTGCGCAGTGTGCAGGGACGGACTCGTCATCTTCTGCTCAGCGGAGATCGCTCCGGGGATCCCCGCTGAGCAAGCGGACATCCACGGGGCGGATCAGTGCTGATCCGCCCCATGTGAAAGGGGCCTAAGAGGTGAGTTAAAAACCAGAGTTAGTGGAACTGAACTAAGTGGTAAGTTAAAAACAGAATTAGTGGAACTGGACTAAGTGGTGAGTTAAAAAACAGAGTTAGTGGAACTGGACCAAGTGGTGAGTTAAAAAACAGAGTTGAAAACAGGAGATTATAACAGGGTTCAAAGTAACTGTGTAGTATGAGTACCTGAGTGTTGTCTGAGTAGTGTGTGGATCGTTAGTACCTGTCTATTGTGTATACTTGTGTATTGTGTGTACCTGTGTATTGTGAGTGCACGTAGGCTGCGATTTCAAGTTGGTCTTTGAGTACACGTGGTCTGCCAGTGCACATAAGCTACGAGTGCACGTGGGTCTGCGAGTACACGTGGGTCTGCAAGTACACGTGGGTCTGCGAGTGCACGTGGGTCTGCGGACGCTTGTGGGTCTGCGGATGCTCGTGGGTCTGCAAGTACCTGTATATTGTCTTGTTGAGTAGCTGTGTATGGTATTGTTGAGTAGTAGTGTCAGGAAGCTAGTTGTTAGGTAATTTAGACAGGGTATAATCCCAATCCTCATTAAATTGGTAGGCACAATGCACCGCGGGTGTGGAGATGTGACTCGCTGTACATCTTGCGGCATGTATGTGTTCCTTCACTTCCTTGATTATCTGATCGGGGGCGAATACTGCTGTGCAAAATGTAAGCACATTGTTTCCCTGGAAGCCAAGGTTCTAAATCTAGGGAAGCAACTGTCAGCACTGAGAAGACCCTCAATACTAAAGGAGAGCTAGGAATGTACCCGACAGGTGCTGGCAGGGGCCAGCACAGAGGCGGTGGAGACAAAGAGGTACAGGCACCAGAAAAGAGTAGATGGGTGACAGTCAGGAAGGATAGAGGGGGAAGTGCCGGGGAGGCTGATCCTAGGCTGGAGCATCCCAATAAGTACGCTCTATTGAGTGACATTGGTGAAACCAGACAGGGACCAGCACTGCTGGAGATATAGGACTCTCCTAGCTGACAGAGAAAGAACTCCTCCAGTGAGGGTGGGGGGGAAGCAAAGGGGAAGGATAGACAGTTTCTGGTGGTAGGGGACTCAATTCTTAGAAGGACAGAGAGGGCAATCTGTGACAAAGACCTGAAGCGCTGGACTTTATGCAGTCTACCGGACGCTTGGGTTCGGCAAATCACGGATTTGGGGGACAAATTACTGGGAGGGGCTGGGGAAGACCCAGCTGTCATGGTGCACGTTAGCACCCATGACAGTCAGAGGCAGATGGAGTGTCATATAGAACGGTTTTAGGGACTTAGGAGTTAAATTGAGGAACAGGACCTCCAAGGTAGTATTCTCAGGAATACTACCGGTACATCGAGCCACACCAGAAAGGGAGATTAGGGAAGTAAACAAGCGGCTGAGGATCTGGTGTAGTACGGAGTTGTTTGGGTTCCTGCCTGGAGGACTAGGCCGACTTCTCAGTCGTTACCAGGGACGAACTGCATCTAAATGAGGAGGGTGCAGATCTGCTGGAAGTAAAGATGGCTAAAAAGTTAGAGGGGTTTTTAAACTAGGCGACGGGGGAACCAGAGGTAGAGATAGTCATGAGATAGGATGGGGTAAACAGTTCAATCTCTGTATTTGTGGACGATACTAAGCTAAGTATGGCAATAACTTCTCCGCAGGATGTGGAAACCTTGAAGATCTGAACAAATTAATGGGGTGGGCAACTACATGGCAAATGAGGTTTAATGTAGAAACATTTTAAATAATGCATTTGGGTGGCAAAAATATGAATGCTATCTATACATTAGGGGGAGAACCTCTGGGGAATCTAGGATGGTAACGGACCTGCGGGTCCTAGTAGACGATAGGCTCAGCAATGGCATGCAATGCCAAGCTGCTGCTAACAAAGTAAACAGAATATTGGCATGCATTAAAAAATAGATTAACTCCAAGGATAAAATGATAATTCTCCCACTCTACAAGACTCTGGTCCAGCCACACCTGGAGTATGCTGTCCAGTTCTAGGCACCAGTCCTTAGGAAGAATGTACTGGAAATGGAGGGAGTACAAAGAAGGGCACAAAGCTAATAAAGGGTCTGGAGGATATTAGTTATGAGGAAAGGTTGCGAGCACTGAACTTATTCTCTCTGGAGAAGAGACGCTTGATAGGGGATATGATTTCAATTTACAAATACCATACTGGTAACCCCACAATAGGGATAAAAATTTTTTTGCTGAAGGGCGTTTATCAAGACACGTGACCACTCATTAAAATTAGAAGAAAATATGTTTAACCTTAACTACGTAGAGGGTTCTTTACTGTAAGAGCTGCAAGTTTGTGGAATTCCCTTCCACAGGCGGTGGTCTCAGCCGGGGGGGGGGGGGCATCAAAAATATTAGATAGCACCAGAACGACTGCAACATACAAAGTTATACAATGTAATACTGACATATAATCACACACATAGGTTGGACTTGATGGACTTGTGTCTTTTGTCAACCTTGACTACTATGTAACTATGTAGTGTGATCATTTCAAAACCTGCCAAAGACTCTGACAGATGCTCTTCATACTAAACATGAACAAGTAGCACCCTGAAATTTAGGCAGGGTTGCTATCAAATTTAGTTGCCAGGTGATAGTTGCCTTGGCCAATGATAAGATCAATTGATTTCCCCCTAAGGCTGGATTCACACCTATGCATTTTTCGTGCTTTTTGCATTTTGCAGATTTGCACTACAGTCCATTTAACATGGTTTCCTATGGAACATGTACTGCAGTGCAAATCTGCAAAATGCAAAAAGCACTAAATATGCATAAGTGTGCATCAGGCCTTATTCTGGAATTGCTGCACTCCTCTCCTCTGTGACTAGGTGGCCTGGTAGCTGGTGATGTTGGGTAAGACAAGGTGTCATGGTTATGCAATAGAGTTCGTCTGCTTACCTGTCTCCATGTGTTCATTTCTAGAGACCAGCCGACCCTCACCTGACTGCTTTTATATCCATCCTCTGGCATGGCTCCACCCTAGCTCCTATCAGAGATCTCTATATTAACCTGTGTACTGCAGGCCAGCCCTGCTGATCAACCTTTGTGTGTTAGCTTCCTGTTACCTGCCGTGTGCTCTGCTGTTATTCCGTTACCGACTTTGGCGTGTCTTTATCCCTGTTTGCCTGTGATCCTGACCTTTTGGCGTGTCTCTGACTATTCCTGTCTGCTAGTGGCCTCGACCTTGGCTTTGTCCCTCACCATCCCTATCCTCCTGTTGCCTACTGTGGGTGTGAGCTTGGGGTCCCTGGGGGTCGCGACCTGGAGCCAGTTGCAGCCAAGTCCATCCTCACCACTCGAGGCTCTGGTGAACACCTGCTGGCTCTTAGACTCCGCGCCCCAGGGAATCTTACGCTCTAACCCGGGTGGGATCCATCTTGGTGTTCTGGCGGGCCTGCCTTCCAATCACCTTGACCCCGTCCGCAGCAGTCAGCCGTAGGGTCCACAACCTTGCGGTCCCTACGGTGTGCATCTGTCACCTGGCCTCAAGGTGACCTGACACAAGGGCATAGCAAAGACAGATTATGAATGAATAGAGTGTCTCAGCAAATTGACAGGGGTTTCTTTAACCAGTTGCCGACCGCCGCACGCCGATGTACGTCAGCAGAATGGCACGGGCAGGCATAAGGACTTACATGTACGTCCCTTGCCTCCCGCGGGTCGGGGGCCCGATCGGGCCCCCGCCCGGTGCCTGCGGCGGTCGGTTTTCGTCCGGGAGCGATCCGGGACGAGGGGGCGGCCATTCATTCATGGCCACCCCCTCGCGATCGCTCCCGACGAATAGAAATCCCCCGTGACATCACTTCCTCTCCTGTAATGTAAACACAGGAGAGGAAGTGATGTATTCTCTCCTCCGGATCGGTGAGTTGCACCAACACTCTACACACACAGTAGAACATGCCAGGCACACTCACACCCCCCCTTTACCCCCCGATCACCCCCCCAATTACCCCTGCCCCCCAGTCACAGTGACACCAATGTCATTTTTTATTTTTTTTTGCATTGGTGTCATTTGTGACTGTAATAACTGTTAGGGCAGTTAGAGTTAGCCCCCTTTAGTTCTAATGTACCCCCCTAACCCCCCCAATAAAGGTTTAACCCCGTGATCACCCCCCGTCGCCAGTGTCACTAAGGCTGGGTTCACATTGCAGCGGTTTATGAGAACGAATGTGATTCGCACCGCACTGCAGTGCAAATCACATCCGATCTCTGTGCGATTCGAGTTCAGCCATTCGCCGCACCCGCCGCACCCGCCGCAAATTCGCACGGAACCCTTTTTTTGGCCCGCAGCAGAATCGGATCGCATGGGTGTTCACACCATGCGATCCGAGTTTGCAGATCGCACTGCGATATGCGAACTGATCTGGGGGTGTCAGTAACATTTCACTGACACTCCCAGCAGTTCGCATAGGGCAGTGTGAACTGCCGCCGGGAGGCATGCGATGCGGGAACCCGCCGCGGATTTGCGGCGTTTCCGCATCGCTCCAGTGTGAACCCAGCCTAATAAGCGATCATTTTTCTGATCGCCGTATTAGTGTCACAGGTGACGCTAGTTAGGCAGGTAGGTATTTAGGTTCGCCGCAGCTTTTTATAGCGCCAGGGACCCCCATATACTACCGCATAAAGCCCCCTGATTGCCCCCTAGTTAACCCTTTCACCAGTGATCACCATATAACTGTTACAGGTGACGCTGGTTGGTTAGTTATTTTTTTATAGTTTCAGGGCACCCGCCATTTATTACCTAATAAAGGTTTAACCCCCTGATCACCCGGCGGGTGTCATTTGTGACTAATAACTGTTAGGGCAGTTAGGGTTAGCCCCCTTTAGTTCTAAGGTACCCCCCTAACCCCCCCAATAAAGGTTTAACCCCGTGATCACCCCCCGTCGCCAGTGTCACTAAGGCTGGGTTCACATTGCAGCGGTTTATGAGAACGGATGTGATTCGCACCGCACTGCAGTGCAAATCACATCCGATCTCTGTGCGATTCGAGTTCAGCCATTCGCCGCACCCGCCGCACCCGTCGCAAATTCGCACGGGACCCTTTTTTTGGCCCGCAGCAGAATCGGATCGCATGGGTGTTCACACCATGCGATCCGAGTTTGCAGATCGCACTGCGATATGCGAACTGATCTGGGGGTGTCAGTAACATTTCACTGACACTCCCAGCAGTTCGCATAGGGCAGTGTGAACTGCCGCCGGGAGGCATGCGATGCGGGAACCCGCCGCGCATTCGTGGCGTTCCCGCATCGCTCCAGTGTGAACCCAGCCTAATAAGCGATCGTTTTTCTGATCGCTGTATTAGTTTCACAGGTGACGCTAGTTAGGCAGGTAGGTATTTAGGTTCGCTGCAGCTTTTTATAGCGCCAGGGACCCCCATATACTACCGCATAAAGCCCCCTGATTGCCCTCTAGTTAACCCTTTCACCAGTGATCACCATATAACTGTTACAGGTGACGCTGGTTGGTTAGTTATTTTTTTATAGTTTCAGGGCACCCGCCATTTATTACCTAGTCTCACTAGTGTACCCCTAAATTTAGGGGTGTCTACTTTCCAAAATGGGGTCATTTGGGGGGGGTTTGTGCCATCTTGGCATTTTATGGCCTTCAAAACTGTAACGCCCTTAGAAAGCCTGAAGGCGGTGCTTGGTTTTCGGGGGCCCCGTACGCGGCTAGGCTCCCAAAAAGTCCCACATATGTGGTATCCCCGTACTCAGGAGAAGCAGCAGAATTTATTTTGGGGTGTCATTTCACATATGCCCATGGCATGCGTGAGCAATATATCATTTAGTGACAACTTTGTGAAAAAAAAAAAAAAAAAAAAAAGTTTGTAATTTTCCCGCAACTTGTGGCAAAATATAAAATATTCCATGGACTCAACATGCCTCTCAGCAAATAGCTTGGGGTGTCTACTTTCTAAAATGGGGTCATTTGTGGGGGTTTTGTGCCATCTTGGCATTTTATGGCCTTCAAAACTGTAATAGGTAGTGAGAAGTGAACTCAAAAATTTACGCCCTTAGAAAGCCTGAAGGCGGTGCTTGGTTTTCGGGGCCCCGTACGCGGCTAGGCTCCCAAAAAGTCCCACATATGTGGTATCCCCGTACTCAGGAGAAGCAGCAGAATTTATTTTGGGGTGTCATTTCACATATGCCCATGGCATGTGTGAGCAATATATCATTTAGTGACAACTTTGTGAAAAAAAAAAAAAAAAAAGTTTGTAATTTTCCCGCAACTTGTGGCAAAATATAAAATATTCCATGAACTCAACATGCCTCTCAGCAAATAGCTTGGGGTGTCTACTTTCTAAAATGGGGTCATTTGTGGGGGTTTTGTGCCATCTTGGCATTTTATGGCCTTCAAAACTGTAATAGGTAGTGAGAAGTGAACTCAAAAATTTACGCCCTTAGAAAGCCTGAAGGCGGTGCTTGGTTTTCGGGGCCCCGTACGTGGCTAGGCTCCCAAAAAGTCCCACATATGTGGTATCCCCGTACTCAGGAGAAGCAGCAGAATTTATTTTGGGGTGTCATTTCACATACGCCCATAGCATGTGTGAGCAATATATCATTTAGTGACAACTTTGTGTAAAAAAAAAAAAAATTTTTTTTTTTGTCATTATTCAATCGCTTGAGGCAAAAAAATAAAATATTCAATGGGCTCAACATGCCTCTTATCAATTTCCTTAGGGGGTCTACTTTCCAAAATGGGGTCATTTGGGGGGGTTTTGTACTGCCCTGCCATTTTAGCACCTCAAGAAATGAGATAGGCAGTCGTAAACTAAAAGCTGCGTAAATTCCAGAAAACGTACCTTAGTTTGTAGATGTGACAACTTTTGCGCAAACCAATAAATATACAATTATTGACTTTTTTTTTACCAAAGACATGTGGCTGAATACATTTTGGCCTAAATGTATGACTAAAATTGAGTTTATTGGATTTTTCTAATAACAAAAAGTAGAAAATATCATTTTTTTTCAAAATTTGCGGTCTTTTTACGTTTATATCGCAAAAAATAAAAATCGCAGAGGCAATCAAATACCATCAAAAGAAAGCTCTATTTGTGGGAAGAAAAGGACGCAAATTTTGTTTGGGTACAACATTGCATGACCGCGCAATTACCAGTTAAAGCAGCGCAGTGCCAAAGTGTAAAAAGACCTCTGGTCATTTACCAGCAAAATGGTCCGGTCTGAAAGTGGTTAAGCTCCTTGGCCTGCTGGGAGAGCCTATTTATTTGGGTGGAATCAGGTGATCAGTGTTCCGTGCCACCTAGACGGCTGTCTGGGTGGACATGTGTTGTACTGCCCCGGGCTGCTAGGCTGGAAGCCTGATGCCTATCCTGGGGGCATCTGGCTGCTAGGCTGTCTGAGGGCCTATCCAGAAGCAGGAGAGCAGCGCAGGGTTGGGACTGCTGGCTTGTAGTCCAACCAGAAGTAGCGGTTCAGCCGGATGGGGAACCAGCTGTGGTCAGAGGTAGAAGGGGAAGCTGTCGCCAATAAGGGACCATTCACTTTGTTACCGGAGGCCACTGTGAATAAGCTGAGGACAGTACCAGAGCAGACTTCTCATCAGTTGGGGACGGTGAAGAAGTGGTAAAATCTCATCAAGTGCCAAGCCAGGGACCTAGTGTATCAGCATGGATGACGCTTGAAGAGTATCTGCAAAGCCAGGGACCCAGCAGGGAAGCGGGGGTGACGCTTGAGGAAGATACTAAGTGCTAAGAGTGAAAGAGCTCAGGAGATCCAGTGGCTATTGGATCCAAAGTCTAGCAAAAGACTGGAAGTTCATTGAGTGAAGACCCACAGTGAGTGATTGTGGAGTAAGCGGAGAACTGTTTGTGTTGCAGATAGTTGAATAAAAATGCCGTTAGTAACTACTACAAGATTGTTGCCATAGGAGACAGCTGTCCTACCTATACAGAAGTAGTGTCCGGCTGGATGCCTTCACCTGTATAGCTGTCTTTCTATAGAAGTCTCGGGGTCTGCTAATTATCATTGCATCTACTTAAGGGTGTCCTCACTCCAATTCTCTCTCCCCCAGATCTTTTCAAGAGATAAAAAATTTCTTTGCATTCTAAAAGTTTCTGGCACCCAGCATTTCAACTTGCATTACACCCACCATGTCTTGCAACTCACTCTACACAGAAAGATGTCAGCTGTCCCTGACTCTGGAGGTCACCATTAGGCCTCAGGGGCCCCGGGACTTTGCTACAAACACAAAATCCCTAGGAAATCTATTATCAAATTAACATACTCAGGTGTTACCTACAATGTTCACAAAGGCCAATCAGGTTTCATGCCTAGCAGGGGTACCAAAATACCTTTCCCTGTCCAATGCTCACCAACAAAGCATCTGGCAGGGCTGCTCTCTATCCCCAGGACTATTTGCTTTGGTTATAGTTTACCTTGTAGCTTTGATTCAGAACTCTAAGGAGATTAAGTGATTTGAAATAGGACCTATGGAGGAAGAACGTTCATTATACGCGGATGATGCCCTTTTACTGTGTACCTTAATAATGCTCACTTATGCCTACTTGCAATCCTTAGGATCTTTGATGTCCTTAGAAAATACTGAGGCATTCTGGTCAACTGGACAAAGTCCATTTTTCTCCAGGCCACAAGACCAAGGAACAGGCCACTCGTACTCCCCTTCATTGAGTCCAACAATTCACCAGAGATCTCAGCGAGTGCAATGAACAAAACCTTTTCCCCATTCTGAAACAGCTCACACCTACAGTGGGGCAAAAAAGTATTTAGTCAACCGCCAATTGTGCAAGTTCTCCCACTTAACAAGATGAGCGAGGCCTGTAATTGTCATCATAGGTATACCTCAACTATTTATTTGCAAATTATGGTGGAAAATAAGTATTTGTTCACCTATTTTTAAGTCTTCACAAGCAATACATTGTTATATATCCTTTGTTGGCAATGACAGAGGTCAAATGTTTTCAATAAGTCTTCACAAGGTTGTCACACACTGTTGCTAGTATGTTGGCCCATTCCTCCATGCAGATCTCCTCTAGAGCAGTGATGTTTTGGGACTTTCGCTGGGCAACACAAACTTTCAACTCCCTCCAATGGTTTTCTATGGGGGTGAGATCTGGAGACTGGTTAGGCCACTCCAGGACCTTGAAATGCTTCTTACGAAGCCACTCCTTCGTTGCCCGGGTGGTGTGTTTGGGATCACTGTCATGCTGAAAGAACATTGTCATGCTGAAAGACCCAGCCATGTTTCATCTGCAATGCCCTTGCTAATAGGAGGAGGTTTGCACTCAAAATCTCCCGATACATGGCCTCATTTATTCTTTCATGTACACGGATCAGTCGTCCTGTTCCCTTTGCAGAGAAACAGCCCCAAAGCATGATGTTGCCACCCCCATGCTTCCCAGTAGGTATGGTGTTCTTTGGTTGCAACTAAGCATTCTCTCTCCTCCAAACACGACGACTTGTGTTTTTACAAAACAGTTCTACTTTGGTTTCATCTGACCATATGACATTCTCCCAATCCTCTTCTGGATAATCCAAATTCTCTCTAGTAAACCTCAGATGGCCCCGACATGTACTGGCTTAAGCAGGGAGAAACGTCTGGCACTGCAAGATCTGAGTCCCTGGCAGCATAGTGTGTTACTGATGGTAGCCTTTGTTACGTTGGTCCCAGCACTCTGCAGGTCATTCACTAGGTCCCTCCATGTGGTTCTGGGATTTCTTCTCACTGTTCTCGTGATCATTTTGACCCCATGGGGTGGGATCTTGCGTGGAGCCCCAGATGGAGGGAGATTATCAGTGGTCTTGTATGTCTTCCATTTTCTAATTATTGCTCCCACAGTTGATAACTTCACACCAAGATGCTTGCCTATTGCAGATTCAGTCTTCCCAGCCTGGTGCAGGTCTACAATTTTGTTTCTGGTGTCCTTCTACGGCTATTTGGTCTTCACCATAGTGGAGTTTGGAGTGTGACTGTTTGAGGTTGTGGACAGGTGTCTTTTATACTGATAACAAGTTCAAACAGGTGCCATTAATACAGGTAATGAGTGGAGGACAGAGCAGCCTCTTAAAGAAGAAGATACAGGTCTGTGAGAGCCAGAAATCTTGCTTGTTTGTAGGTGAACATATACTTATTTTCCACCACAATTTGCAAATAAATTCTTTCAAGAATCAGACAATGTGATTGTCTGGATTTGTTTCCACATTTTGTCGCTCATAGTTGAGGTATACCTATTATGACAATTACAGGCCTCTCTCATCTTTTTTAAGTGGAAGAACTTGCACAATTGGTGGCTGACTAAATACTTTTTTGCCCCACTGTAAATGCACTACATGGACCTGTTGCCCTCTCTTGCAGACAGGCAAATCAAACATTATCAAAATGCAGTTCCCTAAAATTTCATATTAATTTTGTAATTCCCTCTAAGGCTGGGTTCACACTATCTTTGCATGCGGCTCACAGCAGGAGTCCAGTGCGTCCTCGTTCAGGTGCGATTTCAGATTGAATTTTTGGCTGAATTCAGACCTGAAACTGACCAAAAGACACACATGGCTCCTGTGCGAATTCGCACTGGTGCCGCAGTTGAGATGTGTGAACCAGCTCCATAGAGAGCAGGTCAAAACCTGTTGCTTTTATGAATTGGATGTGGGGAACCAATTACGAATTGGATGTGGGGCGGCTCCCTGTGCATGTGCGAGTGGCCGAAGCAGCGATACCTGGAAGAAGATGGACGCTTTGTGCTACAGGGGACAGCGGTGACATCGCTGGCTCCTGTGTCAGGTAAGTGATGCATAGTAGTCCATTATGCTTTACCTTTGCAGGGAAACAAAGAGGAAGTAAACCCCTCTTTAATGTAAAGAGTTCATATGAAAAGTCCATAATATAACCAAAGAAAGTCCACTTTCAAATTCAAGGGTATTTTGCACAACTGGAGTCCACTTAAAGAGGAAGTAAAGTCCCATGCAACGTTTGTACCGAAATATCATATAGGATATCCGTGCTAAAACGTATCAATTACAAATGAGTGACCGCTTAAGCAACCTGTGACACTAGATGCCATAATTGTGATAAATATATGAAGCAGCGCTAAAAAACTGAACTCAATATTACGAAATCACACAAAGAATCAATATAATGGCATAAAACTTATTAGGTGAAAAAATGCATATAAAGAAATCCCACAGAACATGTAAATAAGTGTCCATAAGAGCCTATTCACAAGGGCTAAAAAGGAAAAATATATATGAAACAAGAAAGTCCAAATCATGCACGATCAATTGGCTACATACACACGATCGGAATTCCCAATAGAATGTTTTTCCGTCTGAAAAACTGAGAACATGCTCTCAAATTTTTGCTGGTGGGAATTTGGCCAGCTAAATTCCAATGGAGCACACACACGGTCGTATTTTCCAATGAAAAGCTCTCTTTTGCTGGCCGAAATTCCGATCGTGTGTACGCGACATTAGAGAGCTTTTCCCATTTCCTTTTGTGTTGTGTCTATTTCTCAACTACAGATTTACTTTTACCCATTCATTCTGACCAAGAAAGCCCCACACAGGGTACATGCTGCTACCACACACCTTTTATTAGGCTGTACAGCATATTTGAGTAGTTTCACTCATACGTTATTTATTTTGGAAATTCTGATTTATATGTATACCAATTTTATGTGGTGTTTTTCTGTTATGAATTTTCTTTATTTTTGCCTTTGTGTTTATAATTTTTACAAATTGACAAAATTTATAAAAAAAACCTTACCTGTTGAAAAAAATGCAAACACCGTGAATCGGGAGAGTTTCAAGAACATTCTTTGGAAACCTACCAGCAAGCATTATGGCCCTAAAAATATGAGAAGAAAACAAAACTGGAGAAAGTGTGAAACACCAATGAGATTAAAAAGAATTTGTTACCGAGATGAGTAGAATTAAGAATAACTTTCCAGGCAAGTCACCCTGGCATAGGATTGACTTTCCCTCCAAAGAACACAGTGTAAAATTACCTTACAATTACTAGCTTCTGGCATGTACAAAATAACAGATTAAATAACCGCAGTGCTACAATTTTCTTGTAATTTCTAAGAAATTAATCTAGCACTGAACTTATTTGTTATACCGTACAGTCATTGGCTAACGACTGCTTGTATTGCTGCCCACTTGCCAATGAAAAAGTTTGGTGTTGACCTACAACCTTACCTACTGTCAGGTTATGTGCGGCTGCTTGTTTTTTTTATGACATTGAGCTGAAACAGTGCCTTCTCCAAGGCTGAAAAAAACAACCTCCACACAAGGTGAAAGCAACTACCTCTGAAAATCATGGAAAATGGTCCTGGAGGAGCTGTGGTTGAAGCAAACTACATAGAGTAAGCTGAGTATTGAGGTGTCTTTTCCCACAAAAAGCATAGCATTGCATGACTTTCCCATTGCATATCTAAAACATAAAGGATTTTTTTTTCTTTATAACGATACATACAAAAAACATAAATCAGACACAACTAACTTTTCACATCACAATTATTGCATTGACATTTTCTCTGTACTAGATCATAAACTTTATGTGCAAATATTGAATGAAAAGAGATGTTCAAGTTGAGGTTAGAATGACCAGTACTGCCAAAAACAGTGGAAGGGAGATGTTAGGTCTTCTGTCACATCCAAAAATATAACCTCATGGCTGCCAATAAATACAGCTTATCAAAAAAATTAGGCAATAAAATTTAGGTAATTATAATAATCATGCAACATGCTTGGTGACAAAGGGATGGAAGTCTGTAAGAAACAACATTACTATTCACCTAAAGCAGTAGAATCTTTATACCTGGTCATGTGGTTTTGCCAGATTATCCATTTCACTAGACCTCCTCTATTATATAATTGAACACAACAGGTTCTCTTAATTGCAACTTCATTGTTTTCCTGCACATATTGTTCTTCACAGAAATGTTTGATGGAAGGAATTCCCTTTTAGGGATCGGCTGGACTTGTTATAAAGGGGCTTAATGAAAACCACTCCATTGCTAACAGCACAGTCTGAAAGACACTGTCTCAGTGGGTGATGGCATCATAGGCACCATGGTTTGTCCAATAGCTCGACATTTGGGGCTCCTTGAAGTGTGTATCAAAGGAGCACGAAGTACCCAACCCTGTTCTCAGGCAAATGACCCCAGGAGCTTTCCCACAATGATTCATTGAATGTGGTGAAAGCATTGCTTTGTATGGAAGTTATTCTCCAACATGAAATGCTGAGCACATAATTAAATAATAATGATAGTCATTTGGTCTGTTTGGTGGGGTTCGGATACCATTATTGGCCCAATGGTAGGAAACTGTAAACACTAAAGACCCGAGACAGTGGTAGATGTTCCAACACAAACTGAATTAATACGATGAAAGTGGCTGTGCTTTATTTTTCTTTATAGAACTTTTCAACTCATTTACATCTAAGCAGGATGTGAGGAAAAGATGCAGCAAAAGCCACTACATTCTGACACAACCATATAGACCTATAAGGGCTGGCTCACACCAACTGTGTTGAGTTATGTTGTTCTACACAGATCAACGCAAGCTCAATCCTAGGGCAAAATAGAATTTTTGCTATGTGCCCTGTTCACACCACAATGCTGCGGAGAGGTGCTGTGCAAAAAAAATGCAAACATGTTGCCTTTTTATGTAGCTTAATTTACCACACTACAATCCCACTGCACCACCTCGCAATGCACTGCTGCACATAGAGTATGTGCCATTTTGTGATGTCTCAATAGCGTTCGAGGAGAAAGAAGTACACAGTGTGATGTACTGTAACAGTGTATCACACCACCCCTTATTGCCTCTACACAATGGACACCAGCAATGTTTTAGCGTGGGGCTGGTGTTTATGAGGCCCAACTGTTACCAATACACTGGAATATTTATAAAGAATGTCTACAAAACTCTTTAGAATTCCCTTGTGCCTCTGTGTGACAAATGTCGATGAAGGTGACAAATTAATGTACCTGTTGGAAGTACAGTCCATGAATTTGGGGCAAGCACCGCATCCATACAGACACTTCATCCTGAGTGCAGCTGAGCTCCCTCCCCTGGAGGTAATTCTTTTTGAACACAGTGCAGCCATGGAACTATTAAGAATTTGCCACAGGGGTTGGTAAATCTACGGAAACAGGAAGCAAGGCTTTTTGCTTCTGGTGGAGACTTTTTTAAAAGGGACCATTCTAGCAGAAAAGTGTTGTAAATATTTAAATTAATTTCCTCTATAACCTTTCTCTGTGTGTAGCAGCTCCACCCCTCAGGACATCATCCTGAATGCTTATGAGAGGAAAGCAATCCCTAAAATGCAGGGGTGGGCTGGAAACTAGTGACCTGGGAGGCAGCTACTGCCAGTTGGCTCTTTCACTGAAAGGAAGAATGTCTGCGAGCTAAAGGAAGTGTACTATGCAAAGTTTGACATGGTGCCACATTGATTGGTGGTCATGGTGAAAGGCACATTTTCCTATGGGCATGATGAAAGGAAAATGTTCCTATGGGCATGGTGAAAGGTGGATCTCACATCTTACAGCATCACCTTCCTTTGTGGCCTACGGCAGTGGTTCTCAACCCTGTCCACAACTACCCCCAACAGGCCATGTTTGCAGGTTTTCCTTTATCTTGCACAGGTACTTCAAATCAGAGTCAATGGCTTGGTATTTTGGACAGCTATTTTATCTAAGAGAAATTCCTAAAACATGTTCTGTTGGGCTTACTTGAGGACAGGGTTGAGAACCACTGGCCTACAGAATTCTGTCACATGCATCTCACAGCTGCATATCAAGTTGATGCTGGAAGATTCCTTTCTGACAGGTACTGGTTGTAGGTCTGACCAGGGAGAAGCTAACTATATAATGGCTCACATAGGTCACTAACTACGAGGCACTGGTGTACCTGGGGGAAGGTTGTCTGCACTGCAAGCTGCATGTTCCCAACACTGTCTCTGCATAGTGCCAGCAGCTTGGTCTCTGTTGTGACTAAGCAAACTTGAAAAGGATATCCATATGACCGAATAGGAGGTGCTCAGTCACTGTAACCTGCAGCCCCATGCACTGGCATATATAAAAAAAAATCAAGACATGGTTTCTAATGCTGCAGCTAAGCTGAGTCAGCACAATAAAAAAGAGATACGTCAAGAGTGAAAGGGGTTCCTCCCCATAATACCTGCTTATGTGCCTCAGGGCTCAGTCACACATAGCACAGTGACTGGAACTAGTTTCTCACACTAGATAAATGCCATTAACTGCAAGGGCACATAAAAATAGTTGTTTTCTATGTGCACAGTTCACATTGCAACACAGCTGGGATGTGTGGTGAGCTGTGGTAAATTGAAAACATTTAGCAATTTATTGCAGGGCACAGGAAGCCACCACATGTCACCACATAGCAGTGCAGCTCACTGTGCTGCTTCGCAGAGACTTGAATAAAGTCCCACTTTGTGACACTTCAAAAAAAGTTAACTCCGGGCAAAAAAATTTAAAATTCACACAGCCCCACTGCATGGGTTAACTGCTTGTTTTGTTCTAGGGGAGATATACTTACCTGACCCACTGATCCTCCCGGCACAAGACCGGCCTGACACCCCCCGAGCTCCAGTGGTCTTAAAACAGACTGTTCCTGATGTCAGGATGCTCCATAGACAGGAACAGCCCACCCCTGGGCCATGGGAGAGCGTGGTTTTCCAGAGGATTAGCGGACCAAGCTCACCCCTAGAAAAAAAACGAGCAGTGGGGCTGTGCCTGCACTGCATGGAGAACAAAGATGTTGCCCAAAGTTGGTCTTAAAAGAGCTTTGAGATCCAAAACAGTCAGGTGTGAATGGTGCCACAATGTCTAAATGGTGAAGTATCTCCACTTTCCAGCATATCTTAGGGACAAGATAAAGCTAGACCACACTATAGAGATCCAAATTGACAGCCTTAAAATTCTTTGAAACACAAGAAGAAATCTATTTATTTAACATATTTATATTCAGAAAAAAAATATCTGACAAGATGTTTCATGAAAAATGAAATCTGTTCTTCTGGAATCTAAGGATGCCTTGTTTGACCCAGTGTAGTCATTATACAGAATTTCAAACTAGTACAAACAGCTGTCTATAAATTCAGAATTTCTACCTACATGCTCAGAGATGTCAACAGCCTAGCATGAAAAGAGGACAAAAAATGAGAATCTCCCGTGGTACTTTATGTTTTTAATTATAATTCCTTTTTCATTTAGGACAGACCATTCCCTTGTATATCTGGCAAAACACACAGGAGGGCTGCAAGATAGCACGGCACACTCAACAGACGACGTCCCAATGTGAAATGGCAGAGAACTTTTGCAGATTGTCAAAAGTTACAAATCCCTGATTGTGAGTTGGCCTAATTCAGGTCATTTCTTAAACCTGAAGAATTAATTCTGTCTTCTCTATTCATAATTCTGATGTTGTATAAATTAACTTTTTGTCAACTCAAGAGATTGAATATTACTTACAGTAACACAGTGTTTCAAGTGATATAAAATATGAGCATTATAACAACTGTTTTATGTTATTTAAAAAATAATGACGAGTTTTGGAATGAATTTTAGTGAAACAGTCAATCACATCTATGTAAACTAAAGCTGCTTACAAATCTAAGCATATGTTAATGAGCTGTAGAGTAGGCCTGAAAAATGAAGTGCATTGTGGGAATCCATCTTGTTGGGTGTCTAATGATATCAGGAGTAAGCCATAGCAGGACACTTTGTATATTTGTGCAGTAAGCACTGATATTGTGTATGGTAACAGGCCTCTTTTGTATACGTATATAAACATACTGTTTAAATTAGGCCCATCTCACAAATGGATCTCCAGCGGGCGGCAAGGCCTCCTGGGAAATGACACAATTTGCATATAGGATGGCAGTCCTCTGTGTGAAGTGCTATCTGATACGGGCGTTTCAAACACAAATAACGTGATGCAGGACAGAAAACAGAGAATGTGCACGGGATGGCTGCCGTGACTGTGTTCTGTCCCATAGATGAGAAAAGACATTATTTTGCCTTAATGCTAATGCTGGCGGTATGGGGAATTTGCATGCAAGACAGAATTGATCCTAAATAATTTCACCTCTGACCTCACCGAGTACCTTCAAGATCTGTAACGCATCACCCTTCTTGTACTGTATATTTTTTCCAGAACAAAGTTTACTGTTCGGTTTCAGAAAATAAAGTGAAGTTAAAGTTCACGTTTGACCAAAAAAATTAAGGCAGATGGCCTAGGTGGATATCTTTTATTTGAATATATGCAATATCAAGCACAGAGATCACACCTCCAGAATATATGAGAGAGAGTGAGTGAGTGTGCCAGAGCAGGAAAATGGCAGCTCCATGGTGGCTCCATGAATAATAGTTACATAGTTACATAGTAGGTGAGATTGAAAAAAGTCCAACAAGTCCAACCTATGTGTGTGATTATATGTCAGTATTACATTGTATATCCCTGGAGGTTGCGGTCATTCAGGTGATTATCTAATATTTTGTTTGAAACTATCAATGCTCTCGGCTGAGACCACCCCCTTGTTGCTCTTACAGTAAAGAACCCTCTACGTAGTTTAAGGCTAAACCTCTTTTCTTCTAATTTTAATGAGTTTCCACATGTCTTGTTAAACTCCCTTTCGCAAAAAAGTTTTATCCTTATTGTGAGGTCACCAGTGCGGTATTTTTAAATTAATGAACGAATAAAATAATATAGTGCAGAGCTAATGAAAATTAAATAAACATATAATATTTCCAATCAAATTAAATATAGTATATAAATGTGCAAACCATATATACACAGAAAAATATAATTACACAACAATAGTGATAAAATTGCATAAACCGGCAGTGTTGGTGCATATAAGGTGCATATAGTCCATATAATATGGCAAAATAAAGTGACTGTGAATCGGTGTGAACTGGTTGTCTGTAGATAATTCACCACCGTAAGGAAAGAGGCTTACCAGACAGGATGAACCCAACTCGGCGTATGCCTGATAGGTCAACCAAGCTTTTGGTGTAACACACCCAAGGAGAGGTACAGCAACCACGACTTCCAATATAAACCAATCTGGTAGGGATCCGTTACAATATTGATATCAATGGGTATCCACCATAGGTATAGTGACGAAGTTCATGAGCGGTTCCTCTCAATATAAAATATGGCAGAAGGAGAAGAAATTAGGCCACATAGTGTGATTCCATTTTAAATATAAAACATTTATTGAAAAATGCTAACATGGGCACTCACATTTGAGAAGACATTAAAAGCATATGGATAAAACCAAGTAACGCAGCAGCATCAGCAGAGCCCATCCTTACGTTTCGTCCTAATAAGGCATCCTCTGGGGTGGCCTATGAGGCCCTATGTGGTCAAAATTCTTCTCCTTTTGCCATATGTTATATTGAGACAGAGTCTTGTAGAGTGGAAGAATTATCGCTTTATCCCTGGAGTTAATTCCTTTTTTAATGCATGCCAATATTCTGTCTGCTTTGTTAGCAGCAGCTTGGCATTACATGCCATTGCTGAGCCTATCATCTACTAGGACCCCCAGGTCCTTTTCCATCCTAGATTCCCCCAGAGGTTCTCCCCCCAGTGTATAGATTGCATTCATATTTTTGCCACCCAAATGCATTATTTTACATTCTTCTACATTAAACCTTATTTGTCCTGTAGTTGCCCACCCCATTAATTTGTTCAGATGTTCTTGCAAGCTTTCCACATCCTGCAGAGAAATGATTGCCCTGCTTAGCTTAGTATCGTCCGCAAATACAGAGATTAAACTGTGTAGCGCACTGCCCCCTTGGGGGATGCTGATTTTGTTCATTTACCTTACGCCAGCCTGCTCCGATCCCGATCCTCCCATGTGATTCCATACAAGTAGCACTTCACACTCTGAACTTTTCAAACTGCTTTACTTGGGAACACATTTATAGGGAGGTATAATGAAGCATATGCATATAAGATGCCCTGTTAAATCCCAAATTTGGAATGAAAAGGAATATTAAATTGTAGCGGTAGCTTTGTGGACTAGAGTTCCCTGTCAGCGATCCTTCTCTGATTTCTTTAGTACACTCTCGCTATGGGCAGCTGAGCATCACTCTGAATAATGCTGTGGATGTTGAAACTCAAAGTCCTAGGCCCCACCACCCATCTCCGTGACTTGAAGTGTTTAATACAGTGGTATAACTCCAGTGTTACATGATGACTCCTGCTCCAGGGGACCCAACCTCAGCCTCCCTGGAATCACCTCCGGCTATCTGGCTCCGGGATCTCTGAACTCTCGGGCCTTCAAGCCTCCTCCCGAAGGCCCCCGGGGGTCTCTGGTCCCGAACCTCTGGACCTCGAGCCCCTTCCTTGAACCTCACGAGGACATGTGACCCCCCCTTTTTATGAGAGACCTCCCTCACTGACCACAAAATTAACCATTGGTCAATTCTCTCATATGGATTTCCTGCCACTCAGGTCTCAGCCCATCCTTTCTTGCCAGCAGAGTCCACTGTCAAGCAAAGGAGGTATCCCTGAGTCCAAGTGTAGGTGGCCACATACCCTTCTACTCCCAACCCCAAACCCACAACCAGGCCAACAGGCAAATCAACAACAAGACATGGCCCTGGCCAAATTTACCTATCTCTACATCCTACACTATCAAAAACACCACTAAGCACCTACCAAAAAAGGTAGGGGGCGCTACACTGTTTACCCCATCCTCCAGGTCATTTATGAATAAATTAAACAGGATTGGTCTCAGCACAGAACCCTGTGGGACGCCGCTACCCACCCCTGACCATTGCGAGTACTCCACATTTATCATCACCCTCTGAACTTGCCCTTATAGTAGCCAGTTTTCTATCCATGTACTAACGCTATGGTCCATGCCAATGGACCTTATTTTGTACAGTAAAGGCTTATGGGGAACTGTGTCAAATGCTTTTTCAAAATCCAGATACACCACATCTACAGGCCTTCCTTTATCTAGATGGCAACTCACCTCCTCATAGAAGGTTAATAGATTGGTTTGGCAAGAAGGATTCTAATGTGGTTCTAAAGGAAAGGGTTGCAGGACTGGCATCACTGCCTAGTAAATCCCTGACTTAATTAAGCTTGCAAACAGTGAAGTCTGAATTTGCATCTTAAATAAACGTCAATGACAGGCTAGGTATGGATCATTCCGTTTTGAATTCTAGTGCTGGACTGTTGGCTTTGTGCCTTAGAGTAAGGTAAGTATTAGAGCAATGTTAATGTCTGGGGTTGTAAACCTCAGGAAGAAGGTTAAAGGGCAAGTTAAAGTTGGGGTTAGAAGGTTTTGTTAACAGTTGGGTTAAGGCTTAAAGCGAAAGTCCGCCGGGAGTCCGCGTTTTTTTTTTTTTAAAAGCCAGCAGCTACAAATACTGCAGCTGCTGACTTTTAAAATAGTGACACTTACCTGTCCAGCGCGCCCGCGATGTCGGCACCCGAAGCCGATCTCTCGATCGTCTTTCGGGTGCTGCCGCCACCATCTTGGGTATGGGAATCAGGAAGTGGAGCCATTCGGCTTCATTTCCCAGTTCCCTACTGCGCATACGCGAGTCGCACTGCGCAATTAGGATTTACCCGCTGCCTCTGGGATCTGTGTGTTTCCCAGCAGGCAGCGGGGGACTTTCGGAAAGGGGCGTAATCTACGCCCCTTTCCGCAGAGAACTATCCCAGAAGTGGGTGCAGATACCTGTACTGTACAGGTACCTGCACCCCCCTCCCCCTGAAAGGTGCCAATTGTGGCGCCGGGGGGGGGGGGGGGGATTCCAATGAGTGGAAGGTCCACTTTAGGGTGGACCTCCGCTTTAATGTTGAAGGGAAGGACAGGTAAAGGTGCTAGTATTAGGGAAACTGTTGAGCAATAGTTGCCAGTGTTTGGTTGGGGGGTTTATTTCAAGTAATCTTGTGCTTTGTTCATGAAAGGAAAGACAAAAGATTCACTTTAAGGCCAGCTCCCACTGCAGGACATACTTTTTTTTTTGCTCACTCACCACTGTGTTCAGCTGCTGTTGTGAAGGTAATCTCCATGTACAGTGCCTTGAAAAAGTATCCATACCCCTTGATATTTTCCACATTTTGTCATGTTACAACCAAAAATATAAATGGGTTTTATTGGGATTATATGTGATAGACCAACACAAAGTGGTACATAACTGTGAAGTGGAAGGAAAATGATAAATGGTTTTCAATTTTTGTTTCAAATAAATATGTGAAAAGCATGGCGTGCATTTGTATTCAGCCCCACAAAGTCAATACTTTGTAGAACCCCCTTTCTCTGCAAGTCTTTTGGGTATGTCTCTACTAGCTTTGCACATCTGGAGAGTGAAATTTTTGCCCTTTCTTCTTTGCAAAATAGCTCAAGCTCTGTCAGATTGGATGGAGAGCATCTGTGAGCAGCAAATTTCAAGTCTTGCCACAGATTCTCAATTGGATTTGAGTCTGGACTTTGACTGGGCCACTCTAATACATGAATATGCTTTGACCTAAACCATTCCATTGAAGCTCTGGCTGTATCTTTAGGGACGTTGTCCTGCTGGAAGGTGAACCTCCACCCCAGTCTCAAGTCTTTTGAAGACTCTAACAGGTTTTCTTCTAAGATTGCCCTGTATTTGGCTCCATCCATCTTCCCGTCAACTCTGATCAGCTTCCCTGTCCCTGCTGAAGAAAAGTATCCCCACAACCTGATGCTGCCACCACCATGTTTGACAGTGGGGATGGTGTGTTCAGGGTGATGTGCAGTTAGTTTTCCACCACACATAGCGTTTTGCTTTTAGGCCAAAAAGTTAAATTTTGGTCTGATCAGAGCACCTTCTTCTACATGTTTGCTGTATCGCAAACTGCAAATAGGACTTCTTATGACTTTCTTTCAACAATGGCTTTCTTCTTGCCACTCTTCCATAAAGGCCAGATTTGTGGAGTGCACAACTAATAGTTGTCCTGTGGACAGATTCTCCCACCTGAGCTGTGGATCTCTGCAGCTCCTCCAGAGTTACCATGGGCCTCTTGGCTGCTTCTCTGAATAATGCTCTCCTTGCCCAGCCTGTCAGTTTAGGTGGACAGCCATGTCTTGGTAGGTTTGCATTTGTGCCATACTCTTTTCATTTTCGGATGATCAATTGAACAGTGCTCCATGAGATGTTCAAAGCTTGGAATATTTTTTTAAAACCTAACCCTGCTTTAAACGTCTCCACAACTTCATCCCATAGCTGTCTGGTGTGTTCCTTGGCCTTCATGATGCTGTCTGTTTAATAAGGTTTTCTAACAAACCTCTGAGGGCTTCACAGAACAGCTGTATTTATACTGAGATTTTAATGAGAAATTACACACAGGTGGACTCTATTTTTCTAATTAGATGACTTCTGAAGGCAATTGCTTCCACTAGATTTTAGTTAGGGATTTCAGAGTAAAGAGGGCTGAATACAAATGCAAGCCACACTTTTCACATATTTATTTGTAAAAAGAATTTGAAAACCATCATCATTTTCCTTCCACTTCGCAATTATGCACCACTTTGTGTTGGTCTATCACATAAAACCCCAATAAAATACATTTACATTTTTGGTTGCAACGTGACAAAATGTGAACAATTTCAGGGGGTGTGAATACTTTTTCAAGGCACTGTAGCGCCACACTGAAGATGCAACTTACAGAGGGTAATCTGCTCTCTCTGTGACAACGCTGATGGGCCCAGCATTGTCAAACAGAGTGTCACATGCTTTTCCATACCTGGAAATATATCCTTTTGTCCCCATTTCTGAACATCGTGATGGGAACAGGAAGGGAAAGTAAGTATATCATGGGGGTAAATGGAAGGTTAAAGCAAACTTTTTGTTGGGTCATGTGCGGGAAAAGCACAGGTGAGCATTTGGGTTATACTAAGTGTTAGCCCTTGTACACATGATCGGAGAATCCGTCACAATGTGTCCTATCGGACCGTGTTGTCGGATAATCCGACTGTGTGTGGTATGCATCGGACTGATTCCGTCGGAATATAAGTCGGACCCAATTTTCCAACTTGTTGGAAATATTTTCCGACCAACTGGTTCGATCGGACATACTCCGATCATGTGTAGAGAATTTTGATCGGACCAAGTGTCATGCATGCTCAGATCAAATTCCTACATTAAAGCTATTGGCTACTAGCCTGAACGTAGTCCCATCGTAACAAAATTACGTCATCACGTTCTGAATGTTCGGATTTTTCGACAACTTAGTCCGACCGTGTGTATGCAACAGTTTCGGACAAGATCCGACGGACAAAATCCGACGGATTTGGTTGTCGAAATTTCCTACCGTGTGTACAGGGGCTAAGAGCAGATTGAATGTTAAGGGTTAATTGTGTGACTTAGTTTAGGGCAGGGATATGCAATTAGCGGACCTCCAGCTGTTGCAGAACTTCAAGCCCCATGAGGCATAGCAAGACTCTGACACCCACAAGCATGAAACCCAGAGACATGATGGGACTTGTAGTTTTGCAACAGCTGGAGGTCCGCTAATTGCATATCCCTGGTTTAGGGGTTGCATTTAAGGTTAGGCAATAAGGATTAAAGTGATAGGTAAATGTTAAGTTTGAGGGAAGGAATCAAGCCTTGAATGGATTTTTCAGTTTTGCATGGAGCTATTCTTAATGGGAAAGGATTGATTTTACAGAGCTCTGCGTTAAGGTCCACCTTAGCAGCTAGCCCTTTCTGAGCAAGCATGGCACAATCCATTATACAGTGCCTTGCATGGCAATAGAAGGAAAACACAGCAGTGCAATCAGATGCCAGAGCATGAAGAAAATAGTTTAACCTCTTTTATACCTTGCTTTTATTTCTGTTTATTTTGGGTAGTTCCTTCTTCTATTGGGACTCTGTGTGGAAAATTGGACATTCCTATTTGAAGCGGCACAAGCCAAAATACAACAGGTAGCCATCCAGATTTGACTCTAGGACAATACCCAAATTCAGTCTGATAATAAAACCCTACTTCTCCTAATCATACGGGCACACAGAGGGCAAGAGTGTAATGTGAAGTTGCAATGCATGCTGCCATGCAGAGCGAAACGTAATTATTTCCTATGCTTGTCAGGGGGCTGTGATGGTAAGATCTCTGTGCTTGATGTCTGCACGCCTGCTGTTACCATTAATAAGGAAGAATAGAAGAACAGTTATCAACAAAGTGTCTTGGAGAGGTTTAAGCAAATCTGTGGCAGATTGAGCCACCAAAATCAGTACTGGACACAATGATCTGCATGTGTAAAGGCCGCTTCAGAATTCACTACAGATTTTTCTGTCACTACATGACTACCACCCAGAAAGATAAAGCTACTCTACCCTCATGGCTGTTACATTTGTACCCTCTCTCACACTCTTGTTTTTGGCTTCCATGTCATGGACTTTTGGTTTCTGACTGCCCTTTTTAGAATCACAGCTTGCCCAAAATTACATTCTCCTTTATCTGAAGGGACACAGCGTGGTTATCACATAAGCTAGGTAGGTTCCGTTACACTAAACATGGTCCTGCTCCTGGGTCATCCACCAGCAGACTGACCAGCCACAATTTATATACAGTGTGAAACCTGCTGAAATCGGAGGTATCAGAAAAAAAAGCTTCCACAATCTATCTCCGGATACTTTTACAGCAGTCATGTAACACCGCAGTGTTTGTAGACATGAGCGATATCCCAAAGTCAACACACATGTTTGCGATTAAAACACAGTTACACATAACCCAATATAAATTGTTTTGTGTTGCCGTACAATACTCTAGTACCTTGATAAATTATAACACCGTGTAACATAAATACTGTGGTTAGTGTGGCTAAACTTGCAGTTGAAGACAGCCATTTCCGAGAACAATTACCCAGAATGAAGTGCTTATTACATCCCAGAGAGATTTAAATAATCATCACATGTGAGGATGTTTAGGTACCTTGGCTAATATACATATTATTTTAAGAGGAACTCCAAGTCTATGCAAAAACTTAACATATACTATATACTGGTAAAAGATAATTACATAATTTTGGTGCAGAGCAGTTTGAATAGACCGTTGCGTTTTCCTCTTTCTGCTTCGTTTGTCTGGTATCTTCAGTTGCAGTAGCCTGGCTTGTTGGAGCCATGTTACAGTGAAAGTGGAAGTACCAGTAACTGTTGAACCCTTAGGCTGGGTTGTCACTTTTGCGAATTAGATGCGGGTTTCCCCACATCTAATTCACATGACAGGAGACTGTGACTGGTTCTCAATGGAGCCGGTCCACACAACTCTAGGGCAGCCACGGTCCGCATTGGAAAAGGATTCTGTGCATCTTTGGCTCTGTTTCGGGTGTGTATTGAGGCAAAAATTCAGATCTAATTCGTACACGAATCGGTGAACCGGAACGCACCGGACCCCCTGCTGGGAACCGCGGCTGCATCAGTGTGAACCCAGCCTTAGAAAGCTAAACCCAACCATCAGGTGGGCTTTCTTGGACATCCTGGGGACAGAGGGCTCCTATGGCTGCAGCAGGTAATGGTAAATGGGTAGGCCAAAGGGACAAGAAATACTAGGCTTTCCTTAGTGACTTCTTCTGGTAAAACAAGATCTCTGCTGAGGGGAAATGTCAATCAATCTAAACATTGATCCTCTGATGGTAAACAGAGTTTACCAAATGCCTTTATTTATCAATCCTGTGCCTCTAAAATAGTTAGACTGACATCTGAGTATAGGTCAGCTAGAACTATTGGCAATTCTCTGACTGGTTTTATTAGTTACCTCTAGCTGTTCTCGGGAAGAATGTTCCTAGAAAACAACAAGAGGTATGGATGTTTGATGACAGCTGGCAGGTGCCATCTCTTGCTGTGCCTTGATCTGGCTGACCACAGCCTGTCAGAGAAAGAGATTGAGTAGTAAACAGAGGACCTGGCTGGGTTTGTAATCTCTGGAGGGTTGGTAGCAGGACAAGAAGACAAAGGCCACCCTGGAAGATAAGTGCATTCAGGACAGCAAAGGTCCTGCAGGAATCCAAAATAAGACGCTTATCATTGAAGTGTTTCAATTGTGAGATTGATACATGTCAAAATGACTGTGACTCTTCTATTCATTGCTCTGTAGGAGGTCTCTTCAGAAACATGGCTGTTTGCAATTCTATTGTCACCAAGCATTTATTAGGATGAAGCAAGAATGCATATGTGACATTAAGCAAAACTGCCACTCTGTCAAACATTAGAAAGATAGATCACATATAAAGCATATTGCCAGGATATTTCCGGGAACCTGCACTGCCCATGCTCTACGAGTGGACACACAAGCAGAAAGTTCACATAGCATGATTAGCAACACAGCACAATTAAACAGTGTTTAGGGTTTTCCAGGTTATGAGTCTACTACACATATACTAAGCAAATGTAACCTACTTAATGTATAATGATCATTTTACTTATGCTGGTTCCACCTTGCCTCTATAGGAACCACAAAATCATATTACGTTCAAGGCAAAGCCCTGAATCCATGTTGGCGAGCAGTTGACCATTCCAAAAGTATCAGGTCCACTACAGCTTTGTGTGCATAAGTAGGGGATGTAGTACCATCTGTACTGCTTTAGGTTACCTCGGGATAAAAAGAACAGCTGATGCAACTGCCCAACACCACCAAAATAAATGATCAAGCAATGCCACAGTGGCAAATGACTAATGAACATGTAACTTGTTTATCAAATCAGATTGATCTACTTGTTTAAATGCTTATGAGTTCCCATTGAGAAATAAGTAATACTTTTCCTGTCATAAAAAAATGGTTCAATGCAACAAACCCCCAGCATGTTCTTTCATACAAAACACCTTTCACCGTGCATATACCGAAGATTGCAGCAGGTGGCGGTGGCATTCCAAAACATGACCTGGATATTGGTCACCACTCACTAATCTCTGCAAAGGATCTGCTCATCTGTGGTTACCTTTGTCCAAACAAAACCTGTTTAATGTTACTCATGTTTTCCCATGCTCTAACTTCTACAGGGCCTTTAGCACATCCCTGACCTTGGTGCCACTGACTTTGTATGTTACACTAAAGAAAAAAGTGACTCCATTTATCAACAGATTCTGTCACAAGCTCCAAAGAGTACATTCTCTGATCCCAGGGAAAAAAACTGGCTGTATCTTTGATGCAATAAGTGAAGGTTAAAGTTTCTGCTCTTCTGTGTTACCTCCCCTTTCCTCCACATCTTCTTTACCCTTCCTCACCAGCTCTCATCTATCATCTGATAGAAATCTTTTACCTCTTTCTCATTTGGAATGTTCTGTGTTCTATAAGGCATGCACTGATGTCACCCTTTCCCAAAAAAAGGTTTTTCTCATCTCAGAAGACATCTTATGACCTCTATTCTCTCTAGTCATAAAAGACTTTCCTCCAGCCTTTGTTATGCAAGATATAGAGAGGACCCACAGATTCAAGCAATGTGACAGATTTCAGCAGTATGTTTTGATGTTTTGAAGACTCGCAGGCTGTGTGGGAGTTAAAGTAATGTTTAGCCCTCTTTTGGGTTGGCGGCTATGACAAATGGCCCTCCCCAAACAGGATACTGCGCTAAACCAGTAAGTAAATAAGAGAACCAGAACCTGCACTAGATAGAAGAGTGGGCTGGGAATAAAGTTGGCAGTGCCTCAACCCAGGACAGGGAAAATAACCAGTTATCTATTTAAAGTAATTGGGAGTGGCGGAACTACTGCAACTGGCAAATAAGAATAAGCATAAGTGTATAGATACCCACCAGTATGGAAATAATAAGCTTTATATTAAGAAAAAATGAATACTAGTACATACATGTACAAACAGCTATTTCAGCAAAGGGCCCAAAAAAAGTCCTGCTGGAATTGTGCAAACATACCCAGATATATATAGTTATTGATAAAGATACCGTTAGATGAATGTTACAGCAAAGTTCGGTTACAGGAGCCACTGAGGATGATCGTGATGCGGAGCAGTCCTGCTGTCAGAGACTTCAAGATCTGCAGCAATAGGGAGATCCTCCAACCGTTGACCAATTAGCCTGGAATGCAGTTTCTCACCTGCAGAAACTGTTGTGTGGCAATGGAACTCAAAGTCAGCTTACTTACTCTATATCTTAGTCCCTAGTATCTTCCCTAGTATCTCCTAATCTGTCATGCAATTGGATCTCTGACTGTCAAGTGGCCTTTCGATGCCTAACCTGGCTCTAGCCAATGCTGGTTGCTCAGCCCTGAGCTAAAACCAGCTATAGAATCCAAGAACAGAATGGACATGGTTAACTAAATTAAAAGGAGCTGTATATAAACTCTATTGCAATAGACAGATTCACCTACTAACATACAGAAGGGTGACCACTACACATTCATATCGTATCACAGTGTTAGCTGTCTGGTATATTGTATATGATAACAACAAGGGAACAGATATACTTCTGTCACCAGTCTTTAGATATTATGCATACCCAGAAGCTATGGGCAATAATAATAAACTAATAAACATATGATCGCTTGATGAATTCAGCAGCAGCTTTTCCATGGACAGCACATGTAGTCTCAGCTTCTCTCTCTCTCTCTCTCTCTCTCTCTCTCTGTTCTTCCTCTGGGGTTTCTAACCAAGCTAACAGGGACGGACCTGTACACCCAAATGTATTCAAATCTGTAACTGTGTACTGTACTGTGATATGCTCCGATCTCGATGTACGTAGTATACCTGTATTCTGAATTGTTCTTCTGTCTATAATTGTTTGACAATAAAGCACTCCTGTTCTTTAAAAAAAAAGCTAGCAGGGACGGGTAGTATCAGTTTATAACCATCCAACTCTGTGATAATTAAGAAGCAAAAGCTATTTCCAAAAACAGACACTACAGGGCAACAGATCCCTACAGATTTACTGTATAACCAACATTTTTTTAGTTTTGCATGGAGTAAAGAAAGGATTAGAATTCTTGTAAAGGTTTTATTGTTCTCTGCTAGGTAGATTCACTCTCTCTGTTTGTCCTGTTGATCATTATTACTGAGACTGAAGGCATGGGGAAATCCAAAATTTTACATAGGAAATCTTTCAATAGGAAATGTGTTTGGTGTTACCTGTTGAAAAGCAAATTTGCCCTCATTTTGTGTCTCTGGGACAAGAAATAAAGGAAAATCACCCCCGTGGGAAGCAGACTGCAAAAAATTAACCCAACTGCATCCAAAACTGTAAGAAAAAACGTTCTGCACAGAAGAGTTGGCAAATATTGCAAAGTCTAGATGTGAAAAGTTAGTAGACATGTCCCGTTCTAGCTATACAGTGGGTATAGAAAAGAATTTAAAATGATAAAATTTTGTTATTTTGCAGCCTAAACTGAAGACACAGTTTTTGTGTTATCCAGCTTTCTTTACTAGTGCAAGTTTTAACATTTAAGTAAAAGATATAACACCAACATGTCAGAAAAAAATGTAAAAAAAATAAAAAACAGAATCACTGAGTTGGAAAAAGGCTCACCCCCTTGTGTCAGGTTTTTTTTTTTATGTTGAACCACTTTTTGCTTTAACTACAGTCTCTGACCATTTGTGGACTGCAATCTTCAAATCATTCCACAGTTTTTAATGGGGTTTAAGTCTGGGCTCTAACAAGGCCATGCAAGAACATTCACTTTTTTCTCCTTTAACCAGTGTGGTTATTTTTGGTGTGTGCTTTGGGTCATTGTCATGTTGGAAGGTAAACCTTCTTCCCATTGACAACTTTCTGGCAGAGGGCAGCAGATTTTCCTCAAGAATTTGACAGTATTTTGCCCCATCCATTTTTCCTTCTATCCTGACAAGTGCTCCAGTCCCTGCTGCAGAAAAACATCGCCAAACCATCACTATGCTTTACTGTAGGAATGGTGTTATGCCCCGTACACATGAGCGGAATGTCCGACAGAAAAAGTCAGGTGGAAGCTTTTCATCGTATATTCTGATTGTGTGTATGCCTCATTGGACTTTTTTTTCCAAAAATTCTGACGGGCCTAGGAAAAGAACATGTTTTAAATATTTCCGATGGAACCAGTTCCTGTCGGGAAAACCGCTCTTCTGTATGCTGTTCCGATGGACCAAAAACGACGCATGCTCTGAAGCAAGAGACAGAGGCTATTGGCTACTGGCTATTGAACTTCCTTTTTCTAGTCCCTTCATACGTGTTATACGCCACCTTGTTCTTGACGATCAGACTTTGGTGTGATCATGTGTGTGCAAGACAGTTTCAGTGGAACTCTGTCTGAAAAACGTTCACAGTTTTTTCTGATGGGTAAACCGGTCATATGTACGCAGCATTATTTGGATGCTGAGCTGTATTGGATTTCCACCAGACATATTGTTTAGTGTTGAGGCCAAATAATTAAATTTTTGTCTCATCTGACCATAACACCTTTTTACATGTGGCCTCAGAATCTTCAAGGTGCGTTTAAGGTGGTTAGATTGTGCCTTTATAACCACTTTACCTGAACTTGAGCAGTTCTGCAAAGAAGAGTTGGCAAATATTGCAAAGTCTAGATCTGAAAAGTTAGTAGAGACATGTCCCAACAGACTAAAGGCTGTAATTAAAGCAAAAGGTGGTCCAACAAAATGCTGACATAAGGGGTTGATCCTTTTTCCAACTGTGATTCTATTTTTGTTTTTTGTTTTTTATGACACGTTGGTGTTATATCTTTCACTTGGATGTTATAAGCTGCACTAGTAAATACACCAGGATAAAACAAGGACTGTGTCTGTCTTTATTTCAAGCTGCAAAGCAGCACATGTGATTTTATAGGGGGGTGATTCTTTTCTATACCCACTGTACATACAGTACATTTTGTCTAGAAGGCAAAAACAAGGAAGTGTTCTGTTCAAAGGTCTCTTAAATACACACGTTCCCATCCAAACACTGATCACCCACTTATCACTATATGGAAGACACAGACATGATCTCTTACTACATGTGTCATGTCCCGAGGTCTGCGGAGTTAGGATGAAAATTGTAGTAGGTCTTGGTGGTCAGAGGACACATTGAAGATACATTTGCCTGCCTGCTTAACTTTTTATGTTGGCCAAACAGGACATTTTCTAGCAATTCCAACTACAAGGTACGGTGTATGGTGAAGAATGTGTATGTGATGCATGAAAAAGAGGGCTGGATTGTTCAGAAACCATTGAATATCCTTGTGTATGGTTACCATAACTAATTCTCCCTCTCTCAATAATAACACCAGTAAAGAATTTTTAATCATGCATTTCCTCCTTGACTTTCGTAACCCCACTAATTGGTCTTCCACTAGCCAAACTGGCCCCACTTTAATCCATCTCAAATATAGAACTAGCTGCCGGTTTCTTAAAAAATACAATCCAAAATTCTTTCTCATTGTCAAACCTTCTTATTGCTCTTTGATGTGCTGTGACCTATGACCCTTATGTCCGGCTCCCACCTCATTTCCTAAGAGTTCTCCCATGCTACACCTACATTCTGGAATGTAATGCTTCAGACGCTCAGACTTTTATGCTACCCTCCAAAGGTTTGCACCAGACTCTTTGGATATGTTTATTCAATTTACTTAGCACCTTGCTATCATAGCCATTAGTTTGCCATTAGATAACCCCATCCCATAGCACCCTCACCATCTCTCTTTATTTTTATTTTTGGCTGCCTTACTTGGATGCTGAGCATCATATACCATATGAAGGTGTCTGAAAGAAAAACTGCAAGAACCCATTAAAGTGGTGCCTACTTTCCAAAAGGGGGTGATTTGGGGGATATATGTGATGTCCTGGTATTTCCGGGCATCAAAAATTAGACAGTCCATCGGTGTATCAGGATGGATCGTTTTTCATATATATATATATATATATATATATATATATATATATATATATATATATATATATATCATAATTTGTGGAATCTATAACTTTCCTACAGACTAAATAATATATACTGATATGGATTATTTTCACTAAAGAAATGTAGCAGAATAAAAAAATCTAAATTTATGGAGAAAGATTATTTATTTGCAAAATGTTATAACAGAAACTAAGAAAAACACTTTTTTTTTTTTTTTTAAATGTTTGATCTTTTTTCGTTTATTCAGCAAAAAAATTAAAACCCAGTGGTGATTAAATACCACCGAAAGAAAGTTCCATTTGTGTGAAAAAAATGCTAAACATTTTATATGGGTACAGTGCTGCATGAAAGCTGAAAAATGGCCTGGGCAGGAAGGGGGTAAATGTGACTGGTATTGAAGCGGTTACTAAGTGGACCGTACATCTCTGTTTCTAACTATATAGCCTTTGTCAAAGGATAAAGAGTACTTTACATGTTGGAGAGACTTGACACGGATCATGATCTAGGATTTACTATATCTCTGATACCAATATGTAACTGCCTTTGAATGTAAACTATCTACCTGCTATATGTACTGATTCTTTATCAATATGCTCTCATACTGCATCATTCTCTGTACCTAAGTTTATATACTTGTATTTTTAAAGTGGTTGTAAAGGAAAAAGGTTTGTTACCTTAATCCACTCTGCATTAGGTTAAAAAACCTTCCAATAGCAGCGCCCCCCAGCACCCCCTTCCTTAAATACTTACCTGAGCCCTATATTGATCCAGCAATGTACCCATCTGCAGCCCTGGTCTCCCTTCTCATCAGTCTTGAGCAGTGCAAGCCATTGGCTCCTGCTGCTGTAAGTCCAATCGTGTGAAGAGGGAGCAGGGGTGGAGCCAAGTGGCACTGTGTGTGTCTATACACGTACACAGCCCAGCTCCGGGGGGGGGGGCAAACCCACATATCTGCCCCCATAGGAAGCCACATAAGGCATAAGGTTCTAAGTGTATCTCAACCCAAGAACAAAAAATGTATATACTTCAGCTTCCTAGCAGTGGTGGCTGGTGGTATTTGGGGGGGGGGGGGGGGTGGGGGGTGTGCACAGCCAGCCACCGATCCCCCAGTCAGTAAGTCACCTGGCAACAACACTTTCCCCAGGCTTCCCTCCGGACGACCATGCATCTCCTCTCCTCGTGTCTCCCCTCTCCTCCTCTTGGCAGCCAGCATAGCTTCTCCTCGGGCTTCCCTCCGGGAAACGGACAGATGGTCAGCTAGCTTCCCCTGTGTCTCCTCTTCTTGCGTCTCCTTCCTCCGTCTCCTACCGGCGGCCAGTGTAGCTTCTCCTTTCGGGCAATCAGAGAACAGGTCCCAGGACCCGCTTCCTGATTGGCCCAGGGGAGAATTAGTGTGACACTAGCGAATATTCATTCACTAGTGTCACACAACAGGCCTCCACTGCTTACTAGTCTTTGGGTGTGGTGGCTGCAATATTTTTCTTTTTTCCAGGCCTCTTCTCCTATATCTATGGAGCAGCAGTATTATTACTGTAGGTCAGGAGGTATTTTAGAACTACAGAACACCTGCAACACACGTTCATCTCAGTAACATAGCAAGGAGGTGTTCTGCAGTCCACAGAGAGAACTGTGAATACAGCTAACTGATAAACATGCAGCAGAAGCAAAGAGCACAGGCTGAAAACAGCTCACTGGATTTCTGGCAGGGTCAACTGATATATGTTTGTACTTATCAAACATGTATAACAAAAAGCTTTTACTGCTAAGGTAAATTACCAAGAAAGGGAAAACATGAGAAAGAATACTTGTTAAAGTTGTTATAAACCCTGCTTTGTCATTTTTACCTACAGGTAAGTATATAATAATGCCATGTACACACGACCGGACTTTCCGGCAGCATAGGTCTGACAGAATAATTCCGTCGGATATTCCGATCATGTGTGGGATAATCCGATTTTTTCTTTAAAAAATTCTGACAGACCTAGAAATAGAACATGTTTCAAATCTGTCTGACGGACTCAATTCCTATCGGTTAAACCGTTCGTCTGTATGCTGGTCCGACGGACCAAATACGACGCAAGGACAGCTATTAGCTACTGGCTATTGAACTTCCTTTTCTAGTCCCGTCGTACGTCATCATGTTCAAATTTAACGGACTTTCGAACAGACTTTAGTTCGTTCGTGTGTGTGGGCAAGTCCAGTCGTTGAAAGACCATCGGACCTTTTCTGCTGGAAAATCCGGTCGTGTGTACGCGGCATAAGGCTTACCTGTAGGTAAAATGAATATCTTCTAAACGTGCACCATTTAGGAGATATTCATCCTGCATGCAGCCAGTGACATTACTGGCACACTCGCTCTAATGGTACGGCATACCTTGCTGGAATTTCAGAGCTTAGTAACGAAACCGAGGGCTCCCGCGTGCATGCGCAGGAGTGACATTATTGCAGCTCCAGCCAATCACATAGCTGGAACTCACAAACCCAGGAGAAAGACAGGGGGAACACATCAGCCCTCTCAGCAGTGACTATAAAGCGTTGAAGGGCTTCATTCGCATACTGGCACTCGGTTTTTTGTTTTTGCAGCATCTGTGGTTTAAAACCTTACTTCTTTACTTTCAGTGCACCATGTCAACACAGCACTTCCATTCATCTTCCACTAGAGGGAAGCAAGTCAACTGTGTTTTTAAAAAACATCTCATTCTGTCATGCGTATCTTCCTATTCCTACATTTCTCTAAATAATTAAATAATGTATTTGTTTTCATTTTAAAAGCACATTTGTCTCATGCAAACGTAGGATACTGATTGAAAATGAAGATCCATCAAACATGCTGTAATAAAAGTGAAATAAAAATAAATTCTAGACTGTGATTCTGCATTTATCTAATACAATATACTTCATATTTAATAATAATGCCAATATGGTAAAGCTGGCATGTAAAACAAGAAAGCTATACCATATTAGTTTGCAATTTTTATTAAATTATTACTGTATATGTTTAAGCAGTCTGCTGTAATCCCTGTAAAATCTCTAAATGGATTTCCAGACATTATAGAGAGAAACAATGACAAACAGGTAAAGAAGACCCTGATTGCTTCCCATCGGTCTATGAATGAAAAAAAAAAAACATAACGTAAACATCATATACAGGCCACCAAATGAAAGAAAACAGTGGCAGTGGCTATACTCCAAATCTAGAAAGTTGAAGTGGGGTCGAGGGAAATCCGTAGGAGTATCAATGTCAAACCTGGACCGGTCAAAACCCTGATAGTGATGCAGATCAAATATGTACTCAGAGAGTGCAATGTTACCCCAAAAAAGAACAAGAGATGCATAAGCCCCAAAAAAGCGAGGGAAGAGTAAAAGTTAATAGAGAGGAAAAAGGAAGGAGGAAATGAGAGGTAAGTCAACGGGAAGGAAGGAAGGAGAGGATGGCATGGGAGGTATGTGGACTCGGGATCGTCAGGCGAGTCAGTCAATGGCATCCAACACTAGCTCCAGGAAGTGAGGGAAGGGCGTATTGGAGCCAAGGTTCCCAAATCTTTAAAAATTCGGCATGAGAGTCCTTGAAAATGCTTGACATCTGTTCACTGAGCATGGGAGCTGTCATAGGTTCTCTAACACCCTGAAAAGGGACCATAGGCTTCCTCCAGGCATGGGCAATTGTCCCCTTGGCAGACAAAAATAGGTAGGTTGCCAATATCTGCTGACGAGCATAGAGGCCCGGAATAGGGCAGTGCAGCAGGGCCAATTTAGCCTCCTTTGGGATAGGCAGGTGAAACAGGGTGTATAGCACACTAGGTTTTATTTTAGCTGTGATTCATCACCATTGCCATCCGAAAATACAAGATGGTGTCTGTATTCTCCACCTGAAAGGACATTTGTCATAGTTATTAATCATGGATGACTCAATAGCCATCACAGAGTGTTCGGCTGATGTGGAGCCCAATGGCATGGGAAGGATGGGGGGTAAGGTGCCACAAACCACCTAATTTAAAAGTAAGTGTGAGCTTTATGTGTGGCCCTTTGATTCTTCCCTCTTCTGTACAGAATTAGGGCCTGCATTCAAGATTATCCAGAACTTGAAAAACATTCTTATCCTATAATGAAGACCTCTGATGGCCAGATTTGTTATGACCAACTATGGACGATCTTCCTTCTTGATTAGACGGTAAGAAAAAAAATCATTAGGCTACAATATTAATTACTTTCACACACACATGTTGCTAAAATTCTTTAAAATAAAAAGGAAAGATACTTTTCATGATTATTATATAATCACTCTGCCCAATTTTCCTGAAAATAACAAAAATCAAGGGATGGAAGTGTGCCGAGACACAAGACTGATGATATTTTAACAGGTTTCCTTCCTTTTTTTCTGTTACTCTAAAGCAGATTATAAATTGTGTGATCGATTTAAAATAGCATGTGTGCAAATGTGCTTTCTATTCAGGTAACGCTGATTTAAAGAAAATAAAAGCTCCATTTATACAAGCTAGGCATTCAATAAAATAATATTCTAACTATAGTTAGAAATACCTAAATCTGTCGCTATATTAGTATTATAATGTCATTCTCTGCTCAATGAGTATGTAATTAGTACTCACTGAGAGAGGGGAGGCCAGCACAACCGGAGATTGGCTCTCAAAGCATTGACTATTGAGCAGACAGACAGGCAGGGAAGGAGGGAGAGGCCGACCACATAGTGGGATGAAGGAGGAATGTGAACTGACCACGGTATCAGGGATCAGCAGCCAAGATTACTGTGGTCAGCACACCTAGAGGGGCACAGGAACAGGCAGGATCAACCAGGTTTTTTACAGCATAGAATGGTACAAATGACACCGCAGAAGGACTATGCTATTTATGGATTTTTATTATTATTATTGCTACTACAGATGGAACTTTTATCAGCATAGCCTTGCTTCCTTGCAGTGTACTGATTATACCAGACTTTCTCAACCTTTTCAACATGGGGACCCCTTAAAATAAAAAAAATATATATATTTTTTTTTTTTAGGGTTACTTCTGCCTTTCAGATAAGTAACTAATGACACCAGTGATCTTTTTAGCTATCTGTAAGGGGGGTATTATTCCCAATGACCACAAAAATAAAAAGCATTTTTTTCCCTTTGACCATCATGCTAATATACTGGGAGATCTAGATATAGTTATTATCAACAAGGGAGCAAGGCTATGCTGATAAAAGTTACAGTTGTAGTAGCAATAATAGTAATATTAATAATAATAATAACAACTATAATTGTGTCAGCTGTCTTATAAGGTTTTTGTAGAGCAGAAACTCTGGGATCTTTAATTGCATTAGACATGCACTCTTTAAGTGACAGTAAATGTTCTTTTTTAAACTAACAAACATTGGGGGTTATTTACTAAAGGAAGATCCACTTTGCACTGCAAGTGCACCTGGAAGTAAAGTCGCTGTAGATCCGTGGGGGACATGCAAGGAAAATAAAAAACAGCAATTTAGCTTGCACATGATTGAATGATAAAATCAGCAGAGCTGATTTTAAAAATAATAAATGCACATCTTTTTGCAGGTAAAGGAATATGCATTTATTTTTTTATTTTTTTACAAGGAGCCTACAAAACATTGCACCCACGATCAGAAGATCACATGTGCAATGCAGGGCTCTTGCAGACTGTCAGTGTAAGCTATGTGCTCATACATCGCACAGGCAGGCAGATACACACTGACAGGAAGCATCAATGAACTACCACAGCGCTCAATGGCACCCTTGTAATTCATTGAGAACTACAAGCCGACAACCGCAAAGGCTGTTGGTACTTGTAGTTCTCACATTCACAAAACTCTGTAAATAATGACAAGGCAGGGTGAGTGGAGCTCCACATGGCTGCTTATTTCCTACATTTTGACAGTGAGTGCAGGGAGAAGATCCCCCACTTGCTGCCCCAATGAGGATTGGGGGGGGGGGGGTGCATGGGCTGCTGAAACAGTAACATGTTACACCCTGAATATGGTTTTAACATGGTACGAAAAGGTGAACTTATTCTTTCAATTTAGACCTTCGCTATAAAAAAATTTAAAATAAAAACCTTTAGAGCACCCAATAAACTTTTAGGCCTTTCTAAGCTGTTCTAAGCTGTTCCATTACTTGTTACTTCCAAAAATCATGTGGCTAGTGGTATCAACATCCACCAGCTTGTTTTCAAATTTACCTAAAATATCCTTATTCCTGTAACAGTGATTAAAGGTGCCCATTATGTCATCTGATGTCTATGTACACCTTTATTCTGCAGTTACCGTGTGGCATATTTACTTTGCATTGACCAAAATCTGTTACCATTGGCTCCAAGCAGACCTAATGCCCTGTACACCAGGTTATAGTGTCGGAAAATCCGATTGTGTGTGGGTTCTATCGGACTTTTTCAGTTGGAAACTCCAACGGAAAAAATTTGAGCACAGGATCTCAAATTTTCTGACAAAAAAATCACATCAGACTTTTTCTGATCCTTTGAAGAGAATTCCAATCGGACAAAGTGCCACGCATGCTCAGATCAAATTACGAGACCAAAGCTATTGGCTACTAGCCTCAACGTAGTCCCGGTGTAACGAACGTCATCACGTTCCGAACGATCGGATTTTCCGACAACTTTGTCCGACCGTGTGTATGCAACACAAGTTTCGGACAAAATCTGTCGGAAAAAATCCGACAGATTTTGTGGTCGGAATGTCAGACCGTGTGTACAGGGTATAAAACAAGCATGGCAAAAGTGTGTGGCTTGTCAAATCTTATATTAAGGAAGAAGTGTGGGAACAGAATAAATAAACATTTCCACCCACCTCTATGCTGCAGCAGCTGTCCTCCGCCGGCCCCAAGCCCAAGATCACATGACCGCTGATTCTCAGTTCTCAGTCTTCCCAGAGCAGACCATCAGTCACCACTCTCTGCTCAATGGAGTACCGAGCTGTGGAGGGGGTGGGAGCGGCTGGCTCAGGTTCTCAGCTGCATACTGAGAGGCTGAGCCAGCTGCTGATCAGGGCATCTAGGTGGATCATTACATTATTGTCAGGATCCTTCCAGAGCCTTGGGCATCTCTGTGGCCTCAGCCTACAGTGAGTTTTTAGAGAGTGAGTCAGCCCAGAACCACTGTCGGCTTATTCTGGGTAACAGGAGAGCACAAGTAAGTGCACCCCTGTGACCCAGAAAAGAAGTATGCCAAAAACAAAACTTTGGCTATACTTCTCTTTTAAGGCAATCAGAGAGGAACTTATCCTATCCCAATTTTAAGTATCAAAAGGGTCTGTCTCCTCACTGTGGGAACCTTAAAAGAGAAGTATGGGTTTTGTTGAATTTGTGATTCATACTTACATATGTGAATGCAGCATCAGGCCGATGCTGCAGCTGTCCCTTACTGTACTGCACCACACATCACACCAGTACTGCAGTGTGAACAGGGCACATAGAAAACCGTTATTTTCTATGGGCCCTAGCAGTGACCTGCATTTATCCAGGGCATAATAATGCAAGTCACTGCAAATAGTGTGAATAAGCTGTAAAGGGACCAACAGTACTTAGTACTTAATACTGGTGCTGCCTATTCCTTGCCCATCAGCTAAAGGATGATAGGGCAGCATTGTATCAATAGCTGTCAGCTGTTTACCCTCTAAAAGACAGTTAGAGGCAAGCATCATATAAAGTACTGAACTAAAAATCACCACAAAACACGCATTAAATGGGAAGTGTGGACTTTAAAAAACAAACAAAATACAAACACTCATAGTATGCTCACCTCCATGCTGCATCGTTGGTGGGGTGTCCCATGTAGACATAAGCACTGATTGCTCAGCTCTTGGTCTGTTCAGAGCGGTAAGCAGTGACTGTCAGTGAGCTCTCTCTGCTCTGCCCCTCCAGTGCTCATTGGAGCACCAAACAGGGGAGGGGTTGAAAGCAACTGTCTCTCAGTGGTGCAGTGGGAGGTAGAACAAGCTGCCGATCAGACAACCAGGTGGATTCCGACAATATTGTCAGGATCCTTCCAGAGCCTGGAATGGCTCTGCCATGTCAGCTGATTGATGGCCATAACCCATTATTAGCTGACTCTGGGTGACAGGAGAGCAAAAATAAGTGAACTCCTTTGACCCACAAGAGGAACCCAAAAAAAAGGTTTGACAATACTTCTCTTTTAAAGTATAGTTTATTTACCATAATTGTGTATTTATTATTATTCATTATTATATTATATGTCTGCTCCTTGCACCTTGATGACAGTATGCACATCTCTGGACTATGCTTTATACTTCATACCAAGGAAGCCCTATGGGCCCCTACTCAGCACTTTTATTACAACCAAAGTCATTTATTGGGGACGACATCTCTATTGATGCTTACATCTTGTTTTCCGTTCACCGCTGCTGTAGTCACCGCCACCTCAGTTTCCGGGGATGATGTTTCCTATAGTGCCGCCAGCTACTAACACTACCCATGTTTTTGAATACTGTAGCCTACTTATAGACATCCCTAGATTGCATTTGCTCCCGATGAGTGGAATTTATCCACGAAACGTGCGTAGAGCTATATACCGATGTATTGTCACAGCTACCATGCGTTTACTATGCGACTACCTTGAGGAACCTTTAATCAATTTTATATTATCTTGTGTGCAATCAATCATGTTTATATGCAAATTTGGGCTATATTTAATACATTTAATAATATTTACTATTTAGGAACATGTATGTATATGTATTAGAGCTGCACGAATCTGGCTAAAATGAGAATCACAATTTTTTTGCTTAGAAGATAGATCACGATTTTCTCGCGATTCTCGCGGCGTAACATCATCTTTCACATTAAAGCAAAAAAAATTGTGCTAACTTTACTGTTTATTTTTTTTTATTTTTTTTATTCATTGAAGTGTATTTTTTCCCAAAAAATTGCGTTTGAAAGACCGCTGGGCAAATACAGTGTGACATTAAATATTGCAGCAATTGACATTTTATTCCCTAGGGTCTCTGCTAAAATATATATGTTTGGGGGTTCCAAGTAATTTTCTAGCAAAAAATATTGATTTTGACTTAAGAAACAAGCGTCAGAAAAATATTTATGCCGCGTACACACAACCGGACTTTCCATCAGAATGAACTCTGATGTACTTTTCGACGGAGTTCAAGGAGTTCCGCTGAAACGGACTTGCCTACACACAATCACACCAAAGTCCGATCGTTTAACGCGATGATGTACGACGGGACTAGAAAAAGGAAGTTCAATAGCCAGTAGCCAATAGCTCCCCTTGTGTCGTTGTTGGTCAGTTGGACCTGCATACAGACAAGTGGTTTTCTCGATAGGAACTGGTTCCGAAGGAAAGATTGAAACACGTTCTATTTCTAAAGTCCGTCAGATTTTTCGACAGAAAAGGTCCAATGAAGCCCACACATAATCGAATTGTCCGACTGATTCGTTCCATCTGAACTTTGCTGTCGAAATGTCCGGTCATGTGTACACGGCATAAGACTTTAAGTGGTTAAACTTCCTGGTTGTTAAAAAACTTGGCAGACTGCCTGGATTTTTTTTTTTACACAGAGAAGTTTATCCCTTTGATCTAAGAAGGAAGAGTTAGTTACAATGCTTCATGTTAAAAACTTGGCAGACTGCCTGTATTTTATCTTTAGTTACAATGCTTCATGTTAAAAACTTGGCAGACTACCTGGATTTTTTCTTTACACACAGAAGTTTATCCCTTTGATCTAAGAAGGAAGAGTTAGTTACAATGCTTCATGTTAAAAACTTGGCAGACTACCTGTATTTTATCTTTAGTTACAATGCTTCATGTTAAAAACTTGGCAGGCTGCCCGGATGTTTTTGTTTGACAGCTGATAAGTCTCTCCACTTCTTATATGAAAGAATTGGCAAACTCTGCATTAGAGATCGTCAGGGGGGTTGAATCAGATCACAATGTTTTTAACGATTAATTGTGCAGCTCCAATATGTATACATTTCTAACACTTATATGTGTGTGTACATTTCTATGTATTTATTATATTACTATATTATTATGTTATTTGCTACATGCTATTTACTGTCCCACATGCATCCATGTGCACCATTAAATATTAAATAGTATCTACCAATTGATTAATCTGGTGTTGGTGTTGTGCTTCCTATAAAGTACAACCATTCCCCTTTCCCCTCCTTTCCCCTCTTTTTTCTATGATTCAGGGATGGAGAGATACAAAGTCTGTAGCAGTCGTTGTCTCATACAAAGTCCCAACAATTTTATTAATGAAAAAATATTAGGGCTGTGGAAATTAAAGATTAATTCCTCGATTAATCGTAAATTTTTTTGATCCATCAAAATTCTTTTGATCGGTATTCACCTCTCCGCCAGCTTCTGGGTCTTCAGGGAGTTCTGTTGGAGATCCGGTGACATCACGGACATCAACGTCACTAGACTCCTCTCCCCTTCCCCAAGTGCCTCTGTCTGCTAATGAAGGGAAGGGGGGAGAAGTCCGGTGACGTTGAAGATCTGATTGAACGTAACGCGCACGGAAGAGCTACGCATGATGTCACCCGCTGCTGCCCTACGGAACTAACACGATTGTCGGCTTTACATGGTGTGTTGTTATCGTCTTTACGTGAGTAGTTTGTGTTTGAACACAAAAATGAAATTTTATACTGGTGAGCGGTGAGCACTTAGATCTTTTCTTTCTACCCATGACCTGGCGTCCTTGCTGAGATCTAAGGAGACGTGAGAGAAGTTTATGGTCCATGTTAACCCTTTTGATACCCGCTTGCATGACCACCTGTTTGCACAGGGGTCCATGCCATAAGGTGAGAGTGATTAGTTAGACCGGAGGTGGATTGTCACACTACTGTGGAAAAGAAATGACTTACGTCAGTGCTACAGTTTGAATTTAAAACGGATTTGTGTGAACTGGGAAGTTAAGTCATGGATTGTGGAAACTAACTAGTGTCGGGTGATTGTATATAGTGTATACCACATTTACCACTGACAAATGCAGAGTTTCCATGCAAGGAGATCAGCTAAAAGTAGTTGGATCTGTATGTGTATTATAATTAATCAAAATAAGTCGATTAATCGATTAAAAAAAATTGATTAATCAAACACCAAAATTTTAATCAGTAACAGCTCTAAAAAAATATATTAATTATTATGAGTTTATCTTAAAGCAGAACTATACTCACCTCGGCTCCGGTGATGAGGTGTCCCCGAGTTCCCAGCCCGGCCGCTAACATCTTCAAGAGGCCAGCTACCGGGTCCCAAACGCTGGCCTCTTTCATCGGCCGGGTGGGGATGACGTCACTCCCGTGCATGCTCAGGAGTTCATTCAGATTCAGCATTGCACTAAAATTCCTGCCTGTTCGCCCTTTTTTTAATTTTGGCCTCTTTAATGTAACTTTACACATTTTTTCCATGCTGAGTCACTGACCTACAACAAGCCTACAGGTTAAAGAAAGAAAGAAAAAAAAGTTAAAGCTTCTGGTTTGCATACTTGTTGCAGGTCAGTAAAACGAATGAAGCCCTTGGATCAGCATGACAGTCAGACAAGGAAAAGGAGAGGACAAGTACAACAGTTTTCATACTTCTTGAGTACAGCTTTCCATTTACAAACATCTGTGCTTCACATCTGAAAGGGGACAGCTGTGGAGGAAAAGGAGACAGAGGTACCTGGGACCAAAGGAGGGACTGAGGGACATGTGGGTGTGAGTGCACATGGGTGAGTGCAGTATGTAGTAGTGAGTGGGTGAAAGAGTAGGATGAGGTGTACACTTTGTAAGTATGAATGAACAGCCAGCGTGCATTGTAATAGTCTGCAGGATCCTACAAGTCTCCACCTCTCCCTAAGTTTAACCTATAACTGCCAAGCTCCATTAAATCTAACAACACACTGTGGACAGGCTGCCTTCAGGAACACATTAGTATGTGATCAGACAGAGCACAGCGTTCCCCAGCAACAGCAGCCCCTGTGTTACACCAGCCAGGGAACAGACCCTTCTCATCACAGCTACAGGATCCAAAACTTGTCCTGAGCCCCGGCTTCTCCTGGAGGGATGGCTCATCCATGGTACTGCGCTCTGGGATGCTTTCTGGGTAAGCCATTTCTTTTATACTTTGTGCTTTGCATCACAATGTCAGCAACTCTGGTGATCTGTGCACCAAAATAATCACAGCTGGTGATTAACATCTGTCTGTTGGTGCCACTGAAAGCTCTTTAACATTGTTCACCTAGCTGCCACATAGGACTGACTGGCTCCTGAATGCTGCAGCTTGTCACCGCCAGTCTGTGAATGGAATTCCCTACACATTGGAAAATCATTTTCCAGGAACAACTTGCTCCTCAAGCTTTGTACTAAACCTACGTACCTTGTCCCATCCAATCCACAACTTTTATGTTCTAAAAAGCAATAACAAAAATGAATGAATTGAAGAAAGTTGAGATAACTGAACCCATATGCAAATGTGATGACTTGACTTTGTCATTGCACTTCTTCAGGTCCCCTAAATGTCCTCATGCAGATTTGCTCCGTCCTTACAATTTCTGCAGGTCATAAATCCAGACAATCATAAAGCCCCATACACACTGATTTTTTTCCTTCAGATTTACCAAAACCGTGTAGTACAAGGGCCTGCCTGATTGCACACACATTGAAACTCCTAAGATTTGACCTCATAATATATGGTTTTGGTAAATCTGAAGGAAAAAATCAGCAGAAAATCTGATAGTGTGTATGGGGATTAACTCACAAACTGCACACAAATAATTAAAGTGGAATTAAACTCTTAAATGTGGTGGCTGCATTTGCTTTCTTTTTTTTTAGGCTTATTTTCTCTTTATTTTTTTCGCCTGGTGATCTGGCCAGTAACACACTCTTCCTGTCGTATGGTGTTGTAGGGTGTCACTACTTTAGGACAGCAGCATTGTCACTCTGGGAAAAGGGTATTGTCAGATGCAATAGGAGATTTAGCTGCGGTTCACACTGCCGCGACTTCACATGACAAGTCGCACCCTACTAACGCAATGGAACTGCTGGAATCGGTGCAACCCAAGTCACTCCGACTTAAAAAAAGGTTCCTGCACTACTTTGGGGCAACTTCATCACGACTTGCATTGACTTCTATTAAGGAAGTCGTATGCAAACCACGATAAAGTCACACAGGGATGTGGGATTTAAGGTTGCGTGACTTTGAAGGTGCGCTGATGTGAACCAGCACTTGGGGGTTCTTTCATGAGGTGCTGCTCCACTCCATTTAGAAGGGGATCTGCAAGCAGAACCCCCAGGTAATCTGAGGTGAATGGGAAGGATGTCAGTTTTGTGCCCATTCAATTTGTGTCCTTATATTGACAGCCCACTATGGTGGACCTGTGATGGCTCTATAGGCAGGTGAATGTAAACGGACATCCGGCTACATCTGATCCATCACATGTACCGGTAGGTCTGGAAAGACAGAAAAGCCACCGTCTATTACATCTACTAATTGGGAAATAGTGATGAGCTCAGGCATATTCAGATTCTACTCCTATTCACCAAAATCACCAGGAATCACAGGTAGCTGGTTTTGTCTCCATTCAGTAGAGAGGGGGGTTGATTTACTAAAGGCAAATCCACTTTGCACTACAAGTGCACTTGGAAGTGCAGTCGCTGTAGATCCGAGGGGAAGATCTGAAATGAGGGGAAGCTCTAGTGATTTTATCATCCAATCAAGCAGAAGCAAAAATGCTGTTTTGTATTTTCCTTGCATGATCTACAGCAATTTTACCTCCAAGTGCACTTGCAGTGCAATTGTAGTGCAAAGTGGATTTGGCTTAGTAAATAAACCCCAGAGTATAGATAATAGTACCTTATTTATCATTCCTCTTGTGATGATACAGAGCGTACCTTACCAATCTGATCTGGTGACAATGACTATAACACCTAATGTCCTATGAGTGTATGCAGGCTCTATTCACACTTCTGTACAAGCAGTAATACATGGTAGTGTGGTTTGTGCATGCATTTGTGTACAGTACTTGTATATACAGTAAAACCTTGGATTGCAAGCATAATTTATTCAGGAAGCATGCTTGCAATTACAAAGCACTTGTTTATCAAAGCAAATTTCCCCATAAGAAATAATGAAAACTCAAATGATTCATTCCACAACCATTTATTTATAAGTCCTTCAGTTTATAGTCCATATAAAAAGATTATAGCAATGTGACAGGTTGTGTAACCATAAAATGTCCATCCACAAATGGAAGACTCCACAAGGGGATTAGAAGCAAAATCCAGCAGGAGCTCCAGAGTATAAAAGAGAAGAGAGGCGCCTCTAAGTGTAGCAATATGGTTACATTTAATGAAGGTACAACATTTAGCAACTAACATGATTGATGATTAAAAGAGGCACATCTAATATTCTTAGTAGCTGCTTTATTTCTTGGGGTTCTCTCATCTGAGGTTTCCCCCATTTTTTCTTTTGGTCCAGTTTGCTTGGCTACGGCACCAACACCTTGTATGGGTGAGTGGCATTGGAACTGTATTAACTAACATATATGGTAGAGGTGCCATCCCCCACACCGCCGGCTCTCACCGCTGTCAGTCTGCAATCGTGACCGGGAAGACAACCCTGCAGTAGAGCGATTAAACCACCCATGGAGTGTAGAGTGGCGTGAAGAGGATGGTCTATGTGGTACATACATAAAATTCCTAACAGAGTAGCAGGCATTAAAACTTCACAAAATGGACCAACAATTTGGTTGGTTACCATTCTTTCCTACAACAAAAATCAACACTACCACACAAAAGCTACTGTGAGCCTGTGATGGTGCCATGCAATGAACTAGACTGGCACCATTTAAGATAATGTTTTGGAATATGTGCAGGTTTCCAAAATGAAAATGCTTTATACCCTGAATCACCACAGAGCTATGGTGCCCTTCACCAGTTTAAAAGAGCTGCAGTAGTAATTATAAATCTGTATTTTTTTCCCAGTGATGAAAAATCTGTAGCGTATTGGATAATATATATGGCTGAAAACCAGTTAGGACTTGAATTTTGTTTGTAAATTGCCTAACACTGCAAAGGCAGGCCATACATTAGGCAATTTTCTATCCTTAAACCACGTGTGGAAGGAAAGAAAAATGCTTGATTTCCCCATCAACACAGTCAGTGTGGATGGGGGAATCCCTCCCGCTCACTATTGTGTTCTGCTGGTGGGGAGCCTTCCCCACTGTCAGAATAAAATGATCACTGCTAGGGATTATAGCCGCCGGCCACAAAACCCTGACAGGCTGGTTGTACTGATATTGATCAATGGAACTTCTTCAGTACAACCAGCCTGCCAATAGATGGATCAAAATTAAACTGGTTTCTGCTGAACATGACAAATTTCGATCCATCTATGGCCAGTTGTACATACTTACAGTGTGCTCCTCCTTTGCTGTCTAGTCAGTAGGTGAGGAGTGGGTCCCTTCACAAACTTAAAGTAGTTCTAAAGACATTCTCTGCATTAGGGTAAAAAACCTTCCAATGTATGAGACCCCACCAGCCACCCCTAAACACTTACCTGAGTCCTCTCTCAGAGAAGAGGAGCCGAGAGCGCCAGCGGGGACACCAGAAGAGAAGGTAAGTATAACATGTTTATTTTTTTAATTAAATACAAACTGAAAGTTTAGAATCACCTTAAAGTGACACTAAAGCTTTGTTTTTGTTTTGTTTTTAATAACAAACATGTCATACTTACCTCCACGGTGCAGCTCGTTTTGCACAGAGTGGCCCCGAACATCCTCTTTTGGGGTCCCTCTGCGGCTCTCACAGCTCCTCCCCGCATTAGATAACCCCCTAGAAGAAGCGATTCCCGAGGGGGTTACCTTGCGGGCGTGCTCCCGAGTCATTCATTCAGCGCCCATAGAAGCCGAATGTATGAATCAGACCCGCCCCCCGGCGCCCGGGGCAATGGATCTGATTGACAGCAGCTGGAGTCAATGGCTGCGCTGCTATCAATCCATCCAATCAGGACACGAAACACCAGCTTTTGCTCATGTGCTCATCCCTGGGACGTGATAGCGGAGGTTTGGGTAAGTAAATCGGAGGGTTGCAACATTACAGGAGGTTTTTCACCTCAATGCATAGAATGCATTGAGGTGAAAAACCTTGAAGGTTTACAACCCCTTTAACTTAAATTGGAACTAAGTGCAGCTAAATGAGACATGCAATGTCTCCTCTGTCATAAAATAAACCAGCCTGCCTGTTCGCAGTCTTCTGTGGCATGTACACGGAGCTGTAAATGTACACCCCAGTTTAAATCGTTGGCATGGTCCCTGTGTGCCAGTATGACCGACTCCTGCACAATGGGTTATGTCATCTTGTGCCAGCCAATCACGATGGACAAAGACCAGCACCCAACAAAAAAAAAAGCCAGGGTGAAGATGCCGGTGTTGATGAGAGACCATTGGAGGGAAGGTATGTATCATGACTTTCATTCTGCTTTAACTGGAGGTCAAGAAACAGGCTGTGGAAGTGGTGCCTAAATTTACAAGACTATCAAAACAGAATTGCATATCTTTCGGCAGGTAAGACAGTTCAAACACATGCAGTTTAACTCTGCATTTAGCTGTTCGCCCCTGCAGACTATATTTAAAGCTGAACTCATAAACTTTTGTACTATTTTATACTATTGTTCATATATTTGAATTTATCCTTATTGTACTGTACCGAGATAGTCCATTTGCCCCTTATTCTTTTTGGTGAGACCTGGCTGGGGACCAGGTTCCCAATCCCTGAATATTATTGAAGTAACACTATTATGCTGCGTACACATGATTGGAATTCTCGTTGGAAAAAAATCTGATGGTTTTCTTGACGGAATTCCGCTCAAGCTGTCTTGCCTACACACTGTCACACCAAATTCCGATAGTTTAGAACGCGGTGACAAACAACGGGACTAGAAAAAGGAAGTTCAATAGCCAATAGCTTCCATCTCGTAGTTGAATCTGAGCATGTGTGATTTTTGGCATGTTGGAATTGCATACACACGATCGCCATTTCCGATAGAAAGTTTTTCCATTGGGAAAATAGAGAACATGCAATACATTTTTGGCTGGTGGAAATTCGGACAGCTAAATTCGATGGAGCATACACACGGTCGCATTTTCCGATGAAAAGCTCTCATCGGTCTTTTTCTGTCCGGAATTCCGATCGTGTGTAAGTGGCATTAGCCTTCTCATTGAGACCTTTATCCTAAAGAACAGTATGCTGTTGCTGAAAACTGAGACTTTTTTTTATATATATATATATATATATTGTAAGCTTTTGGTTAGGATTGCTTAAAAAATGTTGAAATGAAAAAAAATAAAATAAAATAATACAAGGAAAATTAAATTTTATCCAAATAATAGAAATGTGTTCAATTCAATAAATGTAGACAAGTAAGCAACTTGGTGAGATTTTCTGCATGCACAGATCTATAGACAACAATCATTTCTTGAAGGCATCATCCATCTACAGTCACCCAACAACTGAAACATGTGGCTAGTGGAACTCCATCACATTTTTGCTAGTTTTTATTCAATACAGGAAGGAGGGGGGGAGGCACTGAATTATTTATTCAGCATTGATAATATAAAACCAACTCAAGCTTTAGGAAAAAATATAGAAAACCACTGTGGTAAATATAGAAAAGAGCAGTTCTTGCTGCAATACTCACCTTGTAGTTTAGGTTAGGTTAGGTTAGAACAACTGTAGGATCGTTACCACTGGCTTGGTCTCAGTTAGGGAGATTTCACCTTACTTCCTATCACAGGGTCACTAGGAAACTAGGAAAGGAATCTCCCTAAGGGGGGCACAGACAACTTAAAAACCTGACAGGGGCTCTAATCTGTAATCAATATATTTTCAAAAAATCTTTAAAAAGTGCATCTCCCCTTCCTTTTTTCTTGTTCTCTCTCTCTCTCCTATTCCTTTTCTCTGTTTATTACCATACCGGATTTATATAGCGCCAACAGTTTGTACCACGCTTTACAACATGCCTTCCTCTGGATCAACCATGGGTATAGAATTGGGTATATGGGATTATATGATATTATTATAATTTTTTTTTTTGTGTGGTTGAACTAGATGGACTTGTGTCTTTTTTTAACCTGACTACCTATGTAACCATGTAACTATGTAACATGAGGGCAGACAGTACACTTACAATACAAATCAGTACAGGAGGGATGAGAGGGCCCTGCTCGTTAGAGCTTACAATTTCTCCTCTTGTCTTCCATTCTTCTGCTCACTACTGACTCTGGGCTTACGTTTGTCCATGTCACTTCCTGTCCACAGCATGCCCCTAAGTCCTCGGACTTAGGTCGCTTCAGCTACCATACCAATCGCAATCTTTGTTTTCGCAGCAAAAATGTATTTACTGTTATCTTTTTATTACCATCTCTCCCTGACCACCTGCTACGTAGGTTGCCAGTTGATTTACCCCCCCCCCCTTAGGCCCCAGGCTTAGGGGGCTCATCTTGTTAGGTCGCACAGTGGACATTTTGCACTCATAAAAAACACCTGGTTGAAGGTGCCTTAGCCTATGTCTTTATGCTATGTATCTCCTGCGTGGGTGATCGGTTGTCATGTTAGATTTTTTTCGACAATAAAAAATATTGTACCAAAAAGAAGTGCGTTCCCATTGGAGAGAGCTCAAATTTCAATGATCATCATTTCTGGCACAGAAATTGTCTCCAGTGGGGACACAGACAAAAATACTGGAGTTCCAACCCTACTCCACTATGTGCAAAATAAAAAAAAGGTTTCAGATGGAGTTTACTCCACCAAACATATCTGCAGTTTTTTTTTTTTTTTTTTTTTTTTTACAGAGTACACAGATCATTCACATCAATCCTATCCCTGGCCCACACAACTTTAACACAATACATTACAAAACAGTAAAGCCCGTTTTGGAGGAAGACCATTAGCCTACTGGTATCTTTTTGGGTTTGGTGTGGGAAACCATGCCTGTCCAGGGAGACAATATAAAACTCCATTTGATTTGCTAGTAGAAAGTAAACCCAGAATCCCAGCGTTTCAAGGCTTCAGTGCTGCCCAATGTAGAATTTTTCTGCTCTCATTTAGCAGATCTTCTTAGCATCATTTTTGCTGGAAATGCACCAGTACTTGAGCTTTTTGTACTGCGTTTGAAGATGTTCAAATCACCTATACAGTATACAGAGTGTTTATATAGGAGTTATAAAAACACTCTCTGCAAACTGACAAATCACAACCAGGAAAGGAAAGCCAACATCTTCCATGACCCTTCTCGCAGCGTGCGATGCGCTGTCAATCAGCATCAAATGCTAGAAAGGCACCGGCATATTCTATCAAAATGATAGGCGGCTGAGAATCTGCCAATTAGCTGCTGTCTTTCTCTAAGGCAAGGAACAAACCACGATATGTAGTTACATTCAGTCATGTAAATTGATTATTTTACGTAAATATCCGTCTGTTATTTTGTCCTTTGTTTGTGTAAAATATACGGAATGCTCGGGGTGTTGGAGCGCCATCACATATCTCCCAAGCTTCCGAGGTGGGCTGGATTACAAAAATGATGATTATAAATACATTGATCCTTTTTTGTTTTAACTGTTATCGGACTTTCCAACGGGAAATGTTGGATGTGAGCTTGTTGGTGGAAAGTCCAACCGTGGGTATGCTCCATCTGACAATTGTTGTCAGATCTTCCGCCAACAAATGTTGGCTAGCAGGTTCTCAAATTTTCCACCAACAAATGTTTGTTGTCGTATTGTCCGATCGTGTGTACACAAGTCCATCGGATAACAGTCCAAAGTACAAACACGTATACTTGGAAGCAAGGATGAGCCAGAAGCGGTCAGTCTTGTAAACTAGCGTTCGTAATGGAGAATTAACATTCGGGACGTGCCACATTATGAAATCTCCAAATCGCACATCCTCTTCTTTTTTAATGGGATAATAATGAAGCTGCTTTGCTAGTGATACTGATGAAGTTATTGCAAACACATTTTCAAAGGCTTTTTTTTTTCTAGTGATATCAAGAATAATATTATTATGCTTTATTTTATTTTTTTTGGGCACGTTACCATAACACCATTATCCCATAGTTTTTAGAATCAAAGATACAACTATGATGGTGTCCCTTGTCAATTTTACATTGTATTTTATAAAATGTAACTGCCTACTCCCAAACGGTCATTTGAAGTAAAACACAAAGCCAAGTATTCTCCTCCACAATTTTTTTACTGTTCATTAAAAAAAAAAATTAGACATGCTATCTGCCAATAGAACTTAACCAAAAAGTGCATTCTATGCATCCAAAAATATAGAAAATATACCAATTCAAATTATTATTATTCAACCCAAAAAATAATGTATAAGCAATAACTCCAAGGCTAATAATAAATAACACGTTATCTCCTCCGATTCCGCAACATGTCTGGTTGACGAACGAACGTTCAGAAACTAACTGAAAAGCACGAATCAACACTCACCAAACTTCTACTAACACAAAATTAGCAGAAGGTGCCCAAAGAGTGGTGCTAAAGAGCTGAAAAACCACATAGTACGTCACTACGTTCATAATTGTCGGCCAACATTTGTGTGTCCGTATGTATTCAAGACAAGTTTGAGCCAACACTCTTCGGACAAAAGTCCACGGTTTTGTTGGCCAACAATCTGATCGTGTGTACGAGGCATTAGAATTCCTTACTAGAGGGTGGGTGAGAAATTTGGTGTAAAATAACCAGTTGGTAGTTAAACAGCACAGTTCTGTATAGAGTTCCATACACCAGATCAAGAGGGACAATGGGACAATGGAGAGACAGACACAAGGATCTGCTTCCAAAAAAAGAGACAGGAGCGTAGGGTTCCTGCAGGCCGATAATTCAAATCATATGAAACAGGCCAATTCAAATACATGAAAGAATCTGCAATCACACTAACCATTGCGCATGCATGTTATCAGGACATGCATGTTATCAGGAATGATATTAACCACTTGCTTACTGGGCACTTAAACCCCCCTCAGTCCCAGGCCAATTTTCAGCTTTCAGCGCTGATGCACTTTGAATGACAATTGTGCAGGCATACAACACTGTAGACTCGCCGATCACAGGGCGCGCAGGCCGCTCGTGCACGGGACGACGTCAATAGACGTAGTCCCGGCAAAGGAGGTCCGCGCTGTAGCCGTCATTTGGCTATAGCTTGGAGCTCTAGTGGTTAAAGTAGAATTCCAGCCAAATCCAATCTCCACATTGCTTTTTCCAGTGACAAGACAGGTAGTGATGCGAAATCTTCCCAATGGGGCCATAGAAAGCAATAAAAGTCTAAACCAGAAGAAAAAAAAAAAATAGAAAAGGAAAATAAAGAGAAAAATTGTTTGAGTGGAGTTGCACTTTCAGAGCCACAGAAAAGGGATTATTAGTGACAAGAAGTAAGACGTATTTGTGCTAAAGAAAGGTATTAGGTGAATGTATATCGATCGGTGAGCTTTATTCCATCTAGCACTTTGTACTTTAGTAACACACACCTAGGTATTTGCACAATATCACAATGTCTGTTTTATTCCACAGCTTTGAATTGATTTTTTTTTGTTGATGTTTCAGGTAGAATAGGGAAAGGTTAGATTTGGTCAAGTTTTTATTGCTGTAACCATATCAGAGAAAATACTCCTCATTTCCAGTGTGATTACAAGAACAGGAGGTTTAACCACTTCAATACCAGGCACTTATACCTCCTGCCTGCCCAGACCAATTTTCAGCTTTCGGTGCTCTCACACTTTGAATGCCAATTAGTCATGCAGCACTGTACCCAAACAAACTTTTTAGCATTTTTTTTCACACAAATGGAGTTTTCTTTTGGTGGTATTTAATCACTACTGGGTTTTTTATTTTCTGTGAAGTGAAAAAAAGAGTGGAATTTTTTTTAGTTTCTATGATAAAAATTTTCTAATAAGTCATTTTTGTTGGCCCAAATTTATACTGCTACATATCTTTGGTAAAAATAACCCAAATAAGTGTATATTATTTGGTCTGTGTGAAAGTAAAGCCACACGATACGAAAATCAGATGGAAAAATTCGTATGAAGAGCCACAAAAAAATGGACGTTCAGACTTAGGAAAATCCGATCATGTGTACGAGGCTTTAGAGTCTACAAGCTATGGTGCCAATCATTGAAAAGCGTCGTGCACGAAGACAGTGCATGTGACTGGCTGTGATTGGACACAGCCGGTCACGTGGTAAAGAGACATTTTTATTGGCTCTTTCCACTGATCTGGGATGTGTCCCAAGAGGCACACTCCATCCCCAATCGCTGTCCCTGGGGGCCCGCAGGAGCTGCGAGAATGGTAGGATGTCGTATGACATCCACCCGGGATGGGAGAGCGTTCCTGCCAGCGTCATTTTACTATGGCCCGGTATAGAACTGGTTAAGACGCTCCCTTTTTTATCCAAAGCTAAAGTATACAATTTTTTTAGGTTTAAAGAATATGTAAACCAAGCACTTCATATTCCTGATTTGCCTGCTGTCCCATGTACTTGTATGAGAAAGTACCCTGTTCTCTTTGTATTGCTTCTTTTATGTGATTCTGCCAGGTTCTCTGCTTTCCCATTAAAAACTGGCCACACTAGGCATGAGAGCACAGTGTAGGCAGTTCTCTAGCTATGATAGTAACTCAGCTTGCTCTCCTCCAAAGAGTTGTGCTGGCAGGTTGCCCCCTCTGCCCAGCCATTTATTGGGAAGATCAGTGTACTGCGGCTTCACTCTCCCAGCACTCTGGGCTCCTTATGCAACTGGGAACAGAGGGAATGTGATCCCTTATAAAAAAGGGAGAAAATATATTTATAATGTTTTAAATATACACAAATGTTTTGCCTTTCAATTCTATTTTAAACTAAATAGTTGTTTTGTTTTGTTTTGTTTTTACAAGGTGAGGGTTTAAGTTCAGACTGTCAAAAAAGTGATATTTTATTTTTATGGTGAAATTTGGTTGGCTTGGTTACTGACTGGTTTCTAATATCTAGGGGTGAGATCTATCTGCTCCCCCTTAGTCTTATTACTTCTGATAAAGAAAGATGCAAGGGGATCCTTGCACCTCTTCTTGTATTCCTTATAATGTAAAACAAATGACACAATGTCATCACCAGACTTGGAAGTACAGGGATGTAACCAACAGGGTTCCTAAAAGGACAAATAAACTGTCATTTACTATAACTCTCCAGAACCTACCAAAAGCTGAAATATCAGTTTATGTGGTTCATCTCTTTAAACAGTAATTGTCATATTTTGCCATTATTCTCTGCATGCCCAATGATGTTTGCAACCCAGGTGATAATGATTTATCTTGTAACGGATTGGAGACAAGGAAGAGAGTATGAGTGACTTCCACCTTTAATTGTAAAAACCTGTTGCAGAGTCTAAGCTGGTAAATCCAGGTTATAAAACCACCACATTTAGAAAGAGAGGTCAAGTTTGGTCCCCTCCCTCGCCCCAAGCCTAATGCCGCGTACAGGGGCGGACTGACCATTTGGCTACTCGGGCACTGCCCGAGGGCCCCGGGGCCACTAGGGTGCCCCATCAGGGTTGCCAGCCTCAATAAAACCAGGAACAGTATGTAAAAATCTGTGTTTTTTTTTACATCTGTTTCTGAAATGTCCCTTACCGACATCATTTTGGTCTAAAAATCCTGAGATTATAGCTGCCCCGCCTCTCCAGCACCTTCTCAGCCAATAGAAACATGTCTGTGTATACTGTGTGTACATGTATGTGTATACTGTGTGATTGTATACTGTGTGTGTATATTGTGTGGCCCCATAATCTATGATTGCCTGGGGGGCCCATAATCTCCTATTGCCCAGGGGCCCCATGAGTTGTCAGTCCGCCCCTGGCCGGCGTACACACGAACGGACTTTCCGGCAGAAAATGTCCAACGGTCTTCCTGTTGGACTTACGATGGAATTAAGAAGGACTTCCAAACAAACGGACTTGCCCACACACAAACATTTTTTTTATTTATTTAAAATAAATATTCAAATTTTTGGAATTGTATTTTAAATTTATTTTAATAAAATGCTTTTAGAGTAAAAATCTATTTAAGATAGTGTTCTATTTAAGATACATTAATAATTTAGTTTATTCAGAATGAAATGGAGCTTAGTTATTTAGCATGAGGCTGTATATTCTGCAATATTTACATTTTTGGTAAACTCATTCAATGAATCTAAGCTCTGCAAGCTGAGATAACATGCACTGCATTGATGCATTCACACAATTTCACAGTAATCATGAGATAAAACAAAGTTCAGGAATATTGCTTTATCCCATTGTTTAGCAAATCTATGTACACTACAAACTGTATGGTTGAATCGGTTCTGATATCGCCATTTTACTAACCTGACAGCTTCTTATTCTAAATCAGAAACCTTCATTTTGTTTGCAAATATTAAACATTCTAACTACCAGCAAGAATAAGTCCTTACATGTAAAGAGTAATTTCAGATCCATTATGGCAACGACTGTTAGTGGGCATCCAATCGCCTGCTGCCCCCACGTCCCTCACCTTGTTGTGTCACTGCCATATCACCAGCCGTCCCATTAAAGTGAATGGAACTATCGGTGAGTCAACAGCGGGTCAGAGAAGTAGTCGCTGCGGGACAGGAGATGACAGTTGCTCTTTAAAAATTATGATTTCAATTAAATTGAGTTGATTTAAATCAAGCCTTTTTACTAAGGATTTAAATCCTGATTTAGATCAAACTTGATTTAAGTCAAATCCACTCTGGAACCAGCGGTTGGCTTTTTAGTGATAACAACTGATGCGGTTAAAAGTCCCCCCTTCCTGCCACCTTCAGCAGCTCTTCCCAGGCCTCCCATTCCACCGGGAGACCCGAGCCACCATTTAGCACGTCCGCCGCCTAGGCTGAGACAAGTACGAAGCTGAATTCGGCTCCGATCGGGTTTCCGATGTAAAATCCCGGAAGCGACGTCACAATGTCACTTCCGGTTTACTCGGCTGCCAATGGCACCGATATAAAAAAAAAGGACAATATTCAGAAACTCCGATATTGGCGATCTAAATACTTTTAAGTGCAAAGGCGGGATATGGGGTCTTTAAGACCCCCGATCCCTCCATAAAGAGTACCTGTCATCACCTATTACTCTCACAAGGGATATTTATATTCTCTGTGACAGCAATAAAAGTGATCAGATTTTTTTTTTAAAGGGGACAATGTTAAAAAAAATAAAACGAATAAGAAAAATATTTACATTTTTTTAAAGTAAACACATACGCAAGTCGTGCCCACAAATGTAAACGGTGTTCAGATCACACATGTGATGTATCGCCACGATCGTCAGAGTGAGATCAATAATTCTTGCAAAAGACCTCCTCTGTAACTCTAACCTGGTAACCGTTAATTTTTTTTTTAAATCGTCGCCTATGGAGATTAATAAGTAGCATAGTTTGTCACCATTCCACGAGTGTGTGCAATTTCAAAGCATGACATGTTAGGTATCTATTTACTCAGTTTTTTTATTCATGAAAATGTATTTTTTCCCCAAAAAATTGCGCAAATACCATGTGACATAAAAAAAATGCAACAATCGCCATTTTATTCTCTAGGGTCTCTGCTAAATATATATATATATATATATATATATGTTTGGGGGTTCTAAGTAATTTTCTACCAAAAAATACAGATTTTAATTTATAAGCAACAAATGTCAGAAATAGGCTTAGGCATGAAAGGGTTAAAAAATTAAATCTGAGCTACCTGTTGTCCAGCATTTCCTGGCAGACAGCACTGCTTCCTGTGTATAGTCACCTTGTGCCCACCTTCAGGCCCACTGAACTTCTGGGAAAAAACGGGAGAGGTCATTACTTAGATGCCACTAAATCTTGGTAAACTTCACGCCCTAGCTTTTGTGAATATGGGTCCACTTTCAAAATGGCTACCTCCGCAATAAAATGTCAACCGAAACACAGATATCATGAAATACTGAAATACACTGAGCAAAATTATAAACACAACACTTTTGTGTTTGACCCTATTTATCATGATCTGAACACAAAATGTACACAAAAGGTATATTTCTCTCAAATATTGTTCACAAATTGGTCTAAGTCTGTGTTAGTGAGCACTTCTCCTTTGCCGAGATAGTCCATCCACCTCACTGGTGTGGTATATCAAGATGCTGACAGCATTATTATTGCACAGGTGTACCTTAGGCTGGCCACAATAAAAGACCACTAAAGTGTGCAGTTTTACTGTATGTTGGGGGGCGAAAACCAGTCAGTATCTGGTGTTACCACCATTTGCCTCATGCAGTGCAGCACATCTCCTTCGCATAGAGATGATCAGGTTGTTGACTGTGAAATGTTGGTCCATTCCTCTTCAATGGCTGTGTGAAGTTACTGGATGTTGGCAGGAACTGGAACACACTGTCGTATACGCCAATCCAGAGCATACAAAACATGCTCAATGGGCGCCATATCCGGTGAGTATGCTGGCCATGCCAGAACTGGGATGTTTTCAGCTTCTGGGAATTGTGTACAGATCCTTGCAACATGGGGCAGTGCATTATCATGCTGCAACATGAGGTGATGGTCATGGATGAATGGCACAACAATGGGCCTCAGGATCTCCTCACGGAATCTCTGTGCATTCAAAACACCATCAATAAAATGCAACTGTGTTCATTGTCCATAGCATATGCCTGCCCATACCATAAAACCTCTGCCACCATGGGCCACTCGATCTACATGGTTGACATCAGCAAACGGCTCACCCACACAACGCCATACACGCTGTCTGCCATCTGCCCTGTACAGTGAAAACCGGGATTCATCCGTGAAGAGAACACCTCTACAAAGTGCCAGGCACCATCGAATGTGAGCATTTGCCCACTCAAGTCAGTTACAACAAGGAACTGCAGTCAGGTCCAGATACCGATGAGGACGTCGAACATGCAGATGAGCTTCCGAGACGGTTTCTGACAGTTTGTGCAGAAATTCTTTGGTTATGCAAACTGATTGTTGCATCGGCTGTTCAGGTGGCTGGTCTCAGACGATCTTGGAGGTGAAGATGCCGAATGTGGAGGTGCTGGGCTGGTGTGGTTACATGTGGTCTGCGGTTGTGAGGCCGGTTGGATGTACTGCCAAATTCTCTGAAACACCTTTGGAGATGGCTTATGGTAGAGAAATTAAAATTCAATTCAAGAGCAACAGCTCTGGTGGACATTTCTGCAGTCAGCATGCCAGCTGCACGCTCCTTCAGAACTTGAGACATCTGTGGCATTGTTCTGTGTGATAAAACCACATTTTAGAGTGGCCTTTTATAGTGGCCAGCCTAAGGCACACCTGTGCAATAATCATACTGTCTAATCAGCATCTGGATATGCCACACCTGTGAGGTGGATGGATTATCTCGGCAAAGGAGAAGTGCTCACTAACACATATTTAGACAGATTTGTAAACAATACATGAGAGAAATAGGCCTTTTGTGTGCATAGAAAAAGTCATAGATCTTTGCATTCAGCTCATAATAAATAGGGACAAACACAAAAGTGTTGCGTTTATAATTTTGCTCAGTGTAAGTTACCTTGGCGTGAATGAAAACTATAAAGACAACGTGGCATCTTAAAAGGAGGCTGCACAAAGTGGGATGATGAGAGACTCTCCCTCCCAATGATGGTGTTATTCTTCCCTAAGTAAAATCCAGCCTTCAGAATTCAAATAGTAGTAGATTTGTCAAGGAAGTTACTGATAGTATTTACAAACCTAACTTGTTTGATTAAAAATGCCTTTCATTCAGCAAAGAATAGGCTACCTCTTTTGGAGGAGCTACTGCAAGGCAATTTGAAAATGACAATGAGACTGATTTATATTTGTGACTTCTCCGTCTGCAATTCTAAATGCTCTGTACTATGTACTGCAATAGAGTTTCAAATGAGAAAAATGCGTCTCTGTACTTAAGACAGTCTACTCCACTTAAGACCCAACTCCAACTGAAAGATTTCATTTTGGTTTTGGACAAAATGGTGTAGGGTTAGCACCTCTGCTGGGCATTTTTTTGTTCAAAGGAAAGTAAAGAGGAGATGGCAGGAAAAAAAGGAAATGGAATGCATGATGTTATTGGCATGATTGTTATGGCCCAATGGCTCAGGTTCAGCAGCTCCCCACAAAAAAAGAGATGGAAAGGGGGGAGGGGTTATCCTAATTCAGAATCCCCATAAAGCCAAATCATTGAGAGCATCCAATGTATGCCCAAGAGCCCAATGTCTTTAATAGTAAATTAAATTTATGGCAGAACAGCAAGAAGAAAACATCTTATGCATTTGGGGGGCAAGAAACTGCCTCTTTTTATGGAATACAATAAAGACAGTTACTCATTAACAACCATTGCTACAATTCTTTATTGATTACATGGCTGGATATAAAAGTGACGCTAATGCGTTTCAGCCAAAGATTTACTCATTGCTACTCAAATGCATTAGCGTATTATAGCTGTACCATGTACACAACTGTTCCAATAGATGTTACTGAGTATCCCGCTTTAAGCAGGAACTTTCAGGGGATTAAAAAAAAAAAAGACAGATACCGTATTTATCGGCATATAACACGCACAGGTGTATAACACGCACCTTCATTTTAGGAGGGAAGTTTCAGGAAAAAAACTCAAATTTTAAATAAAGAAGCAAAATAAGGGTCGTGCCCATTAGGGATGAGCTTGGTGTTCAACTCGAATGCATGTTTGACTCGAACATCGGCTGTTCGGCGAATTCAGAACTTTGTGGACCGTTCGCACCAAATTCGTGTGGCACGAACGGCCCACAATGCACTACGCCATCGCAGTACATTGCTAGCTCATGATTGGCCAAGCATGCACTGTGCCCCCGCATGCTTGGCTAATCACAGCGCCGGCAGCGAGGAGAGCCATAATTGGCCACAGACAGGATGCCTGTGGCCAGTTATAGCTCAGGGGGTTTAGTACACGCCCCACACTATATAAGGCCACCAGCACAGCAGCCTTGTGTAGTGTGTTCTGGCGTGCAGGGAAAGAGCTAGATAGGCAGGGACAGTGTGTTCTTTTCTCAGGCATCTGCAAGAGTTAAAGTGGGTGTTGTGTGCCTCCCACACAGTATACACCTGTATCTACCCTTTTATGCTGGTGTTCTCTAATACAGGCATCTGTCGGAGTTAGTGGGTGTTGTGTGCCTACAGCACAGCACAGTATACACCTGTATCTACCCTTTCTTGCTGGTGTTCTCTAATACAGGCATCTGCAGGAGTTAGTGGGTGTTGTGTGCCTCCAGCACAGTATACACCGGTATCTACCCTTTTATGCTGGTGTTCTCTAATACAGGCATCTGCAGGAGTTAGTGGGTGTTGTGTGCCTCCAGCACAGTATACACCGGTATCTACCCTTTATTGCTGGTGTTCTCTAATACAGGCATCTGCAGGAGTTAAAGTGGGTGTTGTGTGCCTCCAGCACAGTATACATCTGAAGATACCTCTTATTGCTGGTGTTGTCTGTTGCATATTTGCATATTAGCCTTTAAAATTAGCACTTTTGATTTCGAACGTTCGAGTCCCATAGACTTTAATAGGGTTCTAAAGTTCGTACAAATTTTTGGTCCGTTCGAAGGTAGGGATGCACCGAAATTTCGGCCGCCGAAACATATCGGCCGAAAATGCCCCTTTTGGAAAAATTGAGCCGAAAATGGGGTGGGGCCTGGGCGGGGACGGAGCACCGCCCCCGCCCCTGGTGCCATCCATCATGGGAGGTGTATAGCGCAGGAGAGCCGCCTCCGCCGTCTGGTTCAATACAGCGCTGGGAACATCACAGCTTTAATTTCAATAGCTGTGTGTTCCCCGTCGCGCGCCGACGCATACAGCCCCTCCCCCTTTTTCGGGGAACATTGATAGACAGATCCCCCGTCCAATCTGTCTATCACAGTTCCCCGGACAAGGGGGAGGGGCTATATGCAACGGCGCGCGACGGGGGAACACACGGCTATTGAAATTAAAGCTGTGATGTTCCCAGCGCTGTATTGAACCAGACGGCAGAGGCGGCTCTCCTCTCTCTTTGCTGCATCACTGGCTGCACGGGGGCATCACTGACTACACAGGGGACAACACACTGGCTGCACAGGGGCATCACTGGCTGCACAGGGGACAACACACTGGCTGCACAGGGGACAACACACTGGCTGCACAGGGGACAACACACTTATCTCTTTTATCATGTCGCCAGTCTCTGACCACCTCCTGTACCATGTCGCCAGTCTCTGACCACTTTCTGTACCATGTCGCCAGTCTCTGACCACCTCCTGTACCATGTCGCCAGTCTCTGACCACCTCCTGAACCATGTCGCCAGTCTCTGACCACCTCCTGTACCATGTCGCCAGTCTCTGACCACCTCCTGTACCATGTCGCCAGTCTCTGACCACCTCCTGTACCATGTCGCCAGTCTCTGACCACCTCCTGTACCATGTCCCCAGTCTCTGACCACCTCCTGAACCATGTCCCCAGTCTCTGACCACCTCCTGAACCATGTCCCCAGTCTCTGACCACCTCCTGAACCATGTCCCCAGTCTCTGACCACCTCCTGAACCATGTCCCCAGTCTCTGACCACCTCTTGTACCATGTCCCCAGTCTCTGACCACCTCCTGTACCATGTCCCCAGTCTCTGACCACCTCCTGAACCATGTCCCCAGTCTCTGACCACCTCCTGAACCATGTCCCCAGTCTCTGACCACCTCCTGTACCATGTCCCCAGTCTCTGACCACCTCCTGAACCATGTCCCCAGTCTCTGACCACCTCCTGTACCATGTCCCCAGTCTCTGACCACCTCCTGAACCATGTCCCCAGTCTCTGACCACCTCCTGAACCATGTCCCCAGTCTCTGACCACCTCCTGAACCATGTCCCCAGTCTCTGACCACCTCCTGAACCATGTCCCCAGTCTCTGACCACCTCCTGTACCATGTCCCCAGTCTCTGACCACCTCCTGTACCATGTCCCCAGTCTCTGACCACCTCCTGAACCATGTCCCCAGTCTCTGACCATCTCCTGTACCATGTCCCCAGTCTCTGACCACCTCCTGTATCATGTCCCCAGTCTCTGACCACCTCCTGAACCATGTCCCCAGTCTCTGACCACCTCCTGAACCATGTCCCCAGTCTCTGACCACCTCCTGTATAAAAATATTTTTAAAAACAGTCATTTTCGGTATCGGTGCTGTTTCGGTATCGGTTTCGGTTTTCGGCCTAGTGTATTTTTCATTTTCGGTATCGGTTTCGGCACCAAAAAACCCATTTGGTGCATCCCTATTCAAAGGTTCTGGTGCAAACCGAACCGAGGGGTGTTTGGCTCATCCCTAGTGCCCATCAATGCAATCTGATCAATGTCCATCTACAGCCTCACAATTGCCCCTCAATGCAGCCTGATCAATGCCCATATGCAGCCTCACTATTGCCATGAATGCAGCCTGATCAATGCCCACCTGCAGCCTCACCTCAGATTACTGCTGTCTCGGAGGGGACAGGGAGGGGAGGCGGGAAGAGTGCCATCAGATTACATACAGCGAAAATCTCCTGTTTACTCGGTGGCCTCTTTAATACAATGTCCCGCCTCCTGGACCGGCTTCAATGATAGACAGAACACTGGTCCAATGCTGGTCCAGGAGACGGGACTTCCTATTAAAGAGGCCATTGAGTAAACAGGAGATTCTCACTGTATGTAATCTGACAACGCTTGTCCCGCCCCCCTCCCTGTCCCCTCTGAGGCAGCCCAAATTGCAGTATCGGTGTATAACACGCACACACTATTTGCACCCGAGTTCCAGGGTGAAAAGGTGCATGTTATATGCCAATAAATACACTAAGTAAAGAAAGTGTAAGGGGGGGCTTTATAAGGGTGGAACTCCTAGCATCTGATAAAAATGAAAACAATATCCATAACTGTACTCCACCACTGATAATATTAAAGAGTTGAATAGTACAGAATATCTTCCAAGTTAAAGTATAACGATAGGCAAAACTTTTTTTTTCATTTTGGATGGAGTAAGAAGGGTTTTTCACCCCTGTCAATTTTTTTATTCATTTTTTGCCTTCTGTGTAACATTGAGAAGATTTCCTTTTACTTCCTGTTCCATGGTCAAAAGAGGAAGTGAGGGAAAATCCCTTCAAACTGAGGGAATCTAGGTGTGTCAACAGCGCCACCAGAACTAGTGTCCCCATTGGAAGATTTCCCCTCTATTAGCATTCTAATGTCAACCCAAAATTTGGCTTTCTTTTACTTACGATAAGGGTAAACAGGACAAATAGAGAGGGTAAATCTCCCCGGGGACACAGACAGCAATAAAAGCCTAACGGGTTCTAATCCCTCTCTACTCCATCTAAAACTAATGTAAAAACGTTGCCCTTAGTTACACTTTAATTACTAAGATAGCATAGATACTAAGATGCCCTAGATACTTTTCTAAAGGGTATAATGCCAAGCGGTTTTTCCCAAGTCTGATAAAATTTGGAATAAGTGCAGGCATGTACTGGCCATTGGGACTACTGGGAGTTTCCCTGTGGGCCTATGGCTCAGTGGACCGGTATCAGTGACAGCCTGGGCCTGTCAAAGTAATGGCTCCGTGGCTTCCGCCACACCAAACATCCCCGGCTGTTCCCTGTATCCTCCTCCTCTGCCCCCAGTGTGCACCGGCCGCTTCTCCGGTCCCCTGTCCTCCCCTGCCCATGTGCTCCGAACACTCCTCAGCCCCCTGTCTTTCTCCACTCCCGTGTGTTCCAGCCGCTCCTCCGGCCCCCTGTCCTTCTCCTCAGCCCCCATGTGCTCCGGCCACTCCTCAATCCCCTGTGGTTTTCCTCCGCCCGTGTGCTCCGGCCACTCCTCCAACCGCCTTTGCTTCTCCTCCGCCCATGTTCTCCAGTCAACCCTCCGGTCCCCTGTCCTTCTTCTCTGCCCCCAGGTGCTCTGGTACCTCCTCCGGGCCCCTGTCCTTCTTCATCCCCGTGTGCTCCGCTCGCTCCTCCGGTCCCCTGTCCTTTCCCTCCACCCCGCTCGTCCCCTGCAACCGGCCTCCCTCTCCTCTCCCGCCGGATGCTGAGAAGTGTCAGGATGCAGAGCGGAGGAAGGGGCTGGTAAATATATAATTTACCGGCCCCTTCCTTTTCTCAATAGGACACAGTGAGTGATCGCTCCTGTGTCTTTTGATAACTGAGCAGAGTAAATTCTGTATCAGTTTATGAATGAACGGGAGCCGCTGTCTTCTGTCCATACATCTTCAATGCTGAGATAGCAGACTGGGGAATCTGTGTCCTCAGTCCCTTTCTCTGTCTCAAAGGGTAGATGTCAGGGGTCTGTTTAGACCCCTGATATCTCACCAAATCCCAGCAACAGGGCTGATAGAAAAAAAAATTGCAATATATATAAAAAAATTGTAAAAACAATTATAAAAAATAAAATTGTAAAAAAAAAATAATAATAATAAACTACTGACACCACTAGACCCCCCCCCCCCCACCCCACCGACACTGTCCACTGCCTCAACCCTCTCCCCCCAAAAAGCATTGTCATTTTTTTTTTAAACAAAAAAAAATACGTAAAAAAAAACTACTGACACCATCCACTGCCCTATACCCCACCCCCTTCCCCAGAAGCACCACAGGAAAAAATATTTTAAAAATATAAAAAAAAAGTAATAAACAACAAAATTGTAAAGAATAAAAGATAAAATAATAAAAACAAAAAACTACTGACACCGTCCACTGCCCTACTGACATTAACAATTGTAATAAAATATTTAAAAAATAAAAAATGTTCCTGTACGACGTTAGCCCTCCCACTTCACGCAGTGAAGTGAGAAGGAGCGGAGGAGAAAAATACAGAGGAGAATAAGTGAAATAATAAAAGAGGTGAGTTGTGTGTGTTTGCAAAATTAAAGTGGGCCGGTCTAGATGAAGTCCAGGGCAAAAATTTTGTTCCAGTCCAGCCCTGAATAAGTGTATTCATGCAGTATTGCTCTACTCTTAACTCTAACTGTCAGCATAGATGACAGTCTCTAATATACAGGAATGAGACTTAACTGCATTTAGGGAAAATGGGATTGGAGACTTTGATAGCTACTAATAGACTCCGTGTGAAGTGGAATAGCAGGGCCCATGGATTTCAATCCAGAATACAGCCATGTCATTAATCATTTCCAATATATGGCTCCTATAAGAAATACCCACTTCTTTAGGGCTACAAAGAATGTTGGGGTAACAAACATAAAAACAAATACGTGAAAATAAAACAACCATTAATAGTGTTGGGGACTGTATATGATAAAGATAAATAAAAGAGGTGCACCTGAAGGTCAGTTGATGAAATGAGAGTAGTTGAGCTCTTAGGTGCCTTTCACACTATTTTTACCGTCGTTTTAGTGGCTGTATTCGGTCGCTAGCAGGGGCAGTTTTACCCCCCTGCTAGCGGCTGAGAAAGGGTTAAAACCTTCACAAAGCGCTGCTGCAGCAGCACTTTGCCAACGGTATAGTCGTGCTGCCCCATTGTATACACCGCTCCAAAGATGCGGCTAGCGGGACTTTTTTTACCGTCCTGCTAGCGCACCGCTCTAGTGTGAAAGCCCTCGGGGCTTACAGACTGGAGTGTGAGGAGCAGCTCTTTCAGGGCGCTTTGCAGGCACTTTGCAGGTCTTAAAGTGTCTGTAAAGCCTGAACGATTTTCACCTTAAGGCATTCTATGCATTGAGGCGCAAAACCTTCTGTGTTGCAGCTCCACTTCAACCCCCCCCCCCCCCCCCCTTTCCTTACCTGAGCCCAATCCGAACCAGCGATGTGTAAGAGCTCAGCGGCCCCAGCCGCTCTCCTCATTGGACATATTGATAGCAGCAAGAGCCATTGGCTCCTGCTACTGTCAATCAAAAGCTGTGACATGGGAGCCGGGGGTTGGGGCCAAGTCCCACTGTCTGTGTCAATGGATGCACCAGCAGGACTTGGGAGTAAGCCCGCACTGGTGTCCCCATGGAAAGTGTCTTGAAGAGGAGGAGCAAGGAGCGCCGGTGGGGGACTCCAGAAGAGGACCGGGGCTGCAGGTACGTATAGGCATGTTTGTTATTTTTAGAAAACAATAATCAAAGGTTTAGTATCACTTTAAGACTAAACTATTGAAAATCTTCTATTTATGATTTATGAATTTGATTTATGCTTCAATCCTTAGGGATGTGGTGCCTTATTCATTAGGTGTTCTGCGATGTTGAACCACTAAAATGCTCTACTTCTATTTATGACTTTGTTTGTGTTCCTCTTTGTAGCCCTGTTAAAGAGGCATTTCTTGCCCATGAAACACGTTGGATGTTGTTTTTCCTCTTATTTTTCTGCAATGAATTGAATTTACCATTAGATATTGGACTCTCTGACATTTGACCGGTGCTCTCATTGGTTGGACTTTATGGGTATTTATTGCAGTTTATGTCCCCATTCAACAGAGTTTTCCATACTGGTGATACCATAACAAGCAATGAGCGGAACGCTGTGTTGTTTGTAGAAACTAGTCAATTCTGATAAGATCACTTCTGATTTTTGCTTACTATTCACTTACCGTTTGTGTACTTACTATTAGGCTAAGTTCACATTGCTGCGATATGATTTTGATCTGACTTTCAGTGTGATTATGTAGTGCTACTTGGATGCAACTTTTATAAGGTTTGTATATTCTCTAGGGTAAAAATCTCACTTGAACCTTTTCCAAAATGACTCCATGCTGAGTCACATTGATGTAAATGGACACCATTGAAAACAACAAGATTCACATTGTCAGGTGATTCTGTGCGTGTCCGCTTTCATCCGATCCGCTAGATGGATGGCGAACATATAGCCATCCACCTGTTTTCAGTGGATCTTGACGGATCGGATGGCAGGCGGGTGTCAGCGGACATCTCCACTGACATCCGCCCTGCCCATGCAAGTCAATGGGTGGCCCGCTCAGATCCGCCTGAAAATCAGACAGGCGGTTCTTTGCAGGCCGATCGTGTGAAAGCGGTCTTAACATTTCCTTTGATAGTTATGCCACATACACACGATTGGAAATTCCACCAGCAAAAGTCTGATGAGAGCTTTTGGTCGTAAAATGCAACCATGTGCATGCTCCATCGGAAATTCTGATCGTCTGCAGCAATTCTAACGAGCAAAATTTCTACGCATGCTGGGAAACAATTTGATGCATGCTCAGAAGCATTGAACTACATTTTCTCGGCTCATCGTAGTGTTGTATGTCACCGTGTTCTTGACGGTCAAAAGTTCAGAGAACTTTTGTGTGACCGTGTGTATGCAAGCCAAGCTTGAGCGGAATTCCATCGGAAAAAAACATCCAAAATTGGCTTATGTGTACGGGGCATTAGAGCTTCCAAGACTATGGCTATGGTTATAGGAGATTAAATTTTCCAAAATATAACACATTTGTAACTTCATAAAAGGATCAGTAGTTTTATTCATGTGCCTGGAATTTTTAGCTGTCATCGATAAAAAAAAAAATATTGCTATGGTAAATAACATTGCCTGGTTGGTCATAGGCTAAACATACAACAAAGCAATTTGGACCAAAAGGAATGGAGCAGATGAGTCAGTGAAAAGTAGAGACCCAAGTTCAGTAGAGACCCAAATTCAGTAGAGACCCAAGTTTAGGAGAGACCCAAGTTCAGTAGAGACCCAAGTTCAGTAGAGACCCAAGTTCCTCTCGAATGCACAAGCCTCATTTATGAAAATATTTGTTTGGTCGCAAAACAGCTAATGCCAGTGAAATGCAAAAGCAAATCAGCTAAAGACCAAGCAACAGTACTGAAAGATCCCAATATATGACATAAGTCATTATTACGGCCTTAATAAAAGATTTTACATTGTCAGTGAATTAATCGGCCTCATTTGTGTGACTGGCGATGCAGTAAAAAAAAATGGCCACCCCCACAGAGAGGAGGCGAATACATCCATGGTCATGTAACAAAGCTGTTTGTTATTGTGTATTGTGGATAATTAATTGCTCGGAAGAGATGGAAGATTCATTAAGGGAGATTAGAGGTCTCTTAGTGAAAAGTAGCAGCTGTTCAGAACATTTGCTCATATTTTGGCACTGCGGTGTGTTTTTGTGGTTTATAGCAGAAATAAACACAAATTGATGAATCCGCCGATAGGATTTACTGGGCATATTTCTTACTTGATTAATCTTGCATTGTTTTTGCAATTTCAATCTGTCATTCCAGAAGCTTGACTCGGTGTTACGTGTAACGTAAATAACTACAAATAATCTGTGATCTAAATAAAGTGTTACTATTCTGGCACTTAAGAACTGGATTAAAAAGTTAAATATACAAAGGCAGAAACACAAATTATCATAGAAATCCCACACTATAATGTATACTGTGCTATTGGCATGAGTAATACAACAATCATTTAAGGGACCTTTCACTTTTTAGCTGACATAAGGCACCAAAAAGGGGGGAATAGCGGGAGAACTATGGGGGGGGGGGCTCTGCAAATTAGGTCTTTAACTACTTTATTTTCACAAGCTTTGCTAGGAGGTCATCAGCTCACTTCTTGGTATATTAGTATCTTCTTGATGTTTGTTATCTTCACTGTACTTAATACACAGATATAAGATTAAACAGCATGTAAATGCTACCTACAAAGACCTACTTTATTTTTATTAGTATTATTACACAAGATTTATATAGCGCCAACAGTTTACACAACGCTTTACAATATAAAAGGGAGACAATACAGTTATCATACAATAAAATACTATAGGATTCAGAGGGCCTTGCTCAGAGGAGCTTACAATCTAATAGGGTGGGGCAGGTGGTACAAAAGGTTGTAACTGTGGGGAATGAGCTGATGGACCGGAAGGATTTACCCCCTTCCTGACCAGGCCATTTTTTGTGATAAGGCACTTCATAGCTTTAACTGACACTGTGCGGTCGTGCGACATTGTACCCAAACAAAATTTATGTTTTTGTTTCCACACAAATAGAGATTTCTTTTGGTGGTATTTTATCACTTCTATGGTTTTTATTTTTTGCGCCATAAACAAAAAAAAGAGTGAAAATTTTGAAAAAAAAAAACAATATTTTTTACTTTTTGCTTTAATAAATATCCAAAAAAAAGTAAAAAAAAATAATTTCTTGTTCATCAGTTTAGGCCAATATGTATTCTTCTACATATTTTTGGTAAATGGGTTAACATCAGGGGCGATCAAGGGGTTAAAAGTGTTCCCTCACTGTGTGTTCTAACTGTATGGGGGGCTGTGTGACTGGGGAAACATACAGATCTGTATTCCTGCTTAGCAGAAAGACCGGATCTGTGTCATCTCCCCTGTCAGAACGGAGATCTGCCTTGTTTACACAGGCAGATCCCCGTTTTGTCACTGCGGGGAATGATCGTGGGTGGCCGGCGGACCCACTGACTGGCTCCCCCCACTGGCCAATGGGAGCGCCTGCTCCCACAAAGGTAACACGTACACCTATGGCGATTTGCGGGATCATGCCACCTTGCCGCAGTATGACGGCAGCTGGTCGGCAAGCAATTAAATGTCAGAGATGTAGGCCTCATTTACACAGGCATAACTATTTCACAAAATAAAATAAAGAGATACCAGATGCTACAGTGTCAACGATCACTTCGCTGGAGACCAGGGACACCCAGAAGATGTGGACAAGTGCCCGAGGTTAGCGATCGGCGACACTGTAGCAGCCCACTGGCACCCACACCCCCCCCCCCCTTCAGCCCACGCTAGCACACTGTGTCCAGGGCAGGTGCCCCTGCTCTCGCTCACCCCTTGTCCCGGCCCTGCAACCAATGAACAGAACACTGTTGTACAGTGGATCTGGAAAGTATTCACAGTGCTTCACTTATTCCACATTTTTTTATGTTACAGCCTTATTCCAAAATGGATTAAATTCATTATTTTCCTCAAAATTCTACAAGCAATACCCTATAATGATAACGTGAAAGAAGTTTGTTTAAAATCTTTGCAAATTTCTTAAAAATAAAATGAAAAAAAATCCCATTTACATAAGTATTCAAAGCCTTTGCTCCATACTTTGTTGAAGCACCTTTGGCACCAATTGCAGCCTCAAGTCCTTTTTGAGTATGATGCTATAAGCTTTGCACACCTGTGTTTCTCCCATTCTTTTTTGCAGGACCTCTCAAACTCCATCAGGTTGGATGGGGAGCGTCGGTGCACAACTATTTTCCGATCTCTCCGGGGGAGTGTCCTTTTTTTTTTAAAAGGTATTCTTCAGAGATGTTCAATAGGGTTCAAGTCTGGGCTCTGGCTGGGCCACTCAAGGACATTCACAGAGTTGTCCCGTAGCCACTCCTTTGTTATCTTGGCTGTATGCTTAGGGTTGTTGTCCTGTTGGAAGATGAACCTTCGCCCCAGTCTGAGGTCCAGAGCACACTGGAGCAGGTTTTCATCAAGAATGTCTCTGTACATTGCTGCATTCATCTTTCTCTTGATTCTGTCTAGTCTCCCAGTTCCTGCCACTGAAAAAAATCCACACAGAATGATAATGCCCCTACCATGGTTCACTGTAGGGATAGTATTGGCCAAGTGATGAGCGGTTTCCTACAGATATGATGCTTGCCATTCAGGCCAAATAATTCAATCTTTTTTTCATCAGACCAGAGAATTTTGTTTCTCATGGTCTGAGAGTCCTTCAGTTGCCTTTTGGCAAACTCCAGGTGGGCTTTTATGGGCCTTTTACTGAGCAGTGGCTTCCTTCTGGCCACTCTACCATACAGGCCTGATTGAGATGGTTGTTCTTCTGGAAGGTTCTCCTCTCTTCATAGAGAAACGCTGGAGCTCTGTCAGAGTGACCATCAGGTTCTTGGTCACCTCCCTGACTAAGGCCCTTCTCCCTCAATCGATCAGTTTGGCCAGGCGGCCCGCTCTAAGAAGAGTCCTGGTGATTCCAAACTTCTTCTATATACAGACAAAGGAGACCACTGTGCTCATTTGGACCTTCAATGCTGTAGACATTTTTCTGTACCCTTCCCCAGATCTTCGCCTCAATACACTCATGTCTCAGAGGTCTACAGACAATTTCTTGGACTTCATGGCTTGGTTTGTGCTCTGACATGCATTGTTAACTGTGGGACCTTATATAGACAGGTGTGTACCTTTCCAAATCATGTCCAATCAACTGAATTTACCCCAAGTAGACTCCAGTCAAGTTGTAGAAACATCTCAAGGATGATCAGTGGTCACGGGATGCACCTGAGCTAAATTTTGGGTCTCATGGCAAAAGCTGTGTACTTATGTACATGGGATTTTTTTGTTTTTTATCTTTTAAAAATGTGCAAAGATTTCAAACAAACTTCTTTCATATTGTCATTATGGGATATTGTTTGTAGAATTTTGAGGAAAATAATGAATTTAATCCGTTTTGGATTAAGGCTGTAACATAACAAAATGTGGAAAAAGTGAAGCGCTGTGAATACTTTCCGGATGAACTGTATGTAAAAACTGATCAGTTCTGAGCAGTTCACTTCAGATTTTTGCTTACTATTCACTTACTGTTTATTTACTTACTATTACTGCTTACGCCTTACCTGTGTGAACCTTGACAGAAATGGGAAAATGTGCCTTTTTTTTGCTGTCCGTATCCTATATCCATGTAATGATTGTATAACATTTACATTTACAGGTATTTATCAGTACCATGTTGACCACCAACATCAATTTGATTTGTTGCATACTATCTACAGGCCTCTGCTGCCTTGCTTCCTAGATTGCTAAAAAGCAGTCAAAACCCCCTGTCAGTTGACTGGCAGTAGACTGCACTGGATTACTGCACAGATCTGGAAGAAGTACACAAATCAAATAAGAATACACATGACTCTTGTGTTTAGACATTAGCTTAGTTCAGTTTAGTTTTAAAGCATAGGATTTTGGAGCTCTGAGCTTCAGGGACCTTTCACACTGATGCAGCGCAATGTAACTGCACCGCGGGTGTAGCAAAGTGTATTCACAACTTTGGTGTGGGTTAGCTTAACTTTCCTATAGAGTTCTATTATGTTTCACGTTTTTGCGCACCAAAACTCCTGCATGCAACTTGTTTGACCCAAAAAAGTTTTAAAGCTGGCCCCACAGTTTAAAAATATCTTTTGATTATAAGTTTTTTTTTTTTTTGCTTGTGTTATGCAAACCAAATGTTGTCGGTTGTACAAATTAGAATGTGTGTTCAGCTTAACCACTTGCTTACTGGGCACTTAAACCCCCCTCTTATCCAGACCAATTTTTAGCTTTCAGCGCTGATGCACTTTGAATGACAATTGCGCGGTCATACAACACTGCACCCAAATTCAATTTTTATCATTTTTCCCCCCAAATAGAGCATTCTTTTGGTGGTATTTGATCACTGAATTAAAAAAAAAAATTTATTTTTTATTTTGTTATAAAATTTTAAAACGGGTAATTTTTGTCCGTCATTGATGTATGCTGATAAGGCGGCACTAATGGGCACCAATAGGTGGCAGTGATGGGCACTGATGGGTGGCAGTGATGGGCACTGATTGGTTACACTGATAGGCAGCACTTCTAGGTGGCATTGATTGGCATCACTGATGGGCATTGATAGGTGGCACTTGTGGGCATTGATAGGTGGCACTTATGGCCATTGATAGGTGGCACTTGTGCGCACTGTCAGATGGCATGAATGAGGCATAATTGCCTCTTCTTTTTCAGGACCGATGTCCCTTGAGATGAGCCGATGATCAGCTTTTTTTTTTCTCCTCCTCTGTCAGCGTGAAATATGCAAATATATGCACCAAAATTGCAGCAAGCGGGAGTTTCAACACCGCTTCAAAAAGGTGTCGATATTGGCCAACAATAAATTCATATTTATTTAAATTCATGATATAAAATAAAAAGTCAAATATAATACAATTATTTATAAAAAATATATATATTTTCTTTAAACCGTCAATTTCAGTTTCGGCCAAATATATCCTGAGTATTCGGTTTCAGCACCAGAATTTTCATTTCAGTGCACCACTTTTAAAAAATGCACCTAAACTATCCAATGTAATAGAAGTCTATGGCAAAGTTCATGTAACCAACACAAAATCCGCAGGTACATTGTGCTGCACTCGTGATGTAGGAAAACCACACTGCATCAGTGTGAAAACGCCTTTAAGACTGGATCACATTGGAACGTGGGTGTTCCCGTGTGTGTTTTTGCCGTGTTCCCATGCAGTTCTGTTTTGCCGCCCATTCATTTGAATGCAATTTAGTTTCATGGGCCAACATCAGCTTACAGAATTCCGAGAACATGCCAAAGTTATTCTGGTAAACAGGCAATTTCCCTCACATTTTTATCAGAGATCTGCACATCCCTGCTCATTACTATCACTAATAATTCATTGATCACATTTTATTAAGAGGGTGAGAAAACGTCAGGCTGTACAGTCATGGCCAAAAATATTGGCACCCCTGCATATCTGTCAGATAATGCACCACACAGGAACAGTAAGATCTCTGGAGATGGACTTGTAATCTTGAGATTGCCCATGCTTTTCCACAATTTTTGTTCTCAAATTAGACATTTCTTTGCTGCTCTTTTTCTTCTCCATGCTCTGTGTGGCATACAGAGACACACAGCAGAAGGGTTGAGAGTCAATTTTTCACCATTTTAACTGGTTGCCAGTGTGATTTCTATATTGTCAGCACCTATTAATTGATAGAGGTGAGTTTAATTACAAATTACAGGAGCATCACAAATGTGGAATAAAACTGGTCGACACAGTGGTGTAGTTGGTAGCACCTTTGCCTAGCAGCAACAAGGGTCAGTGGTTCAAATCCCAACCAAGACACTACCTGCCTGGAATTTGCATATTCTCCCTGTGATTTCCTCTGAGTACTCTGGTTTCCTCCCACACTACAAAGACCAGGTTAATTAGCTTCTGTCCAAAAAATTAATAAAAAATTGTCCCTAGTATATGAATGTGAGTTGGGGACCTTGGATTGTGGTCTCCTTGAGGTTAGGAACCGATGATAAACTGGTGTCTTTATTCAACCTTACTATGTAATTTTGAGATTGTGTTAAATCATTTTTTTGAGTTTTGCCTGGAATATATCAGATTTGAATTTTTGGTTCTTCACTTTTTTGTGTCATACCAATACAAACAAAACAAATACACACATGAGAATGCCTAAACATTTGTAATTGCAACAGTTTTCCGGGGGCAAAGTGGTGCATTATCTGACAGAAATGCAGGGGTGCCAATATTTTTGGCCATGACTATAAGTCATCTTTTATATGAACTGTGTGCAGGAGGCAACACGGCTCTCAGCGATATGGAAGGAGCTAGTACAAATGGATTTATTCTGTCACATTGCAAAACATTTGGCAACAAAAAATATTTTTTTTATCCAAAAACCCTAATTATATATCTGATGTTATTATGCAATCTGAAGCAGAAACATCAGATGTAATCTGACTGGGTACTGAGGACAATACAGATGTGTTCTTTTCACTATAATTAAACTTTCAGTGACTTGTGCCAGAATACTGGAGATAAAGGGCCCTCTGATTCTTCTTGTATTGAATTGTAATGCAACTGTACTGTTTGCTCTAACGTTGCAAATCGCTGCACAAACTGTTGGCGCTATACAAATCCTGTATAATAATAATAATTATTATTATTATTATAATAATAATATTATTATTCAAAATGGCAACATTCACAGCAAATCTAGCACTGCAGCACTGATTGTGTTAAAGTACATAGAAAGTCACAACTTTTTTTTGGCTTTTAGTGTTCTCATTAAGCCCCAGTTCACATAGATGCGGTACAGGAAATGCAGCGAATCCCGAGCATTTCCCGCACCGCACTGAAATCACTCTGTTCATATGATCTGCCACCAGTATCAATATAAAATTAATGACACCCCAAAACAGGTTGCAAAATGCAGTGCGATTGCAAGAACCGTATTGTTCACAACCATTTGTGTGCTGCAAAGAATCGCATGTGATTTGAATAGAAATGCAGTGCGATTCCTGTCTGAATCCCATGCAGTGTCCAGCACCGCACAAGTGTGAATCCAGGCTGAAAGGTTTCTTGTCACCACTTGTTTTGGTGACTTTGATGAATACGCTCTCAGTTTCCACCACTGTGACCTGAATATGACGTATTACACCCTCAGATTCAGATTTTTTTTGGTATTACACATCAGACAGTCACTGGGGCACATTAACTGAGCAGGTAATCTCTTTATATACAAACACAGTAGCTAGCAGCACAAGTTTTAACAGAAACACAGGTTATGGCATCTACCATTGCAATTTTGACCTTAAATTAGAACTACCCCCCCCCCCCTTTCTCCCCCTCCACCCTATACACCATTCTGGAAAAAAACACTCCATACTGCCCGGCCAAATTGTTGCTCATGGGTGACTTCAACACCATTCTAGCTCCGGACCTGGACAGGCCCATCCCTCCTAAAAAAAATTTCCACTGAACCGCACTCATGGGCAGAGACACTGGGTGTGTCTGAGGTGTGGAGATGGAAACATCCCACGACTAGAGCATACTCCTGTTTCTCTAACACGCACAAAACCTCTTCCCATATAGATCTTGCCTTTGCCAACCCGACTATGCTGACAGATATACTGGACGCTTCCTACTTGCCCAGCGGTCTCTCAGACCACTGTCCCCTGCTTCTTAACATTCGCTCCCCGTCCTCCTGTTCCTTGTCCCTTTGGCGCCTGGGGACCCACTGGATCTCCCGTGCGGACCTAGCAAATACCATTCCACCACGCTTGACAGAATTTTGGGACCTTAACGCAGGGTCCTCCTCCACAACCGTGACCTGGGGCGCCTTTAAGGCTTTCACCAGAGGGCAATACATCTCCCATTGCTGGGATCCGGAGGGAGCAAACCGCTGTCACTACTAACCTGCAGACTGCAGTGCAATCTCAGTCAGACATTTATGCCACCGACACCTCGAATGCAAATTATGACTCCCTTAATGCATCAAAGCGTGAGCTACACCTCCACCTTACTGAAGTGACTAGACTGGATCTTTACCGGACTAGACAACGTTTTTTTGAGCAGGGAGACCGGAAAGGCCGCCTCCTGGTGATGTTGGCGCAACATGACAAACCCTTGATGGCAATCCCCAGTGTGGTGTCCCCTTCGGGATGTCTCCTTCTTAACGGATGTATTAGAGGCATTCCGCCAATATTACACCTCCCTCTATACCTCAGTCCTACCATCAGATTTCCAGTCACGAGACCTTGCACCCTGGCTGGACCCCTTGGCAATGGGTTGGCTTTCTGATGAGGAGAGAGAATCCCTGGTGGGGCCAATTACCCCAGAGGAGGTACTGAGGGCGTTGGGGTCCTTCCCTACTGGGAGGTCTCTGGGCCCGGATGGGCTCCCCATTGAGTTCTATAAGACTCATGGGGACCCACTGTTTGGCCGATGGTGCCCTTCCGGATTCCATGGGCCACGCCCACATTGTTCTCATCCACAAAACTCCTAAAGATCCCACGTCCTACAGGCCTATCACCTTACTTAATACAGATTTCAAGATCCTCACTATATTATTGACCCTGAGACTGCAGCCCCTACTACCCACTATCATCGAGACTGACCAAACTGGTTTCATGTCCAATACCAATAGAGCAACGGACGTCAACTTGAGACGCCTGTTCACCAACATACACGTGCAGCATCTTAATATGGGGTGCAGGTTAGTGGCCTCTCTCGACACTGAAAAGGCCTTCGACACGGTCGAATGACCTTTTCTCTGGGAGGTCCTCCGACTAATGGGATTTCCCCTAGTTTTTATCGAGTGGATCAAGGTCCTTTACTGTGACCCCACCTCCACCATTAGGCTGGGGGGGGCCTGTCAGTCTTTCCGTTTGTTCAGAGGTACGCGACAGGGCTGCCCTCTCTCCCCAGCCCTATGGAGCCGCTTGCAGAGGCCCTCCGCACCTCCCCTTGTGTTAGGGGGCTGCGGATTGGCTGGTTGGAGCAGTGGGTCACCATTTACGCAGACGACCTCCTGCTTTTTCTCAATGGTGCGGGTTCATCACTTGAGGGAGCCCTACAGATCCTTCACTCCTTTTCCTCTGTCACGGGCCTCAGAGTCAACTGGACAAAATTTCTCTTATTCCCCATAGACCCAGCGGCCCAAGCCACAGCTCCTCCTAACATTCTCCTTCAATGGGTCGAGAACCTTCAAGTATCTGAGAGTTGTGGTCTCCAGACAGGCCTCTGACTACCTACCCCTTAACCTCTCCCCGGTAGTTCAGGAGGCTCGGCAACGACTGAAGGCGTGGGAGTCATTACCACTCTCATTGATGGGACGTATAAATTTGTTCAAAATGAAAATGTTACCCAAGTTCACATACCTATTTCGTCACTCTCCCCAGTGGATACCTAAAAAAAGCTTCACACGTCTACACCGCCTACTCGCCTCTTTTCTGTGGGGTTCACAGTCCCCCAGATACAGCTGGACCACACTGACACGCCCGATCTCTCAGGGCGGCTTGGCGTGTCTGGATCTACATAAGTACTACTTAGCCACCCAGCCAGTCACGGCCGCCTTGTGGTTCAATCCGGACACCTCCAATCCGGCTACCCAAATTGAGACGGCAGTGCGGGGATCTCTTGAGGCCTTAAATTTTTACTTTTTCGAGGCCCCCGAGCCCCCTATCCAATGACGCCTTCCATGCGCACCACGTTGCATGCATGGGGGGGCAGGTCTAAAAACCATAAAATACCCTAAACAGGCAATTTCACCTAGTGGCCCCCTCTGGCGAAACCCAACCCTAGAGCACATCTATAAATTACCTGAGCCTCAGGCCTGGACCAAATTCAACATAAAAATGATATCACAGATTGTTTCCGACTACTCCCTGATTCAGCTTTCCAAATTGAACTCTGACTTTAATGTGCCGAGGTCCTATTTTTTTTTGATACCATCAACTCTCTCATGCCTTCAGTAGCCAATTCTCCAGCTCCTCTCCTCAACTAGTTCAGTCTTCCCTGGAGGACCTCCTTAGGTCTGACTGTGCAAAAAAAAAAACACTTCCCAATTATACTCACACCTGCTTATCACCTCCCTCCCAGCATTAGAAACGCTAAGAGCTAAATGGTCCTGTGACATCCCCAATCTTGACAACGACGATTGGGACAACATTTGGGATTTCCCTTTTAAGTCCCTAGTCTCTCTGAGAGACCGCCTGATCCAATTCAAGATCGTCCACCGGGCATACTTTACCCCCCACAGGTTGCATAAAATGAACCCTGACTCCCCTCCCGGGTGTTGGAGATGTGGTGGGATTCCTGGGGACTTCACCCATGTCTTCTGGACCTGCCCAAAGATTGCCTGCTACTGGAATGAGATTCTGGCCTTTATCTGGCCTTTTACCTCAATATCACTACAACCGACAATGGCAATTTGTATATTAGGCCTGATTGAGCAACTAATCCCTACGGTGGCGGGTCGTACACTTGTGGGACTCCTACTGTTTTATGCCCGCAAGGCAATAGCCCTCAGCTGGTGCAAACCAACCCCCCTCCTCTCTCTCTTTGGAAACAACTCATCAACAATAGCCTACCTCTATATAAAGATACATACGCCAAGAGAGGCTGTCCCAGCAAATATGACAAAATCTGGTCTAAATGGTTGGCTGATCCCTCCTCTGCTTCAGAGGTCACCTAGTGGTACCTGCTCCAGATAGCTCCACACGAATTTCTACTGTGCATACCAAATATATCTGTTGTTATGTTGACATAAAATGTTTGTCACAGCACCCAGGGACCCGGGGAACTGTGCTGCTGTACAACAATCATAATACTGGTTATATGCCTGCTATTCATGTAAGAAACAACCAAATGGAATCCCCGCTGGGATTCCAAAGTTGCCATGTAAGACCAATGTATGTTTAATTGTCTATGTTTTGTCTAAATCAATAAAGAGATATTTTTAAAAAAAAGTAGAACTATAAGCAAAACATTTTTTTTTTTGGCTATAGTAAGGGAGGGTTATAACCCCTGTCAGTTTTTTTTGCCATCTGTGTTCCATTGCAGAGATTTCCCTTCACTTCCTGTCCCGTAGCCAAACAAGAAGTGATGTGAAATCCCTGCAAATTATAGTAATTCCTTGGGGACCCCCAAGTCACCAGAACTAGTGTCCTCATTGGAAGATTTCCCTTGTATTACTTTCTGGGGACAACCCAAAATGTGGGATTTTCTTTTACTTTCCCTTTCAATGATAATGGTAAACAGGACAGAGCGGGGGGAATCTCCTTAACAGGAGCACAGACAGCAATAAAAACTAGTAGGGGCTCTAATCCCTTTCCACTCAATTCAAAGCGAAAAAAAAAGGTTTGCCTTTGGTTATACTTTAAAAGAGAACATCTTTACTATTGACACTCCCAGACAGGAATGTAACAGAGTTTACAATATTGTAGCTTCCTATAGAAGTAAATACTCGCATTTCTTATTAGAGCATTCAGAGATTCAGCTTATCAATTTTTAAATACCATTTTAATAAAAAGAAGGTGCAATCATTTTTTTTTTTTTTTTTTTTTTAACAAAACAAGTTTATTGGTACATGGTACAGTAACAAGTTGCATTTTTAAGTACATGCGGTAACTAAGAGCAGTAACAGGCAGAAGTAGCTCCATAGCCAAAAGGAGAAAAACACACAGGTCAAGTCTATGAGCATCATATCATTAAACACAGCAAAAAATCACGAAGACTGTATTACAAAAAGGGAGGGAAGAAACCACTATTATACATTAGTACAGGTCATCCGGGAAAATCAGGATATTACAGTATGGCTAGCCTACACAAGTGTCCGGGTCATTGAGCCAACGATCCCAGATCTTATTGAATTTAGTTGGGCAGCCCCTATGTGCATAGATAACTTTATTCAATGGCAAAGTTAGGTTAACCTCCGCTACCCAATCTCTAAGCGACGGAGTCTCCGGTCGCATCCATAGCCTGGCAAGCAATTTCCGAGCACAAAATAAGGTTTCTTGAACAAAAGCAGCATTTGATGGGCCCGCCGGGACGCCCAGCTCAAGGCCTAAGAGACAAGCCTTGGGGTCCACCTGAAGGGGGGAGCCCATGTGATCGTGGAGAAATTGAACCACCTGTAGCCAAAAGGTCTGAACGTCTGGGCATGACCACACCAAATGATAGAAAGTGCTCGGGAGACATCCACAGTGCGGACACCCTGGTTCCAGGGAGGGTTTGTATTTGCGAATTCTGGCCGGGGTAAGATATGATTTGTGTATGATGTACAGTTGAGTCAGTCTGTCCGTTATTCTGGGGGAAACTAACTTGACCCCATCTAAGATCTCCTCCCATGCCTCACTCTCAAGCGGACCCATGTCTTCCTCCCACCGATATCTCGCCGCCTCCGCAAGTCTGGCTACCGTCCGTCTCCTAAGATAGTCGTATAGGGTGCAAATTAACTTCGTGGGCTCCTCCCCAATTATCACACCCACTACTGACAGTTCTTGGGGATCCGGGAATCCCCCCACAAATTGGGCCCGGAGGGCATGGGATAGCTGAGCATAATAAAAGGCAGGTGCAATCATTTTTTACACATTTTTTTTTTTTTTTTTTTACAAAACAGTCAATAAGCAATAGTAAAATAAATGTGATAGAAAGAAGATACTTAAAGTAGTACTAAAGCCTAGAATATTTAATCAGAAACACAAGGTGCACACTGGTGCTGCGTCCTGTAACTAGCCTCCTCGAGACACTGGCTCCTGCTGCCATGGAGTCCATCAGAAAAAGAAAATTACGTTAAGTATTTGATAGGAAATTTTCCTGACCGACTCTATGGCAGCATACGTATGGGAACTAACTCACCATACAACCAGTGAGCAGGCAATGCTAACCCAAAGGCTTTAATCTGTACCATCAACAGATGGGATATGCAAGCCAAAATAAAACAGAGGATAAGGAAGCAGACTCTACACAATAATGAGCCATAAACGTATTGATTGAGGACCACCAGGCCACCCTACAGACTACTATGGGAACCACATGCTGTGAAGCTGCCCAAGATGTAGACCCACTCCTGGTTGAATGAGCAGACATTACCTCCAAAGGAGCCAAGCTAAATTTATGGGAGTTGGGTCCTATAGGGGAGGTGTGGAGACGGGGTTAACCCATAGGTATGCTGCCATGGAATCGGTCAGGAAAGTATTATTTTCAGCAAAGTGCAAAATAGTTTATTTTTTGCATCCGCTACTTTCTACATTACTTCTTTTACATTCTGGATGGGGAGCGAACTCTCAGGAGTCAGCTGATCTACTCCTCAGGAATACTTGTCCCAGGATTCATTACTCATTGGATGTGTGCTCCCTTGGTGAAAAATATAATGTCTGAGGATGGTGAATCCATGCCTGTGTGTGTTGAGAGCACGAACGGATGGGTGGCTCTGGCAGTGCTCCGTTGAAGCCTACTAGGTAATGGACACACCTACAAACAAGCAAGGCGGGGCAGTGATTTGAGGACCAACCAAACAAGGAAGCAAAACACACTTTAAAAGAAGACTATGTGGTTGAGATACTAAAGCCAAAAAATGGGGAAGATTCCTAAGATTTAGTAAATCAATTCCTAAGCATCTAATATAAATGTAGAACTCCACTGCTGACATGTTGAAAATAAAGGGCTCTTACTTATATCCCTTAAGCCGATTGCACCCATTTCCTGGCGCATGCCCCCGCCCGCGTGCTCTCCTGTGATTCCCACTCCCCCTGCAATTTGCTCCTCTGTGACTCCCAATCCCAGTGAGAGTTTGTCAACAGATCCCGGCCAATGATTCATGGCCGGGACCTGCTGATGGGTTGTGTCCAATCACAGCATAGAGCACTGTGTTGATAAACAACACAGGGCTTTATACACAGGGAAAAATCGCTTTGGTTTCTTTCCCTGAAGAGCAGAGAAAATAAACAAATCAATGTGTAGTAAAAAATCAACACACATTAACACATTGTTAGGTACACAGTTAAACCCTTGACTGCTCTTAGATGTTAACCTCTTTCCAGCCAGTGTCATTAGTACAGTGACAGTGTATATCATTAGCACTGATCACTGTATTAGTGTCACTGGAGTGGCAGTTAGTCAGTTCCCACAAAGTGTTAGTTAGTGTCAGATTGTCCGCCGCACTATTACAGCCCCACTATAAGTCAATGATTGCCACCATTACTAGTATAAAAATAAATAAATAACTAAATAAATAAAAATTCCAGAATATATCCCACAGTTTGTAAACGCTTTAACTTTCACACAGACCAATTAATATACACCTATTGGGATTTTTTTTACCAAGGATATGTAGAAGAATACACATTGACCTAAATTTATGAAGACATTTTTTTTACATTTTTTTTATTTAAATTTACATTTTTTATTGGATGTGTTTTAGAGCAGAAAGTAAAGAATATTTTTTTTTTTTTCAAAACTTTCTTTGTTTATATAATAAAAAAGAAAAAACCCAGTGGTGATCAAATACCACCAAAAGAAAGTTCTATTTGTGTGGGAAAAAAAAGATACAAACTTTGTTTGGGTACAGCATTGCATGACCACGCGACTGCCAGTTAAATTAGCACAGTGCCGAATAGCAAAATATGGCCTGGGCAAGCGGGTAAAAGTGGTTAAAGCAGGACGAAAGTCAAAAATACTCTGTTTCAACAGTTTGATGCCCAGTTGCCGCTGCTGGCATCTCCTCCCTGTTTTTTTCCAGATGCTGGTTTTCAGCTGTCCTGATTGGCACGAAATGACATCACTTCTATACACAGGAGTCACTCACCTGGGCACACTGGCACTTTGCTGCAAATTTAAACTGAGGGCACATGTGCAAATGCTCAGATTTTTCAGGAAAGGTTTCTTTAAACACAAAAGCGATATTTCCTATATGGGATTGATAGACTGATGTTACTTGCTGACTAAGGTTGTCCTTTCACATCTTTACACATAATGATCAATAGTGGATGATCTGTCTGGTGCGCAGTGGAATAATACCCTGTAAAGGTTGGTGATACGGCAGTCTACACAGCAGATTCCTCAGGAATCAGGCTTTTTTTTCATGTTAGCAACAAATGTTTCTTTAGCAAACACAAAATAATAAGCTTTAAACTGTTTAATGAAAATCTGTCTCCATGTGTTTTAATGGAGGAAAAAAGAAACACTTTTTTTTATATAATTACATTTTTTCTTGTATATTTTATTCCAGAAAAAAACAGTGACCTGTTTTTGTACCCGAACTGATGCCAATGTGGTCTGGACCGCAAAGTCTTTTAAACTGCTGGGACATGTAATAGAAGCTTTTTGTGAAAATCTATCATCAACATTTTGGATAATCATATTTATGTTTAAACAAAGTCTTGAAGCCGTAACATTCTATACATTTCACTGTATCATCATCTTTGAAATAATGATCTCCACATGGTCATTTCACAAGTCCTATTTTCTGTCAGTAAACACACATACACGTATGTATGTATGTATGTATGTATGTATGTATGTATGTATGTATATATATATATATATATATATATATATATATATATATATATATATATATATATATATATATATATATATATATATATATATATATATACACACACACACACAGCGGAGAAAGCAACTATTTGATCCTGTGCAGATTTTGTAAGTTTGCCCACTTACAAAGAAATGAAGGGTCTATAATTTTGATCATAGGTGCATTTTAAATGACAGAGACAGGATACCAACCAAAAATCCAGAAAAAACACATAAAACAAATGCTATAAATTAAGTTTCAGTTCAGTGAGTAAAATAATTACCGTATATACTCGAGTATAGGCCGACCCGAGTATAAGCCGAGGCCCCCAATTTACCCCCAAAAAACTGGGAAACCTATTGACTCGTGTATAAGCCGAGGGTGAGATATGCCTGTCCATCCCTGTGTGTGTGTCCATCCATCCATCCATCCCTGTGTGTGTGTCCATCCGTGTGTGTGTGTGTGTGTGTGTGTGTGTGTGTGTGTGTGTGTGTGTGTGTGTGTGAGGCCTTGTGTGTCCAGCCTACCTGTGTCCCCAGCCTCCGTCCGGTCCCGAGCCTCCGTCCGGTCCCGTCCCGTCCCGAGCCGAGCCTCCGTCCGGTCCGGTCCCGTCCCGTCCCGAGACTCCGTCCGGTCCCGTCCCGTCCCGAGCCGAGCCGAGCCTCCGTCCGGTCCCGTCCCAGGATCACCGCTCTTCGTCGGCGCCCATTTTCCTGTTCAAATGCCGCGCCTCCCTGTCTGTGATAGGCGGAACACAATTTCCCAGCAGTCTGTGTTCCGCCTATCACGGCCATCCTTTCATCCTCGTCCGTAGTACGAGGATGAGCGGATGTCCGTGATAGGCGGAACACAGGCTGCTGGGAAATTCAGTGTTCCGCCTATCACAGGCGAAGGCGGAGCCGGAGGCGCGGCTTTTGAATTAGAATAGAATGGCCGCTGTCTGTCTGCTCGACACGCTGATCGAGCAGGCAGACAGCGATGACTCGAGTATAAGCCGAGGGGGGCACTTTCAGCCTCAAAAAAGAGGCTGAAAATCTCGGCTTATACTCGAGTATATACGGTATTTGATCCCCAAGCAAAACATGACTTAGTACTTGGTGGAGAAACCCTTGTTGGCTATCACAGAGGGCAGATGTTTCTTGTAGTTGGTGACCAGGTTTGCACACATATCAGGAGGGATTTTGGTCCACTCTTCTTTACAGATCTTCTGTAAATCCTTAAGGATTCTTGGCTGTCTCTTGGCAACTCGAGGTTTCAGCTCCCTCCATAAATTTTCTATAGGATTAAGGTCTGGAGACTGGCTAGGCCACTCCATGACCCCAATGTGCTCCTTCTTGACCCACTCCTTGTTGCCTTGGCAGTATGTTTGGGTCATTGTCATGCTGGAAGTCCCATCCATGACTCACCTTCAAGAGGAAGTAAACCCTGATGGGTTTACTTCCTCTTTCATTCCCTGCAAAGGCAAAGCATAATGGACTACTATGCATCGCATAGTAGTCCATTATGTGTCACTTACCTGACACAGGAGCCAGCAATGTCACCGCTGTCCCCTGTAGTGCGGAGCCTCCATCTTCTTGGTGGGTCTCGCCGCTCTGACGCTGTCATTCGGCGAAGCCGCGATGACGTCACTCCTGCGCATGCGCACGGGAGCCGCCACGCACGACATATTTGCCGTTGACGGTGCCGCGCTCAGTGCGCCTGCACGCCGCTGCCTACGGTGCATGCGTTGTAGACAGCAGTGCCTGTCTTTTGGCAAAAATCTCCCAAACCGTGTAGGTTTAGGAGATATTTCTTGGACCTACAGGTAAGCCTTAATCTAGGCCTACCTGTAGGTCAAAGTGTGTTGTAATGCCCCGTACACACGACCGGACTTTTCAACATCAAAAGTCTGACGGAATGATTCCGGCAGACTATTCGATCGTGTGTGGGCTGCAACGGACTTTTGATTCGCAAGTCTGACAGACTTTAGAAATGGAACATGCTTCAAATTTTTCCGCCAGAACTCTGCCGGACCCAGAAATCCGCTCGTGTGTGTGCTAGTCTGACGGACTAAAACCGATGCTAGGGCAGCTATTGGCTACTGGCTATGAACTTCCTTATTCTAGTCCAGTCATACGTCATCACGTTCGAATCCATCGGACTTTGGTGTGATTGTGTGTGGCCAAGTCCGTTCATTCGAAAAGTCCGTCAGAACTCTGTCAGAACTCCGTCGAAAGTCTGCCGGACTTAAGTCCTGTCGTGTGTACGCGGCATAAGGGTTTACAACCACTTTCAGTGTTCTTGCCAAGGGAGGAAGGTTCTCATCCAAGATTTTGTCTTTTTATTTTTATTTTTTATGTTTTTTTTTTTCTAATCTTTTATTTATTTCAAGAAACACAAAAACACAAGACATAACATCGTCAATTGTACAAAGACCAGAGATAACAAAAATTCAAATATATTGAGCTAACATTGCCCGTCAGCACTAGCCTTTTCAAAATACAAATATATCTCCTAACAGGAACAGCAAGCTCATTATAAAGACAAAACATGATCCACTATTTCACCATGCTTAGATACCTATTCCATCTGGATTTAGCCTGTTAACCTGCGTATTCCCATGTTTCCCACCTCAAATTTTCCTGAACTAGAGAAATAACATATCTCTATATAGAAATTACAGAAAAGTAAAAAAAAAAGAAAAAGAAGGAAAAAAGAGAAAAAAACCCCCCAAAAAACCCAAAACCAAGAACCCCCTCCCCCCCGGGAGAGATGGAGGTAGCGGATGCACCCCCTCAGTTTACTATGCAATCAGAAGAGAGTCCATAGGTCTCCACGGCAATGTCGTGTGACCCCATGGAGTCCACTCTGAATTAGCCTGCCATGTCGCCCTCAAACAGAAACTGCCCCTCCTCAGAAAAGATAAAACACATTCCAGGGTGTCCAGGTCTTAGTATATCTTTCCTTTTGGTGGCATGTTGTGAGGATGAGATCCTCCATTTCCTTAATTTCCTCAACTTTTCATCCAAGATTTTACAATATATGGCCCCGTCCATTGGCCCCTTAATGCACCAAAGTCGGCCTGTACCTTTAGCAGAGAAACAGCCCCAAATCATCATGTTTCCATCTCTGTGCTTGACTGTAGGGATGGTGTTCTTAGGATCATAGTCAGCATTCTTCATCCTCCAGACACGGCGAGTCGAGTTAATGCAAAACGAGCTACATTTTGGTCTCATCTGACCACAGCACTTTCTCTCAATCCTTCTCTGAATAATTTAGATGTTCACTGGCATGACTGTACATGTGCCTTCTTGAGGAGGGGGAACCGCCATGTTTGGAGGAAGGAAAATGCTGACTATGACCCTAAAAACATCATCTCTACAGTCAAGCATGGAGATGGAAACATTATGCTTTGGGGCTGTTTCTCTGTTACAGGTACAGGCTGACTTTGCCACACTGAGGGGCCAATCTTGGATGAGAACGTTCCTCCCTTAGCCAGAACACTGAAGATGGGTCATGGATGGGTCTTTCGGCATAACAATGCCCCAAAACATACCACCAAGGCAACAAGAGAGAGTGGCTCAAGAAGAAGCACATTAAGGTCATGGAGTGGCCTAGCCAGTCTCCAGACCTTAATCCTATAGAAAATGTATGGAGGGAGCTGAAACTTCAAGTTGCCAAGCGACAGCCAAGAAACCTTAAGGGTTTAGAGAAGATTTGTAAAGAAGAGTGAACCAAAATCCCTCCTGAGATGTGTGCAAACCTGGTCACCAACTACAAGAAACATCTGACCTCTGTGCTTGCCAACAAAGGTTTCTCCACCAAATACTAAGTCATGTTTTGCTTGGAGCTCAAATACTTATTTTACTCACTAAACTGCAACTCAATTTATAACATTTGTATCATGTGTTTTTTCTTGATTTTTGGTTGATATTCTGTCTCTGTCATTTAAAATACACCTATGATAAAAATGATAGGCCCTTCATTTCTTTGTAGGTGGGCAAACTTACAAAATCTGCAGGGGTTCAAATATTTTTCCCCACTGTATATATTTTTTTTTTGTCTCGTCTGTTGTTTATATGTTTTTTACTAGCCCATGCAGTACTCAATGCATGTTTGCATTCCAAACTGACATTTTATATATATTTATCCTAAACATTTTTTTTCTTTTTGGATAGAGCTTGGAGGGCTTAGAATCTAGTGCAGTCTGTGTCTGTGAAATTAAAACTCTATTTGTTTTACACTGGCCATACACTAATAATCACTTTTCTTAATTAGAACCTCAGCTGAATCAAAAAAAATCGTACAGGTTTTTCCATCAACGCTATACACTGAGGATGAATGCATCTCCTGCTGGCAGTACTGTATACTGACAGCCAACGATGGTGGCTGTCAGAATGCAGTGGGAGCTGCCAAACATTGACTGCATTTTATTGTCTGAAATCACTGTTCTGCTCAGTTATCTTAGATTTTCAGGCTGGGGGACAGAATGTCGTGGGTGGATGATACTGGGGACAGACTGATGTGGGTGGATGATACTGGGGGACAGACTGACATGGGGGGATTATACTGGGGGACAGACTGACCTGGTGGGATTATACTGGGGGACAGTCTGAACTGGGGGATGTACTGGGGGACAGACTGACATGGGTGGATGATACTGGGGGACAGACTGATGTGGGGGGGGGGTTTACTGGGGGACAGACTGATGTGGGGGGGATTTTACTGGGGGACAGACTGACCTGGGGGGATTATACTGGAGGACAGACTGACCTGGGGGGATTATACTGGAGGACAGACTGACCTAAGGAGGATGTACTGGAGTACAGACTGACCTGGAGGGGGGTTCACTAGGGGACAAACTAACCTTGCTCGATTTAACTAAGCTCCTTAAGCTTCTCCCATTAGTAACACAATTTGGCCACACCCACTGTTCGTCGGGACGCTACATAAGCCACAGTCCAACTCAACGATATACCAGGTCTTTTGAAATCCTATAGTGTAGTGATGGCGAACCTTGGCACCCCAGATGTTTTGGAACTACATTTCCCATGATGTTCAACTACACTGCAGAGTACATGAGCATCATGGGAACTGTAGTTCCAAAACATCTAGGGTCACCATCACTGGTAGGGTATACTGCAAAAAAAATGTTTAAATTGTCGTGCGCTGCTAAAGTATTCCGGTTTGGCTTGATGAGAAGGTGGCAACCCTAGTTAGCAGCCAAACAGGAATGGTTAGAAATCAGGGCTAAGCTCTTGACTAAGACCCCATACACACTATTAGATTTTCTGCAGATTTTTGTCTTTAGTTTTACCAAAACCATGTTATATGAGGTCAAACTTTAAGCCCTTGTACACACGGTCGGACATTCCGACAACAAAATCCGTCAGATTTTGTCTGAAACTTGTGTTGCATACACACGGTCGGACAAAGTTGTCAGAAAATCCGATCGTACGTAACGTGACAATGTTATTTCGTTACGACGGGACTACGTTCAGGCTAGTAGCCAATAGCTTTGGTCTAAGAATTTGATCTGAGCATGCGTTGCACTTTGTCCGATCGTAATTCTCTACACACAATCGGACAAAGTCTGAACGGATCATGTTGTCGGAAAGTTTTATAGCCCAGCTCTAAAACTTTGTTTGGATATTCCGACGGAAACAGTCCGATGGAGCCCACACACAGTCGGATTATCCGACAACACGGTCCGATCGGACATTTTCCGTCAGAATGTCCGACCGTGTGTACAAGGGCTTAGAGTTTCAATTTGTATGTAATCATTCAGGCCCTTGCACTACATGGTTTTGGTAAATCTGAAGACAAAAATGTTCGATAGGAGCTTTTTGTCAGAAATTCCGACCGTGTCTAGTCTCCATCAGGCATTTTCCATCGGAAATTCCCTTAACACAAAATTTGAGATCTGGATCTCAAATTTTCCAACAACAAAATCCGTTGTCGGAAATTCCGTTTGACTGTACACAATTTCCGACGCACAAAGTTCCACGCATGCTCGGAATCAAGCAGAAGAGCAGCACTGGCTATTGAACTTCATTTTTCTCAGCTCCTCGTACGTGTTGTAAGTCACCGCGTTCTTGATGTTTGCAATTTCTGAACAACTTTTTGTGTTTGTGTGTATGCAAGACACATTTGAGCCAACATCCATCGGAAAAAATCCATGGATTTTGTTTTCGGAATGTCCGATCAATGTCTGATCGTGTGTACGTGCCATAATAGTGTTTATGGGGCTTTAGGCTGGCAATAGAAGTGTCTTTTTTTTTTAGCAGATTCTTCCATCAACACAAGCAAGGTGGATGGAGGAATCCCTCTCGCTGGGACATCACCGGGATCCTGTGCTGTCAGAATATGCAAAGGCGGCTGTTACTAAACAGGATAAAATATGATCCGTCTATGGCCAGCTTTAGGATGCACATTTTAGAAAATGAAATCGTATTTGAAAGCTAATGGAGTGGTTATATAAAAGGTATCATTATGTTCGAGAAATGGAAAGGTTCACTTTACAGTCACTGACAGGGGATCAAGTATGCAGATTAGGCTCTGCTCTAACATCACTCTGACCTGTAAAATCTGCATGCTTGTTCTGGGTCAGTGACAACCTACCATTTACAGAGAGGAATCAGCAAAAGCATATTTTTTTTTTTTTAGTCCTTAATAAAGAAAACCCAAAGTGAAATCATTCAGTTTACTGCTAATGCTGTGAAGGAGACATTAGATCTGTGCAAAACGTCCAGCCAATGTACTGTTTATCTGAGTTTTATTTGGTGCATTGCTTCCAGACTTAGCAATCTTTCCACAGTATGCCAGGCAGGAATGGACCTAAAGTCTTAAATAAACATCACCCTTTTACAGCACCCTCGCTGTTCTCTAACCTAAATGAATAAAAAAAAAACATTTTGCAGCTTCAGGTCCCTGTAAGTGTTGGTGTCAGATCCACGGACAGGTAGATTTCTGAGCACTAAGGCTTCCCTATGAGCCTATATGACTTTGCTGTAGGTGCGGTCCACCCTCACTATTTACAGATGGAAACAGGATAAGAACAGGCCAGGGCATGCTTCTATCCTGACAGTTTCTCTTTAACCATCTCTGTACCTCCGTATTGTAGGAAAACAGTGGGGAGATAGACGGGAATTTCTGGAGTGCCATTTATAAATGACGCTTCGGAAAATATTCATTGGACATTACTGATGTACATCAGAGTGGCTCTGTACCTTGTGATCACTGTGAACCAATCACAGCAAAATATATACACAATAATTCAACCCATTTACAACAGAAGCAGCTACCCTTCCTCCTCTGTTAACTAGTATTTTAGTCGACTAAAATATGACTAAAACGATTCAGATGACCAAAATACAACTAAAACGGCATTTTAGTCAAAGGACTATGGCTAAAACGAAATCGAAATCAGTACATTTTAGTCGACTAAAATCTACTGAGTTTAGTTCAATTATAACTACCGTATTTATTGGCGTATAACACTCAGTTTTTTCCCTGAAAATGGGTGCGTGTTATACGCCGATCTCCGCCGTCTGTGAGGGCCACCGGCAGCTCGCAGTCATGCCCAATCCCGCCTCCTAGACTTTATGTTCCGCCATTGGACCGGTGTTGTGTCCATCACAGGAGCCAGGCCAAGGGGCGGGATGGGGGGGCGTGACTGTGAGCAGAGCCAAGTACACAAGTACACTCGGCTCGGTCTATGTCGGCGGTGGCTGCAGTGTAACGGCATATTCGGCGACCGATCGCAGTTTGCTACAGAAGTGGCATTCCGTTGCCCCGCCAGCTTGCTACAACCCACACTCATCCACAGTAAGGATACACTAAGAAGGGACAAAGCGGACATGCTGTTACACCCACCGGAGTTTTGCATTTTACACCTATTTATAACAGTCACGTCAGTTTATACAGCGGCGCTAAATTTAATACCCCAAACATGCTGCAATTTTGGGGAAGGCTGCAGATGGATGCTAGAAGGCTGCAGATGGACACTGGGGCAGGCTGCAGATGGACACTGGGGAAGGCTGCAGATGGACACTGGAGAAGGCTGCAGATGGACACTGATAAGGTTGCATTGCTGGGCATTTAAAATTTTAGTTTTTTTCCTTAAACTTCCTTCCTAAACTTGGGGTGCATGTTATACGCCGATAAATACGGTATTTAAAGCAGAGCTCCACCTTAAAAAAATATATTAAAAGCCAGCAGCTACAAATACTGCAGCTGCTGACTTTTAATAAATGGACACTCACCTGTCCAGGGTGCCTGTGATGTTGGCAGCAGATGATGAGCAATCGCCCGTCTCTCGGCTGCCCCCGAAGCCATTCTTGGTCAGGGAATCAGGAAGTGAAGCGTTGCGGCTTCACTGTCCGGTTCCCTACTGCACATGCGCGAGTCGCGCTGCGCGTCTTCACTGGTCCCCACTGTGTTCTGGGAACTGTGTTTCCCAGAACACAGCGGGGGGGGCTACATCTGCGGATATTCTGCGGCTATCTATGCCTGGAAGTGGGTGCAGATGCCTGTAGTCTACAGGTATCTGCACCCCCTTACCCCTGAAAGGTGCCAATTGTGCCACAGGAAGGGGGGGGAATCCGATGAGCGGAAGATCCACTTTAGGGTGGAGCTCCGCTTTAAGCATTTCTCTAAAATTTCCAAACTCATTATATACTCCTGAAGTTAAAAAAATCGAATAATGTTATTATTTAAAACAGAGTTGCAGGCAAAAATTGAACTCCGTTTGAAACAAAAGAACACCCCCCCCACCTCGTGTTTTTATATTTATTTTTTATTTTTCATACCTTTTTGGTATGTTTTCTTCAGGGCTTCCGTCCCATGTCGCAGCAGTGAAGTACGTCACTTCCAAGGTTTTTTTTTGTGCCCTCCTCCTTCCCCCCATTGCCTTCTGTGTGCGTGTTCCAGAAGACGACAGGACCAGTCAGAAAGCGCAGCACGACTCGCACATGCACAGTAGGAAACCGACTTTGAAGCCTGAAGGCTTCACTGCCAGTTTATCTTACTTGCAATGCCAGTGCCTGCACCAGAAGCCTATGGACGGATCGGCTTGGGGTGCCAACATCGCCAGCCCCCTGGACAGATGAGTGTCCTTATAGTAAAAGTCAGCAGCTGCAGTATTTGTAGCTGCTGACTTAATTTTTTTTCCCCAGGCTGGAACTCCACTTTAGGGTTTTATCTTATATATCACAAAGGCTAAATCTGTGTCTGTAGTGCATGTTCAAACCTTAATACCATAAATAATAACATGTTACTAGATTTTTACTCCAGGAGTAAATAATGAGTTTGGAAATTCTAGAGAAATGATTAAATAATGCATTACACTTTAACTAAACCCAATTGATTTTAGTAGACTAAAATGCTTTTAGTGGACTAAAATATACTGCAGATTTTAGTCGACTAGAATTAAAATGGCATTTTAGTCAAAAGACTAAAACTAAATTGAAATTTGACACAAAAATTAACACTGTTGTACAGAAGGAATGATCTCTCTGTTTCTCATCCCTGCTAAGCAGAAATCTACTAGTAAAAATAGCATACTTTACACATATTACATATAGTTAGACACACATTTAACCCCTTGATCTCCCTAAATGTTAGCCCCTTCCCAGCTAGTGTCATTAGTACAGTGACAGTGTATATTATTAGCAGTGATCACTGTATTAGTGTCACTGGTGATGTCAGTGGCAGTTAGTCAGTTCCCCCCAGCGTCAGTTAGTGTCAGATAGCTCGCAACACAATCTAAGTTCAATTATAAGTTGCTGATCACCGCAATTAGTAGTATAGAATAAATAAATAAAAAAATAATGACAGTATATATACACCAAAGTTTGTTGGTGCTTTAACTTTCAGGCAAACCAATCAATATATACTTATTTGGATTTTTTTTCATTAAAACATGTAGCAGCATAGATTTCGACCTAAATTTATAAAGATTTTTTTTCTTTTTTATGGATATGCTTTATAACAAAAAGTAGAAAATATAATTTTTCCTGTTCAAAAATGTCTGTCTTTTTTTGTTTATATTGCAAAAAATAAAAAACCCAGAGGGGATCAAATACCACCAAAAGAAAGCTCTATTTGCAATAAAAAAGTTATATAAATTGTGTTTGCATAAAGCATTGCATGATAGCGCAATCACCAGTTAAAATAGCGCAGTGCCTAATAAAATGGCCTGGTTATGATGGGCTGAATGCTTGTATATACAGTGCCTTGAAAAAGTATTCATACCCCTTGAAATTTTCCACATTTTGTCATGTTACAACAAAAAACTTAAATGTATTTTATTGGGATTTTATGTGATCCACAAACACAAAGTGGCACATAATTGTGAAGTGGAAGGAAAATGATAAATGGTTTTCAATTTTTTTTACAAATAAAAATGTGAAAAGTGTGGTGTGCATTTATATTCAGCCCCCCTGAGTCAATACTTTGTAGAACCACCTTTTGATTCAATTACAGCTGCAAGTCTTTTTGGGGATGTCTCTACCTATTTTTTATATTTAGAGAGTGACATTTCTGCCCATTCTTCTTTGAAAAATAGCTCAAGCTCTGTCAGATTGGATGGAGAGCGTCTGTGAACAGCAATTTTCAAGTCTTTTCACAGATTCTCAATTGGATTTTGAACTGGACTTTGACTGGGTCATTCTAACACATGAATATGCTTTGATCTTAACCATTCCATTGTAGCTCTGGCTGTATGTTTAGGGTATATTTCCAGCTGGAAGGTGAACCTCCACCCCAGTCTCAAGTCTTTTGCAGACTCTAACAGGTTTTCTTCTAAGATTTCCCTGTATTTGGTTGCATCCATGTTCCCATCAACTCTGACCAGCTTCCATGTCCCTTCTGAAGAAAAGCATCCCCACATGATGCTGCCACCACCATGTTTCACGTTAGGGATGGTGTGTTCAGAGTGATGTGCAGTGTTAGTTTTCCGCCAAACATAATGTTTTACTTTTAGGCCAAAAAGTTCAAAGTTGGTCTCATCTGACCAGAGCACCTTCTTCCACATGTTTGCTGTGTCGCAAACTGCAAACCAGACTTCTTATGGCTTTCTTTCATTGCTAACTTTCTTCTTGCCACTCTTCCATAAAGGCCAGATTTGTGGAGAGCACGACTAATAGTTGTCCTGTGGACAGATTCTCCCACTTGAGCTGTGGATCTCTGCAGCTCCTCCAGAGTTACCATGGGCCTCCTGGCTGCTTCTCTGATTAATGCTCTCCTTGTCCGGCCTGTCAGTTTAGGTGGACGGCCATGTCTTGGTAGGTTTGCAGTTGTGCCATACCCTTTCCATTTTCCGATGATGGATTGAACAGTGCTCCGTGAGATGTTCAAAGCTTGGGATATTGTTTTATAATCTAACCCTGCTTTAAACTTCTCCACATCTTTATCCCTGATCTGTCTGGTGTGTTCCTTGGCCTTTATGATACTATTTGTTCACCAAGGATCTCTAACAAACCTATGAGGGCTTCACAGAACAGCTGTATTTATACTGAGATTAAATTGGACTCTATTTATTAATTAGATGACTTCTGAAGGCAATTGGTTCCACTAGATTTTGGCTAGGGGTATTAGAGTATAGGTGCTGAATACAAATGATAAATGGTTTTCAACGTTTTTTTTTTTTACAAATAAATATCTGAAAAGTGTGGTGTGCAACCATTTATTTGTAAAAAAAAATTTGAAAACCATTTACCATTTTTCTTCTACTTCACAATTATGTGCCACTTTGTGTTGTTCTATCACATACAATCCAAATAAAATACATTTTTACAAGTCTTTGTTTGTAACATGACAAAATGTGGAAAATTGCAAGGGGTATGAATACTATTTCAAGGCACTGTACAGCAGACAGGAGGATTGTCAAATTGAAGGTGACCGGTGCCAATGACGACCAATCATGATGGGACACATTTTTTTTAAATAAAGGTGGGTGGTTTAAAGTACCTCTGACCACCAATTATTGTGACTTTTTTGTTTATGGGTGTGTGTGTGTTTGGGGTGTTTAAAGTAATACTGACCACCAATGATTGTTGGTTAATTTTAAAGAAATTAAAGGTAAATGTAAGGAAACCCTTTAGAAAGCATCGTCTGTCTCAAAAATAAAATCCTTTTTGGCTACACTGTAGCATGACTAAATACCGGTAGCTGTCAGTCAAACTATCACAACACTAAATACTGAAAAAATGGCTTGGTAATGAAGGGGTATATAAAGGCTATTACTCAAATGGTTAAAGGATAAGTGCATTTTTAAACAAAGCACACTTATCCTTTGCACCCTCCACTCCCCAGATAAATACCATCCTCCTACCTCAGGAGGTAGCCCCATGGATTGCTGTGGGAAGCTACTTTGCAGGTGTGGCTGCTGCATGGGAGATCAGCAGAAAGATGTAAACAATCCCCAGAGGCACAACTGCAATCTAAATATTCATCTGGGAGAGGGTAGGGGGGAAAGGTTAGCACGGTGTTGTTGCTGGGAAGCAAAAAATGTATATGAATATTTTCAAAGTGTACTTATCCTTTAAAACTAAATTCCCCTGGAAGCAAGGTATAGATATACCCCCCTGCAAGATATAGTTTTTTAATATGGTCGCACAGACTTTTGGGGGGGTTATAAAACCATTTTCCACAATATACCCTCTGGCGATCCACAGACACTTGTAAATATGGAACCCCATATAGCAACACAAAGGCTAGATACAGCTCATTGGACATTAATAAACTATGTGGGATGGGAGACATAGCTTTCATTTTTGCTGGGAGACTTAATACAGCTGCCGATCCGTATCTCTGGGCCGAGTCTCAGATCTTCCATGTCAAAATAAATGATGTGCTCATCTGGGATTGCTCTTCACACATTTACTCCAAGCAAAATACTGCAGAAGCAAAACATAGGGTGGAGAATCCATGCATGTGCACTTTTTATGGTGCGTGAACCCAATAATTCCACTGTGTCCAGCGTCAGCTGGAATGGAGCCCCCCTCCTGTCACATGACCCGGATACATCAATACTGAGATCCAGGAGCATATAGTGGCTGGTGATTGGTTTGTTGAACGTTCGCTGCTGATCTGCCTCCAAATGCCCTTCGCATCTTTCACTGTAGTACCCTGTGTATGCTGGTGTGAGTGGCATTGGCAATTTCCTATGTCTCAATGTGAAATCCAGCTCTCATCAACAACCACACCCTTTACAATATGGTAATGTTACAGGCAACTGTTCTGAAAATGTATTGATTTTATAGGTAATTGGCCAATGGTTCCTTCAGAGGATCAGTTACTGTATATACACACACAATGCATGCTTAGTTTGTGCAATTTAAGTTTTTAAACTAAAAATCCTCAATTTGCTCTTTTAATGTAACACATACAGTATAACGTGAATCTGCAGCATGAGTGTCCGACTAGCTAATGCAGGTAAACCTAAGCAGACCAATAAATCCATTTTAGTTTTTAAAGGATGAACAATAAATAAAGTAGCCAGGTGCAAACAAACTGGCCTCATGCACGGCGTCACCTGCATCCCACCCAGGGGCAGACTGACAACTCATGGGGCCCCCTGGCAATAGGAGATTATGGGGCCACACAGTAGAAACAAACACACACACACAGTATACAATCAGACAGTATACACAGACATGTTTCTATTGGCTGAGAAGGTACTGGAGAGGTGGGGCAGCTATAATCTCAAGATTTTTAGACCAAAAGGATGTCGGTAAGGGACATTCCAGAGAGATGTAAAAAAAAAAAAAAACACAAATTTTTACATACTGTCCCTGGTTTACTGAGGCTGGCAATCCTGATGAGGCCCCCTAGTGGCATGGGGCCCTCGGGCAGTGCCCGAGTGGCCCAATGGTCAGTCCGCCCCTGATCCCACCATCCCCACCTTCTGCCATCTCTTTCGCAGACATGGCATCTTCCTGCATCTATGTTACAGATACACATTTCACTTCTACACTGTGCGTTATAGACAGACTTTTCCCTACATTGTATGTTGAGACATACCTTCTTACTGTACATTTGGGACGCATTGTTCTTCTGCCCTCTGAGTCCAGCCCATAGCTTCCTACATGTACCCCAGGGGGTGCCTCTTATGGGTTGAGGACATGTCTTATGCCCCGTACACACGAGCACATTTTCCATCTGAAAAAACTTGGATGGTTTTTCCGACGGAATTCCGCTCAAGCTTGGCTTGCATACACATGGTCACACAAACGTTCTCTGAACTTTTGACCGCCAAGAACGCGGTGACGTATAACACTACGACCAGCCGACAAAATGAAGTTCAATGCTTCCGAGCATGCGACAAATTGTTTCCGAGCATGTGTGGGAATTTTGCGCGTTGGAATTTGTACAGACGATCAGAATTTCCCATCGGAACTTTTTCCGATCGAAAAATAGAGAACCTTCTTGCAATCTTTTGTTGGCTGCAATTCTGGCAGCAAAAGTCAGACGGACCAAAAGCTCTCATCTAAATTTTGCTGGCTGAATTTCTGATCGTGTGTATGGGGCTTTAGGGTCAGTGCATTATAACAGTTCAGTTTTTGATCATTTGATAGGTGATAAGTTTTTTATATATATATATATTATATATATATATAGATATAGATATAGATATAGATATATAGATATATAGAATGTCAAAAGTATTGGGATGCCTGCTTTTACACACACATGAACTTCAATGGGATCCCTATCTTAGTCCGTAGGGTTCATTATTGAGTTGGCCCACCCTTTCCAGCTATAACAGCTTCAACTTTTCTGGGAAGGTTGTCCACAAGGTTTAGGAGGGTGTCTATGGGAATGCTCGACCATTCTTCTAGAAGAGAATTTGTGAGGTTAGGCACTGATTTTGGATGAGAAGGCCTGGCTCGCAGTCTCTGCTCTAATTCATCCCAAAGGTGTTCTATCAGGTTGAGGTCAGGACTCTGTGCAGGCCAGTCAAGTTCCTCCACCCCAAACTTGTCTCATCCATGTCTTTATGGGGGCAGTTTTACCCACCCTTTCTCAGCTGCTAGTGGGGGGGGTAAAAACACCCCCCACTAGAACCCAAATAGTGCCACAAATCCGCAAAATAGCATGAAAGAGATGAAAAGACAGGCACCCCAATACTTTTGACAATATAGGGTATATATATATATATATATATATATATATATATATATATGCACAACTCAGGTATGAGGGGTCCTATAGACTGGATAACAAGGGATGGTCAGTAAACAGTGGATTCATGAATCAAAGAATGATTATATGAAGGTAAGAAATGCAATGCAATCCTTTGCAGCCAACTCAGAAACATTTTTAGAAGATGAGACAAATTTTCACTGCAAGCAAATGCTAAACGAATGCCTCATACACACGATCAGATAATCGTATGACTTATCGCTCGCATTTTGTTACATAATACTAATATTGAATTCAACAGTGCATTTTACAAAATGTATGATTTTTTCATACGATTCGGGAAAACCTTCCTGTTTTCCTAGCTGCGTATCGGAAATGATGTCAAATACATGTGACCCGTGTGTCTGCCATGCCTTTTGGCTGTTTGCGTTCGTATTGTAGAGGCAAATTCCTGTACATTGTGATAGACTGCGTTTTTCTGTTCGTATGTTGGAGCATTTTCGCGGTACGAACATGGTTTACATTCTCCCATCTCCTTCCGAGTTATTTTGGTCTTTGCGATCATACGTGGTGTTTGTCTATCGATTTTTTTAGTGCATATTGTACTGATTAAAACGATTGTTGCTCGCGGGGCTATCTTCCGAGCAAAGTTTTTGTGTTTATCACTTTGGATATTGTTGGACGAATTGTTGTGATTGGCTGTCGAAAGCTGTGTACTAATGATCAGACTATCGTGCGATCAATACAAAAGCTATTTTTATCATCCGATTATGTGGTGGTGTGTACGATGCATTCGATATTAGGCAGTGGCAGGTTTATTTCTGTTGCAGTTCTACTTTAAAGCAGCAGAGGGAGTCATTTATTAATCAAACAGCTCTTATAGTAATATATTATTTATTATGATTAGTAATATATCTATGTGACTGCTCTTGTTAGCATTGCCTTTTTGTGCAGTAGATCTGATCAATACCCTTCAGTGTGTCACAGATGTGCAGTTTTCTGTTCTCGGTGTTGGAATATATATTACTGTCTCCTGAACATCATGTTACATGTATGACTTCCATTTGCACTTACATTGATCGGCCACAACTTTATGACCACCGACAGGTTAAGTGAATATCATTGATCATCTTGTTACAATGTCATCTGAAAGTCGTGGGTTATATTAGGAAGCAAGTGAACATGTTGCCCATGAAGTTAATTTGTTGAAAGCAGAAAAAATGGGCATCACTGTTTGTTGTGTATGGGGCTGTGTAGCCGTAGACTGGTCAGGGTGCCCATGCTGACCCCCCATGCTGACCCGTGTCCACAGCCAAAAGCACCTACAATGAGCATGTAAGCATCAGAACTGGACCGCAGAGCAATGGAAGAAGGTGGCCTGGTCTGATGAATCACATTTTCTTTTACATCATATGGATGGCCGGGTGTGAGTGCGTCACCTACCTGGGAAAGGGATGGCACCAGGGTGTAGTATGGGAAGAAGGCAAGGTGGCGGAGGCAGTGTTCTGCTGGGAAACCTTGGGTCCTGCCATTCATGTGGATGCTGCTTGACATGTATCACCTACCTAACATTGTTTCTGACCAAAATCACCCATTCATGAAAACCGTATTCCCAGATGGCTGTGGGCACTTTCAGAAAAAAAATGCGTCCTGCTACATTACAAACATGGTCTGAGTAACACACCAGAGAGTTTGAGGTGTTGACTTGGCCTCCAAATTCTCCAGATCTCAATTCAATCAAGCATGGATGGGATGTGCTGTAAATGGAGGACCCACCTCGCTACTTACAGGACTTAAAGGATCTGATACTGACAGCTTGGTGCCAGATACCACGGTGTACCTTTTGAGGTCTAGTGGAGTCCATGCCTCAATGGCTCAGGGTTGTTTTAGCAAGCAAAAGGTGAACCTACTCAGTATTAGGTGGGTGGTCATAAAGCTATGGCTTATTGGTGTATACAATACACATCTTCCTTCTGTGATGCAGACACACCTTCCTCTTTGCACTTAGTATCACAAACACTCTTTCCTCCTGCATATGCTTTTTCACAGACACTCTCATCATCCCTATAACTCATATCTTCCGCCTGTAGTTTATGGCACTTTTTCCCTGCACTCTTTGCCAGACACTATTCTTCCTACTGCCCTGTGTAACAGACAATCTGTCCCCTTGCCCTGTGTCACAGAAAATCTGATCCCACCTGCCCTGTGTCACAGACACTCTATCACCCTGCCTTGTGTCACAGGCAATCTGTCCCCCTGCCCTGTGTCGCAGAAAATCTGTCCCCTTGCCCTGTGTCACAGAAAATCTGATCCCACCTGCCCTGTGTCACAGACAATCTGCCCCCCGCCTTTTGTCACAGACACTCTGCCCCCCTGCCCTGTGTCACAGACACTCTGGCCCCCTGCCCTGTGTCACAGACACTCTGGCCCCCTGCCCTGTGTCACAGACACTCTGCCCCCCTGCCCTGTGTCACAGACACTCTGGCCCCCCTGCCCTGTGTCACAGACACTCTGGCCCCCTGCCCTGTGTCACAGACACTCTGGCCCCCTGCCCTGTGTCACAGACACTCTGGCCCCCTGCCCTGTGTCACAGACACTCTGGCCCCCTGCCCTGTGTCACAGACACTCTGCCCCCCTGCCCTGTGTCACAGACACTCTGCCCCCCTGCCCTGTGTCACAGACACTCTGCCCCCCTGCCCTGTGTCACAGACACTCTGCCCCCCTGCCCTGTGTCACAGACACTCTGCCCCCCTGCCCTGTGTCACAGACACTCGGCCCCCCTGCCCTGTGTCACAGACACTCGGCCCCCCTGCCCTGTGTCACAGACACTCTGGCCCCCTGCCCTGTGTCACAGACACTCTGCCCCCCTGCCCTGTGTCACAGACACTCTGCCCCCCTGCCCTGTGTCACAGACACTCTGCCCCCCTGCCCTGTGTCACAGACAACCTGATCCCCCCTGCCCTGTGTCACAGTCAGCTCCATCTCTTTCATAGACCACCCTTTGGTTCCTGCCTCCTGAACCTTCCCTTTGCAGTGTTCACTTCATAGAATAAGACAGCATTGCAGGGTCCCCATTTCACTAATAGCGCTATGTGTGGGCCCCATTTAGCTACATGACTCAGAGACAGTAAGCACCCCCTAAATACGCGGTCACATCACCACAGCCCGGCACATCCAGTAACATACGTATTCTCTTCCTTCCGCAACTGAGCAAGACTGGAAATATGTGATCTGAAATATGAATTTTACACAATCCTAAACCCACAGAACTTGCCTGAATGAAAAAGAAAACAAAAACAGGCAGAACTCCGAAGGGGCCCCGTGGGGCCAGACCGGACTGTTTTGCTAAGCTCAGCTCTGTTATGTTTTCGATTAATTCCCTGGGAAGGAAGGCATTAGGTTCTGTCTGGCGATGATCTCCTAACCTCATTCCGGGGATGATAGTGTTTGACTTCGGGATATGATCTCATGTTTTGCCAGTTCGCTGCAAATGAGATTTATATTCATGTTCATATATTAGAATTGCACTCTGCGATTAGGGATCTTTTTCTTTTTTTTTTTTTTACTTTCCATGTTCGTGACATGAGCCAGAAGGTTTCAGAACTACAAATAAGTCGGGGCCCCTGGTTTCCAAACCGGTAACATAGATAAACATTCTGCGTTATAACATAGTATCTGTAGCATGGATTGATAATGGTATCTCTACATCAGAGGGCTTTAGGAAAAGGTTTAGGTGAAGTTTCTCTCTGGACTATATTAAATGTTTGATAACAGTACAGCATTTAAAGGGGGTTCCCACTTTTTTGGAGAAAACTGGGCCTGGATTTTAGATTTCTCAGTGTAAAAACACCCCCATTTCCACGTCAAAGCAACTGCGGGGTGCTTGGCAATTTGTTGTCTAGATTGATACACGTGAAAAATAAGTGCGTTAAATGATGCGTAAAATGACTCACCGGACACGAGCCCTAACCCACAATTCTCGGACACGAGCCCTAACCCACAATTCTCTAGGCCCCAGCCATCACCAGAAGGAAACCCACTCATCTCACACTGGACTAAGGAGTCTACTGGAACATACTGTACATGCCAATGTTTCCAAACTCAGTGGAAGAATTTCCATCATTTCTAGGGAGTCTCCTGTACTTGCAAATCTGCTTGTTAGCGGTGAAGGGAAATGACCGCTTCATAATATAATGCCATCCAAAGGTTGTGCAGGAGCGTCCTCCCATCCGCTTTCACTAAATACAGTGACACTTTCACAAGTATCCCTTGTGGCTCTGAAAATGATGTGAAAAAGACAGTAAAGCAACAGCGAGATAGCATCTGCAAACTTAAAGTGATTGTAAAGTCCTTTTTTTTCCTATAAAAATAACAAACACGTTTTTTTTTTTCATAAAAAACATTTGGCATAAGGCCAGCAAAATTATAGAAAAAATAGCTGGTAAAAAGCTCTCTCTTACGCTCCAAATATGTCTCCTATTCTTCCCTTTACAAGATATCCCAAATAACAACATTACCCTAATCCATACATTCCTAAGCACTATACATTGGGCCATAGCTTTTAATTGGCGCTCCACTACGGTACCTCGGCCACAAATCCTTAACCGCATGATGAACATCAAACTTTCAGAAAGAATTCACCACATGCTATACGACTCAATGCCCCTTTACCAAAAGAAGTGGATGCTATGGGATACTGCTCTTTTAAATTAAAGGGGCTGTAAAGGTAAATTTTTTATTTTCTACATAGGTTCCTTTAAGCTAGTGCATTGTTGGTTCACTTACCTTTTCCTTTGATTTCCCTTCTAAATGTTTTTTTGCTTTGTCTGAATATCTCACTTCCTGTTTCTCCTCAGTAAACTTCTCACCATTATCCGAGCTGGTGGTTAGTCAGCCAGAACAGCTTACTGAACAGCTTACTGGGGAGGAACAGGAAGTGAGAAATTCAGACAAAGAAAACAAAGAAAAAAAACATTTAGAAGGGAAATCGAAGGAAAAGATAAGTGAACCAACAATGCACTAGCTTAAAGGAACCTATGTAGAAAATAAAAAAATTTACCTTTACAACCCCTTTAAGAGAGAGTGGGAGATGTTGGGTGAGAGAAGGGGAACCTAGGTTCAGTTTTTTACTATCTTCCACCCCCCTGTTGCAACATTTAAGTATTACTCGCTATATAACTCTTCCCACTTCTACCACTTTTATATAGTCAATATTACAACAATGTGCAAATTTACAGATTCTTTTCTATTATTCATCTAACCATAATCCTTGGTATATTCCTGTACTACATTTATTGTTATTGTTATATATTTTTATACCTGTACCATCACTTAACTGTTTTATACTCTGACCTTGCAAATAATAAAAATCGTTTGTAAACAGAAAAAAAAATAACAAACACGTTATACTTAGGGCCGGTTCACACAGCGGGCGATGCGAGGCGACACGACTCGCCTCGCCCCCGCAAGTCGCCCCCGTTCTGTACAATGGAACCGTTCTGAGAGGAGCGACTCGAGTCGCTCCGACTCAGAAAAAAGGTTCCTGTACTACTTCTGGGCGACTTCGGGGGTGACTTGCATTGACTTCTATACAGAAGTCCTCTGCAAGTCGCCGCTGAGGTCGCGGCGAGGCAAGTCGGAGACGCCTCGCCACGCCTGCAGTGTGAACCGGCCCTTACCTGCTCTGTTGTATTGGATTTGCACAGGGCAGCAGACACAGAGCCCCGACCCGGCCCCGCCTCCCCTCTCTCCCCTGATTGGCTAGCTGACTTTGATTGACTGCAACGGGCTCCAATGGCACCGCTGCTGTGTTTCAGCCAATCAGGAGGAAGAATCTTGGACGGCTGAGACACTCGTGGACATCACTGGACAGAGAGGGACCTTAGGTAAGTGTTAGGGGGGGCTAAGGGGGGCTGCTGCACACAGAAGGCTTTTTATCTTAACTGCTTCAGCCCTGGAAGATTTTACCCCCTTCCTGACCAGAGCACTTTTTGCGATTCGGCACTGCGTCGTTTTAACGGACGATTGCGCTGTCGTGCGACGTGGCACACAAACAAAATTGACGTCCTTTTTTTCTCACAAATAGAGCTTTCTTTTGGTGGTATTTGATCACCTCTGCGGTTTTTATTTTTTACGCTATAATCAAAAAAAAGCAACAATTTAAAAAAAATATATATATATTTTTTACTTTTTGCTATAATAAATATGAAGCAAAAATATATATAAAAAACTATTTTTTTTCCTCAGTTTAGGTTGACATATATTCTTCTGCATATTATTGGTAAAAAAATAAAAAAATCGCAATATCGCAATAAGCGTATATTGATTGGTTTGCGCAAAAGTTATTGCGTATACAAAATAGGGTATAGTTTTATGGCATTTTTATTATAATTTTTTTTTTATTAGTAACGGCGACGATCTGCGATTTTTATCGGGACTGCGACATTATGGCGGACACATTGGAAACTTTACACTATTTTGGGACTATTGTCACTTATACAGCGATCAGTGCTATAAAAATGCACTGATTACTGTGTAAATGACACTGGCAGGGAAGGGGTTAACCACTAGGGGACGATGAAGGGGTTAAGTGTGCCCTGGGGAGTGATTCTAACTGTGGGGGGGTGGGCTTCAGCTCACATGACAGCGATCACTGCTCTCGATGACAGAAAGCAGTGATCTCTGTCATGACACAAGCCAGAACAGGGAAATGCCTTGTTTACATAGGCATCTCCCCATTCTGTGGCTGCGTGACACGATTGTGGAACACCGGCAGACACCGTGTCCGCCGGTCCCGTGGGCACGGTCACACTGTACACAGCGGTGCGTAAGCATGCTATCCTCGCCTCTTAAAGGGGACGTACAGGTATTTGCCCATTTGCCAACCACTGCCATTGTGCTGACGTAGATCGGCGTGCAGAGGTCGGCAAGTGGTTAATGCATAGAATGCATTAAGATAAAAAAAACTTCTGACTTTACAACCACTTTAATCCCTACTGTTTGAGTAGCTTACACCATAGCTAGCCTTTGTTCCAACTGTATAGCAATCATGCTACTTAACATGATTCTAAAGGCCCGTACACACGATCAGACTTTTTGACAACAAACATGCAAATGAGCTGTTTTGGAGCAACATCCGACCATGTGTACGCTCCATCGGACAAACTTTTGCGGTTTTCATTAGACTTTTGTTGGCTGTGCGAACGGACAAACTTTTTGACAACATAAGTCCCATGGAGCAAAGTCCGATCGTGTGAACACAAAACCATCGGACTTTTGTACAAAGTACAAACACGCATTCTCAGAACTAATGAAAAAGATCAGACAACAATACAGAAGTTGACCAAAGGTGGTGCTGGATTAATTGAATGTCCTCTTTTGAAGTGTCGTCAGTACATTGAAACGTCACTACGTTCGTGTTTGTTGCCTAAAAAGTCCTGCCGTGTGTATGCAATATAAACTTACGGCCAACGCCCTTTGTACAAAAGTCCACGGGAAAGTCTGTACAAAGTCCGATTGTGTGTATGAGGCTGAAAGGTTGTAATTCTTCTGCTTTTTTTGGTCCAGGTTGGCAGCCCTGGCTCCATCCCCCTGCTGAGTGCCCCCAATAGCAAGGCTCCCGAGCCACGCTCCTGTGAATGGACACACACAGGGATCGAATCGGCCCCACCCCCCACACTCTACTCAGTGGCTGAGATTACTCCTGCAGCTTGTGTGAGCCAATGAGGAGAGAGATCCGGGAGAGCTGCTACTCTCATGCACATCGCTGGATCAAGATGGGGCTCAGGTAAGTATACAGGGGGGGGGGCTATACCCAGAAAGTTGTTTACCTTAATGCATAGAATGCATTAAGATAAAAAACCTTATTTACAATCACCTGTGTAGCTCTCACCCTATTTGCCAAGCCAGACTAATGTTCCAATCATAGGCAAGCTATGTCCCCTTCATCACAGCTTGCTGAACTGGTAATCAGCTTTGCTTGTTCGGTCAAATTCAACCTTTCAAGCCATCATCAACTTTTCAACCCTTATTATCTGAATTTTTTTTTTAGAGTTGATGACTAAAGTTTGGTGAAAAGATGGCACCCCAGCTCACTGATATCTGCAGGTGATGACTGTGGTATAAAAGATTCCATTAAACAATTATATGGATACAGTAAATCCTTGGAAGCAAATTTCCCCATAAGAAATAATGGAAACTCAAATGATTTGTTCCGCAACTAATTATTTATAGTCCTTCAGTTTATGGTACATATAAACAGGTTTTTAGCAATGTGAAACAATAAAATGTCCATCCACAAATGGAAACCTCCACAAGGGGATTAGAAGCAAAATCCAGCAGGAGCTGCAAAGTATAAAAAGAGAAGAGAGGCACCTTTAAGTGTAGCAATATGGTTACATTTAATGAAGGTACAACATTTAGCAACTCACATGGATGATGATTAAAAGAGGCACATCTAAGTATTCAGGCATCCGGGGTAAAGCTGTCCACATAGACCATCCCCCGCTCCGCCGGCTCTCACCGCTGTCAGTCTGCAATCGTGACCGGGAAGACTACCCTACAGTAGAGCGATCTGAAAGAGAGGCTTGAGGCGCTCGTAGAGCGCAGCGTGGAAGGGATGGTTTATGTGAACAGCTTTACCCCAGATGCCTGCATACTTAAGCCTTGTACACACGATCAGAGAATCCGTCGGAATGTGTCCTATCGGACTGTGTTGTTGGATAATCCGACTGTGTGTGGTATGCATCGGAATGTTTCCGTCGGAATATCCGTCGGACCCAAATTTCCAACTTGTTGGAAATATTTCCCGACCAACTGGTTCGATCGGACATACTCCGATCATGTGTAGAGAATTTTGATCGGACCAAGTTCCATGCATGCTCAGATCAAATTCCTACATCAAAGCTATTGGCTACTAGCCTGAATGTAGTCCCATCGTAACGAAATTACGTCATCACGTTCTGAAAGATCGGATTTTTCGACAACTTAGTCCGACCGTGTGTATGCAACAGTTTCGGACAAGATCCGACAGGCAAAATCCGACGGATTTGGTTGTCGAAATCTCCGACCGTGTGTACAGGGGCTTAGATGTGCCTGTTTTAATCATCAATCATGTGAGTTGCTAAATGGTGTACCTTCATTAAGACCCCTTTCACACTGGGCCGGTGCGGGCATTAGCGGTAAAGCACCGCTAGTTTTAGCGGTGCTTTACCGCTGTTATAGAGGCGCTTTTCAGCCGATAGCGGATCGCTTTTAACCTCCGCTAGCGGCCAAGGAAAGGGTTGATATCGCCTGTTTTGCGGCGCTGCCGAAACTCTTTGCAGGCGCTTCGGCAGTGCTGCCCATTCATTTCAATGCCCAGGGGCAGTGGAGGAGCGGTGTATACACCGTTCCCCCACCGCCCCAAAGATGCTGCTTGCAGGACTTTTTTTTCCTGTCCTGCAAGCGCACCGCTCCAGTGTGAAAGCACTTGGGCTTTCACGCTGGGGTGGATGGAGAGGCGCTTTACAGGCAATATTTTTAGCGCTAAAATGCCTGAAAAGTGCCCCAGTGTGAAAGAGGTCTAAATCTAACTGTATTGCTACACTTAGAGGCGCCTCTCTTCTCTATGCTACTTGTATATCAAGACATCGCTTGTCTATCAAGTCAAAATTTATTAAAAAATTTTGCTCGTCTTCCAAAACGCTCTCAAACCAAGGTTTTACTGTATTTGTGAGGCTAACTTTACAGCACCTTTACTAATTTTCCCTCAGATAAACACAGCCTGCTTTTTTTCCCTCCTGTCAGTATATACAGCTCAGTAACGCCATGTCATGAGAACAGATGTTTTACTTTGTAGTGTCCCTTCTGGTTCTGTTTACTGACGGCAAAAAAAGTTTTACATCAATATTAAAAAAAAAAAAAACAGCTGGAGTGCAGGCAGTGGAAAATCAGAGACATTCTGTCATTTACAGCAAAGGGAGGTCTCAGCATTTTGAAGTATATCCTGTGTAACCTGGTGGTGTTCAATAAATAAATATAAATGCTATTTTTAATAATAAAGCAGCTAAGATGGTTGCTGGGCCACTGCACGTTACTAAGCGTGCCTCCAAAACAGTCAAACTTAACGGGTCGCCCCACCCAGTGCTGGGGTTCTGCATTTGGTCTAAATCACCAGCTGACATCTCTCTTCTTTTGCTGGAACACCCTTCTTATTCCTTTACCTCAGCTCTAGCCATGAAGTATTGTTCCTCTCGCAGCACTAAGCAAGAGTATGATCAGTGCTGCAGTCCTCCTGCAATCTCCATTATGTGAGGGAACACAACAAGGACACGTATTCACACACCAACGTGAAATGGCCAGGTCAGGCTGTTGATGCTGGGACCTCAGCTCTCTATCTACTTAAGCCCCAGACTGTTTTGCTGGCCAAAGACCAGAGCACTTTTTGCGATTTGGCACTGCTTTGCTTTAACTGACAATTACGCGGTTGTGCGACGTGGCTTCCAAACAAAATTGACGCCTTTTTTTCCCCCACAAATAGAGCTTTCTTTTGTTGGAATTAGATCACCTCCGCGGTTTTTATTTTTTGTACAATAAACAAAAAAAGAGCGACAATTTTGAAAAAAAAAAAACGCATTATTTTTCGCGTTTTGCTCTAATAAATATCCCCCAAAAGTATATAGAAAAAAAATTTCTTCCTCAGTTTAGGCTGATACGTTATAGCGTCTACAAAATAGGGGATAGTTTTATGCCATTTTTATTAACATTTTTTTTTATTATTAGTAATGGCGACGATCAGCGATTTTTATCGTGACTGCGACATTATGGCGGACAATTTTGGCACGATTTTGGGACCATTCACATTTATATAGCGATGTATCACTGATCATAGCTCCCGATCACAGGGAGCAGAGATCAGTGACGCGGTCACTAGGCTTGTTTACATTAGCATCTCCCCATTCTTCCTCTCCGTGAGACAATCGCGGTTATCCCCGCGGACATCGAGTCCGCGGGACAAGCAACCTGACTCACAGAGCTCCCGGCTGGTGAGCGCGCGCGCGCCACCACGCACCCGCTGGCAGGGCGGCAAATTCAAAGGGACATACAGGTACGCCCATTTGTCCCATTCTGCTGACGTACATTGGCGTGCGCCGGTCGGGAACCAGCTATTGCAAACAGCCAAGAATAAACATATCAATTGAAAGGGTGCCTCCACCTGCCATGAGCTATGCACTTTATGGTAAAGGGATTATTTACTGTACAATAAGATCAAATACCACTATCCGCTCTCTATTGAAAATTGCAAAATGACTCCACACTGCAGCCTGCATTTTATGTTTCTTTTCTTCATGAATTGCAGTCCATGGTAAGCCTGTGGTGCTTTACAAACTTCACTTTGCTTATGTCATGTTCAGGGGTCTGGCTCAGAGACCAGTAGCTATAGGCCCCTTTCACACATGCGGACATTATGTCCGTATTTCATCCATCCGTTTGCGGATGAAATACGGACATATATGCATTCCTAAGGGATAGCGGGTGTCTGGGGATGAACATCCGCAGACACCTGATATTGTCCGCCTCCGCAATTGTCCGATTCTGCAGATGGAGGAAAATCCTATTTTTCTATCCATCTGCAGAGCGGATCGGATGAACATGGACAGGCGGTCCGTGCTCATCCGATCCCCCATAGAGGAGAGCGGAGAGCTGACAGGGCGGTCCCTGCACAGTGTGCAGGGACCGCCCTGTTATCCGCCGGCTCAGGGGGGACAACGGAGCGATCCCCGCTGAGCAAGCGGATCATCACGGGGTGGATCATTACTGATCTGTCCCGTGGGAAAGGGGCCATAGCAGTCGAGAGACTCCCACCAATCAGCTGGATAACTACAGAAGCAGGTCACCCTTGTGGATGACGTGGGCTCATCTGAAGTGCGGGGTCCAAGTACTAACTGGTATTCACCAGAGCTAATTATGGTGGAGATGGATATTGCTGCATGTTAGTATCAGGTGGCGGTCCTCAGGATGGTCACACCAGGAGGTGAGCAAGCTGGGGTCCAGTAGCAGATCTAGCAGGTAGGCATAGCTCCCAACTGTCCCTGATTTTGAAGGACTGTCCCTGATTTGGAGCAATGTCCCTCTGTCCCTCTTTCCTCCTGATTTGTCCCTCATTTTGGTCTGATCTATATAGCTGTATATAAAGTGCACTATTTATCCTTCAAATAGTGTTTGCCAATGCTAAACCTTTCTGCCAATTTCTAAATTGCTGCATTTGTAAATTTCAAAAGCCAACATAAAGGAATAGTAGTGGTAAATAAAAGCACTTGTGTTCTTGTTTAATTCAAATTTAAGGTGACACGGCAAGGGGTGTGTCCTATGCCTACATACTTTTGTTATTAGGTGTCCCTCATTCCCATCTCAAAAAGTTTGGAGGTATGGGTAGGGATCAAGCAGGAGCGTAGTCAGCCAAAGGTCAGTAACAAGTGGTTGCAGGTTGTGATCAAGCAGAAGTGTAGTCAAGGAAGAAGCCAAAGGTCAGTAAGATACTGCCTGGAGAAAGCACAATAATCTGGCAAACAGAAAGCGTAAAGGCTTGGCTTAAATAGGAAGATCATGGGAGGAGCAAAGAGTTCAAGTCAAAATCATTCAAAGGAGCTGTCCAGCATCCCAGGCGGCTCAGCAAGAAGAGCCATCCCCTAACACAGCAGAGGTTGCAGGTGCTGACACCTTCATTTTGCACACAGAATTTCATGATTGGAGGAGTTGCCTGTCACATGTCTTTAACAGATCACATGACACTCCTCCCAGCTTTTTTAATCCATTAAATTCTCCAACACTCTCTTTGCTTTGAAGTCCTGAAGCAAGCAGAACACTAAGTATAATTGTAAAGCACATCATTTTTAGCAATGGTCTACAACCTGTGACCCATGGCCCGAATTTGGCCCTTTGCTTTCCTTTACTTGGCCCTTAGGGCACTATTTCTTCCACTGATGCCAACAATGAGACATCATCCCTTCCACTGACAATAGGTCGTTATTGCTTGCTCTGACACCAGTGATGGAGCACTATTCCTTCCGCTAATACCACTGATGGGGGCCTTTGTTCCAACTAATAACACTGATGGGGGCTATTCCTACCACTAATACTACTAATGGGAGCTATTCCTCCTACTAATACCACTGATGGGAGCTATTCCTACCACTAATACCACTGATGGGAGCTATTCCTACCACTAATACCACTGATGGGGGCTATTCCTACCACTAATACCACTGATGGGGGCTTTTGTTCCAACTAATAACACTGATGGGGGCTATTCCTACCACTAATACTACTAATGGCAGCTATTCCTACCACTAATACCACTGATGGGGGCTATTTCTATCACTAATACCACTGATGCAACACTATTCCTCCTACTGACACCAATGATAGGGCACTATTCCCCTCACTCACACAATCAATGTGGCATTAGTCCTCCCACTAATACTAACAATGGGGCACTATTTCATCATCCTAGTGACCACAGGTACAGTGTTTTTTTTCTTTACGCCCATGGACCGCTAAGTCTGAGGCATTAACTACTCCTATAACATTGGGGGGCGATTGCTATCCCCATTGGCCACAGTCTGGCCCTCCTGAAGTCAAAACAAAAGTAAACTGGCCCTTTGTTTAGAAAGTCTGGTAACCCCTGGCTTATAGCCCCAGTAAAACCATAGCACTGCATTATAACCAGGGCCCTTAGTGTTGACACACAGTAAGGCAGTGCAAAACAGGATCAGTAATATGGGGCTCCTGGAGTTACCTCAACTGGACTGTAATTGGCAGTCATACACATTGCAGCCCACAGGAAAGAGTTTGTTTCTTCCGCACATCAGATTTAAAAGAGAAAATAAAAATACTGAGTATATATTGTGCTTTTTAGAATCACAGCCATGTGTCTAAGATAAGCAGTGTTGTTGCTCAGTGATTGCGAAGAGAATAACAAATTATTAGTGAATTGCTTATGACAATAAAGGTGCCAACCAGAAACATCAGAGACATTAAGTTGAATTGCTGTACTCCATGCCATCATGAAGAATAGCAGAACAATACAGGACTCTTAATGCTGTATTGACTGAGCTGAATTATAAATGATTTCTTTTTATGACTTTAAAATAAGAACAGATGGTAACTGTATATAACAGCCCCAGAAACTGACATTTATTTTGTGTGTATTCTCAACATTGCGAGCATTTTCATGGACCCGCCATTTATGCTGTTTAATGATATGAAGACCAGGCAGCAGATTGCTAATGTTTTATTTCACTGAATATATGCATGATCATTTCTCCTATCCACATAAAATCATGACTGACTGCACTCCTAAAATACATAATTATTTGTATATCCAGCAGACCGACATTTAAATATTTAAAAGAATATAAGAAAAACTTTCTCAAAGCGGAGTTCCCCCAAAAGTGGAACTTCCGCTTCAAGCACTCCTCACCCCCTTACATGCCACATTTGGGATGTCATTTTTTTGGGGGGGGGGGGGGAGCGGGTACCTAGTTTTGACAGGTACCTAGTTCACACTTTCGCTCGGAGCGCCGCGGCACCACAAGCGGAAGTTCTCTCCCCTGCAGTCTTCTGGGACACGTCACTGGTCCCAGAAGATTGCCCGGCCACTGAGAAGACACAGCGTGACTCGCGCACGCATAGTACGCACCCGACCGTGAAGCTGCAAGCTGTCACAGCCGGGTGCCCGCGCTAGTGATGCCGACGCCGTAGAGAGTGGGAGAGGAGCGATGCTTCGGGCGGCCGCATCGCTGGACCGCGGGACAGGTGAGTGTCTGTTTATTAAAAGTCAGCAGCTACACTTGTTGTAGCTGCTGACTTTTAATAATCACAGAAACGGCTAGAACTCAACTTTCTTTCCTTGAACTCTTGCAGTAGCCAGGATGGGCTCCATCCCCATCAGCACTGTAGCAGCAGCTGCGGATGTCTACTTCCCCCCTCCCTATTGAGCCTTAGCGGCACACACATCTTTCCCAGGTCACAGTACTACTACTGTGGGTGGGCACAAGTGATTCATTTGAACATTCCTAAGGCAAAATTGCATCCCATTGACTTCAATGCAAAATTGCATCCTATTGACTTCAACGCAAAAAGCCATCCCATTGAGTTTAATGCAAAAATGTCAGCCACATCAATTAAATTTTTTTAAACGTTCCATTTTGGTTTTGGGCCAAGCGCAACCTTAATTTTCATTTTCAGTCCAGAATTTTCATTTCGGTGCAAACTATTTATAGGAAGAGGGGGTGCACATCAAACCAACATTACATTTTTATCCCATCTGAGAAAGGCTACTTTATGCTAGCTATATACATGTAGTTATCAATCAATTCCCTCATCATCTCCACTGCCAGTTATTGCATTCAGACAGCCAGCACCGCAGCTGTCTGAGAACCCAACAAGGACTACAGGATTGCAATCAATACTCAGCAGATCATTTTCGACCCGGCTCAGTACATTTTTATAGTTAGACCCCTTTTACATGGGTGAGTTTTTCAGGTGCTTTAGCGTTAAAAAAAGCGCCTGTAAAGCGCTGGAAAGAAGCCTCATCTGCAATCCCAATGTGAAAGCCCGAGTGCTTTCACACTGAGGCGTCACGCTGGCAGCACGTCAAAAAATGTCCTGCAAGCAGTTTCTTTGCAGCGCTTTTGGAGCAGTGAATACACCGCTCCTAAAGCGCCCCTTCCCATTGAAATCAATGGGAAGCACCTGCAAAGCAATTTTGGCAGCGGCGCTTTTAACCCTTTATTTGGCCACTAGCGGGGGTTAAAAGCACCCCGCTAGCGCTGGAAAAACGCTGTTAAAGCGCCGCTAGTTTAAGCGGTGCTTTACCAGCATTTTTCGGGTGCTGGCAGTGTGAAAGGGCTCTTAGGCCGCGTACACACGGGCGGATTGTCTGCCCAACTAAGTTCGTCAGACAATCCGACAGACAGTCCGTTCAAAATTTGAATGAACGGACTTGACCACACACGATGAACAGACAGTCCGCTGAAAGCGTGCGTGATGACGTGTACAGCACGTACGACGGGACTAGAAAAACGACGTCCTATACACAGCAATGCAACCTTCGGCCGTGTAAATCCTTTCTGAGCATGCGCCATACTTAGTCCGTCCAACTTGCCTACACACGAGCGGACTGTCCGCTGAAACCAAGTTTGGACGGACAAAACCCAAGTTTGAACGGACAAAATTACGGAAATTCCGTAAGACTTTGTTCGTCAGACTGTCCGCTGAAAAAGTCCGCTGAAGCCCACACACGAGCGGATTGTCCGCTGAAACACGGTTCAGCGGACTAAGTTGGACAGACAATCCGCCCCTGTGTACGCGGCCTTAAAGCACTTGGGTTTTCACATTGGGATTTCAGATGAGGCTTCTTTCAAGAGCTTTACATGCACTTTTTTTAACGCTATAACACCTGAAAAATGCCTGAAAAATGCCCCAGTGTGAAAGGGGTCATTTATATACATTTGTTGCTTCAAAATGTACAATGTACTGTACTATCCGGAATTTTTTTCTTCCGTAATATATGAAACAAAGGAAGAAGCCATAACCCTATCATAGTATGTTACATGATATTAATCTCAACAATTTTAGGATAATATAATTATGATGTCCCAGTGGTTCTGCTGGTGCTGACTGTAACAGAGACGTTAGCATTCGTCGTAATCATAGGGTGTCAGCAAGAGAGAAAAAAAAAAAGAGGAGAAAGGAAGAATAAGAGTGGATTCTGGAGACAAAGAGAGGCCTTGATCTGGGGTATAATTGTGAAAAGAGATTTGTCTCATTGGGGGTTAGCTAAGTTACATGAGTTAGAAGTTTTAATTATTGGTTATGGGGAGGTTATATATAAAGAGACACTACAGCCTGTTTTTTTAGGGATTCAGAGGAAGAGAAAGTGACCCATATTGGCCATTGGGCAATGAATTTGTCCTGGGTCCACATCATTTTTCAGTCAACATTTTTTTTAAGTTAGATGGTGCTTGGCAGGTCAGAGGCAATTGGCTGCCATTCTTTAGGCCGAGTTCACAATGGTTTGACATGACTGTCGATCTGACTTTGCCCTGCGACGTCAGTCCTACATCAGTCCTACTTCCATCCAACTTGAATGAACAGGATAAGATTTTGCTCTGACTTTGAGATAGTCCAACTTGTCCTTTCATGTCTGGGTTCCCGTAAGTAAACAAATCCGCGATCGCGGCTGTCAGCATTAGATCAGAGAATTTTTTTTTTTTTTACGATCTCATGCTTTCCAGTCTGGAGGAGAGATGTGGAGTCTTATTGACCCCGCATCTCTCCATAAAGAGGACCTGTCACACACCATTCCTATTACAAGGGATGTTTACATTCCTTGTAATAGGAATAAAAGTAATCACATTTATTTTTTTTTAAGTGTAAAAATAAAAAAAATTAAATAAAATTAAAAATTTAAAGCGCCCCTGTCCCCAGTAGCTCGCGTTCAGAAACGAACGCACATGTAAGTCCCACCCACATATGTTAACGCCGTTAAACCATACATGTGAGGTATCACTGCGTGCGTTAGAGCGTGTGCAACAATTCTAGCACTAGATCTCCTCTGTAACTCTAAACTGGTAACCTATAAAATTGTTCAAAGCGTCGCCTATGGAGATTTTTAAGTACCGAAGTTTGGCGCCATTCCATTAGTGTGCGCAATTTTACAGCGTGACATCGCAGAGGCAACGCAGAGCAGCGAGTTGCTTTGGCTGCTCTGCGATTTCACAGAGCGGTAGTGTGAATTTGCCCTCACTATAGTTTGCTCTCTGTTGTTCTGAATCACAGCATGGTGGTTACTTAAAGCTTCAAGTAAAATGTATTCGTTCACTGAAATGTTATTTATTCATTTATAAATCCATTTTCTGCTCTGTGAATATTTGTAAAATATACCTTATGGTCCTTGTACTGCAAAGTTTGGATTAGCATTTCAACCTCCCATTTCATTAATTCCTAATCTAAAGCCGCGTACACACGGGCGGACTGTCTGTCCAACTTAGTCCGCCGAAACACATTTCAGCGGACAGTCCGCTCGTGTGTGGGCTTCAGCTGACTTTTTCAGCGTGCAGTCTGGCGGACTAAGTATTTCGGAATTTCCGTAATATTGTCCGTCCAACTTTGGTTTCAGCGGACAGTCCGCTCGTGAGTAGGCTAGTTGGACGGACTAAGTATGGCGCATGCTCAGAAAGGATTTACACGGCGGAAGGTTGCATTGCTGTGTATTGGACGTCCTATTTCTAGTCCCGTCGTACGTGCTGTACACGTCATCGCGCAAGCTTTCAACGGACTGTCTGTTCATCGTGTGTGGTCAAGTCCGTTCATTCAAAAGTAGGACGGACTGTCCGTCGGATTGTCTGACGGACTTAGTTGGCCAGACAGTCCGCCCGTGTGTACGCGGCTTAAGATGTACATACATATAAAAGAAGATGTGGCCATTCTTGATTTGCTGCTGGCAGAGAAAAGTCTGTTGTGATGAAGAGTCTGATGTTGTGATGAAGTCGGCTGAAAACCCAGCCCTTCCAGAAGTGTCTGACGACCGGTCCCTCGCTGTGCTCAGTGGTTCCTCCTGCCAAACCCACGTCGGTACAGGACACAGGCGGGCGAAACCACGGAGTGCAGCATGGGACCTGGAGGCTGACATTGCCAGAAGTGAGTGTTTCTGAAAAGACTTTAACCCAGTGATTATTCAGGAAGGAGGGGGCACATTTCCATAGATCAGCTCAATATAAACCCCCTCTTACCCATTCTAATTTTTTTTTAGTTACCTCGTTACGCAAGATATACTAAATCCGCCCCCCGGGTCCATCACCAGTCCTGTTCCTGGGTGCAGGGAACACTGATTGTGGTCTAAAGGGATCCTGGAGGAGGGGAGATTGTCACATTCATCCGCTCTGTGAAAAAGAATACAAAACATTTTGTGAATGAGCGAGGTGGAAAGCGAGCATACCCCAGCGCCATCACTGTATGAGAGCCGGGAATGTAAGCTTCAGCCCTGGAAGTTCTGCACTTACACAAGTGACGGGATGAATGAAACTGATGCCTGCTACACACAATGAGATGATCAGACCAACAATCTGTTTTTTTTTTGTTTGTTTTTTGCATGCTAGTCTCCAAATTGAAAATGAAGAGGTTACTAAAGTTATTCTCGCACAACAGAATAAAAATTTGGAAGTGATGTTATGTATTGCATTGTATTTTTATTGTTTTTTTGGATGTAAACTGTACTGATTAAATGAAAAATCGTACAACCTGGTATCATTCGAGAAAGTTTTTGTTTGTCCTTTTGGATAATTTTGAATAAAAGCTGTGTACTAATGATCAGATTATTGTACAATCACGTTTGAAAATCTTCGTTTTAACCACTTAAGGACCAAGCCTCTTTCTGAGATTTGTTGTTTACAAATTAAAAACATTTTTTTGTTTGCTAGAAAATTACTTTATATACATTATAAATTTTTTTCTAACACCCTAGAGAATAAAATGGCGGTCGTTGCAATACTTTCTGTCACACCATATTTGCGCAGCGGTCTTACAAGCGCTCTTTTTATGGAAAAAATACACTTTTTTGAATAAAAAAATAAGACAGCAGTAAAGTTAGCCCCCTTTTTTTTCATATTTTTAAAGATAATTTTACGCTGAGTAAATTGATACCCAACATGTCACGCTTCAAAATTGCTCCGGCTCGTGGAATGGTGACAAACTTTTAATCTCCATAGACGATGTTTAAAAAATTCTACAGGTTGCATGTTTTGAGTTACAGAGGAGGTCTGGGGATAGAATTATTGTTCTAAAAGTGATCTCGCAGTGAATCCGCCACAGAGACCACTTTTAACTTGAAGCGGACCGCCCGCTGAAGAAGAGGATACCGGGGTTATGGTAGTTAGCTGATGCCATAACAATGATATTCATCTTCAAAGTGACAGAAGTGGGTAAGAACATTCATTTGATTGTCTAACCATTAATGGGGTCAAATCGATGTTCGTGTTCAACCACAGTGATGGGAAAATTCAAAGGAGCAAAACAGAAAACTTTTCTCGAATTTTCAGACAGTGTATTTGGTTTTAGTTTAAAAATGACATTTTACGTTAAATACCGGGGTTATGGCAGCAGCTAGTTGCCATAGCCCAGGTATCTTTGTTTTTCGTTAGCGGCCTGCTTTCAGATAAAAGTGGTCCAAGACTCGTCGCAGCGGGAGAGCCCCTCCCCGGTCATCTCCAAGTTTACTGGAGCCAACCCAAAACTTCTGATGCCTGGGCAGGAAGCCGAGAGAGGGCAAGTTGGCCCTTGGAGGACCGGATATGCCCTTGGAGGACATTTTTTTTCTTAAAATCAAAATTACATTTTTTTTTTTGCTTTTAAAAGGTAAATAAGAGAGCTGGGTCTTTTTGACCCCAGATCGCTCAATAAAGAGGACCTGTTATGCTTATTTCTGCTACAAGGGACGTTTACATTCCTTGTAATAGTAGTAAAAGTATTAAAAAAAAGTGTTAAAAAATAAAATAAATTAAAAGGGACATTGTAAAAATAAAAAGTAAAATAAATAAGAGAAAATAATAAATTTAAAGCATTACATCCCTCAGAGCTCGGGCGTAGTAGTGAACGCACATGTAAGTTGTGCCCGCATATTTAAGCTGTGTTCAAACCACACATGTGAGGTATTTCTGCGAGCACTAGACCTCCTCTGTAACTCCAAACTGGTAACCTGTGAACATTTGTAAAGTGTCACCAATGGGTATTTTTAAGTACCGTAGTTTTTTGCCATTCCACGAGTGTGGGAGATTTTAAAGCATGACATGTTAGGTATCTATTTACTCGGCATAACATCATCTTTCACATTATATCGGTAAAAAATGGGCAAAATTTACTGCTTTTTTTTTTTTTATTAATTAAAGTGTATTTTTCCAAAATAATTGCATTTGAAAGACCACTGCGCAAATACCAAGTGACATAAAATATTGCAACGACCGCCATTTTATTCTCTAGGGTCTCTGCTAAAAAAAAAAATTATATATATATATATATATATATATATATATATATATATATATATATATATATATATATATATATATATATTAGTTAAAAACATGCTTAAACACTGGCCCACCTACAAAAGCATCACTCTGTGCCTTTGAAAATAATACCTGTGACACCTAAGCAATTAAATGAATACAACAATAAACACACTCTCAAAGCAGCCACTTAAAGTGGTTGCAAACCCTTACAAACCACTTTGACCTACAGGTAAGCCTAGATCAGTGATGGTGAACCTTGGCACCCCAGATGTTTTGGAACTACATTTCCCATGATGCTCAGCTACACTGCAGAGTGCATTAACATCATGGTAAATGTAGTTCTAAAACATCTGGGGTGCCAAGGTTCGCCATCACTGGCCTAGATTAAGGCTTACCTGTAGGTCCAAGAAATATCTCCTAAACCTACACGGTTTAGGAGATATTTACTAAAAGACAGAGACTGGTGTCTATGGCGCATGCGCCGTAGACAGCGGCATGCAGGCGCACTATCGCCGTTAGCAGCATGCCGCTGCTAACGGCGATATGCCGTTAGTGGCGGCTCCCATGCGCATGAGTGACGTCATCGCTGCTCCGGCGCTGTGAGTGGCCGGAGCAGCGATACCCAGAAGAAGATGGATGCACCGGACTACAGGGGACAGCGGTGACATCGCTGGCTCCTGTGTCAGGTAAGTGACACATAATGGACTACTATGCGATGCATAGTAGTCCATTATGCTTTACCTTTGCAGGGAGACAAAGAGGAAGTAAACCCATCAGGGTTTACTTCCTCTTTAAATAAAAACAATGTAGAAAAAATTACAATACTAGAAAAAAACTAAATACCATGTAGTCCTTTAAAATATTGCAGCGGCGCTCTTGTCGAATCAAATCAGATGACAAGCTTTCATACATAGTTCGCATGTGAGTCAAATAGGAACGGAGGAGATCTATAATAGTATTGAGAACAACTTCCACCATAATCTTCACCGCGTGAGGGGAAAACTCTCCCCTTTGGGGATAAACTCACCAGAATTACAGTAGTAATTTTCTATAAAAAAAAAACAAAAACAAATTGACAACTTCCTGACCAGGCCATTTTTTGCAATACGGCACTGCGTTATTTTAACTGACAATTGCGCGGTCCTGCGATGCTGTACCCAAATAAAATTGATGTAATTTTTTCTACAAATAGAGCTTTCTTTTGGTGGTATTTGACCACCTCTGCATTTTTTAATACATCCTCATTCACTTGAATTGGTCACGTCTGTGTGAGATGGGGGTGGGGCAGGGGAATGATTATTGTGCATGTATAAGGCTGCATGCACACTATGACATCACATGTACTTTGCAATTTTGCGTGCGTTCATGAAAAAGTGCCAAAAAAAGCGCAATGTCTTCTTTATCTGAGGGGGAATGAAAAAAAGGTGTCCCTCAAGCCGAGGTGGGGGGGGGGGGGGCTTCAAGGGTTAGTTCACCTTTATATAACAGACAAAACAAAATTGCGAACTAACAGGTGTCCATAAAGAACAAGTTCCCTCCTTTCCCCCTCAGGTGTGTCACTCAACAGCTCCTCACCTCAGCCGCCTTTCCCGCCCCTCGCACACATACAGCCGCGCGGGAAGCCTGACTAACAGGATTCTGACCTATGAGGAAGGAGCAGCAGTCACTGCTGCTCGTGGATTGGCCAGCTGAGGAACGCGCTGGTGGGACTTTTGCTGCTTCCGCCGCTGCCGGTGCTGGTCACTGATTGGCTGAGACGCATGGGGACGCCGTCCTCTCGTCAGTGTAATAATACGTGTGGGCTGCGACTAGGTGGCGCTGTGCGTGATGTGCAGCAATGTCCTGTATCTATAGAGATGGCAAGCCCGTATTCATCAAACCTCCGGCCACTAGAGGGAGTGTAAAGAGCTATAATTCAAGCTTGAAGTGTCTGAACAACGGCAGCCATTTTGGGAGGGATTATAAGCATAGCTAGTATATTTTTATCTTTTGTCTACTAAAAACAACATCGTTTTGCATTTATTAGTGGAGAACATTGGCAATTAAATTAAAATCAAATGAATTCCTACTACTACCTGTTATTCAAGTCACGTGATTGTAAACTTATTTTTTAAAACAATAAACATGGTGTACCTACCTGCTCTGTGCAATGGAATTGCTCAGAGTGGTCCTGATCTTCCTCTTCTGGGGTCCCCCGCTGGCACTCCTGGTTTCCCCTCTTTATGGTGGGCCTCCATAGAAAGCCACTTCCTATTGTGGCACATGCACAGACTCAATCCTGTGTGCATCGATTGACATAGACTGTGGCTCGGCCCTGCCCCAGCTTCCTCATCATAGGATTGTATTAACAGCAACGGGAGACAATAGCTCCCACTGTTATCAATCTGACCTGGGAGAGAGAGAGAGACGCTGCTGCTGTGCATATCTCTGGATCAAGATTTGGCTTAGGTAAGTATAAGAGGAGCTTGGGGGCTGTACACAGAAGTTTTTTTTTTTTTACCTTAATCAGTAGCAGTTTTACTGTGACAGGACGGCTGCACTGCGCTGGTTCACGTATATATAGGTGATCCTGCATTTCTAGGTAGCAGGTTTGAGTGTGTGCCGCTGGCGGCTCGCTCCCACTGTGATTCAACACATAGCGTGAGCTGATCGGCAGATCCGGTGGACTCGATGTCTGCCAGCACCTGGTGATCATTCGGTACTATGTAAACAAGGCTGATCGCCATACTGTCCCCTAGTAAAAGCACCCCCCACACACTACACAAACTAACTAGCTAGTCACACAGTTAACTCTTTGATAGCCCCTGATGTTAACCTCCTTCTCAGCACTGATCACTGTATTAGTGTCATTGGTTCCCAAAAATTGTCGGTTAGTGTCTGCCGCAATATTGCATTACCACTATAAGTCCCTGCCGTTACTAGTAAAAATAAGAAAACAATTTAATAAATATATCCCATAGTTTGTAGATGCTATAATTTTTGCGCAAACCCATTAATATCCGCTTATTGGGATTTTTGTTTACCAAAAATATGTAGCAAAGCACACATTGGTCTAAATTTATGAAGAAATTCGATTTTTTTACTTTTTTTCCTTGGATATGTTTTGTATCAGAAAATAAAAAATATATATTTTTTTTCAAAACTGACGCTATTTTTTTGTTTATAGCGCAAAAAATAAAAACAGCAGAGGTGATCAAATACTACCAAAAAAAAGCTTTATTTGTGGGGAAATAGGCATACATTTAAACTGGGTACAGTGTTGCATAACCGCGCAATTTTCAGTTAACATAACGCAGTGCTGTATCGCACAAAATGGCCTGGTCATAAAGAGAGTAAATCTTCCGTTGCTGAAGTGGTTAAAGTGATTCTAAATCTAAAATGTTTTTTTTTTAAATAACAAACCTTTTATACTTACCTGCTCCGTCCAATGGTTTTTCACAGAGCAGCCCAATCCTCTTCCGGGTGCTCCTGGCTCCTTCTCCAGCTGCTTCCTACGGTGGGGGCATTGGTGCAAGCTCGATCCTGAGCCCTGCTGCCTTCGTCCATAGACACAGACATCGGGGCCCGGCCCCGCCCCCCTGCTTCCTCATCACAGGATTTGATTGGCAGTAGCAGAAGCAGCTCTTTCCACTTCTATAAAAAGTGATGTCACCTCCACACGCCTATTTTACCTATTAACTATTTTAAAATGCCAACCCACTGAGCTGCAACTGCAAAAACTATGGGAGGGTAATTTTGTCATGGCACAACCCTGAACGGCTGCAGGCCCTTGTTAAGGTGTGCAAGAATGTATAGCAGGAAACTTCTGGGGACCCTTAAGAATATACCGTATATACTCGAGTATAAGCCGAGATTTTCAGCCTCTTTTTTGAGGCTGAAAGTGCCCCCCTCGGCTTATACTCGAGTCATCGCTGTCTGCCCGCTCGATCAGCGTGTCGAGCAGACAGACAGCGGCCATTCTATGATTCAAAAGCCGCGCCTCCGGCTCCGCCTTCGCCTGTGATAGGCGGAACACTGAATTTCCCAGCAGCCTGTGTTCCGCCTATCACGGGCATCTTCTCATCCTCGTACTACGGACGAGGATGATACGACGTCCGTGATAGGCGGAACACAGGCTGCTGGGAAATTCAGTGTTCCGCCTATCACAGGCGAAGGAGGAGGCGCGGCTTTTGAATTTTACAATGGCCGCCGACGAAGAGGGCACGGGACGGAGGCAAGGCAAGGCACGGCACGGGACAGGACGGGACGGGACGGGACGGGACGAAGGCAAGGCACGACACGGGACGGAGGCTCGGGACAAAGGCTCGGGACACAGGTAGGCTGGACACACACACACACACACACACACACACACACACACACACGGATGGAGACACACACACACAGGGATGGATGGATGGATGGATGGAGACACACACACACAGGGATGGATGGATGGATGGAGACACACACACACAGGGATGGATGGATGGATGGATGGATGGAGACACACACACACAGGGATGGATGGATGGATGGATGGAGACACACACACACAGGGATGGATGGATGGATGGACACACACACACACAGGGATGGATGGACGGACACACAGGGATGGACGGACACACAGGGATGGACGGACACACAGGGATGGACGGACACACACACAGGGATGGACAGGCATGTCTCACCCTCGGCTTATACACGAGTCAATAAGTTTGCCAGTTTTTTTGGGGGTAAATTGGGGGCCTCGGCTTATATTCGGGTCGGCCTATACTCGAGTATATACGGTAGTTTGCATCCAAAATAGCATTCATAGCATTCCTGCCCCTGCCTACCCGGGGAAATACATATACTACAAGATGGCTTATTTGATGGTGAAAGGTTGTGAAATGCAGCTATATAGCCTCTGTCTTCCCTAAGGATCATGCATCTATTGTGGGTCAAAAAAAGAGGTTTAACAGAATTATTTTCTTTACATTGAAGGGATACTCACCGACACCCCTCCAAGTGTTTGACAGAACTAGAGGAAGTGGGATATTTGGAACCCATGAAACACTTTATGTCATAACATTAAGATCTCCTGCTACTGTTGACTAGGATCTTGAAGTCATAATGTGACTACAAAAAAGGATGCATATAGTCTCAGAGTAGACAGACCTCCCAACCATCCTGCATTCACCGGGACCGTCCCGGGATTTCAAGTAAATCTCAGTGTCCCACAAATCTAGGCTGAATCCCACAGCGGAGCCCAGTGGCGGAACAAGTTCCGGCACTTGAATCCTACAGCGGAGCGCAGTGGTGGAACGAGTTCTGGCACATGACTCTGCTTGTCAGTGTGCATTGCGCAGTGCCCAGCCAGCACAGTCCCCCCGCCCGCCAGGTCGCTTGCCCGCCCGCTCCACCTTCTGCAAATGTGCCCCTGTGTCTGCCCTCAAACCCCGGTGTGCAGCCAATACTGTGGCTGTGAAGGGGTTTTGTGGGCAGCAATTTTGAAGCAGTGCACACAATGTAACTGCCTGAGCCTTTGGAGACCAGTGAAAGTATGTGATTAAACTCACCCCTCTCTCTCCTCCTCCCTTCCATGTACCATAGTGATCCTTCCTTCCTGCTTTACATTTGCCATAGTGAACCTTACTGCCTTCCATTTGCCATAGTGATCCCTCCTGCCTTCAATATGCCATATTGAGCCTTCCTTCCTGCCTTCCATGTGCTGTAGTGATCCTTCCTTCCTGTCTTCCATGTGCCATAGTGATCCTTCCTGCCTTTCATGTGCCATAGTGATCCTTTCTTCCTTCCTTCCATGTAGCATAGTGATCCTTGCTGTCTTTCATGTACCATAGTGATCCTTTCTGGCTTTCATGTGCCATAGGGATCCTTCCTTCCTTCCTACCTTCCATGTGCCATAGTGGTCCTTCCTGCCTTCCATGTGCCATAGTGATCCTTCCTGCCTTCCATGTGCCATAGTGATCCTTCCTTCCTGCCTTCCATGTGCCATAGTAAACCTTCCTTCCTGCCTTTCATGTGTCATAGTGATCCTTCCTGCCTTTCATGTGCCATAGTGATCCTTCCTTCCTTCCTTACATAGGGTGCCGCAGGTCACTATCTCACTAAAATGTCCCTTATTTTCAAGTTCATAAGTTGGGAGGTATGGAGTAGGGTTGTGAAACGTGTTTTTTTTAATGTCAATACAATGTGGATCTGTATATAGGACATGCATGCCATTAATGCTTTTAAGTACTTTTAATACTTTGTGAATCAAAAAACTCTGATTCGGTCGCATCTGGAGTATTCCGTCCAGTTCTGCTGATCGGGAACCAATTAATCATTTAAGGACCAGGCTTATTTTTCAAACTTGTTGTTTACAAGTTAAAATCTTTTTTTTTGCTAGAAATTTACTTCGAACCCCCAAAACATTATATATACTTTTTTCAGACACCCTAGAGAATAAAATGGCGGCCGTTGCAATACTTTATGTCACACTGTATTTGTGCAAAGTCTTACAAACCCAATTTTTTCGGAAAAAATATTTTTTTTTAAATTAAAAAATAAGAAAACAGTAAAGGTAGCCCAATTGCTTTTATATTGTGAAAGATAATGTTACGCCGGGTAAATTGATACCCAACATGTCACGCTTCAAATTTGCGCCCGCTCGTGGAATAGGAACAAACTTTGACCCTTAAAAATCTACATAGGCGACATATAAAATTGTTTACAGGTTATCAGTTTAGAGTTACGCTTTAAAAAATATATATATATTATTATTATTTGATCCCAGTGTAAGTATGAAACTTTTCAGTCCCAGGGAGTGTAAGAGGGCATGGGGCCACACCATGACACTGGAAGAGAAGCTGCTTAACTTTAAGCTGCGTAGGGTTTTTTTTTCACTGTCAGGGAGGTAAGGATGTGGAACTGTCTTCCGCAATCGGTGGTGTCGGCAGGAAGTATGGATAGTTTTAAAAGACTCTTGGATGTGCATCTTAGTGAAAACAATATACGGGAATATGGAAAATGATTTTCTACGCACACCAACACAGGTTGAACTGGGTGGAGTGTTGTCTTTGTCCAACCTTACCAACTATGCAACTAATGTAATTTGTATAATTTTAATAGCAGTGTGTATTATTATATGTATATTGCTAGGCACCTATAACTTCCCATTTCTAGTGCATTCTTTTGTTTAAAGTTGCAGGGATGTTGGCGCCCTTCTGAGTCTCTCTGACACCATATATTTCTGTGAATCTACATATTATGAAAGGTCAACCATGCCATAGAAGTATATGGGAATCTGCTGACCTGTGTGCTTCAAACCTCCATAAAATTCAGGAAATAACACCCATCTACCAGAACCCTATAGCTCAAACTACACCTGCCATTTTAATGAGATTTTGAGTTCTATGAGCCAAAATTGACAAGTGATTGCTGAGCACCTGATGCTTTCCTTTACATTTTTATGCTTTTGCTCTGTAGATGGCTTATTTATGGCAATTACTACTTTATGAGAACATTTGATTGTAATTATTTCCAGAGTTCAGCTGAACTGTAACATCTAGATTAGAAGATGCATACATCCTTCTATCCGGCTTCGTAGACTACGATTGATCAAAGCCAGATGTATAGGTGAAGCGATAATTGTGACAGTGTCACATCTAGTTCAGCGGATGCCCATGTCAGGTGACTCACGTAAGGGTACACATGTTTCATCTCTTATGCAGAATCCCCTGGATTATACACATCTGTATTTATTAAACCTGTGAGGTAAGTGATGGAGCCTAGGCCCTGGTACTCATAGCGACAGTAAATTAGACTAGGCTGTCCCTCCTGCTGACTTCTCGCCTTCCCGTCTGCTGCAGAAACAAACCACGCGCACAATCTGCTTTCTATCCAGCCTGGACAAGGAAACGCCGTGTGTGGATTATCAACTCTGCAATGAATGGAGTCAGATGATAGCGGCAGGAATAAAAGTGAAGGGAAGGTCCAGATTAGCTGCAGAGCCATGGTCTTATCTGCAAAATGGTTCCATGTGCTTCAACTATTAAAGGGCCATTGAACACTTTTTATGCGAACAATCATGTTTTTTGTAAAGGTCCGTGCAAACAAGCATAAGACTCACGTCAAATGCAGAATGATTTTTTGTTGCCTTAAAATGATTTTGACTTCCAACTGAGTTGCTTATGATTAGCTTTTGAGTTGCAGAGCTGCTTTTTCATTTACCGTGACCTCATGGGGAAGAATAGCAGTTTAGATGCAAATAATTGCTTATGCAAGCAAACCCTAAGGGGGATGCATGTACAATCTGAAGGCCTAAGTTACTAACCTCAATCTGGATGGGGAAAACCAGTTTCAAGACCACTGCCAGTTACTGACTGTCCATTGGCCTAAAGCAAGGGTCTCCAATTGTTTCAAATAAAAGGCCACTTTACTGTCCTTCAGACTTTAGGGGAGCCAGATTGTTGCCAGTTGGGGAGGAAATTCACGAGGCCCAGCATTATTGAGAACATGGTCTCAGGGTTGGTGGTCAGTAGGAAGAGGAATAGTACCCCATCATTAGTATCAGTGGGAGGATTAGTGTCCCATCATTGACATTAGTGGGAGGAATAGTGCCCTATAATTGATATCAGTGGGAGGAATAGTGCCCCATCATTGGTGTCAGTGGCAGGAATTATGGTGTCAGTGGGAGGATTAATGCCTCACCTCACTGGAAGGAATAGTGCCCCAAGGGTACGGAAAAAGGCTTGCAAAGGGCCGCATCTGGCCCTCAGGTTGCAATTTGGAGACTGGCCTAAAGCATTAAATGCTTCAGAACTAGAAAGTATCTTAAAGTGGAACTTTAGTCAGAAAATTGGACTTTCTATGGCAATACTTCCAGAGAGGGTAACTAGAGGGTTAGCTCTCAGTAATGCCCAGGGCGTGAGTGGGCGATTAAAAACTGTGAACCAGTAATTCTTTATTACAGTGCCCAGTACTACTAACACGCTCTAACATGCTTCAGGTTCTGGGAGCTGAAAGAGTGGGGTATTTAGGAGGGAGCATAAAGATAAAGTAAGCAATTTTTGAATGGCACCAAAGTCAAGCAGGTGACCTCAGTGTTTTCAATACAGCAGGGCAGCATCTTGACATGGGGCCTGGAAGCTGGTGGAGATCATTGTAGTCTACTACAGTGATTTCCAGCTTCCAGAGAGTTCCACCAGTATAGTATATGCATAGTTACATTGACCTAAGCTGGATCAAGTAACTACATAAAAATATCCATACCTGGAATTCATGCTCGAGGAGTTTCTCAGCAGTGTTGTGATGCTTTTTAGTATTCAAATGCATCCATTCTCAACCAGGATTCTATGGAACCCTAGGGTTGCTCCAGCGGTTGCTAGGGATTTTTTGAGCTGCAGTTGATTGAGGTCACATTTGATGGTGTCTGCTTAGTTCTGGGTCCAACACAGCTCAGCAGAGCCATCAGCATTACACTTTTAAGCTGATATTCGGAAAAGCACTGTAAGGGGGGACATACCTTCAATTGACCACCATTGTAAGAGAGATTCTTTCCACTGATCTTCAAAGAATTAACATATTTTTCGGACCATAAGACACACTTTTTTCCCCCAGAAATATGGGGGAAAATGTCCCTGCAAATATGGTGCTAATATACCAAAGGCACCGCCCCCCCCCCTCCCGCTGCCGCCACACCGCCCCCTGCCACCATCCGCATCGCCTCCCACCACCACCACCAGAAGAGAGAGCGGGGACAGACATCCAAACCCCCATGGGTGCCGGGCGACACAGAAAACAGGCCACTATGGGCCTAATGGAGGAGGGAAAAGTGCCAGCTGTCCCTCTGGGAGCCCAGGAACGATGGCTGGGGAGGAGGAGGAGGGCGGACCCAGGACAGGAGGAATAGGCAGGCCTCTGGGATAACATCAGGTAAGGCAATGGTCAATCTGCATTTCTATCTTAATGGTGTCACTCTGCATTTCTATATAAATGGTGTCACTCTGCATTTCTATGGCATGGCCACTCTGCATTTCTATGGTAATGGTGTCACTCTGCATTTCTATGGTAATGGTCACTCTGCATTTCTATGGTAATGGTGTCACTCTGCATTTGTATGGCATGGTCACTCTGCATTTGTATGGCATGGTCAGTCACTCTGCATTTCTATGGTAATGGTATCACTCTGCATTTCTATGATAATGGTCACTCTGCATTTCTATGGTAATGGTATCACTCTGCATTTCTATGGTAATGGTCACTCTGCATTTCTATGGTAATGGTGTCACTCTGAATTTCTATGGCATGGTCACTCTGCATTTCTATGGTAATGGTCACTCTGCATTTCTATGGTAATGATGTCACTCTGAATTTCTATGGCATGGTCATTCTGCATTTCTATGGTAATGGTATCACTCTGCATTTCTATGGTAATGGTGTCACTCTGCATTTCTATGGTAATGGTGTCACTCTGCATTTCTATGGCATGGTCACTCTGCATTTTTATGGTAATAGTATCACTCTGCATTTCTATGGTAATGGTCAATCTGTATTTCTATGGTAATGGTCACTCTGCATTTCATGGGCACTGGAAAATATTTTAGTACACCATTTGGTTCAGAATATTTTTTTCCTTTTTTCAGCCTCTAAGGCCGGGTTCACACTGCTGCGGGGGGAGATCCGGATGTGATTCGCACCGCACTGCAGTGCAAATCACATCCGATCTCCGTAGCGATGCGAGTTCAGCCATACAGATAGTATGGCTGAATTCGCATCGCTCCCGCAGCAAACTCGCACGGGACCCTTTTTTTGGTCCGCAACAGAATCGGATCGCATGGGTGTTCACACCATGCGATCCGATTCCTGTGCGAGTCTGCAGATCGCACTGCGATATGCGGACGGATCTGGGGGTGTCATTAACATTTCATTGACACTCCCAGCCGTTCGCATATGGCAGTGTGAACTGCCGGCGGGAGTCATGCGATGCGGGAAAACGCCGCGGATTCGCGGCGTTCCCGCATCGCTGTGGTGTGAACCCAGCCTAAAACCTAAGTGCGTCTTATGGTCAGGTGCGTCTTATGGTCTGAAAAATACGGTAATTTTAGCAGGGGTTTCTTGAGACCTGACATTTATTTCCAGGGTTCTTCTAGGATAAAAAAAATTGATAAAAGGCTAGTCTAATGAGTAGGCAGGTGACCAGAAGAGACCACGGTATTGACTACAGGGATAACAGAACATAACAACACATAATATGGTAGGCAGAACAATGCCCATATATTTAGCATACCTCCCAACTTTCTGAGATGGAAATGATGATACCTATTAGAAAAAGTATGTAAGCAAAAGACACAACTCCACACCCTCCCTAAAGGAGAATTGTTAAAAAAAAAAAGATTGGTTAAACCCACAAGTTCATTTTTACCACTACTATTTCGTTATATTGGCCTTTGGAATTTACAAATGCAGCAATTTAGAAATTGGATGAAAGGTTTAGCACAGAGAAACACTTTTTTATAGATAAATACTGCATTGTATATATAGCTATATAGATCACCCCAAAATGAGGGACAAATGAGGAGGAAAGAGGCACAGAGGCACAGAGGGACTTTGGACCAAATGAAGTACATTACCGCAGAATCAGGGACAGTTGGGAGCTATTATTTAGTTATTGGCCTTGAATTTGACTTAAACTTCGGAATAACAAGGAGACAAGTTTGAGAAGACTCATTTCTGCAACCCTTATAACACGTGGCCAAGAAAGCTGACCGCAGCTGAGAATGCTGTGACCTAATACAATAATAACAAATTTAAGTGATTTTAATTTTTGGATTAGCTGCTAGAAAGACAAGGGTATCAAAATAACAGAAAACCACAGGACTGTTCCAGCCAAGCAGTTGTCTCCCAGCATGTCGAGCTCTGATCCGAGATTCAGGAGAACCTTTACAGCCAAATCTGAACTCGAAAAACCAATAACTCAGATGAAAACAGAATATGCGAACGGTCCGGGTCTCCTATCATGTACTGTGCAACCAGACAAACAAGGAGTCAAAGAACCTTTCCATATTCATTGAAGGTCTAATGCCAATTTGTCTTTTTTGTGTGCAGCCAGTTCTTGGTTCTATTAGTGTTCTTTCATACTAAATAACTCCCTTAAAGCAACTGGAATTCATATTTTCTGTGTCTGTAAATCATCTCTTTATACAGTCTGAGCTTTGTAGCAAGGCACAAGATGAAAGGCTGCAGCAGGGGCTGATCTGTGTCAGACATTTATGTGCACAGCCAAAAATGCACAAGTGCCAGGGTTTATATATGGCTGTCTCACATCTCTGAGCCGGAATCTAAGTCCAGGAAGTACATGCTGACCTTAGATGATGCCTGATCACAGATGGTGCTGTGTTACTGGGTAGAAAAACAGAAGGTATTGTCTGGGGGAGCACTATGATCTCTCTACGAGGTAATAAACGCAATGTTACACTAACACATTGCTTACAATGCATACACTTAGTATGGAACATAAAAGTGAGCTTTGGTCCTGTAGGACACTTGTAACTGTTCTAGTTATATTGTTAGAGGGCTACAGAGAGTTGTCAGAGATGTAGCCATGGGCGTAGCATAAAGGGTTGCAGGGGTCACAATCGCAACCCCACCACTAGCTCCAGGGGGCCCCTGCAGCCTCCCTGTCATATTATCATTATCATATCAGCTCAGATCTGCCCTAGGGCTCCACAGCCATGCTCCAGTACTGGGCTTCTACTCTGCCTTCCAGAGTCCACACCTTTCTGTTTCCATTGGCTGGGGAGAAGATGTGAGCCATTTCCTGAATGGAGAGGAGCATGAGGTGAGAACAGCCCAGGATGGGGAAGTGTCTGTGCTGTGTGCTGGCAATAAGGAATGGTAACCCTAGTGGGGGGGCTGTATACAGTGCTGGGATGGGAAAGGAGCTCTGCCAAGTGACCTGCCAGGGGTCCCTGTCCTCTGCTTTTCCAGCGGTAATCCCTGTCCTCTGATGTAAAGAGGAACTCTGGGTACTCAAAACTCTTGAGTCACTTTGAGTATCTTGCCGTACGGTGGATGTATCAGCACGCACGTTGGAAGTAGCGGGGGCCCAGGTCCACTTTTGCATCGAGGCCTGCAAGTTTCAAGCTACGCCTCTGGATGTAGGCACAATCTCATCGGCCTCCATAGATTTTGGCATCGGTTACACTTGTACACATACAAGCTCAGATCACTTGAGCATGCATGTTTACCAGCTTGAAGGCCTTTTTCTGACACTTCTTACATACAAGTAATAATCTGTATTTTTGCTAGAAAATTGATTAGAACCCCCAAACATTATTATTTTTTTTAAAGCAGAGGCCCTAGAGAATAAAATGGTGGGTGTTGAAATTTTTACTTATGTCACATGGTATTTGCGCAGCAGTTTTTCAAATAATTTTTTGGGGAATAAATACACTTTAAATTGGTTGTAAACCCACTTTGAAAAAAATTAAAAAAACTAGGGCTGTGGAAATTAAAGATGAATTCTTCGATTAATCATGAATTTTTTTGATCAATCAAAATTCTTTTGATCGGTACTCACCTCTCCACCGGCTTCCGGGTCTTCGGGGAGTTCCGTTGACGGAGATCGGGTGACATCACGAACATCGATGTCACCGGACTCCTGAGGAGGAGTCCGGTGACGTTGAAGTTCTGATTGAATGTAACGCATACAGGGGAGGAGCTACGCATGACATCACCTGCTGCTGCCCTATGAAACTAACACGATTGTCGGCTTTACATGCTGTGTTTTTTATTATCTTTATGTGAGTAGTTTGTGTTTGAACACAAAAATGAAATCTTATACTTAAGCGGTGAGCACTTAGATCTTTTCTTTCTACCCATGACCTGGCGTCCTTGCTGAGATCTAAGGAGACGTGAGAGAATTTTATGGTCCGTGTTAACCCTTTTGATACCCGCTTTCATGACCACCTGTTTGCACAGGGGTCCATGCCATAAGGTGAGAGTGATTAGTTAGACCGGAGGTGGAGGGATTGTCTCACTACTGTGGAAAAAATCTACTTATGTCAGTGCTACAGTTTGAATTGAAAACATATTTGTGTGAACTGTGAAGTTAAGTCATGGATTGTGGAAACTAACTAGTGTCAGGTGATTGTATATAGTGTATACCACATTTACCACTGACTAATGCAGGGATGCAATGCAAGGAGATCAGCTAAAAGTAGTTGGATCTGTATGTGCGTTATAATTATTCAAAATTAGTCGATTAATCGATTAAAAAAATAGATTCATCAAACACGAAAATTTTAATCAGTAACAGCCCTAAAAAAAACTAACACCTGCAAAACAAAGGCACAATGAGCTAGTATGCATAGCATACTAGCTCATTATGTAATACTCACCTGACATCAGAGCCTTCGCTGCGTTGCCTGTACACAGCACCAGCCGGTGACATCATTCCCGGGCATTACTTCCTTGATGACGTCACTACCGCCCCTGTGCGGGGGCTGAGCCGCCGGTAACAGCACACTCACTGAAGCAAATGGCACATAGGTGCCAATGCTTCAGTTTTCTTCAGTGCACATGTTCCAAGGACGTGGGCACATGCAAATACAGGGGATATTTCCTAATCCATGCAGGTTTAACCGCTTGCAGACCAGCCGCATCAGTTTTACTGTGGCAGGTTGGCTCCGCTGCGCAAAATCACGTTAATTTACATGATCTCGTGAGCAGAGGCGGCTCTAGGATTTGTGAGGCCTTAGGCAAAACTTACACATGAGGCCCCAATCACGCCCATAATGTGAAAAAAATTCAAGCAATAAAAATGGCTGCAAAAAGATGCACAGATCTAGCAAACAGTTCATCTGCACCACTTCCAGGGCACCCTCCTCACCCATCAGACATATGCAGCCATTAAAACATCTGGGGCCCACCAAGGTGGCAACCCCTCTAAGAATTTCCTGTGTCTTGGGAGAATGGGGAGGAGATGTCACTGAGCCATTCCATATCCGCAGAGAAGTAGAGCGGGGGGATCCCAGCACAGTGCAGGGGGAGCAAGAGTGGGGAAGGGAGACAGAGAGGAGAGGAGAGAGAGGGGAGGGGAAGAGAGAAATTGTGAGAGATAGGGGGTGGGAAAGAGAGGGAGGGGAGCAAGACATTGTGAGTGAGAGGGGGGTGAGAGAGGGGTAGATAAAGGGTGCACAAAAGGGGGAGAGAGTGGTGGAAAGAGGAGAGGAGGGGAGGGGGAGAGAGAGGGAGGAGAGAGAGAGGGGGGGAAGAGAAAGGGTGGGCAAAAGGGGGAGAGAGGGGGAAGAGGGAAGGTAGAGAGGGAAGGGAGGAGAGAGGGAGGGAGGGGAGAGAGGGAGGAAAGGGAGAAGAGAGGGAGGAGAGAGGGAGGGAGGAAAGGGAGGAGAGAGGGAGGGAGGGAAGGGAGGAGAGAGGGAGGGAGGAGAGAGGGAGGGAGGGAAGGGAGAAGAGAGGGAGGGAGGGAAGGGAGAAGAGAGGGAGGGAAGGCAGGAGAGAGGGAGGGAAGGGAGGAGAGAGGGAGGGAGGGAAGGGAGGAGAGAGGGTGGGGAGGAGAGAGGGAGGGATGGAGAGGGAGGGATGGGGAGGGAGGGAAGGGAGGATAGAGGGAAGGGAGGAAGGGAGAAAAGGGAGGAAGGGAGGGAGGAAGGAAGGGAGGGAGGGAGGAAGGGAAGGAAAGGGAAGGGGAGGGAAGGGAGGGAAGGAAGGGGAGGGAGGGGGAGAGAGGGAAGGAAGGAGAGAGGGAAGGGAGGAGAGAGAGAAGGGAGGGAAGAGAGAGGGAGGAAAGGGAGGAGGAAGAGAGGGAGGAAAGGGAGGGGGAAGAGAGGGAAGGAAGAGGGAAGGAGAGAGCGAGGGAAGGGGGGGAAGAGAGGGAGGGAAGGGGGGGAAGAGAGGGAGGGAAGGGGGGGAAGAGAGGGAGGGAAGGGAGGGAAGGGAGGAGAGGGGAAGGGAGGGAAGGGAGGGAAGGGAGGAGAGAGGAAGGGAGGGAGGGGGGAGGGAGAGAGGGACGGAAGGGAAGGGACAGAGAGAGGGAAGGAAGGGAAGGGACAGAGAGAGGGAAGGAAGGGAAGGGGGAGAGGGAGGGAAGGAAGGGAGGGGAAAGGGAAGGAAGGGAAGGGAGAAGGAAGGAGGAGAGGGAAGGAAGGGAGGGGAGAGGGAGGGAAGGAAGGGAGGGAGGGAAGGAAGGGAGAGAGAGAGGGAAGGAAGAGAGAGAGGGAAGGAAGGGAGAGAGAGAGGGAAAGAAGGGAGAGAGAGAGGGAGGGAAGGAAGGGAGAGAGAGAGGGAGGGAAGGAAGGGAGAGAGAGAGGGAGGAAGGAAGGGAGAGAGAGAGGGAGGGAGAGAGGGAGGGAAGGAAGGGAGAGAGGGAGGGAAGGTAGATAGAGAGGTAAGCAAGGGAGAAGAGAGGGAAGGGAGGGGAGGGAGGAGAAGAGAGGGAAGGGGAGGGAGGAGGAGAGAGGGAGGGAAGTGGAGGGAGAGAGGGAGAGAGGGAAGGAAGGGAGAGTGGGAGGGAGAGAGGGAGAGAAGGGAGGGAAGGGAAGGAGGAAGGGAAGGAGGGATAGAGGGAAGGGAGAGAGGGGGGAAGGGAGAGAAGGAGGGGAGAGAGCGAGGGAGGGGAGAGAGCGAGGGAAGGGAGAGAGCGAGGGGAAAGAGCGAGGGAAGGGAGAGAGCGAGGGAAGGGAGAGAAGGGAGGGAAGGGAGAGAGGGAGGGAAGGGAGAGAGAGAGGGGTGGTGAGAGTGTGGTGAGAGAGGGGGAGGGAGAGGGGGGTAAGAGAAAGAGGGGGGAGGGAGGGAGAGGGGTAAGAGAGAGGGGGGAGAGAGCGGGTAAGAGAGAGAGGGGGAAGTGAGAAAGAGGGGGGTGAGGGAAAGGGGGTGAGAGAGATCTGTCCCTGTCTGTAGCCCCTGGGGGGGCAAAGAGCAGGGAGAAGCTGTAGAGTGCTGGGGGGTGGGGACCAGAGAGTGCTGGGGGGTGGGGACCGGAGAGTGCTGGGGGGTGGGGACCGGAGAGTGCTGAGGGGTGGGGACCGGAGAGTGCTGGGGGCCAGAGAATGCTGGGGGCCAGAGAATGCTCGGGGTGGGGGGCGGAGAGTGCTGGGGGCCAGAGAATGCTCGGGGTGGGGGGCGGAGAGTGCTGGGGTCCAGAGAATGCTCGGGGTGGGGGGCGGAGAGTGCTGGGGGCCAGAGAATGCTCGGGGTGGGGGGCGGAGAGTGCTGGGGGCCAGAGAATGCTCAGGGTGGGGGGCGGAGAGTGCTGGGGGCCAGAGAATGCTCAGGGTGGGGGGCGGAGAGTGCTGGGGGCCAGAGAGTACTGGGGGGTGGGGACCAGAGAGTGCTGGGGGGTGGGGACCGGAGAGTGCTGGGGGGTGGGGACCGGAGAGTGCTGAGGGGTGGGGACCGGAGAGTGCTGGGGGCCAGAGAATGCTGGGGGCCAGAGAATGCTCGGGTGGGGGGCGGAGAGTGCTGGGGGCCAGAGAATGCTCGGGGTGGGGGGCGGAGAGTGCTGGGGTCCAGAGAATGCTCGGGGTGGGGGGCGGAGAGTGCTGGGGGCCAGAGAATGCTCGGGGTGGGGGGCGGAGAGTGCTGGGGGCCAGAGAATGCTCGGGGTGGGGGGCGGAGAGTGCTGGGGGCCAGAGAATGCTCAGGGTGGGGGGCGGAGAGTGCTGGGGGCCAGAGAATGCTCAGGGTGGGGGGCGGAGAGTGCTGGGGGCCAGAGAGTACTGGGGGGTGGGGGGCAGAGAGTGCTGGGGGCCAGAGAGTGCTGGGGGTGGGGGCCAGAGATTACTGGGGGTGGGGGCAGAGAGTGCTGGGGGCCAGAGAGTGCTGGGGGGTGGGGCCAGTGATTGCTGGGTGGTGGAGGGCGGGGAGTGCTGAGGGCCAGAGAGTATCGGGGGGTAGGGCGGAGAGTGCTGGGGGCCAGAGAGTGCTTGGTGTGGGGGGCCAGAGATTACTGGGGGTGGGGGCAGAGAGTGCTGGGGGCCAGAGAGTGCTGGGGGGTGGGGGCCAGAGATTGCTGGGGGGTGGGGGGCGGGGAGTGCTGGGGGCCAGAGAGTGCTGGGGGGTGGGGGCGGAGAGTGCTGGGGGTGGAGAGTGCTGGGGGCAAGAGAGAGCCGCAGGGGGTGTAGGGTGGAGAGTGCTGGGGGGCCAGATAGTGCTAAGGGTGGGGGTGAAGAGTGCTGGGGGGGAGCTTGAGAGGGGAGGCAGAAAGAATTGGAGAGCAGGGGGTGCTGGCGAAATGGGGGTGGAGCCAGGGAGGACAAGAATGGGCTGGAGAGCAGGAGGGGAGGAGCCAGGGAGCAAAGGGAGGGGCTGAAGAGCAGGAGGCGTGGAGAAAGGGAGCACAAGAAGGGGCGGAGCCAGTGAGCACAAGGAGGGGCTGGAGAGCAGGAGGGATGGAGCCAGAGAGCAAAGGGAGGGGGTGAAGAGCAGGATGCGTAGAGAAAGGGAGTACAAGAAGGGGCGGAGCCAGGGAGCACAAGGAGGGGCTGGAGAGCAGGAGGGGTGCAGCCAGTGAGCACACGGAGGGGCTGGAGAGCAGGAGGGGCGGGGCCAGGGAGTGCACGGAGGGGCGGAGCCAGGGAGCACACAGAGGGGCGGAGCCAGGGAGTACAAGGAGGGGTCGGAGAGTACGGAGGATGCAGAAAAAGTTAGATAGGAGTGGTGGAGAGACTGCACATAGATAGTGGAATTGATTTTTCCATATTCCTCCATGCAACCGCTGAATGATCACCTCTCCTCCCTGCAGATATTCAGTGGCTGTATGGAGTAATATGGAAAAATCAATTCCACTATCTATGTGCAGTCTCCCCACCGCTCCTCCTATTCAGGCACACAGGGAAGGCTGCACGGCATGGGCACTCACCTTTCCTCTGGTCGGCAGCATAAGAGTTCCTCCCTCTTTACACTCATGGTGGGACTATCCAGCTGGGTGGTTTTTCAGCAACCCCCCCCCCCCCCACTCCAGAACCAAATAGGAGGCAGGTGCGGAGGAGAGTTCTGGTGAGCGGCACAAGAGAGAAGCTCAGGTGAGGGTCCCACATGGACATGCCGTCTGTCATCCAGCCACTGCGCCACCTAGAGGACTCTACTGTCCCGCTCCCCGCACTTTCTGCCACGGCATTGATCACAGGCAAATTAGTCGATTGCGAGGCCCTTGAGACTGCGGGGCCTTAGGCAATCGCCTAATTTGCCTAATTAGAGAGCCGCCTCTGCTCGTGAGGCTTGCATAGCAGGTGCAGACGACTCGATGTCCGTGGGGATACCCGCAATCGTCTCACGGAGAGGGAGAACAGGGAAATGCTGATGTAAACAAGCATCTCCCCATTCTGCCTAGTGACACTGTCACTGATCACAGCTCCCTGTAATCGGGAGCGGTGATCAGCGATGTGTCACTGCTAGCCCCCCCCCCCCCCCCTCACAGTAAGAACACATCCCTAGGACACACTTAACTCCTTCACTGCCAGTCACATTTATACAGTAATCAGTGCATTTTTAATCGCACTGATCGCTGTATAAATGTGAATGGTCCCAAAATAGCGGCAAAAGTGTCTGATCTGTCCGTTATAATGTCGCAGTCACAATAAAAATCTTAGATTGTCGCCATTACTAGTAAAAAAAACTATTAATAAAAATGCAATAAAACTAGCCCCTATTTTGTAGACGCTATAATTTTTGCACAAACCAATCAATAAACACTTATTGAGTTTTTTTCGTTTTTTTTTACCAAAAATATGTAGAAGGATACGTATCCCCCTAAACTGAGGAAAAAATAAATGTTTTATATATTTTTTGTGGATATTTATTATAGCAAAAAGTAAAATATATTGCTCTTTTTTTAAATTGTTGCTCTTTTTTTGTTTATAGTGCAAAAAATAAAAACCGCAGAGGTGATCAAATACCACCAAAAGAAAGCTTTATTTGTGGGAAAAAAAGGACGTTAATTTTGTTTGGGAGACATGTTGCACGACCGCGCAATTGTCAGTTAAAGCGGCGCAGTGCCAAATCGCAATAAAAATGCTCTGGTCAGGAAGCGGGTAAATTCTTCCGGGGCTGAAGTGGTTAATATATATTCTGGTTAGCTACAGGTAAGCCTTATTATAGGCTTACCTGTAGCAACAAAGTGGTCTGTAAGGGTTTACAACCACTTTAATGAATTTTAATGCACAAAAACACAATATAATACCCATATGTTTGGTAAACTATATAAGATGACGTGTCACACTTTAAAATTGCGCATGCCAGTTGAATGGCGACAAACTACATAAGTTATATTATCAATGGATGAAGCTTTAAAAGCCTTTACAGGTTACCACTTTAAATTAACACAGGAGTTCTAGCTCTATAATGAATGCTCTTGAGCTGACATTCACAGTGATTCCTCATGTATGGTGTAATCGCTGTTGAATGCAGTCTTATACCCCATACACACGGCCGGACATTCCGACCACAAAATCCGTCTGATTTTTTTCCCGACGGATTTTGGCCGAAACTTGTCTTACATACACACGGTCGCACAAAGTTGTCGGAAAATCCAATCATTTGAAACGAGGTGACATACAAAACGTACAACGGCACTACGTGGAGGCCAGTAGCCAATAGCTTTCGTCTCCAAATTTTTTCTGAGCATGCGTGGCACTTTGTGTGTCGGAATTCTCTACACACGATTGGAAAAAGTCTGATCGTATTTTGTTTTTGGAAAATTTTAGATCCAGCTATCAAACTTTTTCCGTCAGAAATTCTGACAGAAAAAGTCCGATAGAGCCCACACACGATTGGATTTTCAGACAACATAATCCGATCTGACTTTTTCCGATCGCGTGTAGAGAATTCCGACGCACAAAGTGCCACGCATGCTCAGAAAAAAATTGGAGACGAAAGCTATTGGCTACTGGCCTCTATGTAGTCCTATCGTACGTTTTGTACATCACCTCATTCCGAACGACTGGATTTACAGACAACTTTGTGCGACCGTGTGTATGCAAGACAAGTTTCGGTCAAAATCCGTCAGAAAAAATCTGACGGATTTTGTGGTCGGAATGTCTGACCGTGTGTATGGGGCATAAGACTGCACTCAACAGCGATTACACCACATGTGAGGAATCACTGTGAACGTCAGCTCGAGAGCAATAATTCTAGAGCTAGACCTCCAGGGGCGGACTGACCATTCGGCCACTCGGGCACTGCCTGAGGGCCCCAGGCCACTAGGGGGCCCCATCAGGGTTGCCAGCCTCAGTAAAACCAGGGATAGTATGTAAAAATCTGTGTCTTATTTACATCTGTCTCTTACCGACATCCTTTTGGTCTAAAAATACAGAGATTATAGCTGCCCCACCTCTCCAGTACCTTCTCAGCCAATAGAAACATGTATGTGCCCTGCTCCTGAGTCTGGACGCGTAAAAAGCATTTGATAGACTAGGGTGGCCCTTCCTGTTCGCCACACTGAAACACATGGGGATGGGGGGACCGTTCCTGCAGGCTATACGGCACCTTTACTCCAACCCGTCCTCTCAAGTTAAGACCCCCTTCGCTACTTCATCAACCTTCTCTGTCTCTAATGGCACACGCCAGGGATGTCCCCTGTCACCCTTATTATTCGCCCTTTGCGTAGAACCCCTGGCGGCGTCCATTAGGCGGAATCAGGCTATCAGGGGCATCCCGGTTAGGGATAGGGAATTTAAGGTCTCGCTGTTCGCGGACGATGTTATCCTTACCCTGACCCAGCCTAGGATTTCCCTGCCCAATTTACACAAGGAGCTAGATCGCTACAGCGCCCTATCGGGTTATAAAATGAATGCCTCAAAATTGGAAGCCCTCCCGGTAAATATCCCACCCCTGGAGGTATACCATCTCCGATCCACTTTCCCATATCACTGGAAAACCACCTCCTTGAAATACCTGGGGATACATATTACCCCGACTTTCGCTTCCCTGTACCAGGCAAACTTCCCGCCCCTGTATGGAACTATTAGGCAGTTACTCTCCCAATGGCGGAAGCACCAGATTTCCCTCTTCGGTAGGATAGCATCTGTGAAAATGACGATCCTTCTGAAGCTCCTTTACCTTTTCCAGACCCTTCCTATTCCCATACCTTACCACCACCTGAAAAAACTACAAGCGGATCTGCTCAATTTCACGTGGAACTACAAACGCCACAGAATACCTCGCTCTGTAATGACTGCCTCCCGCTCAGACGGGGGTCTGGCGTTTACGGACCTCGTTAAGAATTACCAGGCAGCCCAGCTCCGAGCAGGGACCTCCTGATTCACCCAGCGGTCGTATAATAGATGGACGGAAATCGAAAAGCTTTGGTTGGCCCCAGCTCACCCTAATAGTATGCTCTGGAGTGCGGCAGCATTGGTCCCCGGGCCCGCTTACTGGGAACTATGTCTCATCTGCAGTGCCTATGGCGCAAGCTATCTAAAAGTATATGATTTGCTTTCGGATAAGTCGCTCCTGATGTCCTTTTTATACCACCCTAAGGTGCCAGATAGCCTGACATACCCGATGTCCCATCCATGGTCATCCTGGAATCTTTTCCATCTTGACAATGTCATACGCCGACCTTCAATCTAAATTCGACCTCCCGCGACAGAGTTTTTACAGTTATTTACAAATACGACACTATGCCCAGACCATATCCTCTGACCTGCGCTTCTCCCCGCCCTCTGCTTTTGAGACTGTATCTCTAGCGGGCACGGCCCAAAGGGGATTGATATCTGCCATATATAAATTTATTAACGCTTCCCCTATATCTTTAAAAGGCAAACATACCTATATGCTCAAGTGGGAGGAGGCGTTGGGTGAGGAGATTACGGAGGAGCAGTGGCAGACGATATGGTCCCAGGCCTCAAAAAGCTCCCTATGCACGCTCTACAGGGAGAATGCGTATAAAATTTTATTTTTCTGGTACATGACCCCGGACGTTCTTCACGCCATCTACCCCACCACCTCAGACAGATGCTGGCGGTGCTTGGAACACAGGGGTACGCTGCTTCACATTTTTTGGCAGTGCCCCCTTATAGTTCCTTTTTGGGAAGAGGTCCAGCACCTCTTGACTAATATCCTAGATCAGCGAGTGGCCCTGGACCCCAAGACCTTCTTGTTGGGCATCCCCTTTCCTAAATTGACGAAGTCCCGAAAGAAACTGTCACAACATATTCTGACAGCGACGAGGTGTCTAATTGCTCTACATTGGAAAAAAGTACAACCCCCCCACCCTCGGTGCTCTCCATACTAGAATCAGGGATGTGGAGTTGATGGAAAGGATGACCGCCGAGATACAGGACCGGGAGGACCGGATGTGACCAGGCGCGGGGACTACACACGGTGATCACCCCCTCTTCCCTCCCCCCCCCCCCTCCTCACCCCTTACCTCTTTTTTCTTTTTTTTGTCTCTCTCTTTTCTTATCCCTTTTATCTCCTAGTCTCTCGCCTTTGTTCTCTCTTTTCTTCTCCTTCTCACTCAGTACCTCTTTCCCTTTTTCTTCTTTTTTTTCTCTATTCTCTCTGGCTCTCGTTTCCTTATCTTTCATCGCTCCTCTAGAATGATGCTTTGAAGATAACGACTGGAGTGAGCAGTTAGTAACATTTGTAGATATCTGTCCCTATCTATTGGGCTACCTCATTGGACACTGTGATGGGCAGCACTATATATCTAACTCCAGTGATGGCCCGGATGATCGCGGAGGAGTCTATTTGGCCTGGTCTGTACCTACTCCAGGAGGCTCCCTGTGGTGGGTCAATGGGCGGGAGGCCCCTAGCGACTGCTCATTTACTTTCTTGTTGAGCTTATGTGAAGCAGTAAAGCATAAAGTGTAATGCATTGTTCAAAAGAATAAAAAGTTATTTGATAAAAAAGAAACATGTATGTGTATACTGTGTGATTGTATACTGTATGTGTGTGTGTTTGTGTATACTGTGTGGCCCCATAATCTTTGATTGCCTGGGGGGCCCCATAATCTCCTATTGCCTGGGGCCCCATGAGTTGTCAGTCCGCCCCTGTAGACCTCCTATGAATTTTTGACCGTATGTATGGGGCATATGTTTTCTATCCTGTCCAATCACTGTTACCCATAAGATCGATGTGAAGCTATCAGGGATATGTCTACCCATCATCAGTGGTACCAGTGCCTACCGCTGTTTTTCACACAATTTTCTGCAGACCGAAGAAGTGCACATGCAGTTAACATTTTTCTTCTATTGAAGAAGGATCAGCCAACTTGCCATAGCAATAACCAGAAGCTCCCACAGTTGAAAGGGCTCATTATCGCCCCCCTTTGGTTAGGTCTACACTGCCTCATCTTTGCCCAAAAGTTGTACTGATTGTTGGAGAATCAGTGGCATTGGGACATTTATGGTCACCCAATGCGTTCAGCTTATGACCAACTTCTGTTTGAGATGTTATGACTTAAGACAATAGGATTCACTCAGCTATATTATAATGGTAAAATCATTTGAAGTAACTCAGTGTCTATTAGTGCATGGGAACATGTATGTCTGCGTGTGATTATTGATGGCTTTTTATGGAAGTAAACTTGTGTTTTCAGTTTAATGGCCCTTTAAGTGGAGCTGTAAACCACTACATGACATGTCTTTATGGCTGCAGCGATCTGCCATTTGACAGCTCCTGTGATGTCATGTTCTGTACAATATAAGCCTGTTACCCTTGTCTGGAGGCCTGGAGACAGGATGGCACCCTGTTAAACCATGCGGAGACACCCTAATCCTTTCTGAATCTCCAGGAGCAAAATGCTGCCTTATCACACGGGAGCAAGACTGTTCCAGAAAGACATGAATCGTGAATCATTCAACCCGCAATGACCTTCTGCGTACTGTTTTATGAATATCATTTATCAGATGTGCACAGGGTCCCTGATTTATATGGACGGTCCTTGAATGTAAAGATTTGTCCCTAAAAATATCATATTTAATGTTGTAACGAAATGCATACAGTGCCTTGAAAAAGTATTCACACCCCTTGACATTTTCCACATTTTCTCATGTTATAACAAAAAACTTAAATGTATTTTATTGGGATTTTATGTGATAGACCAACACAAAGTGGCACATAATTGTGAAGTGGAAGGAATATGATAAATGTTTTTCAGAGTTATTTACAAATAAATATGTGAAAAGTGTGGCATGCATTTGTATTCAGCCCCCTTTACCCTGATACCCCTAACTAAAATCTAGTGCAGGGGTCTCCAAACTTTTCAAACAAAGGGCCACTTTATTGTCCTTCGGACTTTAGGAGGGCTGAATTGTGGCCAGCAGGGGCAGAAAATGTCACGGGCCCAGCATCAGTGAGAATAAATATGTCCTCAGGGTTGGTGGTCAATAGGAGGAGTATTCCCCCTATTAGCAGGAGTAATAGTATTCCATCATTGATATCAGTGGAAGATATAGTTCCCCATTGTTGGTGTCAGTGAGAGGAATAGTGCCTCATATCAGTGGGAGGAGTTGTGCGCCAAGGGCCACATAATGGCTAGCAAAGGGCCACATCTGCACGCAGTTTGGAGACCCCTGATCTAGTGGAACCAATTGCCTTCAGAAGTCACCTAATTAGTAAATAGAGTCTTCCTGTGTTTGTATAAATACAGATGTTCTGTGAAGCACTCAGAGGTTTGTTAGAGAACCTTAGTGAACAAACAGCATCATGAAGGCCAAGGAACACATCAGGCAGGTCAGGGATAAAGTTGTGGAGAAGTTTAAAGCAGGGTTAGGTTATAAAAAAATATCCCAAGCTTTGAACATCTCACGGAGCACTGTTCAATCCATCATACGAAAATGAAAAGAGTATGACACAACTGCAAACCTACCAAGACATGGCCGTTCACCTAAACTGACAGGCCGGACAAGGACAGCATTAACCTCCCTGGCGGTAATCCTGAATGTGGCTCACGGTGAATTTTCATTACCAAAATCGGTAACCCTGAGCCACATTTGGGATCACATTGAAGTAGCCTGGAAAGTTACTTGCCTTGTCCCCAGGATCCTGCGATGTCCTCCTGCTGTGTCAGCGGCCTGTGTACTCAATTCAATTCATCACTGGGCCGGGCTCAGTTCCCTGCGCGCGCACCGCAGGGAACTGTATGTGTATATATGTATATATATATATATATATATATATATATATATATATATATATATGTATATATATATATACTGTGTATACGTTATTAATCATGATAATAGGGTATCCTGTGTGTCGGATGGTATCATGTGAGTAATGGGCAGAAATATGGCAAGATGTCCTTTGGAAGAGGTTAGCAAGTATGCATTTATATATTGTAAAGAAGTATTAGTAATAAAAGCCATAGCGCAGTACAATTAGGATGAAGATTTAGGCTGGCCATACACCGTTCAGCAGGAAGTGGCCGAGACTCAAACCGTTAATGAACAGGCTAAATGTACTAAGTTGATCGATCTGTCAACTTGGGTACAACCAGCCTGCTGGATTCTTTTGCGATTATCACTAGCAGCTGCTATAGCTGCTAGCAATTATAACTGTCTTCCCCCGGCGGGGACGAGGGGACGAGGGGACGACCCCCCCCCCCCCCAACCGTGGCTGCAGGAAAGAAATTTGCACCGTATGGTCAGCCTTAGACAGAGACTAGGGTGGACAGATTTTATATTAAGCAGTTGTAGGCACAGAACTAGGCGCCTATGAAATTTTGAGGGTCAAAGAAGGGAGAAATTTGAAGCATATCTAAAGCCCAATTTTTTGTTTTTGTTTTGGACAGAACAGGGAAGAGAAAGCACCCGTGTTAGGTTTTTATTGCTGACTGTCCCTTTTTGCCAATCATCTATCTATCCAACGGATTCCCACCTGCCAGGGCCATGATTCTGGGGCCATGATTCTGCCTTTCATGTTTCTTTTGCAGCAATTTTATTATCTGATTGCCCTGGGCAAGAACAACAGTCCTCTTTACATGGAATTGACAAATGCTCTTTCTGTCCCTTTCACAGCTCTGGTCTATGGAGATAAGCTATGGGATGTTCCAGTTCCTCCTGAGCAGTTTCTTACCTCTGGAAAGCTGAACCGAGAGCCTCAATGTCAATACCAACTGCGCCACCTACAGGATGGGGCCCGTATATCCGCTGTCTTGCCTCCTAACATAGAAGGTCACTGGATCTCCACAGGGTGAGAAAATTATTAGCGCCTTTTACTGTATGCTAACTAACAAGGTTGTTTCCCTCATATATCACAGCAGGAATAATTCAACAAATCAGTAAACAGATTGCCACATAATGTACCAAGTGATCAAGGATAATTTCACACTTGATTTGCAGTGAATTGAAAATCACAGACTTCTTTAGATCTTTCTAGACAAATGGTTCCAAACTGTGGCCCGTGGGCCAGGTTCAGCTCTTTGCTTGCTTTTATCCAACTCTTGGGAAATTATTTCCCCCACTGTCAGCAACAGTTGGGGTAAGTTCCTGCTACTAACACCAACAATGGGGCACTAGTCCACTCACTGACACCAACTATGGCATACTATTCCTCCCACTGACAGCAATACTGGGGCTATTACTCCACCTAATACCAATCATGGGGCATTGTTTAATCCAACAGACGCCAGGACATTTTTCTCCCATTGGCTACAGTCCGCACCCCCCACTAATCTTTGCAGGACAATAAACTGGCCCTTTCTTTGTTTAGAAATCTTTCTAACCTTTGGTTTGATTTGGTGAAGGTCCTTTTCTGTTCCAGCATGGCTGTGCCGCTGTGCTAAAAGCCATCTCTATTAAGATATGGTTTGACGAGTGTGCTGTGTAGGAACTTGAGTGGTCTGCACTTAGAGCTGGTTCACACAGGGGCGACTCGTCAGCCGACTTAGCCGCTTGACAAGTCGCGAACCGTTCTACTCAAGTCACTCCGACTTAGAAAAAGGTTCCTGTATGACTTTTGGAGCGAATTGCATTGACTTCTATACAGAAATCATTTTGCAAGCCGCCGCTAAAGTCGGATCCTGGTCGCCTGAGGCAGTCGCGCTGCAAGTCGTGCTGCCTCAGTGTGAACCGGGTCTTAGCCCTGACTTCAACCCAACTAAATATCTGTGATGAATTAGAACACTAATTTTCAGCCATGGTTAGTGTTTGACCTCGTAAATGCTATTTCGGGTTACATGGGTACAAATTCCCACAGATACACTCCAAAATCTTGTAAAAAGCATTCCCATAAGAATGGAGGTTGTTTGAGCCACAAAGAAGAGTGGTTAGGGGGAAGGGCAATTCTATACAAATGCCCATGGCTTTGGAATGGGATGCCCAAAAAAGCTCATATAGGTGTGATGGTCAAGTGTACCCAATCCTTTGGCAATATAGTATATGTATAATGCAAGTTCATAGAAAAAAATAAAAAAAATAAAACAAGACAGTGTAAGTTAAACATAAAGTTCTTGCTGTTTTTAAAAAAAATGTATTTACTGATTACAGATGCGAAGTACGACCAGGCCCAGAATTCCTTACAAGGTCCTACACCTTCTATCCTAGTCGTTTGTTCAAGGCTCTTCAGTTCTACTACACAGACCCCCATTGTCATCACCCTTCCTACTCTCTGGTGATCAAGGGAAAACTGCGTCTACGCCAAGCATCCTGGATTACAAGGGGGGCTACCGAGGCTGAATACCATTTGCAGAAAGTTGGGATTGTATTTTACAGCCAGGAAGCCATGAGTGACATCAGGGCCCAGATGAACAGGACTTGCTCTGGGTTTTTATCCACCGGGCGAACATGGGCACCAGGGAGGGTATATGAGCTTCTCAGTGCAAAGGCGGGCAGAGACTGCACTGCTGCCATCACCTTCTCTATGCATGAGTTAAGTCTAGTAAGATTGGAGAAGCAATACAATGGACAACAGGGGGCAGGACTGGTGGAGAAGCTGTTTCTGGGAGACACTCATACAGATCGATCAGAAAAGGCACACTACCGGCCAAATGGATACCAGCAGGCACTACAGAGCGCTTTGGTAAGTTCACAACTGTGGGCTTCTTAAATTGTAAATATATTTTAAGAAATGTTATAACCAGGGCCATGGATAAAGGGGGTACCACCAGTCCTCTTGTATGGGAGGACCAGGCCAGCAGGGGGCCCAGGCAGCTGGGTGAAGCAGATGTGGGCAGGAAGGGTGACCGGTGAGGCGGGGGGGGGGGGGGAAATACTGGAACTGATCCCCTGTATGACTCTCTCTGCAGAAGCTAAAAGCCGGCATCTTCTCCTCTACCTGCTGCTTGCTTTCAACTGCTGCAGAGAAAGTCATACGAGGGATCAGTTCCAGTAATTGCCCCCCCGCCACACCCATCACCATCATTGCTGTCTGTGTCCCCCGAAGAGATTTAACACCACTTCCTGTTTTGGCTTCAGAAATACATTAATGTTTGCTATAGGGGCTGCACATTAATATGAACTTGCTTAAGGCCAGATCAGCACAACCTGCCCAACATTTCTGAATAATGCCTGTTTCACATGGGCTTCTGCTTGTATAAGAGCAGTGTAAACAGCAAGCTTTTTACAAAGATTTGAATTTGCAGAGCATTTTGTGAAGCTTTTAAAGTACCATTCAGCCCCAGTTTCAAAATTCGTATCCTAATGGGAGTGCTGATTGCCACTTTAAACAAGCTGCTTGTTTAAATCTTGCTGAAGCCTGCTAGCAGCTTGTTTAAAGTGGCAATCAATTTCCAAACAGGAGCTGAAGGCTTAGAGAAAGCTTTGCAAAAGCTTGCTTACAGCTTTATAAAAGTCTGCTGTTCACACTGTTCTTATATAAGCTGAAGCTCATGTGAAACAGGCCTAAGGCTTTAAGTGATTTTTGTTTACTTACACTTGTGTTCTATTTTCAGCACCACGTTCACCCATGCCATGTCTGTGGAATAATATACAACGCCAATGAGCACCAACCACCTGTCTTGCCTCGCACTCCACAGCCTCCGGCCCATCTTCGAGGTGAATGGGTTAGCAGCCAATGTGAAGTGCGTCCAAATGTACTCTTCCTCACTCGTTACCTGAAGTTCCATGCAGATAACCGCTCTTGGGAAGGATTATACTACCATTACGCCGACCCTCTTTGCAAGCAGCCGACTTTCACTCTCCGCGCTGCTGGTTACTACACCAAAGGCGTCCGCTCTGAGCATGTGAAGGGTGGCACCGAGTTGGTGTTTACAGTGAACCAAGTATGGGTTAAACCACTAAACCAGGTCATCTTACAGATGCTGAACATGTCTCGGCCCAGGAGCTGTGGTATGGCCGGTTCATGGGCCATAGGGGAGGAGCAAGATATTTCAGTCACCAGAGGTTGTACCACCCTGGGCATCAGCCTCCCCCACACTGAATACGAGTTATTTAAAATCGAGCAGGACAGTCATAGCCGTCTCCTTCTTTACATGGGCGAAAGGCCTACAGACGGATCCAGTCCATCGACGCCCCAAAAAAGGCCAACGTCATACCAGCCTTCACTCATCCAGTGTTCTGGTGAGCTCACTGAGCCCTTGAAGCAAAGGTTATTTACAGACAATGCATCAAGCCTTGCAGCTTTGCCTAGGCCTCACCCTTGGGCCTTGCTCTCAATGTTTATTGTATTACATATTTTAAGACAGAACTGATTCATTGCGTCTGTTTTGTCAGGTGCAGTTCTCCGACATACCGGGACACCCTCATCTTCCTCTAAGAAAGATAAAAATATGTTGAGGTTTTAGCTTTCCTTTGTATTTTTCAAGATAATGTACATAGTATTTTATCTAGCTAATGCACTTGCTGAAAAAGAAATATATTTTTTTGTAAAAAGTCCAGGTGCTAAGGAGGTTTTCCTATGCCAAAGCCGGATGGTGCTTCAGAGACTGAACAGAAATGGCTTTTAAACACACTCTTGAAGAGGACCTGTAACCTTCATGGGGAAGCCTTCATTTGTATGGACTGAACCCATGTGGACCCGCTGTCTGATTGACATTATAGCCAAAGAATTGGCTGCATTCATGTATAAAGCCTTGGTGCCAAATGGCTGCTGTCACCCTATGATTATACAGGTGCTCTTTAGACCAGTACTGTGCTGCTTCTGGATGGAATGACTGGTCTGCCTCATTGGGAGTTCGCCAATACGTGGACAGTGCACAGCACTGAAAAAATGGACCCATGTTTGGTTTATAAAGGAGATCATTCTCCTTTCCATAAAACAAAGTTTTTTTTTTACTTATGATGTAAAATATTTATTCTTGTGAAAGCTTCTTATAAAACTTATCTCACCTTCCCTCTTGTTTATGTAGGTGCTTCATACACCAATGCCCCTTGCCTTACGTAAAACTAAATAGGAATGTTTAGTCTTTGCAAAGATTTCTTTTAATAGGTTACTCAACGTTTACATAAATGTGCCCTCCCCATATATCATCTTTTACTTACCTCAGATCAGCCAGAGACCTCCTCCAGCACCTGTGGCTAAACATTGGCTGTAGTTCTAGTCACTTGAGGACACCGGCTGATCCAAGGTAAGTAGAAGAGGGAAAATGGGATGTAGAGGGTAAGGGATGCCATTGGTGCACATTTTTGTAAAGGTGGAATTTTCAATGTCAATCCTGTCCCACCATATTTACACAGCACTAATTTCTAAACATGTGCACCAGTCCCCAGGGCATGTGCCACTCAGCACTGGTCCTTACAACTTTTATGGGGACCCGCAGTGTGCAGGCCTGGCAATTTGACAGAAGAACAACATCCTGCACTCTAGTGTGGTGTACAAAAGCCAATGGACCCACTTACTTCCGAAGCAGAGATGCATTAGACCACCATGCTTTGCCTACCTCTAAGCCCTGATGTAAATGTACTAGACAACAAAAGAGAGGGTGCACCAGCCTAGTGCATTAAGGTTATAAACCATTTATTAATAAAAAGAAAAATGTTATACTCCAACACGTGTATGTAAGCTCATCAATACATCCCGAAACCAGAGACATCAGATCTGCTGCACATACTCTCTTTCATGGGAAGACGCAACTCAGATCTGTTCTAACTGCTGCATTTCAAGGGCAGTCCCCACTTCATCAGAGCCCTCTGATAAAGAGGGGACTCCCCTTGAAACACGTCAGCCAGAACAGATCTAAGTAGCGTCTTCCCACGAAAGAGTATGTGCAGCGGATCTGAGGTCTCTGGATTTGGGATGTATTTATGAGCTTACATACAAGTGTTGGAGTATAACATGTGTCTTCATTTTATTAAGCACTTGACCTCTGGAAGATTTTACCCCCTCCATGACCAGGGCATGTTTTGCTATTGTGCACTGCACTATTTTAACTTGTAATTGTGCAGTCATGCAACACTGTACACAAATGAAATTTGTATTTTTTTTTTCACAAAAATACAGCTTTCATTTGGTGGTATTTGATTACCACTGGGTTTTTTAACTATATAAAAAAAAAAAAAAAAAAGACCGAAAATGTGGAAAAAATATTTTATACTTTCTGATATAAAACAAATCCAATAAAAAATAAAAGCAGGATCAAATTTCATACATTTAGACCAAAATGTATTCTGCTACATGTCTTCGATAAAAAACAAAATCCCAAAAAGGCCTGGCTCACACCTATGCATTTTTTAGTGTGCCTTCAGTTTTGCTGAAAAACACTACAGCCCTTTTAACATGGTTTCCTATGGGACACGTTCACTCTATGCATTTTTTTTTTTTCGGAAGGGCCAGTGACTTTTTATTCTGTTTTTTGGTTCCATAGACTTCTATGAATCAAAAACGTTTATTGAAAAATGCAAAATGCACCTGGAATATACAAACATAGGTGTGAACCAGGTCTAAGTGTATATTGAGTGGTCTGCTTCAAGGTTAGAGTGTCTAAAAAAAGATGGTATATACCAGTATACTAGAATTTTTATTTATACCAGTAATGGCGTGATCAGAGACTTATAGTGGGTGATAGTGCAGCAGGCAATCTGACACTGACACTGTGTGGGAGCTGACATCACCGGTGACACCAATACAGTGATCAGTGTGAATACTATACACCAGGGGTGGCCAACCCGCGGCTCTCGAGCCGCATGCGGCTCTTTGGTCGGTTTCCTGCGGCTCTTCGGGCTGGTTCGGGCTGTGTCGATCGGTTTCCTTCGGCTCTTCGGGCTGTGTCGATCGGTTTCCTTCCGCTCTTCGGGCTGGTTCGATCGGTTTCCTTCGGCTCTTCGGGCTGTGTCGATCGGTTTCCTTCGGCTCTTCGGGCTGTGTCGATCGGTTTCCTTCGGCTCTTCGGGCTGTTTCATTGCAGTGACAGGCAGCCCGAGTCTCTGCACTCCTCCCACACATCAACAGCCAATCAGCGTGTAGTGTCCCCCAGCCCGCCACATTTGAATACATAGGCGCTGGAGTGAGGCTGAAGGGGGGCAGAGGAAGGAGAAACACGCTGTATCTGAAGCCGATGAGATACAAAAAGGTATGGCCACAAGTGTGCAGGTTACTGATCTGTCCTCCCTTCTCCCTCTGTCTTGCTCTGTACTTTTTTTTTTTTTTTTTATAAGGTTTCACCTGAACACTGATAAGATCTGCTCAGCACATTCTCGGTCTGTTGATAGTGTGACACACTGCTGGCTGTTAACCATTTCAGCTTCTTTTCACTTATTTATCCAGCATGCGTATGATGTGGCTCTTTGCAGTAACTCGGTAAAAAATGTGGCTCTTGGTCTTCGTCTGGTTGGCCACCCCTGCTATACACTGTACTGACATTGGCTGAGAAGGGATTAAATTTGAGGGGGTAATCAAGGGGTTAACTGTGTGCCTAACTTTTTACTAATCAATGTGTTTGTTTTTTCTCTCCTTGCAAAGCAGAGAGAGAAATCAGCTCCATGTACAGATTCCGTGTCCGGGTCCCTGTGTTGTTCATAAGCATAGGGCTCTGTACCGTGATTCCTTAAGCCGCTCAGCAGGCCCTGGCCATAAATCATTGGCTGGGACCTGCTGACCTACTTGTGCTGTATTGAATCATAGTACTGATTGGGCGGCAGGGCGGGCAGGCGTGCCCCCTACCCAGAAATGCGCAGTGTCCGCCTCGTCACCATATGTGTGCATGGGGTGGTCCGCAAATGGTTTACAATGGTAATCCTCCAGGCCACTGATGGTGAACCTTGGCACCCCAGATGTTTTGGAACTACATTTCCCATGATGCTCTGGCACTCTGCTGTGTACTGGAGCATCATGGGAAATGTAGTTCCAAAACATCTGGGGTGCCAAGGTTCGCCATCACTGCTCTGGGCTGGCACATCCTCTCCTTATTTTCTGGCAGTTTGACAAGTCCAGCTTTGTGTATCAGAAGCCACTGTCAATGCTCTCGATGCATAGAAAGTGACCAGGCAGTCAAAGTGCCAACTGAGCTCTGCAGGTCTTCTGATTCACAAGCAAGCCTCAGCTCACCAACGGACAGCTCAGGCCTGTAGATTACAGGTGTCAGTACAAGTTGTGAAGCTTAGTAAAGCCAGACATTTCCTGGAGACTGGTGTACATGTTTATAAACCAGTGCCATACTGGGGTAAAAGGGTATACTGGGAAGGACAACCATTGCTAATACACAGAACTGGACCAGCTGTCCAAACACACCTGGGCACCGCAGATTACACCAGGTGAGCCAATCTGTCCTTATAATCGACAAAAAGGGGCTGCCAATTCTACAACTAGCGCACTGTCTCAGGAGCTGTAGATTTAGGCTCAGGTCACACTGTGGCGACTTGGGATCCATCTCGTGAGACCCCGAGTTGCGTGACATGTAAAATCCAAAGTTAGTCAATGAGAGCTGTCCTAATTAGCACTACTAAAGTCATTCCGACCTTAGAAAAGGTTCCTGTACTACTTCAAGGTGACTTCTATCCCACAGACTTTAATGGAAGTTGCCTCCAAGTCGGATCTTCCTTTTTAATTGATGGAAGTTGGATACGATTTTACAGGAAGATTACTCAGGCATTGCCTGAAGTTGCATCAAAGTCATTGCAGGTTTCGGCAGTGTGAACCGCACCTAACTGGTACAAGGGTCTGCTACTGATACACAGAACGAGACAATTTGACAGCCGTGTCGCATTCCGTGTACTCAAAGCACCGTCAGCAGCTGCAGTATGAAGCAAGCCTTTCATTGAGGGAACTGCAGGCATGGAGGTCTCAAATGCACATTAAACTGATGCAAATGCTTTGCTAATTGAGAGAACATTGGATTTGCAATAAAAATGCACCGGATTCTGTTCCTAATTTGGTTGATAGAGCTTCCTCTGTGTTTTCTTATATATAGTGTTCTATTTTTTAGCATATATTTCATTTAGGCAAAATTTACAATTAAAACCCTTTAGTCCATTTTCTGTTACACAGTAATGAATGTAATGAGAAACATGTGGGGGGGGGGGGGGGGGGATGCTTATTGCCCATGAATGTATGTCCTGAAGCCAATAAAAATAAGGTCACGTCCACTAACAGCTATCCCACTGCCGACTCTTTTTCCCTCACTTGACCAAACTAGCGACTGATAAATTGCTGCTCAGGTATCCGGCGTTGCCACAGGCAAGGTAAAGCATTCTTGGCCTCCTTTAAAGAGTTAGTTTACCTTTTCGGAAAAATATGTAATGGTGAAATAACACCAGACACCCTCCCCACCCCCCCAGGTCCCCGAGTACCGCCACAGCCACTGCAGCAGTCCAGGAATGTAAAAACAGTTTTTTTTATAACAGTTTACCTGTAAAATCCTTTTCTTTGATGGACATCAAGGGACACAGAGCCATAGTAGTTACTATGTGGGTTATAGGGCCACTGATAGGTGATGGACACTGGCACGCCCTTAGGCAAGAAGTGTACTCCCTATACAACCCCTCCCACTACCGGGCGTCCTCAGTTTTGTAGCCAAGCAATACAAGTGCATACCAAGAAGGGAGGGACCTCTGTGTCCCCTGATGTACATCAAAGAAAAGGATTTTACAGGTAAGCTACAGAGCCATAGTACTTAAAAAGTAGGGCAAAAAGGAGGCCAGAAGACTCATACCGCAGCCTGCATTATACTGCGCCCAGAGGCAATATCCTCATGACCATTAATATTGATTTGATAAAATCTGATAAACGTATGAACCAAAGACCAAGTCGCGGCCTTACAGATCTGAGCTAGAGGCCTGATGATGCACCACCCAAGAGGCACTAATCGCCCTGGATGAGTGTGCTCTAACATGAGAAGGAAGAATTTTCTTCTTTAAGTTGAAGCTTGAACAATCACTTGACGAATCCATTTGGAACATAGTGGATTTTGATGCTGCCTGTCCACACGTTGGACCCTCTGGAAGTACAAACAAAACATTTGTTTTGCGAACCTGAGCGGTCGCCTTTAAATAGATTCTGATTAATTATTACTACATCAAGGGAATGTAGTGCCTTCTCTTCCCTAGATTGAGGCTCTGGTGAGAAAGAAGGAAGAATAATATCTTGGTTTAAATGAAAACCTGTTACCACTTTTGGTAGGAATTCAGGATGAGGACATAAAACCACCTCATCCTTATACATGATCAACTATGGCTCTTTACAAGACAGAGCCGCTAGTTCCAATACTCTTTTAGCAGAATAAATGGCAACCAGAAAGATTATCTTTCTTGTCAAAAGAACCAAGGGAATTTCTCATAGAGGCTCAAATGGCTGATTCTGCAAAGCCGATAAGACCAAATTTAAATTCCAAGGATTTAGAGGTGCCTTGATAGGGGGATTAATCCGTGTTACCCCCTGAATAAGCTACGCACCAAGAGTGGGAAGCAAGAGGCCATTGAAAAAACCACTGACAAGGATGTGATCTGGCCCTTGATAGAAGTCAAGGCCAGCTTCATTTCAGATCCCATTTTCAGGAAATCAGGGAACCTGCCTATGACATATGTCCTGGGGTGGCAACCCCTGGATCCACAACAAGAAACATATGCCTTCCAGACTCTATAGTAAATGATTCTGGAAGTCGGATTCCTGGCCTTGGCCTTAATCAAAGTAGACACTACTGAAGGAGATCACCCACAATCCTTTATAAAGTGGGATTCAACATTCAAACCTGTTAAATTTTTCATCTGTAAGGTAGGATGGAATACCGGACCTTGTGCAAGAAAGTCTGGCTACTGCCATCTTTATGATCTTGGTAAATCAAGATTTTCTGGGCCCCCAGAATCACCTCCTTTCGTTCCTGCGGAGAAGGCGCAGAACTGGAGGAAACACATAGATCAGTAAAAAACTGATCCTATGGGAAGACTAATGCGTCTGTTCCGCCTGCTAGCGGATCCCTTGTTCGACACAAAGTTGCCGAATCTAGGTGCGAATAGGTCCATGTCCAGAATACCCCTTCTCTGACATATCACTAGGAAGATGTCAGGGTGAAGAGACCATTCTCCCGGAAATAACTGTTGACGACTCAAGTAGTCCGCCTGCCAATTCTCTATTCCTGGATTAAAAATTGCCAATAGGCAAGGAATGTTGTGTTCTGCCCAAGCTAGAACCTGATTCACTTCTTTTTGGGCTGCACGACTTCTCGTGCCTCCCTGGTTATTGATGTAAGCCACAGCCGTAGCCTTGTTAGACGGACAGTCCCGTAGTTTGACTGTCCAAGATTCTAGGGTCAGATGTACTGCCCGAATCTCCAAAATGTTGATAGGCAAGGTCCTTTAACCTGGACCATCTCCCCTGGACAGAATCTTCTTCCAGGGCTGCTCCCCAGCCTAGAAGGCTGGTATCTGTTGTTAACACTTTCCAGGATACAGGTAGAAAAGATTTTCCCTTTTGCTGGATAACAACCACCAATTTAAGCTATGACTTACATCTGGAGCCAAGCGTATTGGAAAAATCCAAGGCCTGAATCTTTTTATTTCAGACCGCCAGGATGGTGTTTTCAAGCAGTAGTAGGTAAAAACTGCACATAAGGGATGGCCTCGAAGGAGGCAACTATTTCCCCTAATATTTTAATGCACAGCCGAATGGAAGGATTTTTCTTTGTTTTGATAAGTTGAATTAGTCCTACAATAGAACTGATTCTTGCCTGGGGTAAGAATACCTTTTCCTGTACGGTATCTATAACCAGCCCCAAGTACTGTAATCTCCTTGATGGTTTTAAGGAGGATTTATCTAGGTTGAGTATCCAACCCAGAGATTTCAGGTAGTTTACAGCTGTGATCAGACTCTGGTTTAGACCTGAGACTGAATGACCTATTAAAAGTAGATCGTCTAAATAGGCTAGGACCGCTATGCCTTGAGCCCTTAATCTGGCTAAAGGTGGTGCCAGAATCTTTGAGAACACCCGTGGTGCTGTCGCTAAAACGAATAGCAGGGCCACAACTGAAAAAGATGATTTTTTATTTCAAAGCAGAGAAATTTCTGGTGAGCAGGAAATATTGGCACCTGGAGATATGCATCTTTGATCGACTGAAGCCACAAACTCCCCTCCTTGCAGGATGGAAACCGATCAGATTGACTCCATGGATGTTTAAGTGCTGATTCAGATCTTTGAGATCTAGAATGGGTCTTACCTCTCCGTCTGGTTTTGGAACTGTGAAAAAGTTTGAATCAAAACCTGTGCCCTGTTCCACTAAGGCAAGCATATGCAATTAGCGGACCTCCAGCTGTTGCAAAACTACAAGTCCCATCACGCCTCTTTCTCTCATGCTTGCGGCTGTCAGTCTTGCTATGCCTTATGGGACTTGTAGTTCTGCAACAGCTGGAGGTCCGCTAATTGCATATCCCCACACTAAGGGAACCTCTGATATCACTGACTGGGATAATAGATGATCCAGAGCCAGAAAGAGAGACTTCTTTTTCTCTGGATCCTTGGGAACATATGACCTTAGAAAAACAAGGAGATGGAAACTCTCGGAACTCTAGAAGCCATCTGTCTTGATAATGTTCCTGCCAGATCTTTGAGAATTGCAGGAGCCTTCCCCCCCACCCGAGCGAGCGGGGGCGCCCCTTCATGAGGAGCCTTTAGCATTCTGCTTTGTGAGCTTTCTGCCCCAAGATCTCTTCTGACCCTGGTGCTGCCCTTGGGGTCTTCCCCTTGAACCTGATGTAGATGCTGATGCCCCTGGCACACGAGAGGCAGCACGCTTAAAAGGAGAAATATTTGAACTTCTTCTTTACTGGTAAAAGAGCTTTTCCCATTAGAGATCCTTTGGATGTATTTTATCGTCTCCAATAGCCGTTGACCATGAAAAGGGGAAACTGGCTATGAGCTTTTTACAGGGATCTTCGGCTGACCAATTTTTCAGTCATAGAACTCTGTGAGAATGCACTAGTCCACGCATAAGCCATGAGGCATGAATGATAGAATCTTTCATAGCATCTAATGTGAAACATAGTGCGTCTGATCCACCAGCTCAATAATGGGCCTGCTGATCAGGCGGAATTTTAAGTATCTCCACAAACTGTAACTTAATGGACTGGGATACACCAATTGCAGCAAGAACCGGCTGCGCTACTGAACTTGCTAAAGACATATTGCTTTTAGAAAGAAGTGCCAACTTTGTATCTGTTGGATCCTTTAACATCAGCGCATTATCCACCGGACATGTGAGATTCTTGTTCACTGAGGCAATTGCAGCATCAATTGCTGGAACCCCCCCCCCCCCCCCCCCCATTTTTTTTTTTTATAGAAATCCTCTTCCATAGGATAAAGTGTGGAGAATTTCCTAGGAGAATAATATTGTTTATCCGGATGTTCCCATTCAGAAAACATAAGCTTTTTTAGCCATGCATGAATAGGAAAACATCCCCAGATGGGGGAGGTTCTGATGAACCCAAATTAGAGGTGGGTTTCTCAAGAGCAGCAAAAAGGTTGAACGAACCAATTTAGTAAGGGAGTACACAAGCAAGCAGTCTTGTGATGCTACTCCTATATTAGGATCCTCTGAAGAGGATAAATACATATCTTCCAAATTTTTGGGAAGATCTACCTGATCCCCAGCCTCCTGCACCTCAATAAGAGGGTACTGAGCACTAGATGGGAATCTGCTATGTTTGGCCCCACTATGGAGAGATATAATAGCATCAATCTTCTTTCCAAATTACAAATGGTAGAAGAAAAAAAATCTCTTGTGTGATATATACAGGGACTAAAGTGTCTAGTGCAATCTGGCCAGCCACATCCCTCTCAGAGGAGGATGACATTCTTTTGGAAATGGATTTAGTTTGTTGTGAAACCATTGACCCTTTAGAACGCTTAGAGGAGTTCCTGGTCCCCCGAGGGGAAAAAAAAAAAAACATTGGGGGGCGCAGGAGGAGAACCAGACCCCCCTTCTTACCGGAGCATCTGCTTGTGGCCGGAGCAGAGGAGAAATTAAGGCTTCTGATACAGCGATGTTTCCAGCATCAGGCAGTGAGTGCTCAACACAGCCCCCAGTGGTGACACATAGCCATGACATTATAACTTAAAAGGAGAAATTCTTAAGAAAATCTCCACTTTCCTCGCTGCAGGGTTATCTGAGATAAACCCAATCTTCACCCTACACGGTGGGCTCCGAAACCTTCAGGATCGTAGAGGTTACCCACAATCCTGGACCTGCAACATCACCCAGCCAGTAAACTGTATGGCCTTACTACCAAAAAGTACTGGATACCAGGCCCCAGCTGTCTAAAAAGAGAAGCATTCGCAAGCAAAACCTAGTTTTTTCACACACGAGGCCCGGGTACCATTCCTTTAGCCCATGAAAGTCCATGACATCAGAACGGATTCGGTCAGCATGGCTAGCCCCAGCAGGGATCGCTTCCAGTGGAGCTCAGCACAGCACATCTTTACTCGTGACCAACACTTTAAGACACTGGCATAAAAACTGAGGACACCCAGTAGTGGGAGGGGTTATATAGGAAGTACACTTCTTGCCTTAGGGCATGCCAGTGTCCATCACCTATCAGTGGCCCTATAACCCACAAAGTAAGTACTATGGCTTTGTGTCCCCTGATGTAAGAAAATAAATATCTGCTTTCCTCCCTCTTCTCTGCACAATTTCCGGGATGGACCAGATCAATTGTGATTGGCCAGCGCAGTTACAGTGAATCTATCAGGTCCATGCTAGAAGCGCTGCGTGGAGAAAAGCAGGGATTCCCTAGACCACTAGAGTGGCTGTGGTGGTGCTGACAGCTCTGCAACCCCAGAAGTACAACAGGGACCAGGGGGGTGGGTGTCCAGTGTTGGTTGACGCTTAGATTTTTTATTTTTTTTGTACACTTAGCTTATGACAGGTGATAATGTGCAGCTGGTAAGTTGTATGCACCCATTGCTTTGTTCTGCATTGGTGTAGCACAGGCTCACTTTAATATAGAAATGCAAAACACCATAAAAAAAAAAAAGGCATTCGGCTTGCCTAGAATCTTTGAATCAGCTCAGTGTGGAAGTCACTTGGAAAAGCTTTGATTCTGTGTCAGACAGCATATTTTGGGAGAACATTATGGTCGCCATCAAAGGATTCCGACCTGAGTATATGATAATGTCCAGAGGAGCTGCACTTTGCACCAAAATGCTCTTATGCTCGAAATCAGGGGTCTCAACTGGCGGCCCTCCAGCTGTTGCAGAACTACAATTCCCATGAGGCATTGGAAGGCTGACAGTTACAAGTGTGACTCACATAGGCAGAGGCATGATGGGACTTGTATTTCCGCAACAGCTGGGAGGGCCACCAGTTTGAGACTCCTGCTTTAAATGGACTTGTCCACCCAGCCCCCAGTACTTTTACTATAATTTCCAGACCTAAGGCCCACCCTATGCATAGAGGGTGTGATTTTTTTTTTTTCCTCCCTTGGATGTCTATACTCCAGGTGAGGAAAAAGCAGCATTAAAAAAAAAATGTGAAGCCCAATCCAGATCGCTTCCTGGATTAGCTTTGGAGAGGTTTATGCTGGGTAACCAGCATGTACCTCTTCATCTCACGCCGTAGCACCAATTGTTTCTAAATTTGCCAAAACAATGGGCGGCAACGGTGGAAGGTCCCACCCACTTGTTATGGCAATATCACAGTACTGCCCACAGACTCCTGGGAAATGATGTGTCATCATTTCCCAGGAGCATAGGCAAGGGAGGAAGTCATAAGCAGCTCCGCGGACCAGGAAGTGGCAGATTACGAGGACTACTTATGGTAAGTATAAAAAAAATATTTTTCCTCCAAATCTTTATTTTTAAATACATTAAAGTGTACATTTTTCCCAAAAAATTGCATTTGAATGACTGCTGAGCAAATACAGTGCGACATAAAATATTGCAACAACCACCATTTTATTCTTTAGGGTGTCTATTTATAGGTTAAAATGTATAATGTGAGATTTTTTTTTACCGTGAGAATCGAGATCTTTTTATTCTAAGCCAAAAAAATCGTGATTCTCATTTTGGCCAGAATAGTGCAGCTCTACTAGACCCACCCCCCCCCCCAAATTATTTATACTAATGTGTCCACGCTCCTGCAAAATCCACAGTGTGCAAAGCACAGCTGCCTCTGCAAACTCTTCCCCCAGTCACTTGTTTCTGCACATGTGTTGAGAACATTCAATTCATGTTGTAAAGCACTGCCCAAACTGTTGCCGCGAGAGAGATCCTGTATAATAATAATAAATTCCCATGGAAAGGCAGTCTTATTATGCAACTCAAACCGTAGACAGCCTTTCTTTAGAAGTGAATGAGATTTTTCTGTGCATGCACAGAAGGGACAGGGTAGGGAGGTCACAGAGCCACTGTGTGGCTTCCTGTGGCCTACATAGCAATATCTTGCAGAAACCTAGACAAGTGAGTAGCAAACTATGGCATTGCAACCTAAAGGATAACTATATAAACTTACAATTTTCAGAAGGGACTCCGCAATAGCCTGTACTTATCCCATGCCAGGATCACATTAAAGTAAACCTTACCTGGCCTAAAAAATTTCTAAGATGCATTGCATGAAGTTGAGCAACATGTAGTTCCTGCAATACTGGTCTTCAAATCTGTCTCTGTGGATCCTAAAACCAGGCTGTACCATAGGGTGTTGAATTTAGTCACTCTACCAAATACCCAAACCTCAGGGGCAGGGGCTTATTTATGATATGGGCAAAAGTCAACCTTAGGCCTAAGATCCAAGAATCATCTGCACTGACACAGAAATCAACAAGAAGACTAGCAGAGGTACGTATAGCCACTAAACTATCACTTGTACCAGCTTTTAGAGCCAGGTCAGGTTCAATTTCCATGCAACTTGATGCTAAAGTGTTACTGAACCTAGGACCCTGCATTCACTATATCTGATCTCCTACAGTACACAGAAATGCAATTTTTTTGGTAAATATAAACTGCTAAATACCTTTTTTCATCAGCAGTTATAGTCCTGTGACTTGTATCAGTGTATGGTTAAAGCTTTTAGGAGGAGTTTAAATGTCCCCCCCCCCCCCCCCCAATTGTCCTATCAGGCTGCAGGACCCCTGACCCTGTGTCTAGAAAGTGCTGATTGGCCCTGTGCTGATCACATGCGCTCTCCCAAGAAAAAATAAAAGTAAAAAAAAACTCTCTAGCAATACACAACAAACTGAGCATGTGCAGAGTGCCCCCAAGGCTCTGGTCTATCAGGAGATGAATTGGAGTCATTGGAAGGAGGGGAGTACTAGAGAACACAGGATCACACAGCCTTTATACACAATGCAGAGGATTAACCCCTTAGGTTCATCAGTGAGTATAACAAGCACTCTTTACTGCATATATAGACTGATTTTACAGTTGTGGGTTTAGTAACACTTTAAAGGCTTCATTTCTGTTAGCTAAACTGTATTTCAGGATCAAAAAGACAGACCAGAGAGAAACACAAAAAAAAATCTGAGATATTTTTGAAAGATTTAATTTACAGCAGGGACTCCTAACGGGGGTTGGTTATATAACTGTTTCCCAATAATTTTTTTTTTTCAATTTTTTTTTTAAACTGTAGATATAAAATGGTAAAGTCTGATGTTTAACAAGACCCAAGAGATCATTTCCAAGACAGCTGAATTTTTTTTTTTTAGTTTTCACACACATATGGAACACACAAAGAAAAAAAAACCCCAACAGATCAAGACGATGAAATCCAAGGTGTATATTGAGGTGTGTGTGTCATACATCCACACACATACATATATGTGTTTATCCACATCAACACCTAAAGGTCACCTAAACAATAAAGTCCAAAGATATAGTTAGCGTGGGGTAAACGACTAACAATGGAGCTTTAGGTGGAATTAAAAGGGGCTGTGAAAGAATGCAGATTCCTTCCAACACTGAATGTTAGTAAACTGCCAAGTGTAAATGGAGGGGGGGAGGCAGAAACTGTTTTTTTTTTTTTTTTTGCTCAAGTGCTCTCATGTACAACCAAACACAAAATGAACAAGCAGCATGTAATCTGATCCTAAGAGCACTACAGTCTAGCATACATACTACTGGCTGGCCTATGGGCCTTGCTGCTCTCCGCAAAGTGCAGATCCCCCCCTTTTACGTTTCAGTCTGGCACATTGTATACTTCCAGAATGCAAGTTGGGGGACCCAGTGATCTACAAGTATGTAGAGCTGTGAAAACGCAAAAAAAAAAAAAGAAAAGAAAAACGACAAGCACTAATGAGGAAAAGATCAATAAAAACACATCTGCTCGCCATAACGCTACGTCTTAACCTTAATAGTCACCTACAAAAAAACTCCTTTAAGAGGTATTGTGAAGAACTGATGAAAGTTAAAGGATGGTAGCGATTTTGTGGTTCAATTAAAAGTATACTGTTGGTGCTTTAAGAAATAAATACTTATTGAAGCCTAAATTCTTCCACCGCCCATAACCGGCCTGTTTCTGTGACTTTAAATGAACCGTGGCAGTCAAGCAACCTGAAAATGTGTGCATCCACCATCACCTGCCAATTGCCAGCATGGGCACCCATCAACCTAAATTATGAGTTTATCTTAGTGAAATACTCTGAATAAAATACCCGCCAAGGGGCAGGCGTTGGCTGGCTTAATTTTTTTATTATTTTTTTTGTAATTCCTTTACGGGCTTGGCTTAATTCATTCATAGACCTTAAATCTCGGTAAACATTTAGCTCCCAGCTGCGCCCACCATGCTTCATGCCAAGTGAGATACTCATATGTCCGCCCTTCTGGACCCTCCGAGGGCATGACTGGTAAACCCAGCACTATATTTAGTAGTGAATATACTTAATGCACTTAATTGCTACTTCTACTTCACCTAGCCAGACAGTATTGATGGACGGGAGGAAAGGGAAGCAGAGAAAGGATTCTCAAGCACTGGGAGAAAAAAAAAAACGCCACAGGATAGTACAAACTAACATCTGCCCAATCTCAGGACTTTTTTTTTTTGAATGGACTAGCCTTTATATGCTTATCAGACAGCCTAGAAATAACTATTCTTGAGTCTACCACTTGGTCCCTTTTCAGATACAGTTCTGTAGCACCCCACGCTCAATATTAAGAGACAGTATCAGATACGATCACTGTACAACACAGCCTTCATCTATTAGTAGGTACTGCCAAGGAGGACTGCACGCAACCAAAGCAACAAAGCTCTGTTCTACACAACCTTGGCAAATGCAATGCCCAACAGGTTCCTGAACTGGATGACCTACCCTAACGGGGAAAAAAAAAAAAAAAAAACACGATGGGCTTTGTGCAAATCCGAGCAGGCGCAAGATGGGCTGGACAACTCAGGAACGCTGGCACATGGGTTTCATTAATCATGAGCAGCAAGAAAGATTATTTTTATTTATATATGTATATATGTATATATTTAAAGAAAGTAAATCACCCCCCCCCCAACCCCCCCTCCCAAACCCCAACTACTGAACACTGGAGATGCAATGGCACCACCTAGAGAGATAATTCATAAGAGATTGACATTTTTTCAGAACTTTTTTTTTTCTTAAAAGAGGTAAACCAGAAACACTTATCCGGAACTTTAAAAGTGTTTTTTTTTTTCTTTAAAATGACATTTTACAGTACGACGTTTTTTTTTTTTTTTTTTTGAAGAATTAGTCGTGACATTACAGAATTGATTATGGTCTTGCTAAGGAATTGTTCTGTACAACTGATCGGACCCTAGAAGCGGGAAAAAAAAAAAGTTAGCGGGAAGGAACGTAAAAAGGCAGGACCTGTGAAGTGTGGTACGGTTTTTGTTTTTTCTCTCGTTATGAATAAATTTAATTTTCTTGCTAAACCATCAACAGTATGATTTTTTTTTTTTTTTTTACATTTTTAGGTTTTGTTTTCTCTCTCGTTAAAGCATGCTCCTTCTACAAGACCACTTTCCCTACAATGACACCGATGATAAAGAACACGACGATTATAGCGAGTATCCGGTTATTTAGGCCTTCCTCTTTTACAAGGCTAGAGGATGTAGACCCGAGGTTACTGGAGATCGGGCTCTTTCTCATCCTTGGACCTTCTTCCTCCTGCGAACAGAAAAGACCAGGGTTATTGTACCACCTAGTGGCCAAAGATCAGAATCACACTCTAACGCTACACCAAAACTTTTCTGTTAGAAAGAATAGTTAACACCTTTTTTTTTTGGCTGTGTCCCATTGTTGAGATTTTACTTAAAGTGGAAGTAAACCCTCCTGTGTTTTCAACCAAGGAAGCTGCCATCTTGGCCTCTGTTTGATCTTCAACTGACACGATTCTGCACGTGATCAGTTATGACACCAGCCATTGGATGGTTTAACAATTTGGTTGAGAAGACAACCAATAAGATAGTTACTGTATTTATCGGCGTATAACACGCACCCCAATTTAAGAGCGAAGTTTCAGGGAAAAAACAAAAAACTGTGTGCCCACCTGCAGCTTGTTGTGTGCCCATCTGCCCCCTCAATACAGCTCATATCTCGAATGAAATCACCGAGCTGTCATCTGTTTCTTCACTCTCAGTCGGCAGTCACATACACAGTCCCGCCTCCGCCATTGGACCAGCTCCTGTGATAGACAGAGCACTGGTCCAATGCCGGTGGCGGGACTGTGTGTTGGAGAGCCGAGTGAAGAGGAGATGAAGGCTCGGTGACTCGCCCCCCCCTGCTTCCTTCCAAGGTACGCTGTCGGCGTACCTATTTTCAGGGGGAAAAAAGTGAGTGTTATATGCCAATAAATACAGTACATTGCCGCCACGTGACAGAAATGAAAACTGTATTTTGAAACTGGTAAAACGATGGGTTTACCGCCGCTTTAACCACTTGATGTCAGGAATATTTACCCTTCATGACCAGGCCATTTTATTGCGATACGGCACGGTTACTTTAACCACTTAAAGTGTAAGTAAACTTCCCTATCGGTTTCAGCTAATGGAGGCTACAATCTTTGACTCTATTTAAACTACTACTGCCATGATCGCTGGACATGTGATCAGTTATGACACCAGCCACTGGATGGTGTGACAGTTTGGTTGAGAGCACAACCAATAGGAGTGTTACATTTCTGACACATGCTGGTGTAACAACATATTTGGTGACCCATCACAGTTTGCTACAGAAGCGACATTCCGTTGCTGCCATCTTGCTACACCCCACACTCGTCCACAGTAAGGATACACTAAGAAGGGGAAAAGCGGACATGTTGTTACACCCACCCGAGTTTTGCATTTTAGATGCATTTATAACAATAAAATCAGTTTTTATAGTGAAATCCAGGACTCTGACTGCTTAGATGTTGAATTTTAAAAGCAGCAAACTTCTGTCAGATTAGCAACCTGTGAGATGAGGCAGGCTTGCTGCTGCTTTTAAAATTCAAGATCTAAGTAGTCTGACGGAGTTGTAAGTCCTGTATTGCACTATATAAACTGACTTTACTCTTATAAATACGTGTAAAATGCAAAACTCTAGTGGGTGTAACAACATGTCCGCTCCCCCCTTAGTGTATCCTTACGGTGGACGAGTGTGGGGTGTAGCAAGCTGGTGGCGACGCAACGTCCCTTCCGTAGCAAACTGTGATGGTTCGCTGAATATGACGTTACACCGGAAATGAAACTGTTTTATGGATGGGTTTACTTCCGCTTTAAGGAGCAGAAGGATTTACCCCCTTAATGACCAGGCCATTTTTGCAATTTGGTACTGCATTACTTTAACTGACAATTGCGCAGTCGTCCGGCGCTGTACCCAACAAAATTGACTTATTTTTTTCCCCACAAATCAAGCTATTTTTAGTGCTATTTAAACACCTCTGTTGGATTTTATTTTTTTCACTAGAAACAAAAAAGACCGTTCAATTTTGAAAAAAAAAAAAAAAAAAAAAACAATATTTTACTTAAAAACAATATTTTACTTTTTGCTATAATAAATATTCCCCCAAAAAAATCAGTTTAGGCCAATATGTATTTACATATTTAAGTATTTACATATTACATTTAAGTATTCCACATATTATTGGTAGAAAAAAAAAAATTGCAATAAACGCATATTGATTGTTTTGAGCAAAACATTTATGGCATTTTTATTAATTATTTTATTTTTATTTTTTACTAGTAATGCAGTAACAGAAACAGGAAATAAGTGAAAATCCCCTCTTAGTTGCCACTGAAACAAGTATTCCCACTGGAAAAGAGAAGCGAATCTCCCCAGTTGGGAAACGGTGAAAAAAATCAGAAAGTCCTGGTTGCTGATGCACTGCAATTTCCAATTGAAGTATTATACTTTTTCGTTCTCTTTATGGTCTGCTCCAACTGTGTATATTAATTTTCATTTTTTTTTTCTTTTAGAAATGCCTTATACCTTTTTCTCTTAGTAGAAATGCACTTCTTGCTATCCTAACACTTAACCCCTACACTGCCCCCTAGTGGTTAACCCCTTCACTGCCAGTGAAATTTTTACAGTAACTAGTGCATTTTTAATCTCACTGATAGCTGTATTAATGCCAATGGTCCCAAAAATGTGCCAAAATTGTCCGACGTGTCCGCCATAATGTCGCAGTCACAATAAAAATCGCTGATCGCCGCCATTACTAGTGAAATAAAAAATTAATAAAAATGCCATAAAACTATGCCCTGTTTTGTAGACGCTATAACTTTTGGCAATCAAACGCCTATTGCGATTTTTTTTTTACCAAAAATATGTAGAAGAATACGCATCGGTCTAAACTGAGGAAAAAAAAATGTTTTTTTAAATATATTTTTGGGGGATATTATAGCAAAAAGTAAAAAATATTGAATTTTTTTCAAAATTGTCACCATATTTTTTTTTTTAGCGCATAAAATAAAAACCGCAGTGGTAATTAACTACCACCAAAAGAAAGCTCTATTTGTGGGGGGAAAAGCATGCCAATTTGTTTGGGAGCCACATTGCATGACTGCACATTTGTCAGTTAAATCAACGCTGTGCCGAATTGCAAAAAGGGGCTTGGTCCTTTAGCTGCATATTGGTCCGGGGCTTAAGTGGTTAAAGACTGATTAAAAAGTGAAAAGCTATTTACCAGCCTCTGTATGTTCCTTCTCAACTGCGCTTTTTCTACGCGTTATGGATGGCGAACTAGAGTTTATTTACCAAATCTGGAACGTGCAAAATCTGGTGCAGCTCTGCATAGAAACCAATCAGCTTCCAGGTTTTAGTGCCAAAGCTTAATTGAACAAGCTGAAGTTAGAATCTGATTGGCTACCATGCAGGGCTGCACCAGATTTTGCACTCTCCATTTTCAGTAAATCAACCCCAGCGCGACATGCTCATATTCTGTCCTCTGCATAAATTAGAGGGGATATTTCTACAATAACCCCTTAGCCACCCAGGCCTCACACTGAGCGATGAGAAACATCTTACCTTAAACGGTTTGTTCTCCTCCCGTAGCCTCTGGATTTCAGCCTGCAGTCTTTTGTTATCGTCTAACACCTTCTTATACTCGGTGTCCTCCAAATTAGAGCTAAAGGATTTTGAACATGGTAGTGGATTCTGTCTTTGTTACATTGCTAGATACAGCCTTGTTTACTTCCCCTTCATGCTGAAAAACAAAACAAAGACAAAATGAACAGGCTGCATGGACTGAAAAATTGATAATTAAGCGGATCTTGAAGTATAACTTTTTTCTAGTTTGGAATAGAATGCTGAGGGTTTGAACAGATGTCAGGATTTTTCTGCTGTCTGCATCCTGGAGACCTGTGTGCACTGGTGACCACAGTAACTAGAACAGAAAGTGAAGGGAAGCCAACATTTTGCAGCTATCACTGGAACAAGAGGAGAAGGGAAATCAATAAGGACAACTGTTCCACTCACAATGGTCTTAAGCCCCGTACACACGAGCGGATTTTCCGCCGGAAAAAAACTTGGATGGAATTTCTGACGGAATTCCGCTCAAGCTTGGCTTGCATACACATGGTCACACAAAAGTTCTCTGAACTTTTGACCGACAAGAACGCAGTACACACTACGACAAGCCGAGAAAATGATTACTTCCGAGCATGCGTCGGAATTTGTGCAGACGATCAGAATTTCCGATCGGAACTTTTTCCAACCTAAAAAGCGAGAACCTGCTTGCAATCTTTTGCTGGTCGAAATTTCGCCTGAAAAAGTCCGAGCACACACACAATCGAATTTTCCAACCAAAAGCTCTCATCGGACTTTTGCTGGTGGAATTTCCCCGTGTGTACGTGGGCACAAGAGGGAATTTCCACTCACTTTTTGTCTGGTCTTAGAAACGGCAAGTGAGAAGGCTCGGTAATGTTAATAATAACCCTCTGCTCAGTCAAAAAAGCAGAAAAAAAAATTTGGCTGAGGTTTCACTTTAAGGATCATAATTAATAGGCCTGAGCCATAACCACTTAAAGTGATTGCTATTTTTAATTTAAAAAAAAAAAAAAATTACTAACATGTTATACTTACCTGCTCTGTGCAATGTATTGCACAGAGCAGCCCCAATCCTTCTCTTCTTGGGTCCCCAGCTGACTGTGCCCATAGCAAGCCACTTGCTCTAGGGCCACTTGTGTGATCACTCCTGAGCCCCACACTGAGTCTATTGACTGCTGTCTCTGAGCCAATGAGCAGAGAGAGAGCCAGTGTACATGCTGGATCGAGATCGGCTCAGGTAAGTGGAGGGGGGGGGGAGGGACTGCATGCAAGGTTTTTTTTCCCCTTAACCACTTGTCGGCCACACACGATTGCTGCACAGAGAGGCAGAATGGGGATCTGCCACTGTAAACTAAGCAGATCCCTGTTCTGTCAGGGGAGTACAGCGTGATCGTCTGTTCCTAGTGATCAGGAGCAGCGATCTCTCTTCTCCTTCAGTACACTCCTCCCTAGTTACAAACACCTCCCAGGGAACATACTTAACCTTTGATCGCCCCTAGTGTTATCCCTTCCTCGTCAGTCTCATTTATACAGTAATCAGTACATTTTTCTAGCACTGATCGCTGTATAAAGGTCACTGGTCCCAAAAAGAGTGTCAAAAGTGTCCAATCTGTCCTCTGCAATGTCGCAGCCCCTTTAAAAATTGCAGATCACCGCCATTACTAGTAAAAAAAAAAAAAAATTATAAAAATGCCATAAATGTATCCCCTATTTTGTAGATGCTTTAACTTTTGCGCAAACCAATCAATATACGCTATGGTGATTTTTTTATCAAAAATATGCAGCAGA